>NW_026892607.1:3137500-3737500 GCF_033815535.1 Pezoporus flaviventris | reverse complement strand
CCCAGAGCCGTGTCTGGCTGAGCAGCCTCAGCTCCCCTGGTCTCTCCTCATAGCAGAGATGCTCTGGGTCCTGCAGCACCTGGGTGGCCCCTCGCTGGACTCTCTGCAGTGTGGAGATTTGGGAATTTGATAGCCAGTGCACATTTAAGACACCATGTGGCAAATAAGGTTTAGGTGCCAAGCCCTGAATTTCAAATCACAATTAACTCTATGCTGAAAGGTAAGTATATACTTAAAACTAAGCCCACTTTTAAATGCTTTCCTGAATGAGGCCATACATAAGAGGAGTGAAGAAATATTACAGTGAATGGAATGTGAATATCATAATGTATCTACTAAGAGACCCAGTTTCACTTACACAAAGAGGAGGTTGGATCAAGTCTGAAAAGTAACATTAATGCTAACATTTATTAATGTTTGAGATCTTGTTGTTTTAGTATTAACTGTATATATTTGCAGGGTCTGTTGCAGCCTATGGCTTACTTGATCTGTGCCCTCGATGCATGTATACCCTTATATTAACAAAAAAAAAGTTGGGCTTTTTGATTATTAATTCTTATTTTGTGAAGTGTCACTTCCAGATGCAACCAGATGGATTTACTGGAATAGGCCATTTCTTATAAGCTAAGGCATCTGACTGAAGCAACAAGTGACTGACGAAGTGACTTCTGTTTAACAGGAGTTTTAACTTGATAAATTCAGTGACTGGCCTACTAGGAGACTTCATAACGTAGAGCTCACTGGCAGTATAAACTCACAGGGAATTTTGCTAAAGCATAGGTTTAATACCTCTAACAAAAATAAATAATATATGGTCAAATAAATGTGCAACCTCAGTGTTGAGTTTAATATCAATGTTATGTGTGATTGTGAATGTGTTGAATGTGAATGAATTTGAAAATGTATAAAGAAAAACATAAATCAGTGGAGAATAGTTCAAATAAGAGCAATGAGTTACAGTTACCGTAGAAAAGTGCTTTCTTAGCAGCTTCGCAGAATTAGGAAGTGACAGATTGAGCAGATGTTCTCTCTTTGTTTCTCCATGTTTGTATGTTGTACTTCTAAATTGAAACAGTGTTTGAATAGAGTTTGAACACATGCACATTTTGGAAATAGAAATCAAATTCTGGCATATCAGAGTCTCAGTAAAAAAGAAGAAATGTTTTAGGGGAGTGTGTATTGATTGTCTTTAAAACATTCCAAACAAATCCCTAAAATACATTTTGGGGCAGTAATTCATCTTGAAACTGGATGAAAATATAAACCAACATCCACTGCCCTACTAAAATTCTGGCAGCGAGCATGTAGCCTCAATGGCAACAGAAGAATCTAGGGAAGGGTAAAAGAATATGGTGTTACCGTTGTCTTCAGAGAGTTACCCTCGTGACCAGATGGTTGCAGAATTAGGTCCATGATACAACAGATGTAGCAATATGTCTGTGTATTTCTATCAGAATTGGCCCATAACATTCATCCATTGATCTCCAACCTCACTTACACAACCGCTGTACTTAAGCTGTGGTACCGTGATTCACGCTTGTGTGCTCCTGCAAGCCGTGGCACGGCTTGGTGGGGCCCTGCAGTGAAGCTGAGCCACATGCTTTGCTCAGAGGTGGTTTTCAGTCTTGTCAGGACTGGGCTGTTACCATCAACCTCCAGGAAAGCTGCTGTTGGCACAAGGGAGAGGACCAACCTCTTGAGTTTCAACCAGCCCTTAAGCTGACCAGCCAGGTGCTTTAATTAATCTTGAAAAGCAAATCGTATGCTGAGGAGTACAATACAGAATTTCAAGCTGCTCAGCTCTTCCTCTTGTGAAGAAAAACGGAGCTGCAGCTTTGGGGTTTGTTTTCTCAGGTTGAAAAGTTTGTGAGTTTGGTTTGTTTGTTTGTGGTTTTTGTTTTGGTTTTGTACAGTTTAGTTTATAGATTAACTAATACAGTCTGCATGTATAAAGGGGATCTTCATTCAAGTTGGAATTTGCCCTGCATGTGTTTGTTGTGATTTACTATTTCAATACTTAAGAAGCAAACACATTAATTTACATTTCTGTCAATACTTATAGCTCATTTTCTTAACCCCTCATTTCAGCCATAAAATGCAATGTCTCAGTGACTGTCCTGTCATCCTTCGTTTCTATAAATGCTTTGAATGCAGGTATAATTTCTGTGCTGCCCCCACAAGTGGTCTGTTTCCTGAAAGAAGAACACCACAGGGCAAATGTGTGGTACAGTCCTTTCTAACATGTTAAACGGAGGCAAGTTCTGTGAACTATGACATCCGACTAATACAAAGTATATGTTGTCTTAGGAGTTAGATGAGGTGTCAAATCAGTTACCTAAACCCAGACAGATAAGCTGCAAATGTTTGTAACAAAAATTCAGTTTGGCTGAGTGTGGGATACTTTTATAGCTGGCTGACAAGAAACAGTAGAACTAGGATATGTCTGCAGTGCTGTTGTGATTCAGAGTTCAGGAGACTTAATTGTGAGCTTACACCACTTAGAGCTGTTTTGCAAAGATCTCAGAAGAGCTATCTGCTGCCTGTAAGATGTCAGCAAAGGGGGTCCCATGTGGGGGTGTTCTGGCTGAAGACTAAGGAAAGTCCTGAATGAAGTGCCCTCATTTGGGGTCAATTGGCATAGTCTAGGCAAGAGCCCAAATCCCTAGGTTGTAGGCTAGGCTGGGTAGTAATTGTTTCTCTATTCTCAGGCAGGATATGAGGCAGAATGCAAAGCAGGATTCATGGCAATAAAACCTCACGGGAGCATGATGAAACCCAAGTGGGAAAGTTATTGGCATGAGGAAAGACCTGAATTCAAGTCTCTGCAGTAGAATTACTGGGTGGCGGTGGGGGTGTGTGTTGTTATTATTTTCATTGTTTTGGCTTGGCTGTGAGCTATTCCATATAAAGTCAGTGTTCTCACAGACTGGAAACCGAGCCTTCCCCAGCAAGCATGTGTATCTCTCTACCAGTCCTGTTTTCCCCTTGGCTTACTATGATCTCACAACCTTTACATTACTCACCATGTAGTGGTCTGCTTGTAACAGGATCCCTCAAGTCTACCTAGTTTCTTTTTTTTAGGCCTCCAGTTATAGATCTGTCACTTCACAACTTATTCTGAATTACTAAAGTGGAGAAAACCTCTTTGAAAATAATAAAAGGCCAGTTAGGAAGCTTCTGATTCTTATCTTTGGCATCTTTTTTGCTTGTGTAATGTCTGCTGCTTAAAACATCAGATAAACTCAAGACTTCTGCTATTTTCAGTGCAAAAGTTCATAGGTTTTCATGGAACTGCTGCTGTGTGTAGTGATCGCAGCACAAATTCAAGTTGATATTTAAGAACTCCATCTGTCTTTAAAAAAAAAATCGAAGACAGAATTTCGAAGCAGTAGAGGGAGATGAAGTTTCTGAGGCTCCTTTCCTGTGGAACCAATGGAGAAACCTGTCCTTTTGGCTGAAGGAGTTATAAAGGATTTGCAAATGTAACTGTAGAATATATAGTAAATGCACATATAAACAGTGTTCACATTAACAGTGTGTGTTAGAAAATACATTCATGCCCATGGGAAGACTAATATCTGTACCTCTGAAGTCCAAATGCTCTGGTGACGTGTGCTGGTATTCACTGTTGAAGTTTAGAGCTATGTACTTCCAGCTTGCTTATGAGTGGGTGCTTCAAGCTTGAAGCCGTAACACCGCAATTGGCACTCAAACGTGTCTGCAACCCAGTGCCTCATGGAAGAGCACATCTCCATCAGCGCAGCTTCCATTACTCCTGTTAAGTGGATAACTGTGAGGTTTTGACCCTTAAGTTCATGACTCTTCTTTTAAAAAGCGCTGGCTATGCAGTGACAGGATTTTATGTAAATGTCTGAGTATAAAAGGATATTTACGTTATTTAGTCTTTGCAGCTGTGGTGATCCTTGCTGGAAGGCCACAGGACATTAAGGAGCTCATAATGCCTTGACTGCTCACCTTTTCAGACCCTGTTCTTGCTGTGCTGTGTGAATAGCTTCAGTCTCCAGACCTGTGATGTGCAGCACGTGTCATCCAGCTGCAGGGTGGGCTTGGCTGATTGCAATGAAGGAGCAACCACCTGCATGGCTGTGGCTTTATCTTAAACTGAAGCAGCATGTTCAATATGAACGTCATTTTGTTTGATGGTAGAAATGATGAATAGAGTTGTTTTCTTCCAAGAAAATCCTCAAAGACCCCTACAGACCAAAAAATGCTGGTGAACCTCTCCACGGATGATACTGTGCTGTGCTCTGATCTGAGGTCTGTGGCCAACGCTGTGCAGCTCGAGGTTCCTGGCATCTGAGGGAACATCTTGCTATCCTCTTTTTCCTTCTAGTTTTAGTGCCAATAAATGGTATTTTAATCACTATCAGCAGTATTATAATTTTCTTGTCTGTTTGTTATTAATGGATTGTACTTGTTAATAATACAGAATGGCTTATCAGCTTGTTTGAGATACCAAGGACTTTCTTTGCTGGTTTTGAAGAAGCATATAGTGTTAGTATCTTGATTGACAATAAATATTGTTTTTTTGCCTTCTGTAGCTCATAAGGGCTTAGTTGGAGCCAGTTCTGCAATGCTGCATATTAAAAATAAAAACCAACAAAACACCTTAATGGAAATTAAACACAGTATTTCAAAATGTTGTACCAGGTTCCTAGAGAAAATAACTAGTTTAATCCCAAGATTATATGCAACACCTCATTCATTTGGACCTCCAACCTAATTTCAGTTTTGAGACCTTTCTATAATGATGTGTAGCAGCTTAGTAGACAACAGAAATATCTGAAGAGGGTGCTGGCTGTTGCAACATTCTCATTTTACTTAAGCATTAGTTACATCTGGCAGTGATGTTGCATTAGTTCTTAAAACACATGTTACTGTGGTTTTGTAACATCTGGTTTTTGCTCTATACCTTTCTTTGAGCTGGTAAACAGCCTCTGTAAGAGAAGTATTGGTGTTATTCACACAAAGTGGCAGTGAACCCACCTCCATTTTTGATGATACACTTTTTAA
This sequence comes from Pezoporus flaviventris, assembly GCF_033815535.1. Lineage (NCBI taxonomy): Eukaryota > Metazoa > Chordata > Aves > Psittaciformes > Psittacidae > Pezoporus > Pezoporus flaviventris. The sequence continues at coordinate 3,732,466 of NW_026892607.1, read as the reverse complement.
TACAAAACCTGAGAAAGTCTGTGATCAGTATTTCTCTTGAGAAAGGAATTTTTGTTTTGCAGTCTGTTCGTGTGTTACCACAGAAGCCTAATGAAGCCTGTGGGAGCTGCATAGAACAAATCAAGTCAGGACACAGATCCTTTTCAGCTGAACAGACTAAAAACTGTAGCAAGTCAAGTGAAGTTACTGATTTACTGTGCACTTATACTGGAATAGGTTGCCCAGGGAGGTTGTGAATGCTCCATCCCTGGCAGTGTTCAAGACCAGGTTGGACGAGGCCTTGGGTGAGATGGTTTAGTGTGAGGTGTCCCTGCCCATGGCAGGGGGGGTTGGAACTGGATGATCTTAAGGTCCTTTCCAACCCTAACTATTCTATGATTCTATGATTTTATGATTCTATGATTCTATTTTATTTAGACCAGAATATGGCTGATACTCTTATAAAATTAGAAATGGAATCAAATTGCTGAGTATGAAGGTCCTCTCAGACTTGGCTTTTGATATAATATTAAAACTTGTTCATGTGCTAGTTGAAACAAAGGTGTTGACATGCCTAGTACTGGAAGCAATATCTTTAGAAGTCTTGTTTCTAAAACAGAATTAAGCCTCTCTGTTGGTCTGACTACTCTCAGAATTCCCTCTTGTTATAACAGTTCTTGTTGAACACCGAGATTCTTACGATGTTGTAGCATTTATCCTAACAGCGTGAGGAAATAAGGTAGAGGTACAGAAGATGATTGGAAATGTTCTTCTCCACCTTTAGACAGAAATGTGAACAAACCTGATGAAGTTTCATTGATAATTTCGATCTTTATTTCACTGAGATACTCTCTTGAATATTTGTTAAAGTCTTTGCACTTTCTTAAGGAACTCAGCTTTGGCCTCTCCTCCATGGAAGTCAACAGGAATTTCCATGCTAGAATCAGGGTGACCCCAAAAGGTTTTGAAAATGAAACTAGATAATAAACCATTGGCTTTAGAATCACAACTGTCAAATTCATAATGCTGAATTATACACAGGAAAGGAATGTAGTCAAAATGAGTCATTCTTTTCTTGTGACATAAACAGTCCTTTCCTGATATGTCCTTTCATTAATCTCTCTGCCAGCACAGGGCTATTTCTATAGAGTAGCTCTCTCTTTTCAAATTAATTTCTGATTACCTTACCTAATTTGCAGCAGTGTTTGAATGTTGATTTCACTCTTTCTAGCTATTTTCTGTGATAGGCTGCCAAGCAGAATGTCTCTTGACTGGCAAAATATATTAGGGAACATGAAGAGCTGCTTTTGTTTTAATGGAGGATGGTACAATGTAAAGGACGCCAATTCAGAGGATATTAGGCTGATGCAACTGCTTACTGAGATATTTAATTAGTACAGAGAGGTGTGGGGGTTTTCTGGTTTGGGTTGGTTTTTTTTTGACTTAACCAATTGGACCTTTTAAAATGTGTTGATGACACTGCAGTGTTTTTCTTCTTTTCATGATGTGCAATGGACTGTTGCGGGATAAATTTTTAAAATACTTTTGTGTGACATTATCCCACTGACATTTTTCAGATTTTATATTAATTGAAAAAGAATATCCTGAAGGAAACATATTCTTCAACAATCTGTATAACCTCATGTTCTTGTACCTGTACCTGTATCTTTCTCTATATGTTACTGATGAGCATCCTTGAAATTCGTACTCCTGATTCAACTGATGTAATGGTTGTTTCATTTATAACATACCGGCAGTTTGTAAAGATCACTACAATTAGAAATTAAATTGTTAAATTTGAGTAGTGAGGTTTTCAAGAGGAAAATATAAAGATTGAAAAAAAATATCTGTTAGTGGAAGTTGTATTAACTGTTGAAGGAACCATACAGGCACAAGTCCATGGGAACTGATGAAATCCACCCATGGGTCCTAAAGGACCTGGCAAATGAAGTTGCTAAGCCACTGGCCATTGTATTTGAGAAATCGTGGTGCTCAGGTGAAGTTCCCGACGGCTGGAAAAAGGGAAATATAACCCCCATTTTCAAGAAGGAGAAAATGGATGACCTGGGGAATTACAGACCAGTCAGTGTCACCTCTGTGCCTGGCAATATCTTGGAGCAGATTCTCCTGCGAGGCATGCTAAGGCACATGAAAATCAACAAGGTGCTTTGTGACAGCCATCATGGCTTCACTAAGGGGAAATCCTGCGTGACCAGTTTGGTGGCCTTCTATGATGGGGCTACAGAACTGATGGACAGGGGTAGAGCAGTTGATGTCATCTACCTGGGCTTGTGGAAAGCATTTGACACTGTCCCCCATGACATCCTTGTCTCTAAATTGGAGAGACATCAATTTGATGGATGGACCACTCGGTGGATAAAGAACTGGCTGGATGGCCGCACACAAAGAGTTGTGGTCAATGGCTCAATGTCCAGCTGGAGACCAGTAACGAGTGGGGTCCTTCAGGGATAGGTGCTGGGACCGTTCTTGTTCAACATCTTCGTCGCTGACATGGACAGTGGGATTGAGTGTGCCCTCAGCAAGTTTGCCGATGACACCAAGCTGTGTGGTTCGGTTGATACCCTGGAGGGAAGGAATGCCATCCAGAGGGACCTCAACACGCTTGTGAGGTGGGCTGATGCCAACCTTATGAAGTTTGACCATGCCAAGTGCAAGGTCCTACACCTGGGTTGGAGCAATCCCAGGCACAGCTACAGGTTGGGCAGAGAAGAGATTCAGAGCAGCCCAAGGAGAAGGACTTGGGGGTGCTGGTCAATGAGAAAATGAACATGAGCCGGCTTCAGTGTGCGCTTGCAGCCCAGAAACCAGCCGTATCCTGGGCTGCATCCAAAGGAGCGTGACCAGCAGGTCGATGGAGGTGATCCTGCCCCTCTGCTCTGCTCTTGTGAGACCTCACTTGGAGCATTGTGTGCAGTTCTGGTGTCCTCAACATAAAAAGGACATGGAACTGTTGGAACAAGTTCAGAGGAGGCCACAAGGATGATCAGGGGCCGGAGCACCTCCCGTATGAAAATGGGCTGAGAAAGTTGGGGCTGTCCAGCCTGGAGAAGAGAAGGCTGCGTGGGGACCTCATAGCAGCCTTCCAGTATCTGAAGGGGGCCTATAGGGATGCTGGGGAGGGACTCTTCATTAGGGACTGTAGTGACAGGACAAGGGGTAACGGGTTCAAACTTAAACAGGGGAAGTTTAGGTTGGATATAAGAAGGAAATTCTTTCCTGTGAGGGTGGTGAGGCACTGGAATGGGTTGCCCAGGGAGGTTGTGAATGCTCCATCCCTGTCAGTGTTCAAGGCCAGGTTGGACAGAGCCTTGGGTGAGCTGGTTTAGTGTGAGGTGTCCCTGCCCATGGCAGGGGGGTTGGAACTGGATGATCTTAAGGTCCTTTCCAGCCCTAACTATTCTATGAATCTATGATCTCCACATAATGTTTTTGATTAGGTGAAAGCATTTAGTGTCGTGGACTTGTAGTTACTTTGACCAGTGGTCTGGTTAAATGCCCAATTACCTTTTCTGTTTTTCCATCTCTCTCAACCTGTTTAATCAAAGCAATACCTTTTCCTAAAAGTTGCCCATTTTTTGAATCTTTAGATCTTTGGGCTATAATACAACAGCTAGCATGGATTTTCCGAAGAGAGTTGAATTAAAAGGAAACTCAGGGTTTTCAACAGCAGACATGGATCAGACATATAAAGAGTGGAATGTTAACATGCAATAACACATGGACACATGTCACCTTGGAGTGTTAAAATGTTGCATTTCAGAGTTGTGTGGAGAAAATCCTTCCAATTACAATTTTAAATCTCTCCATATGTTTGCTGATAGACATGCACAGAAATAAATTGTAGGTAAAATGCAATCATTGCGAAATTACTCATTAATAGTCTTTTTTTTTTTTTAGCTTTTCCAGAGAGTTGGAATATCTAGTGAGTGCTGGTAATAGATGAATGGGTTTCATATTTATATGTAGCATAGGACAGATAAAGCGTCTTTCTCCTCATTTTTTTTGTTTGAAGAGATGAGTGTGTTAACAGAATGCTAAGGAAAAAGAAGGGTATAAGCATTTGGTGTGAAATCTTCCTTTCACACACTGACAGTTTAGTTTTGCAATACCTTTTGTTCATACCAACCAGAGGCTCATCAGAATGAATGCTGTGGTGTGGTGGTTAACTGCAGAAAGCAAATTCAGGCTGCAGGCCATGAAATTTATGTTGATGCACAATTCCCTCAAGGTCTCAAGAGGTTAGCTTAATATACATGGGTAATGCATTCTGTAAGCTAATTTAAACATGGTATCTAAAGGCCACGAAAAGAGTGCTGCGACCTGCCCTGTCTGCAAGACAATGTGTCCCGAGTGTGTTCTACCACTGTACCATTGGGACAGAGTAGAACTCTACATGGCACCAGTAACAGTTACTAGCCGCAGAAGCTTGCCTTACTGCTATAGACTTCCATGTAACAAAGCATGTTAGCAGCACCTTCATGTCTGAATGATAGGCTTATGTGCTTTGCAGCACTTGGCAAGAGGCAAACGCAGACTGTAGTTCAGTGTCCTGGGTTCAGCAGTAGCAGTCATTTTTCTCCTTCTTAGTAGCTGGTGCAGTGCTGTGGTTTTGACTTTCAGCCTGGGAACAGCACAGATAACACCGATGGTTTTAGTTGCTGCTCAGTAATGTTTACTCTGAGTCTCATGCTCTGCCAGGGAGGAGGGGAAGCCGGGAGGAAGCAGAGACAGGACCCCTGACCCAAGCTAGTCGAAGAAGTATTCCATACCACAGCATGTCATGCCCAGTATATAAACTGGGGGCAGTTACGTGGAAGGGCTAGATCACTGCTCGGTCGGGCTGGGTATCGTTCGGCGGGTGGTGAGCGGTTGTATTCTCTCCCCTTGTTATTTCCCTTATTATTATTATTGGTGGTAGCAGCAGTGGTTTGTGTTATACCTTAGTTACTGGACTGCTCTTATTTCAAGCTGTGGGTGTTACATTCTTTTGACTCTCCTCCCCATCCCTCCAGGAGCAGGGGGAGGAAGAAGGAGGGGGGAGGAGTCTTGACTATACTTTTCAGTGCCATATACCCCTAATAGAAAAATGCACTGCAGCGTATTCAGCAACAAAAATGTAACACTAAAGGTTCAACTTTCAGGATTTACTTTGTTTTTAATTCCTACGATTTCACAGTTTTCACAGGATGTTACAACTTTGTCCCAGTAGTCTTTTATAAGAGCAGGAACTCTTGTTTCCAGTTGTAATCTACGCATTTACTGATATTTACCAAATATAAGATACCGATTTATAGGAATACATTGGAGATTAAACTAGAGACTAGCTTTTAGGCATCTAGGCCTAATATTAATCATTTTAAGCTGTGAAAATAGTACCAGAACTTCCAGTCAGCAAGTTCTTATATTCATTATGCTCTTAACTGCTTACTGTTCTTAAAATGTTAAGGGACATCTGTGGTGCATAAAGCTGAGCCTGTGACTGTAAAAATGCTCCTTTCTCTGTGACACTAAAGGAGATGAGGCAAGTTTCACTTCTGGGGCTGGGAGGGAATTTTCTTATCTCTCAGTGGAGCAGAACAAATCCTTATTTTTATGGCTTTCATCTTTCATATTGTTGCAGGTCTAAGAGACACTTTCTCAGGGTTGTTGAGATTGATATGTACTCTGAGAATCTCCCCAAACCATATGTGTCCTCCTGCTTTGGTTTTGGTTTATCTTTGGGATGTTTCTTCTACCCTGGGTGATACGATTTAGCGTAAGGTGTCCCTGCCCATGACAGGGACGTTGGAACTAGATGATCTTAAGGCCCTTTCCAACCCTAACTATTCTATGATTCTATGAGTTACTTGTCTGTTAAACATTCACGTGTTAAACACACACATGAAATATTCATGTCACAGTGGGCTGGGATTTTCTTTTTTTATTTATTTTCCCCAGGAGCTGTAATCCACTTTTCATGTCATTTGTGTATGAAGTGGGAACAGGATCCTGAAGCTGCTGCAAAGCCTGTAAGAGTACCTCCTTCCATTTAGGTAACAGGGATGATCTGAACCAGCATCTACATTTGACAAAATGCCTAGATACTGAGCAGTCTCTTCTTAAGATGCTGCTAAGGCCCATGTTAGCATTGCTATAATGGAAGCAGACATTGGGCTGAGTTAACATTGAGTGGCCTTTCTTTTGAACAATATGTTGTTTACAAATGTTCCTACGTGTTTTATCTTTTGTAATCACCTCTTCGCTAATTCCACATACCTTATGGCTGGTCCACAAGTAATGATTCTTCTATATGGGTTTTACTCCTGTAATAATTCCAGACTAGACTGAGCACTCAGGACTTACTTATGCCATTGTGTCCATGAATTATATTCTGGACATTGAATCCAGAATTATATTCTTCAGCCCTTTTGGTTCTAAGTTGATACACCATCAGCAACAGAAAATGTGTTCCTAATTGCATCAGAAACTGTGAAATCTGCAAACCTGTTATAATAAACTGGGTCTTACGCATTTAGCACATCATGCATTTTGTTAATGAAGCACATCATGCATTTTGTTAATGAAATGGAGAGGGAAATCTGAGGCAGCTTTATGTGCTTAGAATGTAACTTGGCACCTGCTTCTGCAGGAACACGTTGTTTCATAGAAAGACTTTTCTCATAATGCACACTGCGCTCTACAGAGGATTGGGGATGTACATCTGTAGAATATAGTTGCAAGTTAGTCTGTTTACAGGTTAAAGAGTTTTTTCCAGCTGTCTAACCAATGTGAATATTTTCAGATTTAATCTTCTTACATTCAAAATCATTCAGACAATTTTCAGATAATCATTCAAGTAGTATTTGTTTTTTTTATTGTGTCACCTGATGATTAGATGCATGGTGACATTTTCTGCATGAGTGTAACAATATCTCATTAATTGTGTATGTTGGAAATGCTGACAAGTTCGTTTTAGGAACAAAACCCTTTAACTAATGTTGGATTATTTAATTATAAACAGTCTTATTAGCAAGGAATAGAACCTGGCTCAGTGCATGCAGACCAACTTAGCTTAACATGTTGTGCTTTTTGGGGTCAATAGAGACAAAAAACATCAGTAGTCACAGTCCCCTTCTTTTGTCTAAGAACCATTTGGCTTTATTTAAATTCAAGCTTTTGATTCCAGAGGATTTTTTTATGAAGGCAAAATAAAGAATATAGTGGAAGTCTGTTTTTTATTAATAAAAGCAGAAAAAACTTGGTATGAAGGTTCACTTCTGGCCATTTCTAAGCAACTGTACGGGATTGATCAGATAAATTCTTAAAATCTTCCTGTGTTATTGTTGCATGAATATATTCACTGTTCCAGATAACACAGAGCCATTGTTAACACCAGTAGGACTACGGAGCGCGTCCTAGAGTTAATGGCAGCAGTCTCAGAAACGAAGGCAGAATGAACGAAAATGTGGCTGCCTATTAAAATACTGGATCTAATTAACATAATCTTACAAACTCCACTTGTAACTGTATATCTAACGGTTCAAAAACAGCCATGGAGATCTGGTGCTTTGTTCATTATACCAGACAGTGTGCTGTACATAGATGCTTTCAGAAAGGCAGGCATTCATCATAATGCATCTTATGTGCAGTGTTATACAGACATAAATTTTAACCTCTGTTAAAGCAGCAGTAGTCACAAGTCACAAATCTCCATCTGGATGGTTTTCTTTATATCATTTTTATGTCATTCTTAGCATTTTTTTCTTGCTTTCTTCTTTTTTTTTTCTTTTTTTTTGTCCTAAGAATATCTCTACAAGATGTGTGTGTGTCTGTACAGAGAACACAGGGAATGAGCAATTGTGTAATGATAAGGTTTTTTCATCTTATCTCTGGGCCACTCATTTTCTGTTGTTTGCCTAATCAGTCTAAAGCATAACTGGCTATTTTTGTATTCAAATATCATACCAGCTCAGTACCCAAGTGCAAAAATCATTCATGCAATTAGGCAGTTAGGCTTTCACATGAAACTGTGTCCACGTGGTTCAAAAAACCCCTTTGTGAAGGGAAAATAAGATATTCTGTAGCTTTTGGAAATGCTTTAAACTATCAGCATACTTGTGGTACGTTGAACTGTCCAGACTAATGCCGTGTAATTTATCAGATACTGCTCTGCATACACGTTTTGTTGGTATTTTAGCGATGTTTGTGTAAAACAGCCCTTCAGATCGTCCTGGAGGATATCCTCGTAAGAGAAAATGTTTTACCGATGTTAAATATGCTTGAATTTCTGATAGGTTGTCTTTGAGGAAAATGAAGTGGCCGCTCTTCATGCCATCATCTTGTGCTCAGGGCAGGGTATGCCCTGGGGGGCTGGGGCTGTCCCCAGACACCCAGGCAAGGCTGGTACAGCCAGGGACCAGGAGTGAACCCAGGACTGGGGGTGAATATTTGTATATGCTATTGAAAAACAAAGGCTGAGAGACAGGAGTTTGTGGAGTGAATCGTGATGTCTGGGTTGAAATTTTTAGAGATTACTGTAATTTCCTAATGTTATTCAAGAAGGTGGAGCCATGGGTATGCTGCTGTCAGTAGATTACACCCTCACAGCATTTCTCTTGTTTGAGCTGACCAAAACTACAAAGATCTTATTCAAATGCTTCTACTCACACAGAAGGAAAACATAATTCATAATGCTACTCCAAGTGCTCTGTTTACATCTCAAAGAAACTTTGATTTTGCTAAATAAGTTTTAACTTGAAAGTACCTTATAGATATGAGAGTTGTTTTGTAGTGGATACTTGATAGTATAAAAATACAATAGGGAATATGAGCCGATTTTGAATTAGTATTTTATCTCAGTTCTTAAGGGAATGTCTATGAATTTTCTCCATTTTGAAGTCATTAATCACATAGGACCAAGCTTCCATCTCATTGAAAGTTGCAGTCATTATCAAAGGTCAGAGTCCACTGGAGTGCTAAACATTTAGTGGAATAAATTTTGTTAGTCCTAAAAACATATCGTAGAGGAGTAAGAATAGTGTAAATTTTCCCTTGTTACAACTTGTTCTAGAGCTGAAAGTTATCTTACATATTTGATGCCTTCCCTTTGATGTCAGTATCAGGCTTATTTAGTCTGTAGTAATAGTGATGGGGTTTTTGTTGTTCTTATCTCAGAAACCCAGAAGACTGTTTTCAAATTCCTGTGTTCACCTACAGGAATACAGTTCCTCCTAAAAGTGGGGTCCTAGTTGTAAAAGTGAACTCACCAGTTGCTGAATGTGCTTAGCAGGCACGTTGCCAGAGGGCTGCTGAAATGGGAGAGCAGTACACATGTACCACACCAGGATCAGGGTAGTACACATGTGCCATGCTAGGAGCTGGGTAGTACACACCAAGGATGGAGTCTCAAAGGCACGAAGAGCCAAACAATGGAGGTAAAACTGAGGCAACTGTCTTTAGAATGTATATATTGTTTTCAAGGCAAAAGCTTCATTTTAAAATGTTAAATAAAAAGGAGGAGGGGTAGAAAGGATGGAACTTTGTCTTACTGTTTTGTTTTATGAGAACCAGGTAAGTAATCATGACTAAGAATTTAAACATTAGTTACTTTTGCAGTTATGGAACAACATGAGACACATGGTAGATAAGTACATTTTATGTTGGATGTTCTAACATGTTACATTAGGATTCCTGATGTCTAATTTTCACAGAGAATGGTAGCTCACTAGACAAACTCAGCTAACCAAAACCAGGCAAACTACCCATTCCTAGTTTGAATCAGCAGCCTTTGGAAGAGGCCTGGTATGCAGAGGAGGCCAGATCTTCAAAACCATGCGTCGCTGTTAAGGCTTTGATTACTGTGGTTTCAAGATGGCTTTTATGAGTTAGACACTGGTTTATTCAGAAGGTTGTGGGTTTGACTGTCCCCTTGCTTGCAAAGTTACTGAATTCATTTATACAAATAAAACATGCTTGTGTATGGCATAGATGATGTACACAGTCCAGAATAATCCAGCTTTTGTTTTCCTTCACCTGACATTTTTGTATCTCAAAAATGTGTATAATGGTACTTTCTTTCCCAGTAGAAACAGTGCAGTGGTTTGTTTATTAATGGTAAATGCTGATGGATAATACCCTCCTTCTGAGCTTATGAAGGTATTATTTCAGTGTTATTTTATGGTATGGTATCTGCATGCAGCATTTTACAGCATAGGACAAACTAGAAAAGGTTGCAGTGGTGTGTAAGGGTGTGTAAAGCATCTGGGGCTAGAGGCTCGGCTAGAAGAAAAGAATACTTTGACTAAGGTCTGTTGTCCTTGATCAACTAGAGTAAAGCAGCCTAGAAAGAGAAACCTCTTGTGTTTTCTGGTCCTGGGTGGGAAGCATCTGATTATTTCAAACCACCACTTTTTCCAGTTAAAGCATCTTAAAAGACTGTATTTCTGAATATAGTCTTCATATAGAAGAAAAGATGCTGTTTTTTTCTAAAGCATGAGAGTATGTTTCAAGACCAAGTACCCTTCCTAGATGGCTTAATAAGTAAAAATGTTGGGAAACTGAGATGTTTAACAAAACAGTCACATCAAACACGACTGTGTGATAACAGCTTGCTTTTCTCTTAAGAGTTCACCCAGTCTTCTGGGCCCAGTCCCTGTCTGGCAGAATGTCTCAGGCTCATAGAATAGTTGAGGTTGTACTCATCCTACACACTTGCTCCATTTCGGAAGCATTTTGGTGTCTGTGACTTTGCTTGGAAATTCCAGAAGAAATTGTAGCTGCAATAGTCCCAGAACAAGAATAAGAACTGGAAGCTGGGAGGCAAAAGAACAGAAGTATGTAATCTCTAAAGAATAATTTGGGGGAACAGCTAATAAGCCCACAGGAATGGAAGCCTTAGTGGAGCTGTGTAGGTGATCCAAACTGCCAGCAAGCTTGCTGTTTGATCTTTAGGGAAGTGTAAAACCTCCCTTAGCTCTTAACATTCATGATCACATGCCAGAATTGCAGCTTGGTGATGAATTCAGTTGTAGTATACTAACTCTATGTTTTCAGTCACCTTTCTGTGTGTAGTTGTTTGACAACCAGTGTATTTCAAAATCTGCCCAACCACCAGTGTTATCACTGGTATCAGGAGAATGTTAGCTGTGGACCTTTGAAATGTGATCATATCATGCTGGTCAAAGAGATTTCAGTGTCCTATTTAATGTTAAGTGAACATGGCAACATGTTGACTGTACAGGCATCCCTCAGGAAAAGAAAACATTGCACAGTTCTTGGACAGACTGATAGTCAGCTGGGTGTATGATGTGTTGTCACTCACTTTGTCCTGTGGCTATGACATGGAGAACATGCTTCTGCAGATGCATGGCTAATTAGGACAATACAATAGTATTCCTTTTAAAACCTGTGATTCTTGGAGCCTAGTTCAGTTTTGGTTTTCTTACCATCCTGGAAAATAAGGTCAGCCTTCTCCATTGAAGTGTCACTGGCCTCAGGATTTCCAGACAAGTTTCTTTATGGTATGTGCATACGTAGTGCCTGTGGCCTGGACTCTGCATCATGGGTAAAAAGGACACAGAAGTGCATAGTACTTCAGTCTTCTTGAAACCTCCTTCAACCCTTGTCTTTCACTGTGTTGTTTTCCATCCTCTTCTTCTGTCATGTCCCTCAGTAAGACTATGGAGGTGACACTTGATTTGTGAGTGGTGCTGGATGCTCTTGGCTCCACTGTAGTCAGTGACAGTCATTTTTGAAACTCAGACCAAGTGTGGATGGGAAGCTGTGACTTGCCTGTGAAGACGTGTCCTTGCACTTAGGTGATGAGGTGACCCATTTGTCTCACCTGCCACCTCCTCTTCCCCCCTGAATTTTTTCAAGTCATGAGCCAGTGTCAGTAATACAAAGGTAGTACTGGCTGCAAATGTCATTTGGGTTTCAGCACTTTGCCTAGTTCACGGGTGTGCCCTGTATGACTGCCTCCTCCCTAGTCAGACCCTAGAACATCTAGAGTGGTGGCTGTCCACAGACAAATAACGTGAGCACAGTGGTCAGCCAGTGATCACAGTGTCATTCAGAAGCACTTACTGTGTATGCTTTTGCCTTTCCAGAAAAACAGGGAATGTTAGTGGAAAGCTGGTGGAGAACTGCAGGAGGAAAGGAATGTGTGGCCGTGGAAATGAACTGGAAGAATTGTGTGTGGGTGGTTAGAGAATGTACAAGACAGAGCATTGCAACTGGTGTTGTTTGTTCTGCTGTTGAACCACAGCCTTTTTTTTCCCCTTTTGTTTTGGAAAATTCCAGAGAGGGAATGAATTCACACTAGTCTAATGCAGAGGCAAGTATATAGCACCATGAAGGGTTGTTCCCTTGGCCGTGTAGCTTATTGGAGGATTTACTGCATTGTACATTAATACAAACGTGCCCATCCTGGCTGCTATTTGTTACTGCAGTTCCTGTTCTTTGAGTTGATCAAAAACCTCTTGCAGAATAATTTGCTTTGAAATCTGGATGATTGTTATATGATAGAGCAGGTGCCTTTTCTTTACTTTGGCTAACTTCCCTTTGTGCATTATTACCAGTGCAGTGCCAGTCACCAGTTAGATCTTTCTGAAACCTACAATCTGGGAATTTCTGGTAAGATGAATGATAAGTGTACTGTTGGCATCTGGCAGAAAATAACCTGACTTCTGTGTAATAGCATAGTAAGAAATTTTGATTAAACCATTTAAAGGAAGGAAAAATCGTTCTCATATTGTAAAGAAAGAACTTACTGATCTGGCTGTGTATTAAATATCGGAGTAGGGACAGGATTCTTGGTTGGATCCTTGGACCCACTGTGAACTACGGAACATCTACATAATTGTGTCCTTTCTGACAGTACCTCTGACAGCATGTGGTGCCTTTCTGTTCATGTCTGAGGGAGTGTCTGCAGCCTGCTGTTCCGCAGTGTGGCTCTGAATTTAGATCTCCTCCATCTCCAGTTGGAGTGCTCTATTTGTTCAGTGGGAGACAGGCACCATCGTCTCTTCTGGCGTGTGCTTTTAGGAAAGAATGCCTCATTTGTTTTTTTGGATAGAATCTCCAGGGAGGGGGGCAGGGCTGTGAATTTTGCCCAGAATCAGGTACACAAGAGCTTCTAGAGGAGTGAGCTGTGGTTGCGCTTATTTATTCAGTGTTTTCCTACTGGCTAGTTAATCAGCCCTTGCCTCAGCATGCTGGATGCTGCTGTTCTCTTTTGATAGACTTCTATTTCACTGTTAGATGCCCAAAGTAACACAGAGCTGTGGGTTGCACTGTAAGAACCCAGAGTACCTGTTCAGCCCTGACTTTAATCACCTAATGTTGCTATTTCTTAACTTATTGTCCCCAATCACTTCTGCTTATACTGTTTTGTTCAACCTAAATTAACGTTTCACATGCAAATATTTTACTGAGGTTTTGGATATTTATTTTATTAATTTGTAATGCTGAAGGTACCAGAGCTCATATGCACATGTGGCCACATGAAGGCCAGCCAAGGGGGGTCTCTCCTGGCATGCAAGGTTTCCAACAAACATGGCATTCGTAATCTTGCCTGTGATTTAATATAAGACCAAGACATTAAAACTCTAGTACAATTCTTTAATGTAGTAATATTGCTGACTCACATTTTGATGTCTGGCATCCGTTCACTGAGGCTTTTACACTGAATTCTCAACTTTTAAAAGATATTCACATTTAATTGCTCTAGTAAAAATCTGTCAGTGTAAATGGCTGACACAGAATAAAAGCCCCACAGCCCCAAGTCAGGTTAAGTTTGTTGTCTTTGGGATTTAAAAATGGAATTCAGGGTGAGTTGTGTTCATCCCCTCATTAGATTTTCTGGCTGAAGGAGGAGCAAACAGGGAGACTCATGCTCTCACGATGAAAGAAATTTCAAAGGCAGCTACTGTTTAGTATGATTTATTACATAGGAGAGGAATCATAAATGTGCTTTTATTATGATTGGAATTTATGTGTGTGTCAGTGTATGATCTCATAACAAGTTATACCTAAATCTTCCGAAGAGGAAAGAAAACCTGTGTGTGCCTGTAGAACAGGTACAGAGCTTATTGGAAGAGCTGTTTTTCTACTAATGTCAACCTTTTGAATTCATATACTGCTTCTAGACATTGAGTCCTGCAGTAAAAATGCATTATTTTATATTGCTATTAGGCTGTTTCTGTATAAGGAACTTTACGTGTGATTTACAATGTGGCTTATGACTGCCTGAAGAAAAAAAGGTAATCTTTAAGTAAAATAAAATGGACTGCTACTGAACAGCACCACATCTCCAAGAGTCATTTGGATTCTCTGCAAAATGAGACAGTAGCCTTGCAAAGGCTAGGCTTTCAGGTGGTACAAGACGACTCTGCTTCTGAAAGGGGTAGATGAACTGAGCAAGAACATGTGTTGTTTTGGTTTTTCCTACTCCTACCCACAAGAAGCAGGCAGAAGCATCAGAATTTTCATATGATTTTTTAGCGAAACATCAAATGGGGTGAATCTCGCTCAATCCTGACACACCCCGAGCATTTCCTAGAGACCCAATTTGTTCGTGCTCTTGTATCTTTGAGCATTGCAGCAGCAGATTGATACACTTGCCCTAAAGGAGTCATTACTGTTGCTGAGGCATTGTTATTAGAAGACCATGAAGGTACCGATGTACTCCAGCAGGGGGAAGCAGCACATACACATTCAGCTGCAACACCTTTCCCGTAAAAGGACTGGTTAGTAAAAGGCCATGCCATTTCTAGGCGCGGGCCCGTGCAATAGTTGACCAAACACCACGAAAGAAACCTGATGACACCGGTAGTTATTAAAGCAGAAATAGCAGTTTATTAGAGTTGGGGGATAAACTGCTGGCCAAATGCCATGTTAGTTAGTGTACATGTGTGCTTAGCACTGTTCAAGGCCTTCTGTTACTGTGCTATATCAGGATTTGCTGAAGCAGCCTTTGACAGAGGTGCAAACTTGAGTAGGAGCACAGTGCCATCAGTCACTTGGCTTCCCTGCTTTTCTTTGTATTTGCCTGTGGATAGCAGGAAGTCTAGTGAAGTATGAGAGTTCAGTCAAGGGTTAATATTTTACCAAATATCATTCTGCATCCTGATATTGTTTTTATCATCAGTTGCTGATAGTGGTAGTACTAAATATCTCACCTGATAAACATTTTAACATAGCTGTTGTGTTCTGTAATAGCAAAACGGGCTGTGGCTTCATGTCACAGACATCATTTGTGAACTGTAATAGGAGATCATTCTTCTTTGCCCTTGTGTACTACACAGTGACAGTGTTAACTTAAAAACATTACTTCTGTTGTTCCTGCATGGAGTTGAGCCCTGTCTTGTAAAGCTATTGTAGGAATGCATATGCAAGTGTATGTGTTTCTCATTACAGAATTCTGCTGTAAGTGTTTTGGTCATCTTTCATAGAGAACGGAGGTTTCGTGCTGGTCAGGATGGCCACACAGGGATTCTGTTCCTTTGTGGCTAAAAGGAGAGGTTGGTTGCTTTTCCTTTTTTCTTTTTTCTTAATGGCTTCAGGCTTTCAGATTCACATTCTGTGATGCCATGTAGTTCCTTTCACCGTGTAAGCGTTACAGTATCGAAAGTAACAATGTGAAGACTTTCTAACACCAACTCTGCTGTTCTACACTTCTGTGCTGTGCAGAATTGCAAAATGTAAATTTTATTAAGAAGAAAAGTTACTAAATTGTGACTCCTCCTGCAGAGAAATGTTGCACTTGACAGGAACAAAAGTTCCATCTACACAGACAGTGTACACTTTAGACTTGAGCGTGTCAGAGTGAATCTTACTTTCCCTGCTTGTATGGCTTGTACTTTGGGGCAGCTCGTCTCATGTGTACAGGAAGAAAGATGTGGCCAGCCATGACATGTGAAGACTGTTTTCTCTTGCAGCAGCTCAGCCTACAAAAGCACAATAATTACCAACTGTGATGACTTACTCCCAGCACAGATCAGTGTTTTTTTTCGGTTGTATTGACTTTTATAGGATTATTTTACAAATGCAATTCAGGTGAACACGTTTCCCTTTCTGCTTATACCCTGTAGGTTGTACAAGCTGATAAGAGTCGTTTCTCTTTGTTCATGCTATCAGACTGGCTTGCAGAAGGTAGGCAAGGCCCTGAGTGGTAACTTCCTGCTCACAGCCAGGCTTGCCTCCTCTGGGATTTGCCATTCTCATTGGAGAGTCCCTGACACTCAGCTTTATTTTAAAATCTATTTAAATAGTATTTCGATGTATCTGTGCTTGCTGGGGGCAGTGTGCTAGCAGCACAGGAGCCTGCAGGCAGTATCTCCCGCAAGACAGCTTGCTAAAGTCATCCAGGTACAGCAACATGGGTAGAGATGAGGAGAACTACTATGGAAAACACGGTAATTCACCTGCTTTCTTACAACAGTTTATAAGTGCCTGGTCTAAGTCTCACTTATTTCAACTGTGTTATTTCAATTTAGTTTAATGGGCTTGGATTGAGTCCCACATGGTTTTCTGTAACTTCTTCAGTTATTAGCAATATCCTGTTTTTTTTCCAGCATGGTATTTGCAAGTTTATTCAGATCACAGATCAAAGGTAAACTTTGCTTATATACATTGCTGATTTTTATTTTAGATAAGTAATTTAGATTTGCTTTTTAAAATTATTACAGTGATGAAGGGCAACAACTAAATTCATACGCTGTTTGGAGTCAGGATTGGAAAATTAAATATTTTGTGAAATATTTCTTGTAATGATATTATAATTCAGTGTATAAATGTTTCCTGTTATAAATCAGCCTGTGAAATAGATCTCTCATCTCCAAAGACTGAATGTAATCTCATTTCTTTAATCTTATCAAAAATTAACAGTCATTATCCCACAGAAGTGCTTTCTTCCTTGTGCCTACCAAACTCCTATGGCTCAGAATTTGCTTTCTAAATGCATTTGGGCTTTTAAGGCAAAGGAAGTGATTTGCTTTTACCAGGAGTTATGTAAATACTAATAACATCAGTTATTAATATTCCCACCGAATTCCCACCTCGCCCCCAAATTGGTAATTAAGTAGGGAATATGAGAATGACACAAACAGTGATGCTACAGACCACTTCTGTCAGGAGATTTTCGTGTCTTTTTAAGTCAGAATAGAGTTATAAGCTCATAGCACCCCTCCTCTTGCCTGATGGAGATGAAAATCTCTGTCTGAATCAGGGCTCATTTGGGGTTCATTTTCTTGCCTGTTAGTGCATATTAATTTTCATTGTAGCAGTATTGTGAAGTTCACCTCCTACACTTGAATATGCTCCATAAATACGTGTATCTTTTCATGTGCATTTTCGTTGTTCCATTTCATAAGCACGCACGCAGGCATGACATAAATAACAAAACTTGAGCTATTTACAATTTACTCTGTTAATAATGATCATATGGA
Source organism: Pezoporus flaviventris (assembly GCF_033815535.1). NCBI lineage: Eukaryota > Metazoa > Chordata > Aves > Psittaciformes > Psittacidae > Pezoporus > Pezoporus flaviventris. Next base: position 3,715,040 of record NW_026892607.1, on the reverse strand, counting down.
AAGGAGGACACTTGTGGAAATACATTGCATCTGGCCCAGCTGATTACGTTATAGAACTATTCTACTTGATGGAGATATCCTGGATATTCAAGAGACAGCCCCTGTCAACAAGCTTTCTCAGTACAACACGGAATGACTTAGAAACATCTATAAGCAGAATCTAAGTGTATGGCTTCCCTGCTGAAAGCCTATCGTGGTTTTGAAAATCTGTCTGCTTGCTGTGAATGGAGTTTGTCACTTTCATCAGTTGACGAAAATCCCTTTGAACTGTTACATCATTCATCAAAACTTTGGTTCTGCCCCCAGAAGTATTTTAACACTTGTCACCTGCACAGCTTCAGTGTTCCTTCTACTTCATTGTTGAAACCATCAAGGAAATACTGAATAGCTTTGGAGGACAGGTTCCTCTGGTCATGGGAGCAAGCTGACTACTAATGTTCAGGAGTGAAGACTTGGGGTCTCAATGGATGATTCAGTGGAAGTAGACTGTAAGAAAGAGTTATTAGGCATGGACTGAGATCAAACAGAAAAAGTCATTGTATGGTTGTATAAATCATGGCCAATATTTGTGTTGAATATCCTGTGCAGTTCTGGCCCTTCCCTTTCCAGTGCTGTCTAGTAGTGCTGGAAAAGGTACAGAAAAGGAACAGAAGTATGACTAAAAGTATAGAATAGCTTTCTTATGAGAAATAAGTGAAGAGAAGACAAGTAAAGAGGAACAACCTTTACAATATTTAGCTTTCCCAGTCTCTCTCTCCTGTGTTAAAATGCATTTGTTTTAGGAGCTTGGTAAGGTGGACCTAAACACCTCAGATGAAGGACAAATAGAATTTTATTATCTGCTCTGTTTATTGTACTGGCCTATGTGTATTTTGATAAGGTTTTTCTGATAGAAACCAAGAACAAAGTGTGGTATTTAGTTAATAAGTAAGTTCTGCTTTTGAGTAGTTGCTGAATTCTCCTCTAGTTGAAGAAGTATTTTTTCTGTGGGCAGGGGAAAGCTTAGGCTGGTTCCACCCTTCAATACCAGATATATTCAGAGGAGGAGATCCTTAAGGAGGCAGTGAGAAAGCACTCTGAAACATTAATTTGTATTGTAGCATTGACATTTGAATGAAGAAGTAGTTTTTCATTGCACAAAGTTTGTTTCAGTGAATCTCCATTGCTACTGAACTTGGAAAAAAAAACATGAAACTGAACAGTTGGCTTCAAAAGGAAAAATCCCAGCCCTGGTTTGTTGGATGAAGGATGAAGTTGCTTCTCTCTCTTCATACAGTAGCTTGAAAGTTGAAAATCTAAATTCTGTGATGAATTTGTGTTACTCTTTCCTAAGTGAAATCATGCTGTAATTCGCTGTCCTCAAGTCCATTTGAAGCACACACTGGTGGGTTGGTATTTGGCAGTTTCTTTATATAGTTTGGTAAGGAATATTATAGAATATAAGCCAGAGCAGTTGCACTACCAAGCAGAGCTGTGTAGAGGGAGCAAGGTCAGCCCAGAATTTCTGCAGTCTCCAGCCATACTTCATCATCTCATAATCCCAGTGTGAAAAGGGCAGACCTGCAGCTCTGTGCCTATGCAGTCCTGCAACCAAAGCAGTGTGAAGTGCGAGTAACTCTGCAAGGCTGTAAGGAGAACATTAGATACAGGTATGACTCAAAACTGGTTTTAAAAGAAAAACCAGAAGGGTTTAGCCTGCAGCTTCAGAGAGGTAGGTTCACTTTCTGCCAAACACACTTAACGTGACTGCAAGACATAATCCTATCTCTCAAGTATCAGCAACTTTCTACTGTGAATCCTGTGCAGAGGTTTAGTAATAGAATGTTCGTTGAGGTAATTTATTGTGTGGTAAATGTGAGGCCCACAAAGTTTTTAAGATAGAAGAAAAAAAGCTCTGATCTCATCTACAAAAACTAGGTCATTCTATTGGTGGATTACTGATATTGCCTACTTGAAATGATTTTAATAGAACTGATTAAACAGGAATATATGGAAGATGTTCTTCAAAGATTGCTGCTAACATCCCCCTCTCTATAGATCTTATTTTAAATAAGGACATATTTTTATACTCTTTTATTTTAAATGCAGGTGAACCAAGGAAATTTGACCCAAAGTTCAGAGGACCTATCCATAACAGGTAAATAGCTTAACTCATTCATTTAATCCTTTCAGTTTTGCAGTGAGTGGGGTAAATAACTTTGTTAACAAAACTTGTGAATCTGATTCTGCAATTCTTTTAAATCCAGAAGACAATCCTTACCACCTAGGGGGATGTGTGATTACCGGGGAATATTTAACTGTATGCTCTTTAGTTCTTTCTATTTGAATACCAATTCTGTACACCTCATTCTGTCTAGTACCTGCTGAATTACATTGTGATGACATAAGTAGGAATATTTGAGGTGTTGTCATGTTCTGGGGTGCAGGACTGTGTGATGCACTGTGTCTGGTTTCATACAGCACAGGACTGGAACCCTCACACACTCTGTTCTTCAGCTGGTTTTCCTGCTCCCAAAGTCACCTCAGTAAGGGACTGCCCTAGTTCTCTCCAGAGCATGTGCTGGTGTACACCATTCCTTTTGTACCCGAGCTGGCAAGTGGGGTAAATCCCTGGTAGACAATGGGTAGTGCTTGGACAGTGGCAGGAGCACTGCCAGTGATGGGGCTGACTGCTGGAGCCACCCAGCCTGGAAACCCTTGCTGAAGTGTATTACTCCCACAGTTTTTGTCAGATGAATTCTTTGCAGGGAGATTCAGTTGTCTGACCTTGTTTGTTTGTTTTATAGAACAGAGCTGTTGCTAGTGGTTCTGTGTTGAACAATGGTGGGCAAGAGGAGTTACCAGCAAGGCAATGTGTGTAGTGCTTTGCTAGTACCATCATTCTGAAGGGGGTTGTTTGTGGAGTTTGGTATATTTAATGCAAATATCTTTTTATTAAAAACAGTTAAAATGCAATGTCCATGGTGTTGATTGACTCTAAGCCAACCAGCTCATGAAAATCCAAAATGATGCTATCAAGATGATGTCTTTGGTATGACTACATCCTGCAGACCTTTCAGGTTTTTCTATGCTTACTCTGCACTGTTCAGAACTGTCTGCCTCTGTTCTCCATAGAAATGTTCATGTACAGTGAAATATGCGTTGAAAACGTGGATTGTATCTAACCTAAAAGTAGCTCTGAAACATTTTCTTTGTTACAAAGCCTCCTAGCAGAACCATCTGGATGGACTTCACTCCATAGTGGGTGGTGCAGATGAAAGCATGTCTGTTAGCACTTTGAAGGTTCAGTAGTTTACAAGGGAAATTACTCAGAAAGCATCTAAGAAATCATGGGCAATTTCTCAGAGCATCTTTGTCTGTCCTGTATAAGAGAACTGCAGCTTTGTGGTACCCTTATTTGAACACATGCCCACTGTTCTTGTCTATGCAACATGTATTTCTTCTTTTCCTTTCTGAAAACTAAGAATTTTAGAAATAAATGAAAACGTTTGTTTAGAGACCATCCTTATGATACCGCCAGTATCACGATACTGCACTGTGTACAGCAATGAATTTAAGTGATAGTTTAGGGATGTTATTAAGCATTCACCTATGTGTATTTCTACCAGAAAATGCTTGTGAGGAGGTTTGTATATTGCATCCACCCTGTGAGCAGTAGCTCAGCCTTTTCTCAACTCAAAATGATGCAGCAGGATTCCTGTAGACAAATTCCTCGAGGAAAATACAAACTCCTGGTGTTCCTGTCAGTCCGAGCTGGAGGCCTGCACCTTCCTCACACCAGATCTGATGATCAGCTTAACTGAATGCACACCAGACAAAATCTAGCACATCGTATTTTAGGCCTAAGCTATCTCTGATTCCTCAAAGGCAGAAATTTCCTCCAAGCCATCTGTCCCTGCCCCAAGAGGTTCACCCCTAGGAGCGGAGTGAGTTGGGCACCTCTCAGTTTCCGGATGTATGAACACTTTTCTGGTGTCACAACCCTAAAGCTAGCTAGCTGTATGTCTGTCTGTCTCTCCCATTGGCACTGAAATGGTCTCTCATACTGGGCTTCAGGCAGATTTGTCACGTGAGAGGAGGGCTCTGTTGCATGGTCTCAGTGTTTGATGCCAATGCCAGGCAAAGGGGGAAGGCTTGCCATTAATAAGAAATCCAGATAGAGTGTGTTATGCTTCTTTAAGAATAAAAAAGCATTTCTTCCAGCAACATCATCATAAGATATCTTACATATGCTTGTGGATAAATCAGTCAGGTACCACCGTACTGCTTCTACTTTTTCCTAGTGCAGTGATACTACTTTGAGTATGAAATGAACTGTCTTCCTTCACTTAGATTTTCCCTAAGTTTCAGCAAGTGAATTTATAGAGTCAGTACAACCATGGCATCTTTTTCTAAACTGCTTTGGCAAAATCAGATGAGTAAATCACGCTTCTGGCTTACCTCAAGTTTTGTGGAGTTTAACTTAACTCTTTCCCTTGCCCCTTGTTATTTTTCTCCCTCTTCTATGTATTCTTCTCTTGGCCTTTTCTTGTCTTCCTCTTGCTGGTTAGACACACTGTAGATTTGTTTTTCTTGCGATGTTTTACAAACTCTGACACCTCCTGGGCTATCTTTGATTGTTCAGCGTCTTTCTAGAAATTCAGTGTTCTTGTTAAGACAAAGATCACCTTTTTCTCTGTGGTTAGAAAATACAGTTAATGGGTTCTCAGGCGAATTGAATACCCATAAATGACCATAAGCACTGAGTTATCTTTAGGAGTTTGGAAAAACCTAATAAAAATTGCTGACTGTAACTAGCAATGCAAACTTCACCTTCTCATAATATACAAGTGCATCGCTTATAGATGTCTCCATGCACATCACTTGATAGTCGTCAATATTGAAATAATAAACAATTTTTGACATTTAAGTTATCCTTTATGCTTTTTAGACTAAATAGCCTGCTAAAGATGAAAGTCTGCTGTAGATAAGTGTTGGTAGAATATAACATTACTTCTCTTGCTACTGGTATTTTATTGTTCCCTCTATGTTCCATTGCGTGGTGTTGTCTGTATCAACATAACATGCCACGTACTCACTAATATGCATGGGGAAGCCTGCATTTTATTTTGAACTCTTGTTTGATGTTCCTGGATTGGGGCATTCCGTGTCTACAGATGTTGAGCATTTCCAGATACTGAAATCTGGGTGTTCCAGATCTAAACAATACTTGATAAAGCACTGTACCTGTAACTAAGACATATCAACTTAGTAAGTCCATGCAAGTCAGTGCAGATCAATCATAAAGAAAATGCAGAATTTAAGTTGACAGAAAACATCTTGTGGTGAAAACTTGCATAAATACCTTTTTCCATGTGTTTTGGCCTTCTCGGTAGAAGTAGCAATTCTGGGGGATTTGAAAGGAACTTTCTCTACAAATATTTAGCTTTTGAGCGCCCTGGACATTTATTCAGCTGTGCAGGATGATGCCTTCAGTGCCACTATGCTGATAGAAATGCCCATTTGTACAGCAGATTTTGTTTCTCAGTTCACCCCAATGGAGAAAGGAGTCTTCAGAACTATTGAAGGCATTGGGTGGCACAGTGTAACACCACCTTGACACAACGTGGTTTAGGGAAGTCTCGGAACACAAGCTGTCAGTCAAGCAGGGAAGAGGAATTCAGAAGCAAGGCCACTAGTGGTCACTTTAATGTGTCAGCAGAGTTGAAAGTGGTAACCTGAAACTCACACTGTGAACATCTTGAGCCTCGTTTTCTCTGCAGATGCACAGTGCCGATCTCAGGGCTATTTGTAGGTGCTAATATCTGCTCGTGCTGCTTCACTAATGAATGTTGTATTTTCTTGCTAGTACAGCATCTTGAGTGAAATTGCACTTGTGACAGATTGGGCATGAAACTGCTGAACAGAGAGAGGTTCTAGACAGTCATTAACAATGAAGTGCATAAACTGTCAATGAATAAATGGCTTTTAGGCACTAATCTGTGTGGATGATTTTATCTTTGCATTCATTTATTTGCTAGAATGCCATGCACAAAGTATTCTTTGTGTGCACTGCCACAAGCAACCCGGCAAGAGAAGCCGAGAAGCGTGACCAGCAGGTCGAAGGAGGTGATCCTGCCCCTCTACTCTGCTCTCGTGAGACCTCACCTGGAGCATTGTGTGCAGTTCTGGTGTCCTCAACATAAAAAGGACATGGAACTGTTGGAACAAGTCCAGAGGAGGCCACGAGGATGCTCAGGGGCTGGAGCACCTCCCGTATGAAGACAGGCTGAGGAAGTTGGGGCTGTTCAGCCTGGAGAAGAGAAGCTGCGTGGAGACCTCAGAGCAGCCTTCCAATATCTGAAGGGGGCTATAGGGATGCTGGGGATGGACTCTTCATTAGAGACTGTAGTGATAGGACAAGGGGTGACGCGTTCAAACTGAAACAGGGGAAGTTTAGACTGGATATAAGGAAGAAGTTCTTTCTTGTTAGGGTGGTGAGGCACTGGAATGGGTTGCCCAGGGAAGCTGTGAATGCTCCATCCCTGTCAGTGTTCAAGGCCAGGTTGGACAGAGCCTTGGGTGAGATGGTTTAGTGTGAGGTCTCCCTGCCCATAGCAGGAGGGTTGGACCTGGATGATCTTAAGGTCCTTTCCAACCCAAACTATTCTGTGATTCTATGATTCTATGGTATGTTTCTGAGAGACGGTGGAAAGCAAAGAAGGCTCCATAAATTAAGCTAAATGACAGTAGTAAGCAGTAAAATGTGATGCAGCAGGCTGAACCGTGCACTTAACCAAATGAAGGGCTTTCATGACATCACCTGAAAATGATGAATTGGGTGGTTTTTTCAGCAGTTTATTTCCGTCTTCAAACACAGACTCACTGTGGTTTGGCTTAGATTATGGAGCCTAGTTATCTCAAAAGTACCAAGACCCATCATAATTTCCAATATTGCCTGTTAGCAAAAGCACTTTGAATGTTTTCATCATCTCCGCCATAAGAAATGTGAAGTGTTTTATATCATTAATCTTTGAATGTTTGCACATCATTATTACAGAAAAGTGTGATCATGCTATCTGTAAGCAAGATCCTAGAGCCTGTATGATCAACAGTGTTCTCGGTTCCTATTCTCATAACCCTGTTTTCATAAATCCATCTTCCTTGGGGTTCAGTTTAACAGTTCAGTCTCCCGAGTAATTTTACTCTGCCTCATTAGCCTGAAACAAAGCGAAAAAGCAGATTTGCCATAACAAGCCACCTTCTTAGTTTGAAAAAAAGAATATCAAATCTATTTTTAGTCAAAGTGTGGCTGGAGAATTTCTGATTAGGTTTCAGTAGTAAACATGGGCTTCCAGTATTTCCTGTTTCAAAGCAATTCCCATCATTCCAGTTCCTGCACCTTTGGAAACTCCCAGAATCTTCACAGTATAACCTTGTGTCTTTACGGAGTTACTTTGATTTATTCATTTAGGTTGTTTTACATTTTTCTTCCTCTCCTGTGGAGCCCTTGGTCTATGAGGTAATACTGTGATCTCACTGAAAGCGAGCTTCTTGAGCTGACAGTAGAGTTCAACAGAGCCAGGGTTTCACCCATAGTGTCTTGTAAAATAAGCCGTTATTTCATGCAAGCAACATTTAGTCTTGTGAACTAAACAGTTCTTGTGAACTGTTTCAGATTTTTCTGAAGCCACCCGAAAGAGGATTTATGTACTTCTCATATCATTTAAAGTACCGATATAAACTTAAACAGGGGAAGTTTAGATTGGATATAAGGAAGAAGTTCTTTCCTGTTAGGGTGCAGAGGCACTGGAATGGGTTGCCCAGGGAGGTTGTGAATGCTCCATCCCTGGAGGTGTTCAAGGCCAGGTTGGACGAAGCCTTGGGTGAGATGGTTTAGTGTGAGGTGTCCCTGCCCATGGCAGGGGGGTTGGAACTGGATGATCTTAAGGTCCTTTCCAACCCTAACTATTCTATGGTTCTATGATTCTATAACAGCAATACTTTTGTGCTTTACGCAGAACCGAAGATCCTGTGTTCTGGTAAGGTGTTGGTGGGTACTTGTTTGTGATGGCTCTGCAAAACTTTAAAAGGGAGCTTTAACACAAATGGTGTAACCTCTAATTGCATTTAGTATCATAAAATGGGACCTGCGAGAATTGGACTGGCAGAGGTCTTTGAGACTATAGGAGTTGTAATTAAAGTCTTTTGTGGTGCCATATTTCTCCTGAGACATCTTGAATTAAATATCATACCTCTTAGGAACGGCTGTGCCTGGGATTGCTCCGAGCCAGGTGTAGGACCTTGCACTTGGCATGGTTAAACTTCATAAGGTTGGCATCAGCCCACCTCACAAGCGTGTCAGTGTCCGTCTGGATGGCATTCCTTCCCTCCAGTGTATCAGCACAGCTTGGTGTCATCGGCAAACTTGCTGAGGGCGCACTCAATCCCACTTTTTGGATTGGAGTTTGGATTCTAAGGTTTCTTTTATGGTGAGATTCAGGTCTTTGCATAGAGTCGCAAGCTGAGATGAACAGCTTGTAACCTTTAGGTTGTACAAGGCGTTCTTCACCAAAGCTGTGTCAGACAAGCAGGACATGGGAAATAACAAGTGACTGCAGTCCTTCAGATGAGGAGGTTCTGGGCAGCATGCCCTTTTAGCCCTTTGTTAATTAAACCCTGGTGAGACCTGTTCAGCTGCAACTGTTTCTTAAGCAGTGAAGCCTGCAAAAGCTTGTGAGGTGGCAGTGATTTTGCTTCCACACATCTTTACAAACCAGGGCTTGTATAGTTGGAGTCCTTGGAGTGTATACTGACCTCTTCCTGCTTGCCTGGGAGCATCGTAGTTCATGTTAATTACAGTCCTGGAGCTGCTCTGATCAAGGTCAGACACTGGAGAAAGATTAGTCTAAGTGGTCACTGGTCACACCTCCATTCCTCTGCCTGCATGACATTAATGTGCAGAGCAGTAAGTCAACGACAGTAATTAACTGACTATTCACAGTTTACTCATTGGCTCAGTTTTCAGACAGAAGAGTGTTGCTCTTTGTTTGTTTCTCTGTAAAAGAAGGTATGACTCTCCCGGGTTTGCTGGGGACTTTTGTCCTCTCTGTAGAGCATATTTCGGTTGCGTTAAATGAGGTCAGACAGCTGAGTTGGAATCTTGTGCAGAGATTAGGGGTAGTTGCAGGTAGGCCTTTCTTTCATTTCATGCTGTTATGTTTCCATAACATATGCGTCCATATGTTTATAATACAGGTGAGTTGTGCTGAATCTTTCTTTCATCACATTGTCTGCAGTATTTGATACCAGTGTTAGGGCAGATGTCCTGTAGGAGCTTCTACCATACGTGGTCTCGTAGACTCAGTGTTGTAAGGTATTGTTTTAAGAATGTTTAAATCTATTGTTCAGTATGTTCTTATTGCTGTCTACAGCATGAAGGGCATACACAGTTACTTGCTTACACCTCAAATGCGATCTTGTAAGACTTGCACTTAGTGCAGATGTAGACATCTTCTTCAGATGTTAAAAACACCTCAGAGGGTTCTACTAGACATTTTGTTTTAAAAAGTGTTTCTTTCTGTTCCTAGGCACTGTACAGACATCGTGTGCTGTGTGATCTTCATAGTCGTCATTCTGGGTTACATTGCATTAGGAGTTGTGGGTAAGTACAGCAGGTGCAGTCCTGCCAGTTCCTCTCTCTGTTATGTCTGTCCTCTCAGGCAACGTGGTTACGGTGATGTGAGACAATGAAGTGATTTTATTCCCTTCTCTGCACATGCAGTGGTTTCCTGCTGAACAGGAGGCATCTGAGCAGCCTTCCCTTGCAAACCTTACGAAATGCTGCTGACAGCTAGAACCTGTTCCTAGAACCAGATACTGAATTTGTAGCTGGTGACTTTCTCTACCTTTCTTACAGAGAAGATCTGAACTTTCAATCTAGAAATATTTAGTCCAGCTCCAGGTCCACATGGTCCCTGCTTTTCATCTTTCCTTGTACTGTGCTTCAGCTATTCTTTTTACTCTAATTTATTTCTAAGTAGAAGATGAGATCAGCTTTGGCCCAGTTCCAGGGGCCAGCCATGTACAAAGTACGTGAGAGTCAACGAGGTGTACATTAAGAGAAAATAGATTCTGAATCAATCCTTACTCAATAATTATGCTTTATTATGGAATGGAAAAGGTATTTCTTGAAAATGTGTGAATGCTGCTTTGGATCCCTGTTTAATTTGGCTTGAGAAGTAAACAATAAATGCAGGTTCAGCACACAACTGCTATGGCTGAAAATGTGAGTCGAAATTTGCCCTTAGTAATGTATGTATAGCTCACATGTGTGTTTTTGTAAGCAGCAGTGGAATATTTGGTGTTTCTGTGGCTTGGGATGTAGTCTGAGTAAAAGGTAACCAACTCTTGAAAGATGAAAACAAATTGATTTTTGCTACTGGCTGTGCTTAGTTCTGCTTCAGTGGTGGCTGCTGTTGAGTGACTGTACTGAATAGAAGTTGTTATTCTATGATTTACTTTCTCATTCTTTAAACTTTACAGATGAGCTAATAGTGCTAATTTAACATTCCATGTTGGTTTTCCTTCCTGACAAACTGGCTTAACTTTCATGTATATTCCAGAGACTTTGGGCTTATCTGGGTGATACTTTATAAATGTTTAGCATCTTAATTCAAGATTATTTTAATTCAGCAAAGTGCATGTAAAAGGCAGCAAATAAGGTACCCTGGAAAAAAGCCTCACGTCAAAGGACACTTTAATTTAAAGTAATGACTCTTGCTGTGTTACTCTGATACAGCAAGGGATGCTTCTACAATACCGGTGTTAGGCACATGGATTTACAAATTCTGTATCACTTATTCTATTACCTTTTTCAATACCTTGATAAATTGCTTGTATTAAAAAGCCGTAAGAACACTTTGGCAGGTCAGTTTCTTCATACACTAAAACATGTAAAATACACCCTTAAGGGAAGCAAAATAAGAATAGAAAAATTGCCCTTTCAAAAACACACAAGAGAGGGAATGAGAGAGGATGTATACCCAGATAGATTTGCAGTTTGTTTTTAAGTGTCACAAGATGCCATTGCTCTAATCACATTTTCTCCTCGACATGGAGCTTTCTAGCCTTTACAACCACTGACATATCCCAGAAAGCACAGAAAAAGGAGTGCATCTGACAGGCACTGAGTGACAGACATTGGCTATTTTTGATACTGCCCATGTGTGTTGGTTCCACATAGCTGCAGGCCTCCGGAAAACACTATTCTAGTGTCATAGAATGTCATGTTGCCACTCTGAGAGCTGAGTCAATGCTGCAATATGGTTCAGCTGCTCTTTAGCTTTAGCCCAGATGTTTGTTCCAGGACTCATGAGCATCAGAGCATGCTGGAATCAGGATTGTATGTGGCTGGATTCCTTTTCATTTAGTCACCAGCAGTGCAGTACAACATGCAGACCATGATGCTGCTCTCTCTGTCGGGCTATTTCTTACAACAACCTTCTTTTCAGTGAGAACTGCCGAGTTCTGACTAGAAGTTGTTTATTTGTCACCTGTATTCTTTCACTGTCATTGCTCAAAGTTTGCAAAGAAGGCAACAGAGGATTAAGTTTATTAATCTTGATGTTAACCCCTGGCACAGGCAATGAAAGCAGCTGTGTGTTTTTTCTTCTGTGGGTCATTTTCCTTCTCTTTCTGCTGCAGAGTTAATGAAATGCTAAATATATATGTCTTAAATCAGACACAATTAGTTTTCATTTTGCTTTGGGATTTAGCTGAGAGGTGACTTCCTCCATCCCCCAGCTGATCCCAGTGGTGGAATTTCAAAAAGTGTGCTAAATCTGCTGTTCAAAAAGCAGACTCTTTTTCATACTGTCTTATTGAAAACATGACTGAAGCCTTAGGCACACAGGAGAACTACTGCCAAGGACAGCTTTAGACAATCTGATAATGGCAAAGCAGGTACGGTTTACAATCTCCTAATTTCTACTAGTAATTGAGAAAAAACACTGCAAAAGGTGGGTGGTTAAATTTGAGACCAAGGATTCATACAAACCCAGCAAAACCAAGGGAGCCTTTTGAAATACTTGAGCAGGCTTTGCATTAGAATTGAAAAGAGAGTGAGGAGAATGCTCTGCTCTGCCCATTCGATGAGCTGAACTTTGTTCTTGTTGGCTGTGTTAGTCCACCCAAGCAGACTGGAAGAAGTAAGCCTGGCTCTCGTGAGCCCTTCCTAAGGAAAGATCCTTAATGAGACTGCGATAGCAAAACAAAATAATCAATTCCACCACCATTATGTTGCAGTGTTTATCTCCTTTCTCCCAGGTTTCTCTGAGGAGTGAAAAAGAATTCCAGGTTTAATATGAAAGGGATATTGTTGGCAGTAGCAACAACTCCTGGATTACAGAAGCGAGGTCATATTAAAGCAGAAACAAAAACTCCCTCTTGTCAGTCATGATGGAATAGAGTGCACATGGCAGAACATAGAGACTCTTTGCAGTCACCAGAGAGCCTCCTGCTTTCTAATATCATGTGCACACATGAGTTATCAACTGACTGTAAGAATTCCTAAGAGGGAGTTGATGCCTCCTAAATATTCCCTTTAAGCAGTGCTACTGAAATATGCCAGTGGGGCTAACAAATGAAAAAGGGAGTGATGCTTAACACTGTTGAAGCGCTTTAGCTTTTTCTGAGTGTCAGAACATCACAGTTATTCTGAAATGCAGCTGATTGGAAAGTCCAGAAAGTGTTTGATACCAAGCAGCAGGTTGATTTCCGAACTCCAAAGCACAGGAAAACTAATGTAGGTTAAAAGAACTAGCAGATTCATTTTAGTAACCTAAAAGTGTTCCAGGTGAAAGGCGGCATTGCAGATGCTCTGTCAGTGTTTGCAAGTCATTGAAGATGCTGTGCATCTGTCCTGAACGTTTCAATAAATTTACACTCTGCTGCTCTGAGATCTTACATAGGCTCTGCCTCTCCTACACATATTGTTGTTAAGCGCTGTTGTTCTTACCAAAGTGACCTTGAGGAAAATGACAGCTGCACAAATGACTAAATATAATGTCACAAAGTTGAGAGAAAATGGGATAATTACAGAGAAGCAAGTTCAAGGTGGTTTGCATAGTTCAAAGCCTCAAGTGTATGCTAAGTGGGCTCCTGACATTTAGTATATAGTGCGGATGGGGAACATTGGGACGGGAAGCTTTGTAATGCTTTTAATCTTTCCCACATAATACAAGCACAAGGAGGTGTTTGGAAGAAGATCCAATTTCTAACAGCTCTTTAGCAACCTGATTTTAGGGTGTCATCTCAGGGTAGTGATAGGGAATTCTATTCTGATATTACATCTTCCTTTTAGATGATACTTAAAAATACATGCAAGTTCCATTCCTTCGGGTCAAGGTAAGCAGTTAGTCAGGAGAGTTCAAAGGTTAGACTTTGGCTAGTCATGAAGGAAGCTAAATCAGGTCTGCACAGTACAGCTTAGGAATGGTGACACTAGTAGTGACAGCTGGTGTGTACCTGATCCTTAAGGGGAAATCACGGTGCAGGTGGAAGTGGCTTGGAGAAGAAATCCTGCTTCAAAGTGGAGAAAAGTTTAAAAGTTCAATATAAACCTCTTCCCATTCAGTGCCATGGTTGTGGCTAGTCCATAGAATACACAAGTTGCCAGGTGCAGACCTAATAACTAAAAATGGGAAAGTTGCCAAGTTGGGAAATGTTTAATTTACAAAGTGAGAGTTCATTTCCATTCATAGTGCAAATGGAGTCCATTACATTTGGTCACGCCTTTTGTGTATCCGTCACACCCCCACTTAATCCCATTAATTTCAATTCCATTGAAATGTTGTCAGCACTCAGATTTGTCTACATAGTTAATTCCTCTTCTTTCCCCTTTTGAAAACCATCAGTTTTTAAGTCCATTATGCCATATTTTGGATACAATCCAGATACACGTGCCCTGAAGGTAAAAAGTGAGCTGGTTTGCTTTCTTCCTGCTTCATCCGTATCTTAGTTCAGGTTAGTTTGGTTTATGTTTTGGTGTTCCATTAGGAGCTCTACAAATCAATACTCTTCAGTGGTGATCAACAGAGATTAAACGGTACATTAGGCGTGATACATATTCATGCTGGTCTGCTTCAACTATTAACTGTGTGCACTTGAGTAACATGCTAAAAGACGATGTGTGTGTTTGCAGCTTGGGTGCACGGCGACCCCAGGAAAGTGATTTATCCAACTGACAGCTACGGGCAGTTCTGCGGTCAGAAAGACACCCCCAATGAGTGAGTACTCGATGCATTCACATACCTCTGTTACTCATGCAGTGTGAAAAAGGTGTGAAATTTCAAGTTTCTCTGTCTGCTGGGGCTTCTCTTGGGAAGCTGAAGAAACAGCGACACTCTTCCTGTATTTTTATAGCACATCAAGGTCAGAAATAGATGAGTTGCTTGGTGCATGTGTAGATCCAAATTATTACTAGAATGCAGTCATTCAGAGAATCTTTTTGGTAAAGGATCAACATAGCTTAAAGATGGCATCACTAATTGCATTGCAAGTAACTAGCTGGCAGAGCTTTTTACTACCCAGGTTTGGATAGTTAATTCTTTTATCCACCTTGGAGCAAGAGTAGTCCTAAAGCATTATTGCCTGGGTCTTATTTTTTTTCAACATGTACCAAATAACAGAAGAGACCAGAAGGAGAAGCACCTGGGGCTTTTTTTCTGGTTTTTACCCAGTGCCGGTAGAGAGGAGACTGAGAGGTCTGGAAGCAGGCAGCTCTAAGTACACCTTCCCTGGCATACCTGCCGAGTGGCTTCCTTTGCTTGTCTCTGTTTCCCAGTGGTTTTAAATCCTGAATTGTGAGAGTTAAATGAATCAGTTGATCTCAATAGAGCACTTCTGCATGGAAATAGCTGCTCAGGAAGGAAAGGTGTCGCATCGATGTTTCCTCTGAAAAACCTAAGTTCTTTATGAAACAGAATTGTAAAGACAGTTTGTTTTTTCCCTCCTCTAATTCTCCCTTTTAAAAAGTAAGTATTAGGCACCCTTTATGCCCTTTGTCACTGTAAAGAACCTCAAGGCTCTGCAGGAAGCAAACCAGAAGCTAATTTTTGGTAGCAGCTCTTTGCTGCTTCTTTCTTTTCCCATTTAGTTTTCTAATGGGGAAAAACCGTGAGGAAGACTCTGTCCAAAGGACATTCAGAAGGGAAGGAGCAGGAGATGGGGAGTTGAACAGAGGCAGAGCTAGGACTTCATATCCTCTCAAGTTTTTGTTACAGAGGAAACAGACTAAATGGTGTAAGAAGACCTGTTCCACCCTCTGAGATTCTTCACAGCAGGTTTTGGAGAGGCCAACTTCCTGAAGGGGAAAAACTAGGAGCAAAAGTTGTTGTGTTGTGTGTTCCCCTCACTGCACCCCTCGCCTGCTCCCCTTCTCACTCCCAATTTGCTCTTGTGCCCTAAGGTCAGTACGAAGCAATGGGCAGGTGGGTTTGGGAGCCTCAGACCCACAGTGTCCATGCACTGTGCGGTGTGTAGCCAGATGTGTGTCTCTGTTATCGTCCACTCCCGTTCCTCCTTCTGCTCTGTTACATCCCATTCCTTCTTTCTATTTGTTAATCAAGACTTCCCTTTGGTTATTTTTTACAGTGTGATTTCCAGTTCCTATCCACAAATGTCCCTCCATCTGTATGATTGCTGCAAAGTAATACAGCTGCTGAGACTGCATTTTGGCACTTACTGGCCACGTTGAGGAGTTTGTTATAAAAATATAAGCCAAAAGAGACATAACACAACCTATTGGAAAGCAGGAGTGATCATGGCAGTAGGCCAGGAGGCCCCTCTGAACAAGTACCTCTGGTCCCTGAAAGTGGAGGTGTGGGATGTGCTCATCTTGCCTTCACCAATGCCATTGTCAGGTTTTTCTGCTGCCCTGAAAGTAAGCACTGTGAAAGGCTAACCCAGGACTATGGTTTTCCTGAGTCCCTAAGGCCTTACTCTGAGAAGTTTTTCTTGGACAGTGATCACAGTCTCTGTGGCTTTGAGTCTTCTGCTTGGAACAAGCATTCACAGCAGCCTCACTGAGGAGTAGAAAAGAGAAGCTAAAAACCAAGCCAGCACTCACAGCTGATGCAAAAACCCATTTGGATTCCAGTGAATTCCATGCAGTCAAGTTAATTCTACTTTGTGCTGTCTTGAGAGTCTCTCTTAGGCCTCTTTGTGTCTACCTGCAATCCATCCATTAATCTCCATGTAATCTGTAAGCTTGTTTTGCCTCCTGCAGAGCACAGTGTAATCATGGAATACAGCATAATTTCATTATAAAGACCACAGACCTAGTTCTCGGTGGCTGTTTTCTTATGTCACACACATATTTAAACTTCTTTTCCTGCTGTCGAAATCAGCAAGTGGGCTAAGTCCTATGGAAAAAAAATGATTCCATTAATGGCCTTGAGCAGCTCATGGATTATGAGCACTGTCAAGGAGCTATTGCAGAGCGATGGCATTTCAGTCCAAAAGTTTGCTCTGTGGATTTGCAGAAATCACAGCTCATGTTAGTGAAACTGGTTTTGCCAGGATGCGTGGTTTGTTACCAGTGCATCGCAGAACAGACCTTGGTGAAAACAATTTAACCTTGTAAAATGTGAGGCACTT
Source organism: Pezoporus flaviventris (assembly GCF_033815535.1). NCBI lineage: Eukaryota > Metazoa > Chordata > Aves > Psittaciformes > Psittacidae > Pezoporus > Pezoporus flaviventris. Next base: position 3,698,402 of record NW_026892607.1, on the reverse strand, counting down.
GAGCTAACCCCAGTTTTAAAGGGAGCTTGAATGTGCAGTGAAATTCCAGAAGCTGTAACGTGTGAGGATCTGGGGTGCAAACTCCTCAGACTGTCCCTTCTTTACATCACAGGAGGTTTGTCAGGGGTAGGAGCAGATGCTATCATTATCATTCTTTTTCCTGGCCAGCTGCTTTCAGGTTTCAGCCATAAAAAGCTTTTGATTGATTTTGGTGCCACCTTCTGATCAGCCAGAAACAGGCAGATTTCACAGTGTAGCATTTGCCAGTAGTGATTTGGCATGCAGTGCACACACTGTGTTCAGTGTAAGCAGAGGGACCACAGAGGTTTTGCAGGGGTATTTTACAGACCTCGCTTCTCAGAGGCAGGACTACAGATGCCTCTAACAGTGCCTCGGTTGTTTCAGCTTAAAACCATGTGGTGAAAAAGCCTTCTCAAAAGTTAGCATTCTTTAACTCGCATAGTTCCTTAGACCAAATACTTCTGGTTTCGGTGCTGTCTTGGCATGAAACACCCAGGGTCTGCTTGGGATTTTTGGGGGTGGTTTTTTTTTGCTTTGTATTTGCAATATGACCAATCACAATAATAGAATTTAAATATCAATATATGCTGTCCGGTTTTGAATGGTAGGATGTGCAAGCACCCATAATTACAATATTACTTATCTTATGTCCACTTCCATAGGAACAAGACCATTTTGTTTTACTTCAACATTCTGAAATGTGCCAGCCCCGTGGTGTTAATAAACCTACAGTGCCCTACAACACAGGTGAGTGAAATACTGAGATAATGTATCTTCCTTGCCTCTTAGTCATTGTGCTTAAGAACTAGACATACATTTGTTTGATTTAAAAATTCATATCCTTCAAAATGTAACATGATTGGTTTATAGATGACCTGTAGCACACGGTCCCTGTAGCCTATGGTGGTCAGAAAAAATAAAGAGAAATGCACAAAACTGAGTATTTTGGATAAGAGTTGACAAAAAAAAAGAAATGGTCTGTTTAGCTGAATGCAGCAACTTGTGGCTTACGAATTCATCACAAGCAGATGTTGAGTAGTAATCAGTGCATGCAGAAAATACTTCTGATCAACATCTAGGGTTTTCCAAAGTAGACGTGTTCAAGAAGATGTGCATATCCCCAGTGACAGGAGTATCTGGGTATGGTTAGAGCCTGCAGCACTTTGAAAAGTGAAGATCTTGAAAGCTTGTTCTTGCCTTGTGCCACAATTTGTACTTCCTTGGCTGTGCTGCAGCATCTTGTGAAGCTATGAAATAAACCCAGGCACTGAGCTTGTGTGGATTAACATCATCCTGCTGATGTTTTTTACATGAGACCATTTCACTGACCTGCTTTGTTGAACAATTGCACAGTTATGCTCATCTGTTCCATCTTCTAGGGCAACAACTTACGGCATGGGGTAGGTCAGAGGATTTAGGTGAAGGGCTGCTCTGATCCAGCTTTGCTGCCAGAGTATTTGTACTGTGTAACTAAGCTGCAGGTGACCAAGTATGGTCTTGGCCATCTTGACAATACTCAGTGAGGTCCAGTATTAATCTGGATGAGGGTTGTTACATGGTCACCAATTTACTGATTCCAAATGTTAATTGTCTTTATTTAACTATCATTTAAAAACGCTTCCCATTCCAGCTTGCCCTTACTTCTGATCCCTGTCCTTGATAGATGTTTCTGGCCTATCAGTTAGTGTGACCATATGGACTATTTGACACAGCTGAAGAGATGGAAATCTCCAGCAAAGAATAGCAAGAGTCCTCTTAACACTGACCAGCTGCTGTTGGAATGGAAACTTTTCTCTGTCAGCAGCAGGTTTGTTCCAGGAATCCCTGTCTGTTCACATGCAAACACTGACACTGTTACCCTGCAGTCTTTAGACTCTGTTACTGGAACACTCCAGCCTGTTCAGAAATCCTCCAGTCATTGTGTGGGATGTGACTGGGGCTGTGGGCAAGTTGGCAGTAGTCATGAATCGAGTAAGGTGAAATATTTGTTGAAGGAGAGTCTGGGGGAGCAGAGTAGTTGTTTTGTTGATTTCCAAATGTACAACATCTCCAAAGCACGGAAGGGTTTTGGCTGTTTGCTCCTGCAGATGGTTAATTCTCTGGTCTCTTGTGAAAAGCTCTTTTGATAATTCCTCTTTTGAGCTGCAAACAAGGTCTTTCATTCCTGTCCCGTTCATATCAAACAGCAGGAGGGAAAAAAACAAAAACTGGTGTGGGAAGGGCTTCAGTTCTTGAGTAAAACACTGGATTCGCAAACTGTTATTACAGTTCACTGCATCCATAGACAGTGTGTTTCATTGCCTGTTTCACAGGTGAGAAGCTGAGGTCAGAGTAAAGTATATACTTGTTAGTTACCTCTTGTCCCAGCAAGACAAAACTTCTTTGTTCCTTGGCCTGTGGGTAGTGCGCAGGACTGTAGCACCCGTGTAGAATGACCTCTTGCAGCATGCACCCTGTTCTGAGGATTAGTACAAGATCTTTTGGCAAAAGTCCCTCAGGTGAATCGTGTATGATGGAATCCCTTGAGGTGAAGCACAGCTTCGTGCATGATGTCCTCTGGTGCTTGGATAGCAGAGCTTTGCAAAGTGTGTTTGGTTAGCACAGCTCTGGAAACGGTGAACAGCCTTCTGGAAAAGGCTGAAACTTGCTAAACAGATGGACTTCAGACTATGCGGGAGTGTTTAGGAGCACTAAGGAGTCAGACCGGCTGTACACTTGCATGGTTCCAGAGCCCAGCAGAGCCTTCGGGGGCAATGGGACAGCTGCTTCTCCATTCCATGAATCCTAACTTCTGAGTGGATGCTTCCACCAAACCCCAGTCCTTGCCTGATTTCTCACACAGATCTGGTTTATAATGGCTGTACCTCAAGTGCTCAGAATTTCATTCCTGGCATGTGCACCCTTCCTGCTTTGTAACCAGGGAACATTCATCATTAGTCAGCAGTAAAGTCACTTCTGAGTGATTGACACAAAACCATGGAGCTGTGTTTGACTGAAGAGACTGTGTAGAAGGGTTGAACAGTTTTAGCTGCACGAGGCCTTTTCTGAGTAAAGTTTTCCTTACAAATGTGCTAGAAGGACATGAGGTGTGCACTGTGAGAGCAGCAACTGCACCACCTCACTCAGGACGCGGCTGCTGAGGGAGCAGAGGAGGACCCAGCAGATGGTTTTTACTGCTGTTAAAAAACAGTTGTTTTTTTTCCCCAGCAGCCTGGAAGCTCTGCAGATCCACCAGGGTGTGTGGAGCCGACAGGGATACAGGCAGTGCTGGATGTGCCAGGGAAGGGGAGAGACTTGGAAAGTATTTACCAAAGAGTTTGAGAAGTACTCGCCTAGGAAATCACGAGTGCATTGCCTCCCTTTCCAAATGCTGCAGTAAACATTACTGAAGGCAATTCCGTAAAACGGGGCACTTTTACAAGTGACTTTTTTTGTTGCTTTTTGATTGTACTGACTTTCCTTACCCTTCTCTACCCCCAGTGTGTCTTCTTTTCTTGCAGCTTTGTGTCTCAAAGTGCCCAGACAGGTTTGTGACCTACATTGATGTTCAGGCTTCCTACAGATACAAACCCGATCAGTGGAATTACTTCAAGCAGTTCTGCAGACCTGGTTTTAACAGTCCTCGCAAGGTCTGTATGTATCAGGAGGTGATGGAATACTTTTTTTTCTTCAAGCAATGTGTAATATGCATGATTTTACTGAGCTACAGCAAAGCTTTGACTTACTCTGATTTCACCATATAAGTTGTCCGTACATAAGCTTTGACAGTGATTTAATCAGGGATGAAGGTCTTGTATGCACATCACATCCCTAACTCTTTCAGTGATTACTGTTTGCGTAAAGAGTATCTGCAGCTACCCATGTGGTTGCAGTACTGTGGCAAGTATCCTTTAGTACTTAAGTACTCCACAGCAGTAGAGCAGAGTGTCTCAAACCAGTTCTTAAGGCTCCTGAGTTATGTAGAGCTCCTCAGTAATTCAGCTAGGAAAAGAATTCTGTCTTTCACGGAACTGATTCTGGACTCAAACGTACTGTGTTATTTCTGCCATCTCTAAACTGCCTTGCAATTCAGCTATGTTAGTTCTGTTAAATTCTTACTCTTCTTTAAGATAAAAGTAAGGGGGAGGCAAGGAGCAATCGCCCAGTCATTACTGCCTCACCTGCCGATCCAAAGTGAAGAGGTCTTTTCTTTTTTGTCACTAGAAAAGTAAAGAATAGTCTTTTCCCAAATCCCATTGAGAGGCTGGATTCTCACATCATGAATGTATCTTGCAGCTCCAGCAGTCAAGTTTGAGGAGGAGGCTACAGAGTCCAGTTTGGGGCATTTTCTCAGAGTGGGTGGGAAACAAAACCCACGTAGTTAATTCTGCTATGTATTCAGCATTCCTGTTTTTCCCCTTTTTAGTCTGTTGCTCAAGTCCTACGTGATGAAGATTGTCCTTCGATGATCATTCCAAGCAGGCCTTGTGAGTGGTTCTATTTCTTACACACAACTTAGCAGATTGTAAGTGTTCACATGAAAGCACAGCTCCAGTCTGAAAAGTGTTTTGTGGCGCGGTCACAAGGAGCTGGCTCTTACCTGGCAGTGGCATCCCTTCAGTTTTAAACAGTTTGAAAGTATAAAGATTTAGTATTATTTTTACTAGAGTGCCATCCATGGACACTTGGAGTGTGATTGGGTCAAGCTGAACTCTTTCTTGCTCTTGAATCATTGCTGATAAATGCTTTACAGCGCAAACTGTGCTTTCCGAAACACATGAGCACCCAACCCAAGCCAAGCTGTTGGCATGAAGGAAAAGCCATGACTGTAGGAAGGCTCATCTGGGCAGCTGTTGAAGTTCAGGTGGCACTTGAGCCCAGTTACAGCACAACTTGATTTTCAGTGTTGCACATAGTGCTGCCTATGCAGGGAGGCAGAGGAATTAAGGGGACAAAAAGCTAGTTTTGTCACTGTGGTCAGCAGGTGTTTCTGAGTACACAAGCACAGGTCCCAGAGCTCAAAAGCATGTGTCACTGACCTAGAAGCTCATGCAAATGAGGAACTGCTATTTATTTTTCCATGCTTTAAATCAGAGACTGTGTAAGCCAGGCACAGGCTGTCAAAAAGAGAAAATAATGGATGAAATGATAAAAAATTAAAAATCTGTATGAAAATGATGTACTCACCCAAAAGACAGAAAACCATTTGCAAAGAAGCTATTATCTTCTTTTATACTACAGCAACAGGTGAAGATTAGAGAGGGAGGAAAAGAGACATGTTAGTTATTTCCTGAAAATAACTGGGAGGGTAGGTATTCCAGGCTGAATATTGAGCCCAGATACCAGTGCTTATTGGAACCTGATATGGAAAGTGCAGAACCATTAGCTAAAGGTGAAGTACAGCTGTGTAGGAGCTGCTCTTCCCTTTGGAATGAAAACAAGGACTTGGTGCAGCGAAGAGCAGGGCAACATAAATGAGTATGTAAACACCTGTCCTTGTCTCTCTCTTTTATAATCTCCTCCTCCCTCTGTCTAACCAATAGTTTCTGTCTTTTTTCCATTGCTTCCTTTCCAAGAATGTCTGGTGCTGGAGCTCACGGGGCATATGAAGAACTGACACTTGCTGTTATGTATTGTTTTGGGTGCTAATAGCATTTGTGACCAGTCATGTTGAGTCTGTCCCTGGGGGCTGGTTTGATTATTACCATGAAATTACATATTTTAGAAGCCACAGTTTTTGCAGGCTGCCCAGATAGTGACAGAGAGTAAGTTATGCATTTATTACAAATTCTTAAACTGCTGCAGATACTACTGTTGTTATTCGGTAGCACCTAGAATGTCCAGTTGAAAGCTGTGTTCCCACCATGCCTGAGCTGGGACAAAAAGTCCCAGAGCATAAAAATCCTAATTTTGAATAGATTGGCTCTTGCAAGAGTTCTGAGAGTCAACATTCCATTAGATAATCAGCTGAAAAGCAATTGATCTTGACTCTGACATTGTTTAAATATGTCACAAAAGACAAGCAACAAAAGTGGAGCTCATTTGACATGAGGTGTAACATTTCTGCTTTCTTTTGGTATTTTGAATAGTTCTGAAGAGGTGCTTCCCTGACTTCTCCACGAAGAATGGTGTGTTAACCGTGGCAAATCAAACTACATTCAAAGATGGAAGAGGGAAAACAAGAAATGTAACCGATCTCAGGGAAGCTGCAAAGTAGGTTTTACCCTTCTTTAGTGCTTGCGTGTTGGATTCCAAGACTGTGAAATAATTTAGGAATTGAAAAAAAAAGATCAGAATGTCTTGCAGCAAATGGCTGAGGGTACCCAGAGAAGACTTGCTGGTAGATGGTTTCTGTGCCTGAGCACTTGCAAAGTTCCCGTAGGGAAAACCATCACTGTGGTATGCCGAAATGAGCAAGGAGCTGAAAGCTTTAGTGTGCCTCAGATTGACTGTCAGTTTTTAAAACATTCCACTTGGTTTTCCTAGCAAAAGTTAGTACCAAGGAAAGTTAAAGGAGGTTCAAATTGAAGTCCTCATGCAGCAGGACTCGGGCCAGCCAGTAATAGCCTCAGCTCTTCTTTCCAACTAGCCTCAGCTCTTCTTTCCAACAACGGCCTTTCTACTACCGTGGACTGTCCTAGTACTTTGGCATCTCACCTCACTAGCATGCTCCTGTGTTTACCATGTGTCTAAAGGTCTAAAGTCAATGTCCTCGGCTCTGATGCCAGACAGCATCTCTCTTGCAGATGGACAGCAAGCATCTCCAATCCTGGCTAGCAACCAGGAGGAGAGAAAACCACTGCAGTAGCCTCTCTTTTCCAGCTGCTCTCCATCCTCAGCCTGTCTGAAGCACGAGGATACCTTTTCTTATCTCTAGATCTGAGGCTACCACATTCTAGCACCTTACCAGCAGTGGTAACACCGGCACCTTTCAAAGCTTCGTCCTTCTGGCATCTATGACTACATTGTTTGTTCTTTGATAAGATGATTCTTCATTTCTTCTAATGTTAGGAGAACATTAATGTTAGGAGAACATTAATAGCTGGACGAGGCCTTGGGTGATACGGTTTAGTGTGAGGTGTCCCTGCCCATGACAAGGGGGTTGGAACTAGATGATCTTAAGGTCCTTTCCAACCCTAACTATTCTGTGATTCTGTGATTCTATAATATGGGCAAGCACTTTGTAGGATAGGAAGACAACTCCAAGAAGTCCTCCTTTTGCTTCACTGAGCTGTTTTTTGCTTCTCTGCTATTAGCAGTTCTGGAGTGACAACTGTTTGGCTCTTGGTACACTGCAGATCTGAACAGTATGCACTTGTGACATAGTGGTCAGTTCTGTCTGATGACAGTGAGTGCTCACAGAGCTTTTTTAATACTGCTTTTTCAGGAGCACTATAGACGTTTTGACAGTTGTTTTGATTTGGGGTAACGGTGGTTGATGTCGGCTTGGTTATGGAACTGGAGCTAGAGGATAGTAATATACTCACCACTAGCAAAGATATTTCAAATTCCTTCACTGTGCCTATTTGTTGTTTAAATGCATTTTGCTTTTCTGTCTAAAGTAACCTTTTCTCTGGTTTGTCTTTTCTCAGCGGCATCAATAATGTCCTGGATGCAAGATCAATTGGAGTGAAAATTTTTGAAGACTATGCTATTTCTTGGTACTGGATTTTAATGTAAGATTCTAATGGGTATTTTTATGTTTTTCCAAACTCACTTTGGAGTGTGTAGTGAATTGAAAAATAGATCATGCATGTGTTTGTTACCAAACCTAGTTTTAAACTCTGCCATAATGTTGTTATGGTTCTGTACATGAGGTAAGGATAGCACAGCATACATGCATACTGTATGGTCTGGAGTAGCTTTTTAATATCCTACCAGGCAGAAACCCAAGAGGTGCTGTCTTCTGTTGCAGGACCCATCAGTGTGGTAATTCCAAAACTAAAAAATCTTAATTAAGAGTCTTTCAAACCAATTGCAGTTGCTAAATGTCATTAGTATCTATATAAAACACATCCCAATTTCTAAATTGATACTAGCAATATGTAGTTAAATTCATTATAATACATAAATCTGGTATAACTCTACAAATCCAGTGCAGCAGGCAAAGCAACTTAAAGAACAAAAAATACTGAGCAGAGTTAGCTTTATCTTGCAACTATTACTCAATAATCAGCAATTAGTAAAAATGCAACCCCAAAACAAAAGAAGTAGCTATTTTGCTGAAGCAAACACCTAAGTATGTGCATAAATGGCCATTCTCTCTTGATCCCTTACTGAAATCAGGCTTATTGTGCAGATTCTTTCGAAGGAGATACTGCTTGACAGATGGACTGGAAAGAGAATTGACCGTTTTTTGATGAGAGTTTCTCAATGCTGAAGCCAGTTTCCACATCTCAAATAGGATACTTTTATAAGGAGTTGTGGTTACTTTTAAAATAATTGGATAGAATTTTCTTCACACTTTTCACCAAATGACAGCTTTCAAGGCTCAGTTTAAGGGAACCACTTTATTAAGGACAATTGTTACCGTGTATTCGTTCAGTTTTGGTGTTCCTAGAACTCGTGTAAATCTGAAGCTAACCATAGATAAAGGTAACTGCACTGCTTGAAAGAACAGAGTCAGGAACTCCAAAACAACAGCTTTTTTTTTTTTTTTGAGGAATACATTCTGAATTTCAAGCAAGCCATTCAGAAAGGGAAAACACATCGTGCTGAGAAGCCTCTAAAGGGCTAGAACTCAAGACCAGTTTACAAAGGTTTAACTAAATAAGTGGATGTTCTTTTTCTTGTTGCTTTGCCCATCTGCCTTAGTTTGCCCTAAACATCCAGTTTTGATTGTTTGGGGTCAGGCTGGCCCGTTTGTTATCTTTAATCACGGCTAAATAAACTGGGAACATTCAGAAGAGCAGTTCCTGACCACAGGCAAGAAGAGGGTTTCATTTCCTTTGAGTCTGTTCTAATACAAAATTCTGATGTCACACCTTAGAATTCTAGAGATATGAAATGTTCTGTGAAGCGTCTGAGCTGGATCTTTGTTGGATGGAACCATTGTTCACACTGCTTTATTTGCATTGCTTTAGAAGGCCCCCCTGAGTAAAAAGGCCTTTTGCAGTCATTCTGTCCTTTCTGACTTGCTTTCTGGGAGTAAAATGAAAGCAAATATTTCCATACTACAGACTTGATAAAGACACAGGGGTTCCACTGATGGCTCTTAACAGGTTCTTTTTATGCATCACTATGCCCTGATCATTTTCTTCTCTGATGGGTAGAAAGAGTCACCAGTTTTCCTCCTAAAATGAATTTTTTTTTTCTAGGAAAGCTCCTTTAAATGTTACTTTCCTAATATTGTTTCTTTGCAAGCAGGGATTTTAAATGGAGGACATAAACCAGTAACCTCCCCACACACAGGTATTTCTCCAGTTTAACTTTCTGTGCTGTAGACCAGACCATGGCCTGGAAAAGGCAGTGAGTTGATCAGCCAGTGTAAATGACCAAACCAGACCTGTGCTGGTCCCATTCAGACACCCTGAGAACTTAGCGTGCGCAAACGTATCTGGCTGTGTCCTGTGAGACCATCGTACGTAATCTGTCTGTTTCTAACAGCAGAGAACCACGAGGAAATATTTCATAAGGAAGATCTTGAAATACATTTTTAGAAACCATTCGCCTACATGAGATGAAGTGACCCTCATTTGGAATAAGAGGCATGTGAGAAGAGTCTCACACTTGTTTCCCTGTGTTTCTGTTTCTTGTCTTTCTAGTGGGCTGTTCATTGCAATGATTGTGAGTCTGCTCTTCCTTGTGTTATTGAGGTTCACAGCTGGGGTTCTCTTCTGGATTTTCATCTTTGGTGTGATTGGAATTATAGGTTATGGTAGGTGTAATCCTCCACCTTCTGAGGCTATTTATTTTTCCTTATTGCTTAATTTTGGGCAAGGAAAGTAAATGATTACATCAATTAAAGGCTATAGTTGGGAAAACTAGTGCCTGGGTTTAAACACAGTTAAGTGAGAAGGGCTTAAATGGCAGTGAAATTTAGTAAGAAACCAGCTGTGCTGATACTTAGCACCAGATGTAGCAACCTGAACTATCTGATCACAGTGTGCTTAGTCTGCATTCACTTGTACTCATCTTTCTTTTCTATAGATGTGATGTTATAGCTGACTAGTCTGGCAGTAATGCGTGTTTGGGTTTTGCTTATCGGATGTGCTGAGGAGAAAACATTTCACTTGTCAAAGATTTAGAACAATCCCAACCTTGTCTTTGCACTCTTCAGAAACACTCATTTGATATTGTTTTCTAACAGGCATCTGGCATTGTTACTGGGAGTATGACCACCTTAAAGGAATACCTGGATCTGACCTCACTGTGTATGACATTGGATTCCAGACAGACTTCAGAGTGTACCTGCAGCTGAGGCAAACATGGTTAGCGTTTAGTAAGTGCCCTTTAAACTTGGTATCTGTTAATGGATGTTCAGGAGATTCAGTCACTGTTTCACTACAGTTTCTGCTTTGTTAAATCTCATCCTCTACATATGTTGCTCATAGAAGTAAGCAGAGTTCTTTTTCTTTGTATGGTACAAAAATCTACTTTTTCTGCAAGGCTACTAGTGTATTTGTAAGGGACCATAATGCAGTCACAGTAGTGATGAGAGTGAAAAACGCTGGTGTTATTAGCATTCTACTTCCTGTGTGTTCAGCCTTCACAATGGGGAGGCAGAAGGCAATAACTAAGTTTGATGAAGATAAGGATGGGCATTTTTCTCTCTGTGTTTATGCCCCCTCCTTGAAGGCCCCAGAAATGAGATTAATGTCTGTGCATCTTTTGTAGACCTGTTTACATTCAGGTCACTGAATTTTCTTGCAGGCTGACCTGAGTCTGTGGAATGAACCATCACAAATGTCATCACTTCTGGTTTTCAAAAGTGCTTTGCTGCTTTCTCTTACAAGGGCAGCGTATTTAAAACAATCCTACTGCAACAAGACAGCCTGCAGGGTATGCATCCCTCCCAAGGGAAGGAGGGGCACAAAAGAGAGCAAATACCTGTCAAATACTACTTGCACTGCTGTTACTGCTCTATTATCAGGCACACAGGCACTAACTGATGATGAATGGCACATAACCTAAAACACTGGCTCTCCTAATTGGTAGCTAAATTAACAGCAGTAGTTTACTGCTTAAATCTCCTTTCTCTGCTTTGTGTCTTCATGTAACTGTGTTGGATCATTGGGCTCACCAGCGTCTTCTACATATTGTTGAGGCAAAGCTTTTTAGCATGCTGGCTGTAGAGAATATTAGGATTTTGTTAAGTCTTTCCTTGTAACTCCCCTGCCTGATTCTTAGCAGCCAATGTACAGTTTATCCAGAGGTCAGTGTCACTTTCAGATGAGTAAGTTGAGGTACTCAGGAATGAAATTACTTTTCCAAAATCACCCAGCACATCAGTTAAATGTCCCTGAAAAAAACATAGGCCCTCTTAGTCCTAGTCTAGAACTCGTCACGGACTGACATTGCTTTCCTTTTTCACAATGCTTGCGACAAGCTACATTAACTTGACAGAGCTGAACTGGATTGAGACCAGCTTCAAAGGAACCTGCCTATGTATTCCTTCATGGAGAACCATATGAAAAATAGGTGCTGAAATGTGTGTAACAAAAAACATTGTTCTGAAGGAAGTCTGTGGCTCTGAGCACCACAGGGGTCACTTGCCGCATGCAGTTCTGATGGCTAGGGGTGCTGATAGTACTTGGGATTGCAATTGATCATCTCTGACTATCTGGGTCTGGATTCTGAGGCTGTGTCAGATCTGTGGGACCTGAAGCCAATTCCCCTGTCCCTGTGCAAAGCTCCAGACACCCGACAGCTGAGGGGAAACCATCCCTTTGTCTTCCTCTCCCTCCGCAAAACTTCTTGGTTTCAGCTGGAGGAGACAGGGCCTGCTGTGTGTAACCGTGCACCACTGCTGGGCTGGTTTAAATGTTGTCTAACCCTCTGAGGCACCCGGAATGAAGGGATGTGTCTCAGGGTCAGAGGAGGTGTGCTTCAGGCTTTTGGAGGTGCTTCTGGAGGTGGTGTCCAGAGAATTCCTTTACTTCCCATTGCAGCAGTAGGATTTGAACTGACACCAATAGAAATCAGAGAGAAGCCAACTCTTTAAACAAGATCTGGGTTATGAATCAAACACTGCTCACAACTAAGAGAGGAAATGTACCGGGACACGGTGCTCTCAGCTCTCTAACCTTAGAGCAAGTTTGTGTGATAACAGCAGCACAAGTGGAAGGTGAAAATCATTTGTCCAAAACTGTACTGTCTTAGCCTCTTTGTTTTTTTTTGACTCAAATGAGGGGAAAGGAGCTCACGCCAAGCTAATGCTCAGGCAAGTCTATTGATTTAAGTGCATCTACCTGTTATAGGAGAGCGTATCTCAGAAAACTGCACTCTTCAGGAAAAAGTTGACTCTTCATCTCCTTTTTCTTTAGTGTATTGAAATACTACAGATGAGCAGCATTAGAGTATAAACATGCAAAATGCTTGTTATAAAAAGCAGCATTTGTAAAGGGTGAACTGTCAGGGTCCTGCCCATTCTGACAAACTCTGGCCATGTACAATATCTCCCCACAAAGCCATGAAATGGGATTGAAGATTGGCAGCTGCAGTGAGAGAAGCAAAGAGCTGCTCTAGCTGGGAATTCTATAGAGTTCATGCGCAATAGTGCAAAACACAAGGGGAGTTGCGGGGGGGGGGGGGGTGTGTGTGTGAACTACAGAGGCAGCCTATTGGTTCGGTTCTTGATAAATCTAACTTTTGTTTGTTTCCAGTGATAATACTTTGTGGTGTTGAGGTCATAGTCATACTGATGCTGATCTTCCTAAGGAATCGGATCCGGATCGCCATTGCACTCCTGAAGGAAGGCAGTAGGTACGTTTGCCTGAGTTTTGGGAATATATTTTGAATTTTATTAGACAATCTCTGGAGTCTACTCTTCTTGAGCTTCATCTTGCAGTACCAAGGGCAGGAAGTTGAAGTACAACACTGGGTTTGTCCAGCCATACATGTGGTATAAAGAACACCAGTTATTTGTCACTGAGATTGTGCTTATAAGAGCTTTCTCTTTTGCAGTAAGATATTTATCTCCCAGCTCCCTGCCTTAAGTGTACAGACGCTGTTAGTGGCACCATATGTCCTCGGTGCAAGGAGGTGTGTGCCAAATGTGGGACACTGTTAATAGGAGCCTAAGACCTACAGCTGCCAGCTTTACTCTCTTTGGATTGTCTCCAGAGAGACTTATGCTAGTGGTAGAGGTGTTGTTTTGGCTGGGGCTTTTAATTTAGGAATTACTGGATTCTTATGGCTCCAGTCAACCTTTTGTCTGGACATGCATAAATCTGCAGAGAGAAAAGGAGATTTCCATGACTGGACATTGTAATATGGTGTAGTCCAAGGCTCTTCTTTTCAGCTCTGAATACAGAGGAAAGCAGAGCGGGATGTGAGAGTTGAGGGCCTGGGAGGCCTCTTCATTCTGTGTTTCCTGAAATCTGGATAGGCTTTATTCATAGTGGTTACCGGTTTATCCAGTGCCAACTCCTAGTTCTAGTTTGCGTTTGGTTTGGGTTTAATGGGAATATAAGAAAGGAGAAATGGATTAAGCACACCCCTGGATTTCATTGCAAATAGGCTAAGGTCTCATAGGCCTCAGAAGTAGGGCTGTGTTAGAGCACATGGAGTTAGCTCTGAGTTTATCTGTGTGCACTTGCTTGTGGTTTTCTGCGCTCTCTGTTGATGTTATGGTTCTCAGGAGTTGGGGGTTAGGATTTTTGTAGTGGGATTAGGAAATACTGAAGTTCTGCATTCAGCCAGGTACCTGTTTCCTGTCTTCTGCTACTGTGCAGTTAAAGCATAGCAAATAATTTTGGCAACACTGAATTTTCTTCTTTAGTTCCTGTTCATGACAATGCAGGAACGCTTAACTCTCTGCAGCACTTTTGTTCACAGCCTTGACAGGTAGAAGGATTTCAGGAAGTTCATAAACTTCCTGCTGGGAAGTGATAACATTCTGTAGTTTTTCAGTAGCATGGAAAGGTCCCTTGAGGGTGATGGTTTTGCTTTCATGCATAATGCATGAGATGAAGCTCTGTGTACAATTCCTGTAAACTTAACAGCCCATGCCCTGTATTTGGGAAGGTGCAAACCAAGCTGCTAACAACTGGAAATCAAATTTCATTTTTCAATACCTTAACTACTCTTTCAAAAATATTTCAATTGTCTTGAAATCCATAGGGGCAAACAGTTAACAGTCATTACTCTGTCTACGGTGTCAGTGGAATCCAAGAAGCCTCCCATGAGCTGCTGCGCACTGCTAGTGCGTAGTGACTGTTTCTGCTGTGTGCGTCTACTGGACTTCTGCATCTCTAGACTCAGACAGAAATCGATGTGTTGCTCTTCAGCTCCTGATTGTACACGAGGGTTCCCTCGCGCTCTCCCAGCATTTACTAGTTTAGCAGCAGGAATTGGGTAACTTTGTCTGCTTTTACATTTTGGAAACTGCCTCCTGCCAAACACATAGTGTCAGAAATGCCACAAGTCAATCCTGCAGGAAATACTAAGAGACAGAAAGGCTTGTGGTAAGCTTACAGAGTCACTGGAGAGACAATTTAGAGTAACAGAAGAGGTAGGTGGCCAGAATGCGAAGAGAACCAACCTGTAAGCTTGAGTGAACAAGCCCCTGCTCTCTGCAATCCCATCCCATGAGATAACCCAGATGGAGGCGCTCCCCTCTGAGGGCGCTGTGGCTGGTTTACCCAGCGGGGCTGTATCTGTTCACTTGCTTACAGAGAGGAGTCCCTGGGGGTGTAGGAGCCAACACGCTCCAGTTCCTGCTCAGTAGTTGCATTCTAACAAGAATTAGCAGAATGTCAGCCTCTAGAACATCAGCCTTGATGTTAAAAGGAGCTCTCTAAGCTGCCAACAGTGAAAAGCCATTCTTCTTTCTGCTTGCCAACAGTCAAAGACGAAGCACCATTCATTTAGGGCATGTGCAAGGAAAGTCATATAGTCACAGGAAGGTGTTAGCATGTCCTGGCATTACAAAGACAAACTGAATGTCATGCCCCAAAATAGTCAGTACTTAAGGCAGGAAAGGGGCTGGGAACAGAGTCCTCAAATGCAAAGTAGCAAGAGGTAATTTCAGGTGCGTAGTAGCCGAGGGAGGAGCATATGAACTGAGCAGGGTGGGACAAGGAAATAAAGGGTCATTACTGCAGCAAGAAGATGTGATTGAAATGGGTTTGTGGCGTGGAAAGAGCTGGATCTGTGAAGCAGTAATGGAGAAGGAGGAAGTAGAAGACAGGCTGGAACATGATTGATAATGTTGATTGTAGTGCTGCTGATAAAAGTGGAGTGGTAGAAATGGCAAAGTGAAGATGTAAAGACATTGAAGAAAGAGCCTGCAGTATTCTGAGATCCCAGCTCTAGTAGCTCAGAGTAAAAAGGATGATGCTAGAAGAGGCCTGATAAAAAGCTTGTTTCTTAAATTGCTGCAGCTATCTGACATGTTTTGTTTCTTTCACAGGGCTATTGGCTACATAATGTCTACGTTGTTCTATCCAATCGTCACCTTCACACTCATTGCAATTTGTATTTCCTACTGGGCTGTGACAGCTGTGTATCCTTCTATCTGTGCTCCTCTCTGGAGGAACTGTCTTCTGGTCTACAAGTCCAGATAATTCTCTGCTATTTCACCTTGGCCAAACCAGCGTTAAAAGGGCTATTTGGTCACTTGGCACTTGCTGAACCGGTGCACTCTTCCTCACTGGGCATTTGCGTGTGATTTACCAACTGGATAGTGAATTTAATTTCATTAAAAAGAACTGGACTAAACCCGTGCCAAAGCAGAGGATCATACAAGCTCTTTTATACTACATAAGGTTGGTTTCAAGGGGTGAAAAAGGAACCTCAGCAAAGAGTGACTATGCCCTTTCTTGGCTGTATGCTCTATAGACCTGATGTTAATGGTCGCTTAGTTAGCTTGGATGAGCTCCATGTGTGTTTTGTACAGAAAAATGTGGGAAAGGAGTGAGAGAACACAGAGCACCCCATGTCCTCTAAATTGCCTGACAGCAGCCACTGTCTGTTCCTGGAAAGGCAAGGCTTTGGTAAAGTGTCAGAAAGGGGACAGTTGCTTTCTGGAAACAAATTGTTCTTTCTCATGCAAAGAGGGTCAGTTACTGCTGTACAGGACAGTGTTGATTTATCCTTATGCTCTGTGTCTACTGCCACCAAAATCCAATCTCTCAAAGAGCTGCATAATGTGCCTTGTCAGAGGTGGGTGTGCAGGAGAGACTGGGTCAGCTTTCAAGGTTATTCCCCTTGCTCGCTCTGGCCATGGCAGACAGCTCTGGGATGAAGTCTGCCTTAGTTCTGTAAGTAATGAAAGTATTTAGTTTTTTCTGTGTCCCTTCATGCACATCTCTGCATAGCAAAAGTGGTTTTTCTGTGACCGGCACAAGTGTTTTAGAGCTCATGGTTACCCCCTGCAGACTCCTGAGTTGCTCAAAGCCCACAGTTCTGTGATTCCTCCTTAAAATACCTCATTCAGTTTTCTGGCTACATCAGGAGAACCTGTGTATAAAGTAATGGCTAATCAAACACTGTGCAAGTATGCAAACCTGACTTGTGACCCAGAGGTAGGTGTTACAAATACTTACCTGTAGTGAGAGCTATCCTAATTGTATTTCTTAATCGCTATTAAATGCAGTGTGAGAAAATGTACCTATCTTAATTAATGATTCTTTGTGCTAAATCTGAAAATAGTGCTTTGTGTTCAGCTAATACTCCTTTGTTCAAGCAATTTAGAGATATAAAGCAGTTTCTTTGCTGAAGTGTGCTGTGAGCATCAATCAGTCTCATTTACTGGGCGTGAAAGGAAGATGCAGAAATACAGGTTTATTTGGAAAAGTGTTCCTGAATTCATGAGGATTTCTATTTTTGTGGAAGAATTTGAAAGCTGTGCCTCAGACTTGCCCAGCCAGGTTTCAAAGCAGAGGTTTGGCTGCTTTTGGCACAGTGATGACCATTATGAAGCTCCAAAAACACTTGTCTTTTGACTTGAGTGTGGAGTTGAATTGAAGTGTTTCTTGAAAACTAGAAATATTTATCAAATGTTCTGTCAGGGTTATTTTCAGGTATTTAAATGTCAATGTACTGCTGTGCTTAGGTACATCCCAGACAATTCCCCACCATCCTGATACCAAACATTAAAAAAGAAAGGGAATAGGAATTGTCTGGTTCTGTTTAACACCCAAACTGAGCAAATACATGAATTGAACAACAGAACTAGGGAAGAGTAATCTGCTGTAAAGACTACTCCTGTTTTAATACCATGAGATAAGTAAGAGTATGCTTACCTATGTCATACCTTACAGAAGGTAAGCTCTGGCACTTCCGCAGCTTGTACAGAATGGCACAGCTCAGTTGATTTCAGTTCAGTCGTGGTGATTTACACAAGTGCCAGATTTGGTGTCTGGTTTTCAAATATTCTTTTTTCCTTGCTGTTACTTTTTATATGAGCAGCTTTTCTTTAATGAAACTGAAGCGTTTGTGTATCTTTAAAGTATATTTCTGACATTCAAATTCCATATCTCTAGGTTTCAGGGTTAGGGTAAACAGCTCTGTTTGCCAACTGTATAGTTTAAACACCTGCATAAGACATTAATATAAATCCTTATGTATGTAAACAGGTTGCATAGTACTGCAGTGTAGTGTTTAATGATCTGATGAGACATCAAGCAGAATGATGTGATTTGTATGGAGCTGCTAAATTTCAGAGCCTGTGAACACAGAATTCAGTGCTTATCACTGTGTTGTTTATTTTTCTTCCTGTACAGACTTTTAACACAACCAATGTCACTAAACTGTGTCCAGGTGCTCAGTGTACTTTTGCTTTTTATGGAGGAGAAAGCCTGTACCATAAGTACATCTTCATCTTCCAGTTAGCCAATGCCTTTGTCTTTCTCTGGCTGGTGAACTTTGCAATTGCATTGGGTCAGTGTACCCTTGCTGGTGCCTTTGCCTCCTATTACTGGGCCTCTCGAAAACCAGCTGATATTCCACTATGGCCACTCTTCTCTTCATTCGGACGAGCAATACGGTAAGACTGTGGGGCTGGATGTGAGCCCTCTCACATATTGAGCAAGTGCACGTTTTACATGTAGGAAAGCCAGACTTGGAACATCAAAGGAAAATGATGAGTCAGCACTGTGCTTTCCTCTCAGTGGGCAGCCACGTGCCACCTAACCGCTCACTCCCTCCACACAGTGAGACAGGGGAGAGAATCAGAAAGGTGAGAGTGTGAGAATACATGGGCTGAGATACGGAGCATTCAGTAGGTAAAGCAGAGCTGTGTGCACAAGCAAAGCACAATGTGGAATCCATTCACCACTTTGCACTGGCAGGCAGGTGTTCAGCCATCCCCAGGGCAGCACGGCTCCAACACGTGTTCCAGTGACTTGGAGGACAAGCACCATCACTCCAAATGTGTGGCCCCCCCCACGCTTCCTTCTTCTTCCCCCAGCTGTTACTGTTGAGCATGCCATATGGTGTGGGATATCCCTTTGGTCAGCTGGGGTCAGCTGTCCTGACTGTGTCATAGAATCATGTAGAATCGCAGAATCATGGAACGGTTTGGGTTGGAAGGGACCTTAAAGCTCATCCAGCTCCACCCCCTGCCACAGGCAGGGACACCTTCCACTAGAGCAGCTTGCTCCAAGATGGCCTGGGGACACCGCCAGGGATGGGACATAGCAGGGGTGAGTTTGGCCCCTCCAAACTCCTCATGCACCCCCAGTGCACTTGCTGGGGTGAGGAGCAGGAAAGGCCTTGATACTGTGTAAGCGCTGCTCAACAGTGGCTAAAGCATCCCTTTGTTATCGACACTTGTTTTCATCACAAGTCCATAGTGTTGTACAAGCTACTGTGAAGAAATCTAACTCTCTTCCATCCAAACCCAGTCCAGTCAGGAAAATGTAGTTGTTAGGGGGAAGCTGAATCCTGTAGCCCAACAGCAGCAAGGCTGCTGCAGCTCCAGCCGAGTAGAAGGCTGAGCAGGTATTCCCAGTAGGCACACACACCCAAATACAAGTATGCAACACATGTATACACAGCTGGTCACACAGACAGACACAGCACTCAAACACCAAAAACACCTATGGCTTCATCCTGTTCCTCTCTCTTGTGGATCAGGGTAATTGTCCATTAGTATGTGTAATTCCCACTAATGGGCCTTCCTCCAGTTATAATTTTATTTCTACGTATACACATACACGCACATACACGTATAACTGTAAATATGTACATATGTGCAATGTAACAGTCATTTATTTTGTTTTAGATACCATACAGGTTCGCTGGCATTTGGAGCCTTAATTCTTGCAATTGTCCAGCTTATTCGAGTAATACTGGAGTACTTGGATCACAAACTGAAAGGTGAGATTTATGAATCTAGCCTAGCTTATCAAGGCCTCCTCTGGTAAATCCCTTCCTTCCTCTCCCAAGATGTTTTTCGTTAATGAAAAGAGAGCTTTAGCTGTTGTAGTTGCATTTGAAGCCAGTGAATATATGCTGATTTACTCAAATTGAGGCTGTGTCCTTGGGAACCTAATGCAAAGTTTGCATGGGGGATGTGGATCTGCTCTAATTGAAAGCTACTGAGTTAAATTTGGTCGAGAAAGAGAGTCCGTACCTAGAAGAAAAGAAGTAATGTTTCTGCTTTTGTCATAATGTAAGATTTTCTTACGAATACCTTTCCATGTTCTGAGAAAGACACTTCAGGAGCTCTGTGTATGAAGTACTCTCCTCTTTTCCAGGTACACAGAACTCCTTCACTAGATTCCTACTCTGCTGCCTCAAATGCTGTTTCTGGTGTTTGGAAAAATTCTTAAAATTTATAAACAGAAATGCCTACATCATGGTATGTGCTGTCTCTGCAGGTGGTCTCCCTGTCTGGGGCACTAAAATACCCTAGCCACTCCTAATGGCTCAGCAGCCAGCGGTACTAGAATCTGCTGGAAAAGTAATGGGATTTATATGAGTTGTCAGGAATGCATGTGGTCCTACCATGGAAAAGATTTTTTGTTTTCCCTGAGTCTAAACTCAGCTTCTTTCGGTGCGTGTCCTCGTCCATCACCCTCACCCCCAAAGTAAGTGGGAGGAGATGGCATATAACTGGTTAACTGAGTCAGCAATTGAAATCCTGATTTGAACAGGAATATGAGCTCATTTCATATGGCATGTTGATGACACTTCTGTTTGGAGGCAGTGTTTGTATAAGGCATGTGGTATCTGTACTTCCTCCTGGAAGTTAAAAGCACAAATTCTACCAGCAGCAGTAGTGCTATTTCTCTAAAATAACCATTCTTAGCTTCCAGAAGAGAACTTCCAGATTTTCATCTAAATAAATACACACAGATGTCAGCCTAGGATGCTCTGACTGGAAGCAATTTCATTGTTTGAATGCTACAGTCCCGGCTTGTTATCTCAAAAGAGATGGCTGGAATGGGTCCATTATAACCCATGTTCATGCAATTGGTGTTAGAAATTAATGCCATCTGGAAGAGGAAGTATTCTTGTTGACTATCTTGTTTACAGTTGATGAACTGAATGCACTGAGAGCTGTTCTAGTATATCCCACCCTGGCAGATGCTATTCCAGGAAGAAGAAAAGGTTGTGTTCCTGAATAGCTTTAGCTGCTTTACTTTATGCTGATGTAAATCCACTTTGATACTGGTATTTCTGATTCTTATTAAGTGAGAGCAGCGTCAGGCCCAAGGAGAGACCTACAGGGGTCGACTCACTTCTGCTCTACAAGTGCCTGTTCTTTCCACTGACTATAATCTAGTGCAGGTAGCAAGCAATGTGAGAATCCCTCAGCAAGTACCTTATTTGCTCGACTTGGCAAACTCAGTACTGTGTCTCCTGCCTGCCAGATCGCTGGGGTAGCCCACTCATCACGAGGTCATTTGAAGGGGAAAGATGGATAATACTGTGTCCCAACCTGGTGGGAACATTGAGAGGTAGTGGGTGACCGGGGGAAGTGCTTTATGTTCACCTGCATCCCAGTGCATGTACCAGAACCGTGCTTTGGAAGATGCTGGCACACGAGGGGGGATCCTCATTATTTGAATACTGAACAGCTGCCGCTTTTTGCAGATTGCCATCTACGGTAAAAACTTCTGCACCTCGGCGAAGGAAGCGTTCTTTCTGCTCATGCGGAATGTGGTGAGGTAAGGGGCCACCCTCCAGGACTTGGAATGTCAGGATTTCCTGCTGTCACGCTCTGAAGACAGACTTCTGTCCTCTCCCATTATTGGAAGATGATTCTGTCCTCAGACATGGCCAGCAGGCTCTCCAGCACAGCAACCTGTGCAAAGCTGATGGAAACCAACAGTTTTGTTGTGATTTGCTCTTTCAAATTCATAAGCATCCAGTATAGATTCCTCCAAGGAACCAATGGAGCCCTTGATAGGAGACCTGCAGATATACAGGAATGGTGTGCTCAT
Organism: Pezoporus flaviventris; assembly: GCF_033815535.1. Taxonomy (NCBI): domain Eukaryota; kingdom Metazoa; phylum Chordata; class Aves; order Psittaciformes; family Psittacidae; genus Pezoporus; species Pezoporus flaviventris. Next base: position 3,676,845 of record NW_026892607.1, on the reverse strand, counting down.
CATCTGCCATATGTGTGTTTCTTGAGCTTTGGCCCACTCACTGTCTGTGAAAAAGGAAAGCAGAATCTTCAGAGTGAACCAGAAAGCTTATGGGGTGTCAGGGAGTGGAAGAAAAGAAGAGAGTACTTTGCTTTCCAGACCAGTATCTGTAACATACCCACATATCCCTTAGTGCTGGGAACTCCCCTGGCCCTTTTCCCTACTGTGAAGACTGCTGCCAAGCTCCCTGTTCTCATCAGTACTTTTCCTCATCGCTCCCGGCTCTTCCTGTACTACTGTGAGATCAGAAAATAGTGGAAGAATAACTTAGGGGCAGGTCATGTTGATACAATAGCAGGCAGCCTGATTGCCAGGCAAGAGACACAATAAAACTGGTTAGGTGATTCAAATTAAGTGAAGGACTGGGAGGTGGAGATGAATGGAGAGGGAGGCTGAAATAGGAAAATGAAAATGATGCTTAAGAAACTAGAGTGAAGAATTGGAGATGGGAGAATGGAGTGCATTCACTCCATTACCCCACAGTAATAGTGGCACGGGGTGCCCACGCTTGTGCAGTAGGGCAGAGAAGCTGCCTTCATGTGCTTTCCTAGCATCACCTCACTCCCGTTCCTTCATGTGCTTTCCTAACATCACCTCACTCCCGTTTGTGGTTTTGCTCTTAATCATTAAAGCAATAGCTAAAAGCCAGGCATGTACTTTTCATTGTTTCAATCTGAGGTGTTTTTGTCTTGTGTATATTGCTAATTCTGAATTCTGACAGGTTAATGATGATTTAATCTCTTTAATATTCCTTAATGTTCATCTTTCATGGTAGTCAGTGCTGTGCATTACCATATCCATAGCCTTCAGGCTGATGACACAAAGCTCATTTTCCATCCCATTATTTACCTGCAGTTTCTGGTAAGACAGGCTTGAAGTATTTCGAGCAGGAACTCCCTGCTGTTGCTTTCAGTGAGGGCTGCAGATTTACTGTCAGTTCTGCTGTCTACCTTAATTCATCTTTGTGCTTTGAGGCCTCCTGCCTTCAGTGTTGTACCATATCTTAAAATAGTGGATTTGGCATGGTATGGGGTTGTGAAATGTGGCCAGATGGGACAAAGTAAGAAGAAGACCTACAAGCATTGCTCTCTTTTTTCGGTGTGTATTTTGCCTCTTCTAGCCTGGTTTATCTGTGACCCTAGAAGAAAGGCTGAAATAAACATAATTTGATGTTTTGTTTTGTTTTTTAACCATCAAGAGCAGTGAATGGTCTTCAACTGCAGAATCAGTATTGCTGTATTAACTCACCAAGAGGCTCAGTGCTGCTTTGCTTCCTAGGATCAGGCTGTGACAAAGCCCATCTCAGTGTTGCATTTCTGCATGGTTGTATTGTCAGCCCATGAAACCAGCAGAAGGCACCTTCTTGGTCATGTTTGTCAATTATCTGTAGATAAACTATAGATTTAAGGAGAAATAATACAAGTGTCTGGATGGTGATTGTGGGTCATTTGTTCTTTGCTGACAGAGTTGCAGTTCTGGACAAAGTTACAGACTTCCTTTTATTCCTGGGGAAAATCCTCGTTGCTGGTGGTGTAGGTAAGCTAATGGTTTCTTTCCAACATTCTGTGTTCTGGTACCTACAAGCACACCATGTTCATATGTGCTTAGTTAACAGCTGGAGGTTCTCATGGGTCTTACCATTTGGGAAGCTTTCCGATGTTTGTGGGGTTTACAGGATTGAACTAAAATGATTCTTTTCTTTTTCCCCCCTCTCCCTCTGCCCCGTGTGCTGTTGGGAGCATCTTTTCCATAACTGGAGGAAGTGGGGCAGGTCTGCAGGAGATGGGCCTGAAGCTCTTCTGTATTCAAACTCATTATAGAATCATAGAATAGTTAGGGTTGGAAGGGACCTTAAGATCATCCAGTTCCAACCCTCCTGCCATGAGCAGGAACACCTCACACTAAACCTTTATAGCTGTAAGCTATAAAGGGATGTCTTAATTATCAGTAAATATAAAAATATGTTATTCATGCTTTTCTGCAACAGAAAAGTGATTTTATTTCTTAAATGGAACACTCTCAGAAATGGGGTTGACATGTTCCCTCACTGCGTTTGCAACTGCCACAGCTGCTTCAGTCATTAGTTTACAAATAACCACATTTTGTATTCTGTATACTAAAAAAGAAAAAATACTAACAAAGTCTGTTTTAATCAAAACCTGAAAATTAGTCCAAAGAGCAGGTCTAAGCTACTTTGTCATTGCTCTAGCCTGACTTTCAGCTGGGGTAGCAAATTTGATTTGAAACATGTTCTCCAAAATGTAAGCCATGGGATAGTGAAATTAATTAGTGCCTTTGTCGTCTTCAAGAATAAACTCTTTGGGTGGTCTCTGTTACAGGTACATTGGTCTGTTCTAAACCTCTCGTGCTTATCACTAACACTGCTGTTTCCCCATTTAATCTGAAGTAGCTCAGTATTTCTTCAAGCAGTAAAAGTTAAAGCAGCCAATTTTTCCTCAGTCTTTTTTATTTTACAAAAGATCCACCCATTGGCCCTTGTTATCCCATGTCATCGTCTTGTTTATCATCATGTATTAATTATGCTATTAAATCCAGTAGAATGATAAAACAATTCATTAAAATCTCTCTGGGCCCATGAATATCTTTATGGTAATTGATTCATTTACATATCTCTTCTGTCAGAATGCAGATCCAGGAGATAATTGGTGTTGAGGAATTTACTGGTTGCAAGCTCGTATTTAAACCCACCTTGGTTCTGGTGTCTGTTTGTTTTATCTCATCCACTCTTTAGGCTTAGGAAATCAGAGTCAGTACAGGAATCAGTGATCTTTTCTGCTTCTTGCAGGTGTTCTTGCGTTCTTTTTCTTCACTCAGAAGATACCAGTCATTGCACAGGAAGCACCAGCGTTAAATTACTACTGGGTACCATTGTTGGTAAGGAAACTACCTACTCTCCCTGACCATTGAGAACAATTTGAAGTGTCCAGACTACTCGGGGAATAGTCTCGTAGTAGCTCCTGTTGTCACCCTCTCAGTGGCATGCTGTCCACTGAGGTGAGGATTGAGCTGCAAAGGCTGGTGGTGAGGCACCAATGTCAGTGTGACTTCTAGTGGAAGGGACTTGTGATGCATCTCTTTCTCCTTTTGTAGCCACACTAGGCTCTGGGCCATCTCCAGGATGAGGGTTCTTTAGAATAAACTTGCAGGAGTTCAGAATATCCTTGGCATATATTCTCTTTGGGGATAGAAATGGCTGCAGTTTGGCAGCTGGAAAGCCAGCAGCTACTGCATGTTAGAATATAGTGTCTTGAGTCTGTGATCCCTTTCTGCAGAAGTAGTGACCTTTGGTAGAATTACAGAGGTGCCATTAAATCTTCCTAAATATGCTTAGCAGACTAGGCTTCTGACTTGTGTTACCACTGCCACACTGATGCTAAACTGAATTTGAGGGTTTATTGTGTTGGGTTTTTTTGTAGACAGTCATTATTGGCTCCTACCTAGTTGCACACGGGTTCTTCAGCGTCTATGCAATGTGTGTTGACACGCTTTTCCTCTGCTTTTGTAAGTACCATGGTTTCTTTCACTAATACCTGCAGGTGACAGGAAGAGTAGAAAACCACCTTATCCATTCCTTACAGAATTCTGGTGACATGCTATCAGACTGTGAAAAACAAACTGCTTTTCAGACTGGCTCCTTGATGTGCAGAAGTGTTTCAGTGTTCAGTTTTAATTAGTTTAAGTAATGGAAGGTAGCTGTCTGGCTCTTGGGGATATCTGGCTTTTGTTTTTCAGTCGTTCCTTAACTTTCATTAACGGGTTTTTTCTGGGTGCTTTGTAAAGAGCCCTGTACAGAAATGATTTACTTAAACCTTTTGTCAATAACAAAGTTATTCTTTGGTATACATGTTTATAGAATCATAGAATAGTTAGGGTATATATGTTTCTTTTAACTTAACAGCCCTGAACAAAGTATTATGCTAAAATGTCTTCAAATTTGTGTAAAATACCATTTAACAAACTATCTGTCCCTTGGACCCACCAGTGGCAAGCCATCTTGGGCACTCTCAGAGGGACTGCTGCTGTTCAGTGTGTCCAGTCAGAGAATACTGAAGTCACAAAAAAAATCTGTCTCAGATTAGGACGTGACTATAAGAAGAGGATGTACTTATTCCAAAATACATTCAGTTTCCTAGATTTATAGAATTAAAGAAACAAAGTATAATTTTCCTATAATCAAAGTCATTCTGGTTGAAGTTGCATGGTAGTGATTGCTCTTGCAACTGGTGAATTACTTGATAATGCTAAGGTGATACTGATCCCCTTAGCATTAGTCATAGGCTTGACTATAGTCATAGGCTTAATCTAGCACATGCATAGTGGATCACTGAGGCACGGTAAACATAGTAATACTGATCCTCCTTTTACAATGGCATAAAGTCTTTCTTTCCTTTAAACACTCACCTTCCTAACCTTGCTTCCCAAGGAACTAAGGTTAGCAGTGATTCTGGAAATACTGGGTGACCAAAGAATCACAGGAACAAAATGAGTCAGAAAACGGAATGTTAATGTCTAGTTGAGAGCTATTTATCTTACGGACTTTGGTTCTAAACAAACATAATCACAGGCAGACATAGGACTAATAACACTCCATAAGTAAGTTACTACTGTTATTTAGAGTGAAATGGAAATGGATCAAACTAATTAAATGTATTTTTTGGTGCACTCAAATATTAGGAGGTTTTTTTTTAATTCATTCCAGAGCCGCAGGGTATATACTGCCTTGGAGATACCTGAAGATTTGCTTCCTCTAACGTCTTTGCCCAGCCCTTATATGTAGTGCTCTCTCTCTGGCCCCAGCAGGGTTGCACTTGCAATGACTGTGCTTCCCTGCACACTCCCTCCAGATTGCTCATCAGTGTGAAATAGTTCACTGGTCTGTGACTACTGCGTGGCACAATCACTGGGCTGAACCCAGTTTAGTCATGGCCTTCTTCCTTTCCCTGGGGGAAGAAAAGCAGTATGTCTGCCTCATTATTTAAAATTCATATTCTGGTTTGCTTCCCGTGCAGTAATTCAGTAATGGTAGCCAGAGATCATATAGAATTTTGTGCACTTGTGGCATCAGGTTTTCAGAAGAACTTTATCTTAGGTAGTGAGAAAGGGTCCAGTTTTAAGAAGTGCTTAGATCCTCAGCTCTCGCTGGGGCAAAATTTTAAGCCAGAAATGCCAGGCTTCTGTGGAAGCATGAATGTTTCAGAGAATTCCCACCTATACTGCCAAACCAAAGACTGAGGAATAAACTGCATATATTGCTGTCATTTAAAAATGGCTAGATGCTTGCATCTCTGCTTTGTGTAAAACCTCTTCTGGTTTGAGCAAATAGAAATTTGGTAGTGTCCTTTGTCAACAGTACAGCTGAACTGCCTTGACTGAGACTGGTTTTAATATTGGGTCTTCTTCTGCTCTCTCTTTTCTTCAATTCTGGATGTGTGTGTGGTTGAACTGCTGTCTGCTCTTCTGGCTGCTTTTGCTGTGTAAATTCAGGTGAAGACCTGGAAAGAAATGATGGATCTACAGCAAAGCCCTACTTCATGTCAGCTAGCCTTCACCGAATTCTAGGGAAGAAGGAGCTAAGCCCTAAGAAGGCAGCGGGATAACATACACTAAACTGCAACATCAAAACAGTGTCACTTTTAAGCAAAACTTGTATAAAGTAGGCAAAAGTAAAAACTGTAAATGATGCTTCTGGTTAATGGGTGATTCTTTTTTCCTTTTGCTTATATCTAAAAAAAATGAGCAACATTGGTAACATTTAACTAGTTTAAGTGCTTAAACTAACATCTGTGAAAACAGGCCGCGTTTTAGTTTATAGAGTGCCTATGAGAAGGAAAATGTAAATTTCAAGCTTTTTTAAGTCTATAATGATGTTTTAATAACTTTTGTAACACAAGTTGCTGCCTTAGATGACAGCAGTTTTGATAATGTTTCTTTTTGTAAGTGTATATTTGTAAGAGAAATTCAGGCAATTTTTTGAAAGCACTAACATAACCTAATCAGCCATAAAAGATTGTTTGAGACTCTCTAGTTACCCAGGAGATGGTACTAAATTTGTAAATATGGTGCTATGATTGTATTTTTTTGTACAAGCTGGTTCACAGCTATTTAAACTGTGATTATACATGCATTAATGATTCCCTACACTGAAAAATGTAGTGATATTTTAATCACATCCACATCTGCGTCTTTTATGAAATGATGGTACCCTGCAGGTCCCAAAGAAGGTGGTCAGAGGAGACTATACCTGGTCCTGCTTAAAGTGAGGTTTTCTGTGAGTTGTGCTTGAAAGACGATTTAATCAAGAGAAGGTCCCACTGCACTCGATTTGTGGTTTCACAAAAGAAGTTTCATCTGGTACAAGATGGTGAATGTATCGTTTTTAGCTGATGCGTGAGAGAGATGCACTTAATATCCCCCTATCTCTGATTGTTCTGTGTTATGAGGAGCTGAGTTGCACTGAAAGGAAAACCAAATGCAGTCTTTTTTAACTTGGAGGAAAGCCTTGGCTGCAGTTGTGAAAGGAATTCTGTTGCCATTGCCTAGCTCAGAAGGGCTCCTTAATAAGACATTGCAGTGACCGTGCGTGTCCTGAGGGCCAGGCCTGCTCCTTCAGCAGGTCTCCGGGCTCTCAGGTGCTCACACAGAAATGTGTTAAAACATTGAACTCAATTATTCTCATGATGCAGCATGAATTACTTAGATACTGAAACGTGCTCTAAAAGATTTAGTTTGCTTTTTGATTATTAAATTTGCCCGGTCATTAGAACAATATCCAGTGGTAGAAAGCACATTAATATTCTGTTCCATTTAATGACCCTCCCATTAGTAGAAGTGTCACTGAGGTTAGTAGCAGCTCTGCTCATGGAAGAAGTCTTACACTGGAGTGCTTCTCAAGTCCTTTATTGCCATGAGCTGAGCTGAAAAGGTTTTCATTTATTGGTCTCATGGGTGCCCAAGGACCCAGCCACACTGATCCTGACCCTAGTTTTCATGGATTCCACCACAGTGGGTAAGATATTCCATTACTGTCTGCTTGCAGCAGTGGCATGTGCCATGCCTCTGCCAGACCTCTTACAGAAGTTCAACACTTGACATACTTTCCTAGCCCCAGGAGTCAGTTGGTCTCACAAAGGGAAAGGCAAATTCTTTTCCAGATGATTTGAATGCAAATTTCTGGGGAAAATTTCCTGACAATCCACATCCCAAAGTGATTTTGCTCTCTAACAACTCATGGCTCCAGTTCATGATAACTGTAAGCACTAGAAGCAGAAATACTGCTGATGTGGCCGGTGTGGGGTCCTGCTGATGCATGGTGAGTACCACCCCTGTGCTGCTGGCACGTGCACAGCAGGGTCTCAAAACCTGGTGAGCTGATGCACAAGCACAGGGTACTCACATGCATTCCCTGTGATTGGGTTGGCACTGCAGCACTTTCCCTGGAGCAGAAATGAGGGGTCTGGTTTAGGACTCAAGTAATGTAAAGGTGTACAGTTTCAAATGGAACTGCTGGTTGTGGGCACCTTCAGATTTTGAGAACCCCTCTTAGCCTAGAGTAAACCTGACTTTTGGAAAGGGCTGAGGAACCTGCCTTCAGAAAAACACAGGCTTCCAACTACGAAGTTTTGCATCATCATCATTCCCTTCTCCTTATGTGCATGGTGTTGAATATCCAACCCCCCCCCCCCCATTCTAATCTCTTCTGAGAATGCAGTCAGTAGCTTTCTGGGGTCTGTGTCACCATTCTGTGATCGAAGGAGCGGCTGGTGTGATCACAGCCTGTCTGCTCAACCTTTCTTTTGAATTTTATTTTTTCCATAGTGCTGAGTGGTTAGTTTGCATTAAGGAATCTATATTTCTATTGGACCTGAGTGTCTTACTGGGAGCTCAGCTGAAAAAGCGTGTTTCTGAACACAGTGTGGTTTTTTATCATATGAATGTAACCATAGGGTTTATTAGGAATAAACCATAATAGACATAGTAGACAGTCATTTGACTAGAAGACTTTTGTAACAAGCCTATGCATTTACTAAAAGAATTTCTAAAAGTGAAAGTTTTAAATTGTATTATTATTTATATACAGTAAATATATATGTATAAATTTGCTTCACTCACTATTTTGTGAAATCATTTAGAATGTGATCATCATTTCTGAGAAAACTTAAAAGCCATTTTCTTAATGATATAATTATGAGAACTGTGACAATATAAAGCAATACCACGTAGATTTTGTAATCACTAGATTCAGTAAATAAATCAGAATGATTTAATACTAAGATTGGCTTTAAAAAATAAATTGCTGTTAATGAATTAAGTAGAAATTAATGCAAGTAATTACATGGGAAAGAATAACATAAAATATTTTAAGACTAACTTATTATAATGGTTCCTAGCTCATCCTGTGTGCCAGAGTCTGCAGCCTTGCACCGCAGAGGAGGTCCTAGTGGTGACATTCATGGATCTGGACATGTCCTTTGTTGCTTTATTTAGTGTAAAATTGAAAATTCCATCCCTCACTTCAGAGAGTGGAATCTGTAGTAGCTGTGTCTGTAACACGGTGAATTATGTCCTGTGTGCTTTGCTCTGAGCCCATGGGAGTTGGTGACAATGTGCCCACCCATCCCATGAGGCACAGCCCCGTGGCACACGTGGCAGATGTGACACATGTGACAGACGTGGCACGCGCTGGTGGGCGTTTGGTGCTGACAGTGCAAGAGAGGAGGTGATGCTGGGACCAAATATGTGGCAGAATCCCATTGTGCTGCTGCTGGCAAAGGGCTTGGCAGGTTCTGATCCTTCCCGGCCCCAGAAGCTTTGGGAAGGCAGAAAGCCCCATTTATGGACCCCATGAGCAAGCAGAACATAGAAACCAAGAGACAGTAGAAAGCACCTGCTATCACATCCCCGTAGTCATGTTTGGTTTAGTTCTGGTTGGGTTCATTGTGCCTCCCTAGGGTATATTAATGGATGGCTTTCATTTACACGTTTTATACCAAAGGTTTAATATCAAGCCTTCAAATTTTGTAAAAAAGGGGAAAAAACAGAAAAAAAAAAAGTAACCCCAGAAACAAAACAAAGAAATGAGAAAGATGACATCGTTTCTTATGCTGAGGTGTTTTTTAACAAGTGGTATGCAGCAGCAGATTCTCGGGTGTCCCAAGGATGCTGAATGGTCTCTTGGACGCTACTGTTTAGAAGGATGAGATACTGTAAAGTTGCATGTTCTGCTGTAGAACAGAAAACAGATTTTGGCAGGTGCAGTGTCAGGCTGGTTCTGGACAGTCAGTAAGTGTTCTTCTGCAAACGGTTGTCAGAGGAGATGGGGAAGAACAGCCTGGCTCTCCTGGGTGACGTGTAATGTCTGTCAGTCTCCTTTGGGTCTCTTGCTCAGCCTGGACAGCTGTGTCGTCTCAAAGTGCCTTACAGGCTGTTACTTCACCTGCCTTCTATTCCGAAGTTTATTCGCACCAAGTAGACTACAGAACAGGAAAGGATTGGTAGGGAAAGGCGTGCTCTCCTTATTTCCAATTAACTGATACGCAGTGAGCTATGGGAGAGCTGTTGGTTGTGCCTGGCTGCGGGATGCAGCTCCCGCAGTGTGGTGAAGACACGGACTGTGTGGTCCAGGAGGAAACCCGTCATGGCCATGGTCAAATAATCCAATGAAACCAATGCAAGGTGTTCTGTTTTCAGTAGTACAGTCGTTTATAGCTTTAATTTATGCCATGGTGAACTCCTGAGCTGGGACCAGCGGTTCTGCTTTGAATTCCAGCGCCCATACCATTGTACCTGTTGCTGCGGGGAGAGCTGGGCTCGAGTACTGAGAGCAGGAGGGGAGAAGCCGGTGCATCATCCATCCTCCACATTGCGCCTGACCATTTTCTATTCTAGAAATGTTTATAAATTATGCTAAATTTTTAAACTTTTGATACAGGTGATGATTTTGAGGTGATGTTAATTTGTACTGCGCTGTGATCCAATTGAAAAGAGAACTGTTTATTCATGTTCCAGTAACACTGGTGCTACTGATACTGTCTGTTACTCTGCTGCAGAGCATCCACATGTATTTCTCCCAAACACCGGCTTGTAAAACCACGGAAAAGGCTGTTTAAGGAGCGGGACGGAGGTCACTGTCTCGTTGATGTGATTGTTAAATTGTCACCTTGACAAAACCAAACTGACAAGAGCACGACAGTTTGAGCTCTAAACGCTGTTGCTTCTGCTGTGGAGAAACGGGCCTGCGCTGCTGCAGTACCTTTGCTGACAGGAGCGTGTCCCTTTGTTGTTCACTGTTCTCAGCTCTTGGGGATTGTTCTAATAAAGGTTTGGATACAAACACGCGTCCCTCTGTGCTGCCGGGGACCCGCGGGCGGGCGCTGCCGGGGACCGGGCTGGAGGCGGAGGGGCCGGGGCGGGCGCGGATCAGGTCGGTAGAGCCGGGCCGGGCGGTTCAGTGCCGCTGCCCGTGCCCGCAGCGAAGGCCCCGCTCTGCGGGTGTGGGAACGGGGCTGGGGTTAGGGTTAGGGGGAGGGTTAGGGTTAGGGTTAGGGGGAGGGCTCTGCTCGGTCCGGGTCGTTACGGGGCTGCCGGGGTCTGTTTGAGCCGTGCAGTAGCAGAACACGGCGGAGGGCGGGAGCCCCTTCTGGGACCTCCTGGCGCCAGAGCAGGGGCGTTTTGAATGAGCCGCAGAGCCCCGGCCTGGTTTGGGTTGAAGGGACCTTGAAGTTCCTCCAGCTTCAAGCCCTGCCGCGGGCAGGGACCCATTCCACTGGAGCGGCTTGCTCCAAGCCCCTGTGTCCAACCTGGCCATAGAAATCTCTTTTTGGGTTTAGGAAACTCACCCCTTTCCCCCTTGTGTTCGTGTGAGCGTAACAGAACTGCTGTTACACACCACGGGCTGACTTCACATGCTTCTCTGGCAGGGGACGTGCTGCTGGTGGTGTTGCCATCACAGATGGAGCTGTAGAAGGCTGGAGGCCAGGTCCTTCTGTAACAAGTAGGGAAATAAAAGCAGGAGCTGCCTGCAGCATGTGGGTCTGGCAGATGGAGAAAACCCACACCGAACCAACAACCCCCAGAACCCCAAAACCAAACAACAGCCACCAACCAAACCCAGTGCAAAAGCTTCTCAGCGGGGAGATCCATCTCTGCAAAGGGAGCACCAGGGCAGTTATCTGGAGCCAGGACAGAGGCAGTATTTGGGCTGGAGGTCAACAGCTAAGGCATGCGGTGTAAGTTGTTGAATGTGTGGGAGCCCTGCCTGAGGGGATGCTCCTGGCATCCGGCAGTGGTTGCAGTGAAACCTGCAGGTAATGTTCTTGTCCCAGCACAGAAAGGCTGATGCTGCCGCTGCCGCTGTCAGCTGGGCAAAACGGCTCAGCCTGGAGGGTTTAGATGCGGGCAAGGCTGGTCCAGGCTGAACACTGGAAGGTGGACGGTAATTGGCATCTTCAGAGGGATACTGGCTTTGTTTTACAGTGAGGCTGATGGAGGCCATGCCACCAGGAAGAGGCAGAAGTCTGGCAGAGAGCAGATGCTTGGAAGAGCTAAAAGGTGCTGCAGTTCTACAGCACATTTCATGAAAGCACTTCTTTCTTCTTCCTTTCTTTTCACATTTGATCAGACACAGATTTGGCCGATGCCGCCTGCGTGCTTTTGTTCTGTAGAGCACCACTGGAAAGCTCAGTCCTGACCATGACAATAAGCAACAATAATAGCAAAGCACTGCTCATGTTAAAGCACAGCATCAGGGGTTGAATTCAGGGGATGATGTGAGGCCTTTCCAAATCTCTCATTGTGTACCCAGATACTGGAAGAGACATTTGTAATATAGAAGTTATTGTTAGGGGATTTTGGAGCATAGAGAACCTTTACCATGTGTCTCATATGTACATAGTTATTTTAATTAAATGTGGATTATTTTTTTAAGCTACATCAGTATCTGCTCTTAACACACATGGCCTGTTGGAACTGACTGCCGCTATTCATTATATTGTTCTTCAGAACGTCAGGCTTACTAGCAAAATTCCTTTCTTGCCTCCTTTTAAGTATGTTTTCAGACTGATGTGTTTTATATCTCACATGGTTTTCCTGCCATTCCTATTACTTTTAAATCTAACACTTGGCTGCATGCCATAGAACCTTTAATCCAGCCCCAGATGAGTTCTGGGGAGGAGAGGACACCTTGCATCCCACATGGTGCTGCAGTGGTGCTGGGACAGAGCAGTGGTGTGCCCTGTCTGAAGAAGGAGGCTATGAGGTAACTGATCTGCACTAGTGAAACAGACCCTGGCCGTAAATACAGGATGAAGATGTTTCTGCCTGTGTGTGCGGGTTTGACGTGTACTGCTGGCTGTGTCCTTGCTGCTTCACTTTGCAGATGAACGTTGCTGTTGGTGCATTCTCTCCTGGGACCTGGCATGCTGCTCTGCAGATCCGCACATCTGCAGATGGCTTGGGGAGGGAAAGGAAGGGATTGTTTTATACAGAGCTTCAGAATGCAGTTTCTGGTTGCCATCACTTTCAACACATCTGACCGACTCAATTTCCTGTCTTGAATCAACTTTCATTTCATTAAGTCCCAAGTTTTCATTTCTGTTGGTTGTCTGGGCGAGATATTTTCATTCTGGAGCCTGAAAGAGCCCAAGTTTGGAAAGGAATCAGTGTAGTCTCAGGAGAAGGCTGCGTGCTCACATGCTTAATCTGCTCCAAATGATCATGTCAAAAGTGGGGTTTGCAGTTTGGTTTTATTTCTTTTCTTTGTTTCTTTAGTTTGTGCAGTTCCAGTTCCTTGCAGCAATACAAAGTGCTTGAAGAGCACCATCCCACTGGTATGGTTAACTCATGGTTAATCACAGTCTAACACTCAGCTGTAGTGGTTTGGGGTCACTGGAGCTTTAACAAGTCAATGTTATATGTTTGACTTTAATATTTAGTGGCTTTTGTGTCCAGTGGTGGCCACTCTTCCTGAACTGATGTCATGACCAGAAACATGTAACTCAATGTGCAGAATGTTTTAGCATCCTTGCCCACTGCCAAGGTGCCTGTACAAATTCCTGCGGAGACACTGAAGATCAGGATGTGTATTGAATGGTAACGCTTCTCTGAGTTAAACTGTGCATAACATACATGCACGTGTTGTTTTGTGTTTTAAAATCGTATTTGGGGTAAGTGCCATGTATCCATGGATCCATGTCACAGGAATTTCTGCTGATTGTTTCTGAAAGTAGTAAAAAAGGTGGTTGTCAGTTGTTCCCGCGTTCAGTGAATTACAGTTCACATCCTATTTGAATGATACTTTTACAGTTAGCTGTCTCAGATAACCTGCTAGCTCCCATAAAAACCCAAGCATTCCCTTGTGTGATTTTTCTCTGTGGAGTAGCTGTCTTTCAAATGCAATACCTCATTTTTAAGACAAGGAAATGTGTAACTTTTATCTGCCAGTGCCCTGTTACTTGTTCTAAGTTCCCTGTGTTCCAGCAATGAACTTTATTTGCAGGAGGTCCGGATCAGGAGACAGCCTTCTCCCGTGAGGTCAGCTTGGGATGGCCGCTGTTGTAGGATATCACTGGGGGGCAGGAGGGCTTTAAGAGATAATCCCAAAGGGGAACCCCGCAGGCCAGGAATGTTGGGGAGAGCTGACGCAGAGCCGTGTGTGCCCAGCAGGGTGAAGCTGGCGGTGAGCAGGGTGCGGAGGGTTGTGCGAGGGGAGGAATGTGCAGTTCTCAGGCAGAGCAGGAAGGCGCGAGGTCTTTTCACAGGATTTCTGTTCATTTGCTGCTTGTTTGTGTGGGGAAAAGAGAAATTCGCGAGAGCAGAAGAGCAAAGATGAGCACTGGAAGGGAGACAAATGATGGATGGAGAGTCAAACGCTTGATTGTGGTGAGGCCACCGGTGCTGCTGCCCCTGGTGATGATGAGATGCTGTAGAGCTCATGGGTCTCACATCACACTTCAAGAGTCAGTTCTTACTGCATTGTTCTATTTTTTAACCTAAGGGCTGCACAGCTATGGGGAACAGATGAAGTGAGCACGCTTTAAAGCACAAACCAAATGGAAAGAGAAAACTCACACATATAAAACGCTTTTTAAAGCATTTTTTGAAGAAAGACTGGTCTGAGCTATACCCTGAATTATTTTTTTCCCTGATGATAGATTTTACAATGGTCAATACCTGTTTGCTGGTACATCCTGGTACAGTCCCTTCTGAGGGTGTAAATACCCTCTTACAACAGTGATATGTTGATTAGCTTTTTGTCATCTTAATGTCTGCATGAATAATTGCTTCCACATAAGAACATTATGTACTGAGATCAGAGCAGTCACCATGGAGCGCAGCTGTGCTGGAGCAGGTAGCACAACACAAAGAGGCAAAGTCTTTGTTCTGTTGGGTGCTTCAAAAGCAAGTTCCCAGAAGTTGCTTCTTTGCACACAGAGAAGTCACCAAAACCTTCTGCAAATTTCTATTAATATAAAATGGGAAAGAAAATGAATGGGAGCAGGAAAATGTGCATCTTTATAGAGCAGTGTTTAAAGTGGACTTTGTGGGATTTGGAGGGGAGACCTTTTTCTTGCAGAAGTAGTACTGTCTCCTCATTTGATTTGTTCTGGTTTGAGCCACTTTATCAAGGTTGCTCTCTACAGATTTTTTTTTTCCCACTGCTTGCTTTGCTGAGTTCAGGCCTTTCAAACTGAGAGAGCAGAACACTCGCTGACCAGGATACTTGCAGAGGAAGACCAGGGGATGTGACTGGTCTGCAGGCAGTGCCTGACATAGCTTAGGGAGTATTATTTTTCTCCCCCAGCCCTGGTCCTCCTCCTGAAGTAAGCTGCAATTTTCTCATGCTGGAAGTACCTCTCATATCAGTAGACTGACTGTGGGTGTCCTCATCAGGTTGATCTAGAGTTTCTAATGAGAAGGGAGGGAGAGACAGTCTGTGATGCTCCAGCAGCCTGGTGAGAGAAAACTGCTAAAGCTGAGACAACTTCTGTTGTGTCCCCTCATTTGATGACAGTGAGACAGCAGGTCAGGCGTCAGCACTGATTCTAAAATCACTGTCATATCTTTCATCTCAGGGGAGTATATTTGGAAAATAGAGGGCACAGTGCGCAGACTTATGTTGCTAGCAAAAAACCTAACTGCCAGACACTTCATCCCTCAAATCCAGGATGTTCTGAATAGACAAAGAATGGATTTTTGTTCTTGAGCCAGTTTACACTTGAAACCCCCTGACCTTACAACCTTTACTGCTCCTCAGAAGCTGTATGGCTGGGCTGGACTCGCAGGCACGTTAACAAATATGTGGTCTCCTTGATGCACCTCTGGGGAAGAGCACGTATTGTGCTTCCAGATGATGTCCTTACACACCGAGCTCTGTTTGTAAAATGCTTAGAAACTATATGGACACTATTGGAGTAGCTTAGATCAAAGAATTAAGCCCTTGAGCTTCTAAGCATGAGTTCAGAAAGAGAGTTACTGCCTTTGTTGTGAACACTGGTGTTCTGGATGCCTGTGGTTTTGTAACAATGCCTTAAAAAGCATGAGAGAATTAAGCACAGTCTCAGGAGGGATATCCAACACTTATCTCAAACAGCGAAGATGTCACATACCTTCTTAATGTCCCTGCTGAACTGTCAAAATACCAACTTGGAAAAAACACATCCAGGTAAAGGTGGCTGCATCGGCATCCTGGCTGGGCTAAGAAACAGCAGAGCAGTGTGGGACCACCTGTGTGCCCATCAACAGAACCATGCTCTGTTTACCTTACACTTCATTCTGCCTGTGTAGGAGAAGAGGAAAACTCTTTTCTTAGCTGCGCTAGGCATTAGGTATGGAACAACAATACTCAATGACATCTTCATGCAGGAGAGTTTGGATTTGTAGCTCTGAAAAAGCTGGGATTCGTATGTTCTGTAATCACCTCGTATTCTAGCTTACCATAATAATTTTTTGTCCGTAAGAAGGCTGAATGCTGCAGCAGAGCAGTGTAATGCAAAGTTAGCTCCTTTTTAGCATTGCTAAAGGTCTGTTGTGTGCTGACAGAGCAGGAAGTGTCCCAGTACCTCTGCCTGGTGGCAGTACAGCTCAGTGGGAATTGCTGTCAGCTGGAGAAGCCTCCTGTATGACTGCAGCAGCCGTGGTGCTTCAGCTTAGTGCATGAGAGCAAATTCTTGGTAGTCCAGAAGCAAGGTATTGAGGCAGCTGTGTCATAAACAGCAAATATAGTAAAACCGAGTGTTACATGTAGATAAAACTATTGGAAAAGCCAAATGAAGCCACGGAAGAGCCTTTTTGCAAGAGATCAGTCCAGAGGCTAAATGGTTTCACTCTGTGTTGCTGCTGGCATCCATTCACATCGAGAGTCACCAGTGCTGGATTGTCATTACAGCACAACTGTATTGGGTTGCATCAAAATGCTCCTGCACCTAGAAATATCAAACAGACTGTACATTCTGGGTCAGAGCAGTTTCCTGGACTGCTAGTTGGTTAGAGGACACGCTGATAAACCAGCTCAGTTCCTCTACTTGCCTTGGAAGGATCTCTGTTTGAGTCAAACCAGCCATCCAGAAACTGAGAGCAAAGCACCGTATCTCTTTCTACACCTAAAAATGAGCAGGGATATATTTATTTCAGCTGGTTCCTTGGGAATACTTACTTTGCTCTTCGCAGGAAGGAGCTGCAGAAGGGGAACATGAAGGAGAGAATGCCATGGAGGAGGATGCACTTGTACCAGGTAAATTTGGTGTAGCTGACCAGGGAAGACGTTACACATTGAAAAGGCTCCACTGCTAAGATATTAATTTTATTTTATGTTTCAATTCCTTGGCATCCATTTCATAGAAGAGCAGATTTTAAACTGTTTGGTTCTGGGAGTTTAAGTTTGCCTAAATCAGGATCAAGGATGGAATATAAAACCGCCAGCCCTAAAGAGTATGAGAAAGACCAAGTGTTGACAATGAGCCAGGTGGGGATAACGCTGGATGCCAGGGTGGAGAACAAATGCAGATCAACATTAAGGTTATTTTTTTCTTTTGGAGGCTGCTCATGATGTGTAATTTCTTTAAAACAGAATGCAAAAAACATTTGGTAGGGGGTTATTTTAGCATATATGGAAGAGCTAAGAATGACTCAGTAAGTCTTTTCTTTGGACTTCATTTTATACAGTAAACTCCCACTGGAGAGAAAACCAACTCTCATACATTTGTGTTAAAGTTATTACCTTTTTTTAAATTTTATTTTATTTTTATTTAATTACTATTACCAGACCGACTGGGAAAAAAATCTGTAAATAATCTTAAAGCAATGGTCTTGTGAGAAATGGACCTCCAGAGTTTGGGATTGTGTTGTTCTAAGTGACAATCCCAAACGCACCCGCTTTTCCAGATTTAGGTAGTTGGTGAAAGCACACAGTAAGTACCTGCAGCATTCCTGTTTCTTTTAACCACGAGGGACAGAGAGGCTGCATGAATGGACCTGGCTCCGAACACGTTCTGGAGTCAGCGTTTCTTAACAGGGTGAGCATTAGTTACATCCTTACCTATAACTGAATCCTCTTACACCTTAAAGGAAAAACTATTCTGCTCAAAACCAGGGCAGCTACATAGGACAACAGGAGGTTACTCTGAAATGGATGTTAGAATTGCATTCCATTACTGTGCATTAAAACCAGGTAAAAAGTACTGCAGTAGGTACCCACTACCGTACCTTGTTCTCTCATGTTCTACCCAAGAACACGTGAAAAAGGGTTATCGGATCGGTATGTTTTCATTTTTAAAAGAAACAGGAGAGTTACAGTGTGCAAACATACACTCCAGTGTAACTCGATTGATAAACAGCTTAGAGGCAGCCCGTGCTTTGTTACTGATTTGTACTATCTTTTTCTGTCCCTAGATGTCCCTGTGCTGGAGGCTCAGCCGCACAGACCTGAGCTGGGTTTTCTGGATGAACTCCACCGGTTCAGCAGTTTTCTGCTCTTCGTTTAAGCTAATGATAACTTTTGTTCCATTTTTTGAGAACTCGTGCTTGTCGCGCTGGTAGGGACTCTTGTGGCAACTCTGAGGGCTTCGGTTTCCATTGTAGAATGAGTCGGAGTTCAGAGTCAGCTGCCAACAACAGCAATGCGCAGAATGCAGTTGGCAGAGGTTAAATATTTGGACTTGCAAATGTTTCTCTGCTGCAGGCGCACACACTTTTCTCAGGAGCTGTCTAGGGAGTACGTGTGGAGGAGCTGCATGTTTGGAGTTCAAATGTGTGTTGCTGTAATGGTGAAAGCTACGGTGAAATCAGTGGTACAGAATCCAGTAAACCATTAGCCAGGGCTGGTTACGGGCGCTTCTGCACAGGGCCAGCAGAGTGGTGGCCTTTGTGGATCTTCTAACTTGGTATTCATGTCACTAGCGAAGAATGGGGGTGACCACCTCAGGGATTACAGCAGGTCACAGGTGGCTGGACAAAAAGCAGGAAGCAGAAGGCTTGCAACTTCCACTTTAATAATACATCCATCCATCATAAACCAGCTGCCGTTCTGAACTAAAGAGAATCAAGTTTATCTGTTGGAGACTAGTGCGACTTCTGAATAAGTAATGATTTTAAATGCAACTTAATTTAAAAGCAAGACAAGAAAAAGGGGGACAAAAGCACAGATTCTTGTGTCAAATATTTCTGGAAATAGCATCTTTTATGAAGAGGCCGACCCTTGTACATCTATGTGACTACCCATCCTTTTTACATCACTAACCGTGCATGTCCTAAGGAGGGGTGTATTGCAAGATGGAAACACAGGGTTCAAGAAGGCAATGCCATATATCAGAGCTGAGCTGTAAAATTTCATAGGAGGGGCAGGGGGAAAGACAAGAGTCATCAGTCTCTTCAGAAATGAAAGCTATTTGTGACAGTTATCTGTACTTATAAAAAAGAATTAATAAAGGTGGAAGTACAATAAGACCAACTTGCCTAAACTTTAAGCAACTCTTCAACTCTATATGTAGTCATAGAAGGGATGCAGAAAGTAGTTACGGTTACTATAATGCAAATGTAGAAAACAGCTTCTGGCCAAAAAGCAAACTCATGACATCAGGCAGCATTAGCAAATGTCAGCAAGGGCAATGTGTACATCTATTAATAAATCTAACCAGGAGTGATGCTAGTGCTGGCCTGTTACTCAGAGTCAGAATTATAGCCAGGGAACACCACAAGTCCAGACCAGACCCTCACCTGTGTCAGTTTTGACCAAAAAAACCCAGACAAACAGAAAAGGAAATCTCTGGTCAGGTCCAATCCGATTGTCTCCTTGGAGAACTGAACCAGGCAGCAACCTCCCCACATCATTAACTCTTATTTTTGAGGGACACCAGGATAGATGCTGTAGGAATAGATTGCTTCTTCACTTTGCAAACTGATGTACTAGCAGCTTCTCATAATAAACAGAGATCCTTTAGAAGCTCTGTGGAGCATGCGCTAGGCAGGACACTTTTCATCTCTGTTTCTACCTCCTCCTCCAGCAGGTTGAATATAATACATTTTAAGTTTTATTTTACAGTGCAATTACTTGTTCCAACACATTACATGAGCCAGCCCCAACTTGCATTGGTTAGGTCAGGGAAGGAAGGGGAAGAGGAGTGGAAGTTGATAGCCAGCCTCCTCAGAGGTCTTTTGAGACACAACTGTAACTTTTATAGTGATATTTCTTCCTTTGATGACCTCTTGATGCAAAATATGTTTTGGATCTTTAGTTCCATTTTGGATTTCTTAAGATATGTAGCATTGAAACTATTAGCAAGTGTCATATGATCATCCTATAATGTAGGCTAAACACTTTGGCATCAGAGAACATATTACAAAGTTCTCTGCAAAAGCATCTACAGAGCACTAGGCAGAGCTCCATATATTTCTCTGTACAAGATCCCTTAAGCAAGATGTTAAGATGCATTATTTCATACATCAATTTGAAATTGAACCTGTGCAGTCTAAAAGGCACTGACTGAGCATACTGCATATTCCTGCTGGAACTATAGCTTCATTCTCTTTCTGTGAAGAGAGCCCACTCATTTCCTCAGCACTGCAGTATCCAAGTTAGGCTTTAAACAGCAACAACAAGACCAGATCCTCCAATGGAGCTTCCTATTTTCTACTCTACACTTACAAATAGCTGCTCAGTCTTTCGTAGCAGCAAATGAATTCTCCTGCTTCCTATTTTCATAGGGAAATGGGAAAATTGCTCCCTATTTACCTTAATCCTGCACTGAACAGAAGAGGGTTTCATAAATAAGACCAGACTTACTTTGTTTCAGGCTACTTAAAGCTGCTTAGTCCCCTAGAGTGACTAATCACTTTTCTTTAAAGGGGACTTGACACAAGGCAGGTTGCATTTTAAATTACCAAAATTAGCATTATTTAGCATTTAAGTGGTAAAACTTCAGCAGTAAGGTTGTCCTACTTGTATAACAGACCCAACAAATGGACAAAAACCAGTCTGTCTGCTGATACACATGCAGTTTTGTACCATACAGCTGCACGGAGCTAGCTTAGGTACTGAAAACAGCATACTGGATCCAGCATCCCACACAGAGTATTGCGCTAAGAAGTTGTTATGTACATTAGAATAAAATGCAAAGACAGTCAAGTTCCACAGCACCCTGTCTGTGGTGTTCTGCGAAACAACTGTGGCAGGATAATATCAGCCTAAACAAACCACTGTGTCAGTGCAAATACACTGCTTTTGCTAACTCAGATTAGCTCAGACATCTGCGAGCAGCACTTGAAACAGTGCCAACGTTTAAGTTATGGAACTTAAATAACTGTGAGCTTGAAGTTATGCTCTCAGAAGCCCTTATCCTTCCGTGGTGGCAGGGAGACTACTGCCATTTCCACATTGAAATGGTTTCACCAGGACAGTTAAGTTTCACAGAATAGAGACACTAACTCATAGCTCGGAGAGCATAACAGGACATGGACACACACACCTTCAAAGTACGATTTCCTTCTGAAGCAAGTAAACTTTAGGTGTGTAAATTTGATCTACCAGTCTTAAATCCTTGAAGGAAACTAGTCTGTGAAGACAAAAATCAGTGGAATTGCCAGTATGCACTAGCCTTTGTCCATGGAATCAGTGTACCAAAGCATGCTTTGCGATTGAGTCTTAGCACATGAACATTTAAAACACAGTAGACTTTCGTGCACTTGATTGATTCCAGCCTCTGTTCTATGCAGTTTGACACAGGTCAGTTCAAATACCAAACTAGAATTTGCTTTACAAATGCAGACTCTAAGTATTGCATATTATGTACACAGGAGAAAAGCACTGAAGAAAGCAGAAGGTGACGTAGTAAAGATTCACGGTTAAAGCAGAGGAGAATTCAGGTTCTCCACTTGCTGCCTTGAATCATAGTTAAATGTCCTATATACATCCATCCTATACATCCACCATTTCCCTCACCGTGCAGCTGCACACCTGCAGGAGCAGCACTGGTTTCTGTATACTTACTTGAAAGATGTGTCTGGGGGTGTTTCAAGACCCATCTAAGCCCATTTAAAAAAAAAGGGATTTTTAAATCCCATTGGGACAGATATGAACACTCCTGAAAATCCAGTGTAGTGCACCTAAAGCGTACCAGGGACCTTCTCTTTAAATGGAAGATTCGAGTTCAGCACTTGGAGAGGACCCCGGCGAAGCCACGGACACACAGCACCACTCTTGCTTGGCATGCTACAGCAGAAACTTTATTCAGTTCATTTGGAAAATATTTGCAACCAAAATTTATTTTTGTAAACTCACAGAAATAAGCTTTAACATAGAGGCTGTTACAACTCAAATACAGGTAATACTTTCAGCAATAACTTACAGATACAAACTAATGATAAACTACAATTTCACAGAGAATTGTAAACATTTTGCACAATTGTCAGTCCTTTCTTTTAGGCAAGGTGCTCTTTTGATGGCAAATAAATTAACACACACATAACTAGAGTGGACTACTTCCAGACAATACAAAAAGGTGTTGAATAAGGCTTGTAAACAATGTAATAGTTATTTATGCAGAATCCATAAAAGTGTCTTGCAGGCTAAATATACTTACATACCTGGGCAGCAAAACTGATCTTGAAAATGCTTTAGATGTTAAATAAAAAGTGAACATTAATATCTTTCCAATGGTACTTTTAATACTCGATAAATGACTTAAGGTTACACCCTTAATAGTTTATATCCCTGACAGAAAGGAGTTAGGTGTGACTTAGTGGCAGTTGTGTCATTGAGTGGGGTAGTAGAGGCTGGAGTCCAAGAGCTGTCGGAGAGTGAGCTACAAAACCAGAAATATTTACTGGTCAGCTTCAGGGGAGGTACAAAAAGATCACAAGCAAGTAATTCCCATTGGGCACAGACAGTCCTCTGGTCCCAAGCACTGCAGTGTGCTCTCTGTGTCCCAGCCCCGCATCCACGCACAGCCGACCTTACACCCCTGCTCTGGAGGGAAATAAGCTCAGGCGACACGTGCAGCTCGGAGCCCAGTTCCCCCCAGACCTTCACAGTCCTTCCTAATCACAAATACAAGCCAAAGCTGTTGACTTGCTGGACCATAAGGACACGCAACAACTGAAACATACTTTTGACCTCTGGGTACCGCCTCCCCATGCATCACTGGGAGGGAAGCCAGAGTTTTTGGTGAAGCTGCTGGATTGAGTGTAACTACAGTCCTTGGGGTAAGAGCCAGGGAGTGGGTGGTCTTAAAATTACCTATTATTAGAAACTTGGCAGGGATGCTTAAGAAAAGTGTTTGGTCTCTTATTACTAATATTCATAGGCTGGAGGAAGCACAAGAAATGGTCTTCACACCCAGATCTTTAGCTCTGCTCTTACAGTGAAGGGCCACGGATCGAAGAGGGACACTTCTTAATGGAGTGTAGATACCAAGTAGTAATAACATATAGAATCATAGAATGGTTTGGGCTGGAATACGCCTTAAAGATAATCTGGTTCCCAACCCCTGCCATGGGCAGGGACATACTAGGAATTAAAAATCCTTCAAGTTTCCTTACTCAGTACCTGATAAACTGCTCTTGCTGGAGTCACTAATGATTTTACTTGGGTATGTGACGTTGCTGTACCTACCATCCATATAGCTGTGTAGAGCAGTTAACATCGTTCCATCCTGGGGTACGTATGCGGAATACGCCATTTCCTCTAACATGGGTGGAGACAGCCTGGAGGGCTGAACTGCTGTCACAGGAGCAGTAGATGAATGATTAGGACTAACGTGTTTCTTATGGCGTGCTCTGCAATTTTGAAACCACACCTGAAAAGGGGAAAAAATTTACATCATGTTGACAGATGGCATGCTGTTTCAACATTAGCATAATAAAAACACCAGAGTTCTAACTTCAGCTGAACTCAGTTAGTTAATCGGGTCTTTGGCATAACACTGACAGTCCAAATGAAGAAACATCCAGTCAAAGCCTGCAGGGTGCCTCAAATGAGCATGGTCAAACCAGGGAAGCTCCAGCAGTGACCAGCACCCCCAAAGGGCAGGCAGGGTGCAGGGCTGCACGGGGCACAGCCAGCGCTGTCCCTCAGCACATGGCTGACCATGCAGTGGCTGTTCACAGGATACGCTTTCCTCTTTGCATTGAAAAGTATACAAAATTCCTTTTTTTGCTGCCAGGTACCTTGTTTTTGGCAGCAAAACTGTCAATCTTCCAGGCCAGAACAAGCCGAGGGAACTGCAAACGTATTTTTATATAAACACATAAATGTTTAATTTATACAATATGAAAATTCATAGCTACGCTGAAAGAGCATGCTTATACTGTTTGCTGAGAGGCATCGTCAGCATAGATTCGAGGTTTGTCTTTCCCCCTGTTTTGGATGGCATGGGTGTATGCTTCAGCTTTGCTTTCTAGAACAGGTCACTCGATACCCACTTGCTCCCGAGTGCCATTTTCTCGGATTGAAGCTCTTAAGAACAGACTATTAAAGTAAAAAAAAATAAAATATCGGTATTTAGAAGACCTTAGTGCAATTTCTTTATCATTTAGGCTGAGAAGTTTCTTCCTGGAAGATTATTAATCCTCTACACAACATGCAAGAGGAATACAAGAAGTTTTCCAAATTCACGTTTATTCTAGACCTATTCCTGACCAAGGATGTTGTCCGACGTTATGTGAAAACTGCCAGATTAGGTCTTTTTCCATCTCAGAGTAACTACGTGGGGAAAGTTGTTATTGAGCATTTCCAAAGAATGAGTACCAGCCTTTGTCATTCAGCGTCTTAGCACGGTTACCTGTATAACACGCCTGCTCAAGCCTGTTCTTTCGGCCAGTTTCTGGAGTGTTTGTGCATCTGGATTGTTGTCCTGAGCAAACTGTGCTTGCATAACCTGAAACAGCAAGATAAGAGATGGCAGGTTTGTGTGCGCAGTACTGAGAGCAGCATTAGGGACTCCTCTAAGACCGAGGTCCTACTCCTTCCTTTAATCACTTCTCCCTGACAGTCCCAAATACATTAAGGAAAAAAAAACAATAGAAAATCCCCCCAATCCCTTTATTCTGCTCAACTGAGCTGCACCGTTTACCAGGAATGGAGTGAATTCTGCTTGGCAGTAGTGAAACATGCAGGGGGTGCTCAGTGAGGGTGGCATTAAAAGGACTGAGAGAAAATTCACTACAGAGAAATTTGAACGTCCCTGATAATGTCTATAGCTGCAGACCACAGCGCAAGGAAGGGATTTTGATTCACCTCTCTGAATGTGTCAGTCTCTGTCTGCATCTTGTGTTACACGGAACAGCTTAACCCTCTTTGCAGCTGCACAGAGGGTGGACTTGGAAGTTGCTTGTGCCTCCCTCACCTTTAACCAACCCAAGGAACGCAGTGGATCCCCCTCGCCTGCCCTGCGCTATGCGGCTGTTCGATTACACTTCTCTGTTACAGAAAGCTGCTGTCAACCCTTGGCGTTAGGATATGAATGACTTTTTTCTTAGGCAGTAGATGTCACCTTGGCCTCACCCTGAACAGTTTCAGTGCCTGGGAGAGGTAACTTTGTTTAAGGAAATAAGGCCCCATGGGTTTCTGAAAGGTATCTTCAGCAGCTCAGTAAACAGTAGCTTCTCATTTCTGGGTTTTGACCCTTGATAGTCTGCAAATCTCACCTGGCTGCTTCTTTGAAGATTCCAACTACTTCTCTCCATTTAGAAACACCAAAACTATTTACTTCCCTACGGCGCCATACAAAGATATAAAAAAGCATGGACGTCCTTTGGTACAAGTACTTCATGAGGTGTGTTACTACATGCTGCCACCCTGACAGTTGCTTATCCTTCCGATGCTTCCCTTGCTGGAAGTCTTATACCAGCATCAAAGTCAGGTACAGAGAGATGCACTGAGCAGACAGCAAGTGTCATTAAACAACAAGAGGCCTTGAGAACTCAAAAGAGCCGACGAAGTAGGTCAGAATCTCTTTTAAAAACAGGAAAAGGGAGAGAACATGGAAGTTTGAGTGACTGCAAATGGGAAGAAGCTCTGAAAATGGTTCCTATGCTGATGGCTGTGCCTATCTCCCCTTCAGCAACTGCTGGAAAAGAAAGTTTCCTTTTGCAGAGGTTCAAATTTGATGCCCAGACCCCTCATCAGGTATTGCCAACATGCTTGCTTGCAATAATTCTGTCTCCAGTCACGGCTGAAATGACAAAGCAAGCTTTGAACAGCCACATGCCATGTACTACAGCACCACTTAAATGCCTCACACCTCAACTTTAGTTTTTCTCAAGTGTTTTCACCACAAACAGAAGGAGGACAGGCAAACAAAACAGAGCTCAAACTGAGACAGTAGAAAACAAATGCCATAGCAGCCACATGTGACCAGAAATTCAGATGTGTTATAAGCTGAAAGCAGGGATGTGTAGCTGGGATTAGGTAGAGAACAGCTTCCTTCCCACTGCAGGCTGAAACCTCTAAATCTGGTCTCACCAGTACCCCTCTCATGGGGAGCTGGCTCTAGTCATGCTGGTTTTCCCTAGAAAGCTCATTTAAGTGAAGCGATGATCCAGAGGGTGAAATAACTCATGTCTGCAGCAGTCCAGAGCTAACTCCTGCCAAGGGAGCAACAAGACAAGAAGCCTTGAAAGCAGAGCATTACAACAAAATCCAGCCTTCCACCCTGTTAACATCCTGAAGTCATGCACAGAGCCCCTCCTCAGTACGGCTTTTTGCATTATAGAATTCTAAAAATATTTTGTCTTTATCATATGCAGCCACGTAAATGCCTGATCAAATAGATTTCATCAAGCAATCAAAACAGAACCACCTTTTTGTTTCCACTCTCCAGAATTACTGGCTGCCCCCAGGCAAATAAAAAGTTTGAAGAGTAACTATTTCATATTAAACTACTGAAGCTAACAAACAATTCCAGAAACATGCTGTGTCTTGATAGTTTATGAAAGAGTTTAAAGCATGCAAGTTCCACACCACACACACACACACACACCCCCCATATGCATCTGATTTCCTATCGGTTCAGCACCTATGTCCTGCAGAAACCTGAGCTACGCAAGCCCTTAGCACTGCCTCTACCTGGAGCTGATCTGCTGTGAAGCTGGTCCGAGCTCTTTTTGCTGGTTTTGGATGATTCACATCTTGTTCTGTTAGTAGTGCTCCTTCCACACTAATCCCATTACCTGGAACGTTAAAAGGAAAACACCACTGTCTGCTAAACGTTCAAAGCAATGTTATTTGTAACTCAGACTGTTCTGCAATGACAGCACTTGGCCAGCTGAATCTCAGCTTTAAAAAAGCCATATTCTGTTCAGAGTTAAATTGGTCTGGCACCATTACCCATTACAGCCCAAAGCACTCCCTTCCAAGTGAGGAAAGATCCAGCACGATACTTTATCGGGTAGATACACTCTTGCTTTCTTTTCCTTAGGATAGAAAACAAGTTACACAACTAACAAAAAAATAACAAATTTTAAAAAATTAAAACATCAAATAACTTGCACATTATTTTAATTCAAGAACCTGCGCTTCCAGCCTCAGCAAAGGCAGGTAATTACCTCTTCATAAGGAAGATGAAGTGAACCCCAACAGTTTAATTAAAGCTGAACCACAAACACAGTTCTTAACAAAAGCAGCATGTTACCATTTTCGACTTCTCTTTTCAGGTTGTCCAACATGCAGTCGTAATGTACTCTGCACAGGACTTTCTCCTCGACCAAAGCAAACTCCTCTCCTGTAGAAAGCTGCCTCTTGCAGGAGAAGCAGGCGAAGCACGCCAAGTGGTAGACATTCCCTTTAGCCCTGCGGACCCAGTCAGTAGCATGGATGTGCCTCCCGCAGCGGGAGCAGCGGGTCCCATACCGCCTGGAAAACAGAGGCCACCACAGGGTGAGGGCAAAGACACCGACTGTGCAGGCAGGAAGGATGCTCTGGGAGGACGACCTGGATGTGGCAGCACAGCTGAGACCCACAGTGGGCAGGCTGGCCACGAGGATGGGGGACACTGTAGTTGTGTCTTACCTGGGCAACAAAAGTAAATCCATGAGTTTGATCCGATTGCTTAAGGCAAGACCATACTGAACTACAGAAGTTAATATTTTCATGAGCCAAGAGGAGAACAGAACAATCATAAACTTTTACGTGAATTCACAACTCTTTGCCCTTCCTTTTGTAACTGCTCTTTTAAGAGCTGTGAGTGGAAGATGGAAGCAGCTGACACTGTGTTCAAAAGTCTCCCAATTATTCAAGTACATTTCACATTGCTCTAGTGGTAATCTGAATTGTTATATTTAGCTACACCATCCCTCACTAATCAGTCAGTCCCCTTCAGCGGAAGGGGGAAAACCAGTATCTTCACAGTTATTTCCTTAATTACCACCACATTATTATTTTCAAAGAAATTCAAATATCTGTAAGGATTTACATTACTACAGTAGATTATTTCTCTTTGAAGAGGAAACCATCAGCCAAGGGATGTTGATTATTTAGATAAGAATTTGTCCTTATGAGTCTGCAAAAATTCTCTTTGCCTTTCCAGTTGGCAGCATTCAGCCTGCCCCCTCCCTCTCCTTCAGTGGCAAAACTGACAAGCTGAACACAGTCCTTTCACCACACAGGTGAGGATCCCATAAACACATTGGTACCACTGATCACACCAAAATCAACAGCACTTTGTTTTGCTTTCTGGACTCAAGATTTTTGTATCGCAAGTACTTCCAATGCAACACAAATAAGTACTATCCTTCCTTACAGGATTAGACCTTAATTGTGAAGAACGCCTTATTTTCCAAATCAAATGGATCACAAAGGTATAACTGCTGAAAGCTCCTGTTAAAGATCATGGGATTTATTCTGGGTTGTTTTTGTAGTTTCAGGGGATTGCCTGAGTCTCATACCAGCGAAGTGCTAGTCTAGGCAGAATATCATCTCAGCTGTGCCTCATATTCTCCGTCAGTATTACCAAAGGATGATTCTTCACACACACAATAACTTTACAGTTTACTATGGCTTGAACTCCGATTCCCTGCCCATGACTGTACAAATGCAGTAGCTGTGCGTAACAGTGGATGGGTAGAGGGGGAGACTTCATAGGCCACTGCATTAGACAAACTTGGGGTCTCCCAGGTCCCTCTGCAAGGAATGACAGTTTAACTACTGAGAATAAACATAAAGGGCCAACCCAAAGGGCCTCAATGTGCGTTTTAGTTGCAGCTTAAGCTAAAAAATAATGAGCAAGCATAATGTGTTACCGAGTAAAATGATAATCCTGTGTGGCATACCTGAAATAGTCGAGTTTGCAGAAGATATCTTTATCTTTGATGTAGCAGCTCGTGTGCCTTCCTAGGGACGTCCTGCAGACGCTGCAGGAGAGGCAGCGCACATGCCAGCAAAGGTCATTCACCTGCAAAACAGAACAATCCCCTCCAGGTCGGTGCTGCCAACCTTGGGTTTCAGTGTCACAACCTGGTTTTCCACCTGTACTGACAAGGCCGAAACAGTCACATGTGCCATGAGTCACAGGACATTACTCTTCAATGCAAAGCATCTTCTTCATAGCAGAGTTTGTGCACTGAAGGGTAATTGATGTGATTGGGTATTCCGAATAAGCTTTCATGGTTTTGCAATTAAAAGCGACAGAAGAGAAAGCAAGAGATCAGAGTTCCACGAAGGCATTGTGTACCCAGTACTGCTTTCATAGCATTGGAGTAACAGAGCAACTCTTGGCCTCACATGACCTCAGGAAGGCAGTGAACTCACATACTTCTATTTTCCAGCCTGTCAAAGTCCTGCTGAACAAAGAGCAAACCTTGCAGAGGGATCTGAAACTTTAAAATACTAGTATTGAAGGGCAGTGTGTGTTTGGGGGCTAAGTCTGCCAAAGAGAAACGCACCACAGCCACATCTTCATTTGCCAGGTTTCTGTTAAAGCAAAGTAAGTAAACGAAGCTAGTCTCAAAATACCAGCAGATGCTTTAACAGCAAGTTCAACAGTTCTTTATCATCGATATCTACAGAACTGGACGCAGCCCTGGGAAGCAGCACGAGAATCAGCAGATGTGAAAGCTCACATTTATTTTTTTTTGGTAAATAAATTATGTGCATTTACTTTAATTTTTCTTTTCCCATGAAGAGAACTCTTGGTCCTGCAGACGCTGTGCTTCACACATCAGCTAAATAACTTAAATCATTTCAGAATCTGAGACTCCCAGTGACCACAGAAATTAAGTAACAGCCCTCTGGATAATCCGATTCTGCAAATTCTCTAAGCCAAACAATGACTAAGTCAGATTTATTTTTTTTATTTTCTGAGCCAATTTCTGGTCTCACACCAAACAGCCCATAGATTGCCTAGGGCAAAGCAGCAGATTTGAGATAATCCAGGATGTGCCTTTCATCAGACCCTGCCAGACAAATCACAGCGAAAGCTCGGCCCTGACTCCAGCACTTGCGCTGGAGTCGCTCGTTTCAGTCCTTCTCCAGGTTGTAACGTTATGTTTTGCAGTTGCCCAACGCTCTCCCTCACTGGCAACGTCTCCCCGTGTGCTGACAGATTTACACTGCGCTATAATGTGAAACTGTTGACAGCGGCTCTCACCAAACCCATCCTCCCAGAGGAGCTGCTCCGAGGCTGGCCCCTGGCAGCTTCACCAGCCAGGCCAGGCCTGCTCCCCCTTCGCATGCAGCGGCTCCAACCAGGACCGAGGGCCCATGCCAGGAACCCCAGTGCAGCACAAGACACCCAGGCACGGAGAACTCATCTCACTGCCTCTCCTCCGGAGGTCAGCACTCTTCTACAGAGCAGGACATCAGCTGTCCCCTCTGCCATCACCGTCTACATTCTCCCATTAATTTACAAAGTTGGAAGATGCACTCTGATGGTCAGCAGGAAACCACCAGCACCGACTGCTTTCCTTCTCTGCCCGTGGAAGCACTAACAGCTAGTTCAAACTTCAGGCTAAATCCTTTAGGCCTTTTGCTCCAAGCAACGTCTGCAGTTGTTCACTCAGGTGACATCAGACAGACAAACGAGCTCCTGGCATGTCACAGGAATGAAAAGGCTGGAACGGAGCTGGGGTGAGCTCCACTGCACCCCCCCCCCCCTTGCAGAGGTGGCTGGGATTGACCAAGAGGCACCAAGCAGTACCCCACACCTGCACCCACCGGGTTTTAAATGAGCACCAACCTGCATATGCCTTTCTTTGACCTCCCCACCCTAAGCAAAAGGGTCTAATAACAACATCGGGGTGTTTTCAACGGTGATAACGACTTTCAGTTTGCAAGATATACAACGGCTTTACTCAAGGCTGCACCTAATAGAACGAAGCGACTTCCAGCAGTTTGCCTGATCTCACTTTTGAAAATGAGATGGCAAAAATCCGATCCAGGATAATTTTAATGGCTGTAGAACAGGAGGAAAATAGCCCCCTCTCATCTACATTGACACAGCTTATTTAAAGTCACATGGTTTTGCTTGGTTTTAAATTATCTTAGTCCCGAATGCTAAGGCTGGCAAAATTACTCTGCAGTCACACAGCTTGCTTCCTTTTCACAGGAATTACTAAACTATCTTTTTACTTCTACGTTTCTCAACGGTCAGTCTGTTGGCCTGAGCTTCAGCACACCACACTGGCGAGTTTATTTTAGCTAATACCAAACAGGTCGCGCCGTCACCGCTTCACCAGGAGCGTTAAGGCACGGCCGGGAAGCGACCCCTGCTCTCACCCACCGCTTTTCTCCCCGCTCTCCCCTACGGCACGTCAAGAAAACACAGTCCCGCACCGAAGAACGTTACCCGAGGGCTGCGCAGAGACCTGGCTCTGCCCCAAAGCCCGAATCCCGCAGGCGGACGTGCGACCGGGCTCGCCGTCAGACCCTCTCCAGTGGAACGGGCCGTCCCAGGAGGGGAGAACAGCGAGGCCCGGCGGCACCGGGGCTCGGACCGCGGGCCGAGAGCAGGCAAACGTCCGCGGGGCTCCCGGGCCGGGCGGCGCCGTGCGAGCAGCAGGGCCGCCGGGTCACGTCGGTGAGGAAACGGTGTCAGAGCCGCCCGCTCAGCGCTTACCTTGAGCAGGTACTTGTCCACGATCTCCAGACCACAGCTGCTGCACACGCACTTGCTGGGGACACAGCCGGAGCCCGAGGCCATAGACTGCGGCGAGGAGGAGGGCGAGAGGGCGGTGGAGGAAGAGCAGGAGTCCTCGTCGGCCACTGCGGGGCTCGCCTGCGGAAAACCGCGGTCAGCGCCCAGGCGAGGCGGGAGCCCCGCGCCGGTACCTGCGGGGCCCCGCCGGGGTGGGAACGCGGTGGGAACCGGAGCTTCTCCGCGGGGCCATGGCCCCATCCCGGGCATCGGCCCCGCGCTCCCCTCGCACGGCACCACGCACCTTCTCCGCGGGGCCGCCGAGCGCGGGCAGGTCCTTGTCCTCCAGCCTGCAGACGAACATCGGGTCGCTCTTCCAATACATGGCACGGCCCTACCGCATTCCAGCCCCGCGGCGGCCCCGGGACCCCGCGCCCGGGCTCTGCTCTCAGCGCCTGCCGGAAAAAAAGTTTTGTTTCAAGGGGGAGGGCCCGGCGGCGCGGACCTGCCTGCTCTGGCCTCACCTCCTGCGCTAAACCCGCCTTCAGCGCGGCGGGACCACGCCGGCCTTCGGGCGGGGTGGGGGGCGGCGGCGGCAACGAAAAAACCCAGAGGACCCCCCCCCCAGCCCCCCTGTTTGCCTTCATCCTCTGCCACCGCTCCCCCCAAGCGCAGACTCGCGTTACAGCGCTCTAGCTAGCGGAGGAGGCTAACCCGGCGGGGGGCAGAGAGAGCGTCAACGGGAAAAGTTTTTCCATCTTGCAAAGCTCTAAAGCCCGAGCTTTTCCCGGTAGATTTAAACTTACATCTCCTAAACCTGCCGCCCGCGCCTCTCGGGTCCCTCCATAAAACCTCCCTCGTTACCCCAAACAGGGAGCACCTGAGTTGCAGGAGGCCGAGCTCACGCCCCAGGACCGCGGGTGTTGCTCGCCAACTCCCGCGCCCTCGGTCCCGCCGCGGACAGTAGGTGTCGGCAGCTCCCAGAGCACGGAACCGGCCCGTCGGCGGTCCTGGGCTTTGTACGTGACAAACCTTCCCCGCAGCCCCGCTCAGCCCGAGCACCGCTCCTGCTCTCGGGACGTGTCGGGAGAACAAAGCAGCCGCAGCCCTGCCGGGCGCAGGTGAGGTGAATAACGCGGTGTCTGCGTCTCGGCACGTATTTAACCAGCCAGGTGGCTTTAATTAAACTTGTGTTTCCATCTTCCCCCGTCTTTGTTTCAGCTCCGCCTGACGATCTATGGGAGACATGCTGCAGAGCCCCAGTAAGCAGAGAGACTTGCCGTGCGCTGAGATAGGTTTGGTGAAGGGGATTCCGCTGCTGGTAAGCGGAGTGAAAGGAGAAACCCCGTGTTCTTTCTTCCCCCCCCCCCCCCCCCCTCCCGGAGCTGTCTTTTCAAATCCTAGGGCACGATCATGTAGGACCGTAACTGAGTGGCTGTCCGGAATGTCCCCGTTTGTCCAGCACTAGAACCGACCTAATCCCGGACAGAATTCCCCTTTAATTTAGCCCTAATGTCCCCAACAGCAGCCGCTACAGCGAGGCGAGCAGCGGTTTGGGGTTTTTGATCGTGACAAGACTCAGAGCAGTGCGACCTGCACGGCCCGGCGGGGGAAGTGGGGCTGCGGCCGAGCACCGAGCGTTTGCCGGACTCCACCGCTCCCGCGCTGGCCCGGAGGCAGCTTTTGGGCTTCTCCACGTCCTGTCCTTTCCCCTTCCCCTCTTCCTCGACGGCAGCGCGGCCGGAGCAGCCCCGTGCCGCGACGTCCCGCAGATCCCCGGCCCGCCCGCCCCGCTGGGCTGCGCCCAGACGTAAACACCATCCGGGACACTAGCTCCCGGCCCGGTGCCGCGTCCAGCACGAAGCCCGCCGAGCTGCCCCGGCGCGACCGCCCGTCTTTGAGCACCGAGGTACGACACGGGAGCTACTGCCTGCCCCGGCGGCGGGCGGAAAACGAGCACCTGGGGGGAAGGTAGGGGAGAGGTCCGAAAGGTGCTGCCGAGAAGGGAACGGGCCAGACCCGCCGAGGAGAGCCCACGGTAAGCTCGGGGTGAGACTAGGCTGTTGCAGCAGCGTCGGGTTTCTTGGTCGTCGGCTCTTTTTCCACACTGTCAGCGAGAAGAGGGTGTCGGTGCGCACTACACGGAGGGGTGCGATTTAGATTCCTGTAAAATATCTCCCTGTCGGTGTGCGAACATCTTCGGTCTCGAAAAGTGGGAGCCGGCCCTGGCGGTCCACGCGTCGCTCCCCACGGAGGCTGCGAGCAAGTAGCGGTAGCTCATAAGCGGTGATGGGGGCCGGTCCGTGGTGCGCACCCCTTCGGAGACTGGCTCCGAGGCGTGTTCGTCCGGGGGGTGCTCGGAGCTGGTCAGACGACAGAGCCCGGTCACTGAAGCGGCCCAGAGCAGTTTCGCGAGAGGTGAGCAGTTTCGCAGAGCTTGTTGGAGGGAGCCGTTATTCCCTAAACAAGGTCAGAATAGCGATAGTACGTGCAGGGTGGACGTGGAAAGGGCATGGGCTTGGTTATCCGGGCTCCTCCCGTGCGTGATTTACCATCTCTCTCCAACGTCCGGTCTGAATTTCATCGTTTCACTTGCACATCCTCGATGTTTGTGTTTTTATTTAGGAGATGAAGACATGCAGGCTTTAGGGAGTTCCCGATTTCTGCGGTCTCTCCTCTCCCCGCGGCTCCGGTGCTGCTCCTGTCCCGCCGCTCCTCGCCTCGCGGTTCTCGGCATAAAGAGAAGGGAGGGGACGGGAACCTGCCGAGGGAGCAGGGAACTCCCGGACACTTCTGTCGAGGCTGGGAGCGGAGAGAGGGACTCCCGCGGGACCCGCCGACGGTGTAGGGGGGTGGGATAGACGGTACACTGCGGCTGGTTGTGGTTCCTCTCCCTCGCAAGTAATAAGGACGTGTGTGTGTGCATGTGGGAGTGCTAATGAGCTGGCACGTAGGAGAGGCAAATATCTGACGGTAAGGCGCGGCACGAAGGAAACGGTGGACTCGGACAGTGAGGGTTGCTTTAACGAGAGGGTGTTGGCCTGTGGACCGCTTCATCAGAGACCGCACCGCGAGTGCGTGCGGCCGATGCCCCTCTCTGGAGCTTGCTCTAATGAAACTGGTTCTCCCGTTAAAACAATCTGCTGTGAAATTAAAAACGGCACCGTGGTAAGCCCACGGAAACGAGCACTGGGCCGTGGTGAGTCGGGCCGCCGTCCCCGGCTGGTACCGTCGGACACGGCTGTAGCCGCCGTTCGCAGCCCCGTGGCCTTCCCTCCGCCGTGCCCTGCCCGGTGAGCCCTCTCCGCGACGCTCCTGGGGCCGTGATTTCGGCGGGACAATCCCCGCTGGTGTCCCAGTGCCCGCCTCGCCTTCCCCAGCCTCACCTCCGGCTCATCGGCCTCCGCGCTCCCCAGCGGGGCTGGGGCGAGGAAGGCTGCCCCGGCCCCCATCTTCCCCTTTGGGTAGCCGCGGGACCAGCAGCGGTCTGGCAGAAGCCGCGGAGCGGAGAGCAGGGTCCCGCAGCCGCTGCGGGATGGAGCTCGGCTCCCCGCCCCTGGCTTAGCAGCTTCGCCCGCGTACTGTGGTATTCGCACACCTGCCAGCATCCAGAGGTTTTCCAGCTGTGGACCGCAACGTCCCGGACGGGGCTGCGGATGGGTTGCGCTCGGTGCGCTGCGGCCGGCGGGTGAGGAGATCCCGCCAGCTCTCTCTGTGAGTCCGCATCCGCACCGGCTCCAGGGACTGGGGAAAGCGGCAGGGCCTGCGCTAGCCCCGACTCCGAGGTTAGGGGCTGATTTAACGAGTGAACGAACCCGTCTCTTACCAATGACTTGTTTTCCGAATCAGTGCAGCAAACTTTCCGCTGGCCAGGCTGTCTCCCGCCGGTTTAGGGGTCCGGGATCTCCCAAAGCTGCGCGCATGTGGCTTCTGTTGGTGGCTGGTCCAGTGAGGAGCTCCGTGTTGTTTAATTGGGGGTGACCGATCACTCAGAGGGAGAAATTTCTATTTCCTAACCGGATTCCCGAGCAGCGGTTCCCTCACCAGCAGCCAGAGCTCGAGGCGATTTGCCGTTTTCTTTTTCCCTTTTTTTTTTTTTCCCTACAGGAAAACCCCCGGGGCCTGTGGGGGGCGGGGAGCAGAGAACAAGAAGGGGGTTAGTGGGATGTAACCCTGCATCTTTTTAGAGCACTGGCCCCTTGCACTGCGGGAGAAAGTTCAGGAGTAATTTCGGCACCCCAGTGTGTAACTGCAATAATTTCGCATCATTTTCTCAGATCCACTTATTTCACCTCTCGGTCCCTGCACTAGGAGCAGACTATCCGGGTGAAGTCTCCGAGTGTTCGGTTTAAGCTGATGTGCTCCTGAGATCGCGGTGAACGCTTTACCTAGAAGTTGACTTTTTAAGACTCCGTGCTGGTTGTGTCTCGCCGTCATTCAGCCAGAGAAAGTGCTGGGGACGGAGGAAATTAAAGCAGCGATCGTATTATAAAAACCAGCATTTTGCCCTTAACGTTCTAGAGAGCAAACCCAAAATGGAAACCATCGTGAGTTGTTTATAAATACAGGGCTACAAAGCTCGCTGCATGTTTTCAGTTGTGAGGATGTTCTGTTCTCCGTGAGCACGGTAAAAGGGCCTGAAAGGTTCCCTTGAGCTATCGTATCTGCCCGCCTAATTCCTTTCACTTCTGTTTATGCGATGAATAAACACTGTTCTGGCAGGAGAGTGGGCCTGTCGGATGGAAACGTGTGTGCGGCAGGAGGAGGGGGCCCGATGGGGCCGCGGGAGCTCGGAAGGTTTTCAGCTCCGACGGGGACCGGGACCCCACTGGGGGGAAGTGCCGCGGGACCCACCGCCTCCCCTCCCGGGGGAAGCAGCCGGGCGGCTCCCCATGGAGCGATATCTGCACCCCACCCGCAGGCCGCCCGGCTGCCCCGGTCCCGCTCT
This sequence comes from Pezoporus flaviventris, assembly GCF_033815535.1. NCBI lineage: Eukaryota > Metazoa > Chordata > Aves > Psittaciformes > Psittacidae > Pezoporus > Pezoporus flaviventris. The sequence continues at coordinate 3,640,284 of NW_026892607.1, read as the reverse complement.
GCCGGGGCAGGGCACCCCCGGCTGCCGGGCGCTCCGGCTTTTGCTGCGGCTCTCCCCGCAGGACGCGGCGAGGCCCGGAGGCCGCTCCGCTCCGGGACCCTGGGCAGGTGCTGTGGAAACCTCAACTCTCCCGGCTCCCCGCACAGAGCCTGCTTCGCGGGTATGGCCGCGGTCACCGTGCCCGCGGTGCTGCTCACACCCTCCGCGCCGCGCTGTCTGCCTGGCACCGGGAGCGGTTCGACGGGCGGCTCGGGCATCCACCGCCGGGGGCTGTGCCGGGGATCCCCCGCAGGCTCTACTCCGACCGGCGGGGTCTCGCACCGTTCCGACCGGCGGACGCCCTGCCCCTCGCCTCGCTGGTGATCCCCCGCCCCGGAGGGAGCGGGGTCCGAGCTGTCACCCGACCCGGGGCAAATGCAAATGACGGGCAGCAGACGGGCTCACTCCGGGCCGTGCCGCAGCTCCTGGGTTAGGGTCGCGCCTCCGAAAGCCCAGCACAACCCGCCTGGAGCAGGCGCAGGGAGTCACCTCTTCCGACGGATGCAAACTGCCCTCCACCCCCCAGCAGAGCAAATGCTTTTCAGAGAAAAGTCATATTCACTACCTGGAGATCAAATCCCGCCTCTTTCCACCGCCCGAGGCCACGCTCTGGGTGCAGGATCTGCTCCTCGGTCCTGTCTTCTCACACAGAAATCACGCACTGAGTCCACCTCAGCCTTTGAAACGCGCTTGCTTCGGCTTGAAATGTGTTCAGGGGTTTTTAAGTGGCCTTGTTGCTGTGTTTCAACCTCAGACACGTTCAGGGGACTTAAGTAGTGCTGAGCTCAGTGAAAATTGGGAATCGAGGAGGTGTGCAACCTCTGGCACTTGAATACCTCTGTCTCCCTAAGCACTAGTCACTGGTGAACGTTTTGGCTGTTACAGAGATAGGGATGACTTTGGCTGACGCTTCTCAGAGGCAGAGTGTGTGCTTCATCACATGCTCAGCGGTGGGACGTTCTTTTGGTGTAGCAGAAAGAGGACTGTTCTTTGCAGTGTGAATTAAAGGGCAGATTCAATCTGGTTTAAGACGTGAGCTTCCAAACACTTCCCCAGCTGATGAATGACTTTGCGTGCTGATGCCATGTTATGTGTGTTAAAATGAGAATGTCTGTTAAAACAGTGCTCCCTGCCTGGAGATGTTTTTGTTCATAGGTGGACAAGTTGGGGAAGGGAGCTTATGAGAAAAGGTGATTTGCTCATACCCAGACCTGAAAATGCCAGAAACAGGTCTGCTGCTCACAGGTTACAATTGCCAAAATGTTTGCATGTGTTTACACGTAAACCAAGACCCAGTTTTGTGAGTGGTGCGTCTGCAGTGCTACTGTATAATCCTCTGAAATAAAATATATTCCTTTTGGAAGTGCAGGGGCTGCAGGTGTTCAGTGCAGTGTTTTAAGTCGAAGAAAGGAATCATATTCCTCTTTGTGTTTATCATTTTTACACTGATAAGGCTGCAGTAACTCTTGACTGACTCATGGGACTGAGTGGGGAAATTTTACCTGGTGCTAGAGTTATGCTGCTCCACAGGAGGATGAAGTGCCCAGATGGCATGTGCTTCTGCCCAGGCACCTGATTTATTGAGGTTGGTGCTTGAAAGCAGCCCAGTACATGTGGGCAGGGGGCAAGGTAGGGGAAATGTCATGTCAGTTTAACAGAGTTCCCTTTGTCCACCTGCTTGTCCCAAGGAGCTTCCTGAGATTAACTTATCTGTTCCCATGTGGAAGCACTGGTCAGGATTTAAAATTATCTGTGATCACACTGGGGCATTAGGAAAAATAACCTAGGGTATTTTGGCTGTAACTGTTGGGGATCTGGATCCAGTCCTATTGCTGATATGGTCAGCAGCACCCTTGGCTGTTGTGTCTCTGCTTTTGAAGGGCAGCAAGGCAGCGTTTCACTGAGCACAGTTCAAAAAGAGCTGGGCTGGTTCAGCCTGGAGCAGAGAAGGCTCCTTAAGGGGAGACCTTAGAGCAGCTCCAGTGCCTGAAGGGGCTGCAGGAAAGCTGTAGAGGGGCTTGGGACAAGGGATGTAGGGACAGGCCAAGGGGAATGGCTTTAACCTGCCAGAGGGGAGACTGAGCTGAGCTCTTAGGCAGAAGCTCTTCCCTGTGAGGGTGCTGAGGCGCTAGCACAGGGTGCCCAGAGAAGCTGTGGCTGCCCCATCCCTGGCAGTGTTCAAGGGCAGGTTGGACACAGGGGCTTGGAGCAAGCTGCTCTAGAGGAAGGTGTCCCTGCCCGTGGTAGGGGTTGGAGCTGGAGGAGCTTTGAGGTCCCTTCCAACACAAACCAGGCTGGGATTCTAAAAGAAAAAGAAAAAAAGAAAAAGCTGGGTCACACCAGCACATCAGCACTTTGAACCGCTGAGCTCTGCTGCCTGCACACATCGCAGTTGGCTTGTTCACCTCAGTGCTCTGCACAAACCCCTTGTCCCCTCTGTGGGCTCAAGAGCCATCAGACTCTCTGTATGATGCTTTCAATCCTCTTTGTACTCCACAACAGTCTGACAGATGATGATTTTTATTACTGGTGCTCTTACAATAATCATCTGTTTATTGCTTCGACATGGGATTGCATGAAGGAGGAGAGTGACAGAGGAAAGATTTTAAAGGCAAGTGTTCGTGTTTACTGTCTGATGTTTTGCTGTTCCTTAGTACCATCAACGGTGGTGCTTGACCAGGAGAAAAATTACTTACCTAGCTTTCAGGGACAGATAGCTTAATGGGATGAAAGAAAACCTAGAGTTCAGTGAAGTGCTGACTTGCCATCAGGTTACACAGCCTGTAACACTGGCGCTGTTCTACTGCTGTGCTACAAATATCCAAGCATGTAGATGTCAGCAGCCAGCCCTGATGGCATCGAGGGGCAGGTTTACCAGCTGAGGAACCTGATGGGCTCAGCACACCATGCCAGAGAGCCACAAAACTTCAGATTGCCCCACTCCGAAGCTCCGAAGGGTTCCAGCATGTGGAGCCTTGTCAGGCTGGAGGCCAGGACTTTGGCAAGCAGAAAGATGACTCGCTGAGAGCCCCTTGGCCTTGTGCGTGCCAAAGGTCTGCTTGGTTTTGTCTCCTATGTGGCTGCAAGCAGTGGGAAACGTGGCCCCTGTCCGTCCTGTCTGACTGTTTGTGCTCTGCAGTGAGTTTTGCTGTTTCCACGTCTACTTTGCACTGCTGTTTTGGGAACCTGTGTTTTTCCGTAAGACAGGATCATAGTGTGCTCAGAAATGGAGACTGTGTTTATCCTGTCTTTGCTGCATTCCATTTGGTGTATCTGCGGTTCATGCCAGTGTTTTGTGGGGGGATTCATACTGGTGGCTGATCATGCCCCACATTCTCATGGAGGAACAGGCCAGGACATATGATGCTGCTTTGTGTCTGAATCTTGGTGTTAAATGGGATATGCAGGATCCCATAGCAAGTATTTCAGACAACTAAACTTCTGCAGAGGCACAAGAGGAGAATGTATGAATTTTATTCACTACTAGAAGCTATGAATGTGCTATTCATCCATGATATGTATGACTAGATGATATATACAAGAAGAATGGAGTCTCACCAGACAGCTGTTACATCGGAAGACCAAAGGTGTTATAAAGAAGAACTCCTTCCCATCATGAAGATACATGAACTGATCAAATGTGAGTGCCTGTCTAACCACAAATAAATCTTTCACAGAAGGCAAAGGCATTCACTAGGACTCATACTAGGACTCAGTGCTGCTTGAGTGGACATGGAGTTACGGACAGACAAGATACCTTCTTCACTGCCTGCTGCTCTGCATAGTTAAGAGCTCTCCCTTCAACCTTTCCTGATTTATGTTGTCATTGGCCATCTGAAGAGTTTGAGGTTGACACTGGCTGCATCTCTGGTGCCTCCCAGTGAGGCAATGTTTGCTCTCTGGAGCTCAGCTAGTTTCTTAGCAACATGGGTTAGTGGTGGCCTTGGCAGTGCTGGGGAATGGTTGGACTTGATCTTAAAGCTCTTTTCCAACATTGCTGATTCTACAGTTGTAACTGTGCCAAGGCTGACCTGCCCGGTGCCGTCACATCACCCGCAGCTCCATCAGGACTGTTGCAGTGGGGATGTGGTACCTCTCCCGCATGGCCGATCATGCTGCAGTCCTGTCCATCCTGCACAGTGGCAGTGCCCTGCGGTACGCGGTGAGATCCAGCTCTTCACAGCATGAACCCATCCCTGCTGCCCCTCTCTGCTGTGCACACAGCAACACTCCCCTTTGTGTCTCCTGGGTGTGTGTTTGAAGACCCTCCTCCATCAGGGTCTGTGGGCCACGTGTATGGTTGTTACCTGGGGGTACACAATGCCTTAGCTGGAAAGGCATGTCTGGGGTTGGAGGGAGGGGGGGCTTACAAGTGAGCAGAGCAGGCTGCTTTGGAGTGAGGTGCCCTGCAGAAGTGTCTGTATCCAACAAGAGGGAGATGTCAGCACAGCTTAACAAACCGTTGCTCTCTTTCTTTAGTAAGTGTCAGACCTTCCTTTTCCATAGGCTAATGTCTTTGTGTGAATTGAACATTGTAGCTGAAGTCCCCTTGCACTAATCATTCCAAATAAGAGACCCACTGTGCACAGTCCCAGTACTGCTGGGCAAGTTCCTAACTAGAAACCTTAAGCAGTAGTGAAGGCGTTTACTTTGGAGTCAGTAGGGGCTGTGTGTTCCACACCTTTGGCTCACACCAAAAAAACGGCTTGGGTTTCATAGAGTCACAGAATGCTTTGGGTCAGAAAGGACCTTAAGTTCACCTAGTTCCAACCCCCTGCCATGATTTGTCTCATTTTCATCCATATGTGGCAATTCATGATTAGGACTTAAAGAGAGGACATTACTTAATTGTGGTTTATGTGCTTCTTATTTGGCATTGCAAGCAAAATAAATTAGAAGGATTCATTCATTTGAAGTTGTTGGTACTTTCAGAGAATACTTATACACTGGCAACAGAAAGTACATAATTTTGAAGGTCAGTTGAGATCAGATGCTCCCACAGTGTATTGATTAGGGCTTGTACTAGTCCTTAGCAAGGTACGCATTAAGATGCGTAAGGAGGTGTCATTCAGCTTGGTCCAGAAGAGAGAAGGGCTCTCCAGAACCATCTGATCCAGCGTCCTCCTACAGTGGGGGCCTATGGCTGTATCAGTGCAGGACTTGTCTGTTCACAAAGCTCTTTCTATCATTTTAAATGTGAGGGAATATCCAGGCAAAGGCACATGCTCATGGATCTGATGCAAAGTGGTTTAAAGGTCATGATTAGGAACGAAGAAGGAAACAGAATTAGACCAGCTCAGAGTACAGAAGAGATGCTTTGAATACGTCCTACATAGGTATGCTTCCTTCCATTTGAATTCCCAAATCACAAGTTATTTTAGAGAAGCACTGAAAGAGTAATGGATCCAGTTCTTCCTCCGCGAATGGGATACTGGAGGAAGGGCTGTTTTAAGGTTGCATGGGCAGAGTTCGCAGTACTAATAAGCAGTTTGGGAGCAGAGGATGTGAACACACACGCCTGTCAGAGCGGCTTGCATATGAGTTCAACAGGCTGTGATGTGCAGCTGACAAAGAGCCCTTCAGACCGCCCAGCCTCACACTGGGCTCACCCTGTTTGGGGTGAAGACAAAGAATGGACTGACTTCGCTGGGGACAGGCCAGGGCATTCGCTAAGCCAGCAGGTCCCTGTAAACAGCTCGCGGTGCTTCCCGTGGTGGTTGCTGCCATCTCAGTCACTTGCCTCATACGTGGGTATTTTGGGGTGGGAGGTTTAGCACAGTATCTGATTCCAGAGCCTGAATGGAGAACGTGCATTAACACCCAAGGCGCGATGTGGTTGTGTTGCCGGAGGAGCTCCGCAGTGTCCCACGGTGCACGGGAGCTGCGCCGGGATGGGCTGGAAGAGGTTCTGGAGGTGTCTGGAGCCGAGGGTGCTGGCTGCTGTGGTGGGGCATGGGCACCCTGTGCTGGGTTTTCCTGTGGTGCCTGTGTGTGTAAGGCAGCAGGGAGCCACAGTGTGGCCCATGGACCTGCTCCTTTCACAAACGGGGTGTATGATACTGCATACAGCTCTGTGTGCTGTTGCTTCTACAGCATGTGAGCGTGCTTGTTTTGCAGAGAAATGATGCCTGCTTTACTCGGCTGGGCAGAACTTAGCCTCTGGGATATTTTGAAGCTCTTTGACTTGCTCTGTACACAGCCAGCTGGTTTTGAGTTAAACCATCGCTCCCAGATCCGAGTCGCAGTGGTACAATTTGCTGCATTTTCAGATAGTTTGAACTCTTAACTTTGTCTTTCATTTCTAAGAAAGGTCACCTTAGGCAAACGGTTCAGTTCACGTAACGTGCTACAGCTTTGGCTACTAAGGCTACTTGTGTAGTTAGTGATGACAGAGGTGGAAGCTCTGTGTTTAGAAATCAGGTTGCAGCACTGCCTGTGTAACAACGCTGTGATCCTGACCCTGCCACAGTGCCCACTGCTTCAGCCTGAGTAATAGCCACAAGATTGGTCTTCTCTTTGAAGATTCTAAGCTTCTCGTGGATGTATGCAAAGGAATGGTTACGCAATACTTTAGATATGCTGTGTAAAAAAGTATAATCCATAAATACAGGTAAATGCTTTGAAGTGCAGCAGTGCAGCTACAGGACTTGGAATTTTGAGGTGAAATTTATGATTTCAGCCTTTCCTTCTGGAACAGTTTTTGTTCTTATTTTCTTCTACATTCACTGGTACCTCAAATTCTATAAAGAACATAAGAACTGAAGGGTCTGATTTACAAACTCAAACCACTGCATTGAAATGTAGATTCTGCATTTTATGGTTTATTGGACAACATCAGTTTCAAAACTTGGAAAAAAAGTAGGTAGAAAGACAAGGTTGTGTTTTACTGGAAACGCTTTCTCTTCAGCTTAATTTTAAAACCAATGTTCCTCAAAAGTGACATATTTTTCCAAAAATTGTTTCTCTTCTGCCAAGTTGGTATTTTCTGAGATACGTGTGCCCCTCAGAAGTGTTCTGACTGGTGTTGGGGTAAAGTCATAGCTGGTTTTTGTTTCAACATGAAGCTTGGTTTCTTTGCTGAGTTGGTTGAATGCCCCATCCCTGGCAGCGTTCAAGGCCAGGTTGGACACAGGGGCTTGGAGCAAGCTGCTCTAGTGGAAGGTGTCCCTGCCTGCGGCAGGGGTTGGGGCTGGAGGAGCTTTAAGCTCCCTCCCAACCCAAACCATGCCATGATTCTGGGATTCTACAACTCCCACATTTTCTGCAGCTCCGTGACCACGTGCAGGGAAGCAGCTGATCCGCAGCGCATGGCAGCCAGGGAGCTTGCGTGGGGTGGATCGGTGGGCACTGGGGTATGTGTGGGTGAGCAGGGATGAGGCGATTGGCAGTGGTCACAGGGCTGGCAGTGCCACGGACTGCTCATCAACCAGCAGCTCCGTGTTCTGGTGCTACAAGGGACTTGCTCCAGACCTTCAGATGAATAAGGAGGGGAAAGCTGGGTGCTAAATCCATGTACACGTCAAGTGCCTTGCCTGGATAACAGTGTTTGGTTTTGGCAAATGGTGCTGCCCTTCGGTGGAGAGCTGTTGAGGATGATTCCACCACTGCCCACAGAGTACTTGGAAAACCTCTACTTTTAGGCATTAGTGGTCTTGATCCAAAGGCAATGGAAATATCTTTAACAGCTTCTGGAACGAGCACTTATGAAAATAAAATGTCTTATTTATTAACTTTCTTGATACAGTGAAGGGAAGTTGTTCAAATGTCTCCAAACTGTGGGCTCTTGAGCATCAGTCTGCCACATTCTTTGATGTAATTTAGTCGTTTTGTTTTGTTGTTTTCTCCCCAGGGGATGGGGGTGCTTTTGGAAGGACAGATGAGTTTTGCCTTGAAAGTGAGAAGTCAGGCTTTAAGAACTAACATGTACCCTGGGAGCTTTCAGTGTGTGGGCCATGAGAGATGCTCCCCCACTCAGACAAAGTCAGCCTATGGTCCTCCTTCCTGCAGAAAGAGCCCCTCAGGCCATAATGAGTTTAGTCTGCAGGATTTCCTCTTCCGGTGACATTATCAGGAGAAATTACCCTGTGCCATTACCTGTGGCCAATGAAGGTTGACAGGCCTCCCCCTGCGCTCCTCTCCCGACTCCCTGACACAGGGAGGGATTGTCTGGGCTTGGCTCTTTGAAGTTTCCCTCACCTCCACTTCCAGCTCACTGCAATTTCAGCGCCACAGCCCCTGTCCATGGGGTGCTGCCATGGTTATCACATCTGGGTGCCATGGGAGCTGGGGGGGCATGCAGGGCTGCCCATTGGGTGCAGGTCTGCAAGCGGGAGGTAGGCAGTGCGATTATTTCTTAGGTGATGCTTGACTCCAAAGATGTTTGAAGAAAGACTCAGACAAGCCTAAATGTGTACTAGCTTGTTTGGTGGCAAGAACCAAACCTTGTCCTAACCATGCTGTGTGAAACTGATTTCAGTCTTTGGTCAATGAGGGTTGAAATTGGAAGCAGCTAAGTAAGCCTGGTGTGTGCTGTGCATTGTGTGTTTATTGTGCACAGCTCTTCAATCTTACAGACTTTCACACAACATCAGACAACACCCTTCATAAAAGAACTGGTTTTCCAGTGATCATGATAAAGAGTTTGTGTGGCATCAAGGTACACAGAACTACAGCCAAACATCGCTTTATTACCCAGTCTTTTCCTTTCCCCCTGACTTTACTTTTAAACCTTCATTGAATGGCTGTATCATTGATCTTGAACATTTTGGACACCTCAGGAGTGTTTTCTGTCCAGGACTCTGCTGGCTTCAGTTTATATCACTCAGTTACATCCACAGCCAGGCATTGTTCAGTGACTCAGAATGGTTTTGGTTTACATCCACTTTATCACTCTGTGTCTCCTATAGAATTACTGTACACAGAAATTCAGCCCTGTCTGTACAACTAGATAAAGAAATACAGCTCTGCACATGAGCTCCAGGGGCACTGTAAATGCCACAGCCTTGGTTAAGACTGCCCACCCAGCAGCAAATGGGGAAGCCTTTTCACAGGATGGGTGTCTCAGTTCCCGTTTGATCATTTTGGGTAGCAAGAGGTGATGTCCTGCGGCATCAGCCCTGGGAGGGTGGAACCAGCTTCATGGCTGGTGGCTTCAATGCTGCATTCACAGAGACTGCAGGGAGGGCTCCTGGGAGAAAGGAGCATTGTTCTGCTTGGAGGGTACCTGGGAGCAACATTGTTCCCTCTGGTCCAAACTGCATGCCCTCTCCTTTCACCCTCCAGGGGCGATGCTCTGCAGGGAATGATTTGCCATGGTTGTCAGCAGCAGTAGGTGCTGGTATTGCCGTCTTCTCCAGACAAAAAGCTGGATTCCTGGGAAACTTTCTGTGGCTGTGTTGGAAAAACACCACCCTCCCCGAGCCCCATCTGCAGGGAGGTGACTTGGCAGAGCTCCCTGGCTTTAACGTGAGTAAGGGAGGATGTAGGGGGGAATTCCTGCTCTTTGTGGAGCATTTCTCTCCATGGATGCTGTCTCTCTAGGGGAACAAAGGGCTTCCTGCTCCCAGGTGAGGCAGCAAGCATTAAACCCTGACTGGGGGACCTGCTGCGGATTTGCATTGCTATCACTGCTTCTGATTCTGCAGCTTTTCCGGGGCTTCGTTAACCCGGTTACTTGATTCACAGCTTGGAGAATTGGTTTGGTTTTCTGTAACTGGGAGGCCTCCATGTAAAGCTTGATCTTGGTGTAATTGTCAGTCAGTTTTGTAATTTTATTGGGCCTCAAAGTATTCTGTGGCTGGAGGAAATGCTCTGTGTAAAACTCACAGCTTCATCTGGTAGTGATTTGTCATTTACCATGTTTTGGGCCTGTTGCCAGCTCAGCTGTTGCCAAATGAAACGAAGACAAGGGAATAAAATGATTATCAAGAAAAGGCCTAGAAATGTTGCAAATGAAATAAATGAAGAATAGCTTAAAACTAAGACAAGGATATATATAATCAGTCACAGAAATCATGAGGGCAGGCAGGAAGGGAGTTCAAGTTTCCCCTATATGGGAGTCCTTTTCACACCGAGTACGTTTTGGTGTTATCTGTGATCAAGTGGACCACCAAGACAGGATTTCCTGTGAATAAGACCGTATTTATCTCTGTTTTGTGTAGCTTTGGGTGGGGTATCTATTATTGGAGTTAAAAAGCCTGTTAGTATCACACATTCACTCTGTGGTGGGACACCAGCAAGCAAGAAGGGCCCCCCAGCTCTTCCTGCATTCAGCAGGTACTGGTCTGTTTGCACAGAGCTGGTGCTGTCTGGGGTTCCCTGCTCATTTCAGAAGCAGTGTGTATAGCCTGGGAGCTGTCTGGTGTCCCTTACCTATGGGGCAGGTGGAAGAACATTTCCAAATGGACTGCCCAAATCCATCACCACTCTGAAAAACAGTCCCGTGGTCCAGTTAAGTGGAAGTTTTGAAGGGCTGAGCACTACAGGTGAAAAATGCGTATTCCATGCATAAACTTCCAATGGTCATATTTAGTTTGCGTAAGGAGTTGCATGAGTTTGCTTTTAGTTTGTGTAAGTTTAGTTTTAGTTTGTGTAAGGAGTTGCTTCTTTACTCTTCCAGTACTGGCTTTTGGTTTAATATGCACATTAGGCAGAAGTTGTGACTTTATGTTGTGGAAAAATAAAAGGTGAAAACATAAGGGTGATTCAACAAATACTTTATCCAAATACCAGGCACTTCTGGGGCTTGTCAAGTGTTTTGGAGACTGTTCCACAGCTCTGTCAGCAGCCAACAGTGAAGGGAATTTCCCACAACTTTTAATATGCTCCTAATTCAGTGATTTTTGTTCTCAGCTACACGAGGCAAGTCAGTAACATTTAATGGAGGCAGAAACAGAGGTGCAGGGAGATGAATGACTTGCATAAGGCCCTACAGGTCACCCAGCAGCATGTCCTGCTGTGGGTGCACACGGGTGTGTGCTGTGAGGATACTCCCTTGTTAGCTCGATCACGAGAGGATCACTCTGAGCCCTGCCCAGGCAAGAAGGGGCATTGCAATACAGAGGGACCATGCCAGCACCGGCTCGGGAAGGCAGTGGGACATCCTTCAGCTGCTCACTGGGCTGGGCTGGGGGTCAGGCAAGCTGGGGCTGAGCAGCTCCCACCTTCATTCATGCTGGTGCAGTAGTCAGAGGTGAGTGATGAGGTCTGTCTCACAGCAAGAGCAGCAGCACTGTGATCCTACTCATGGCACATAACATGAAGATGTGGGCCCCTTACAGCCATTTTAACCTTTTGGTAGAAAGAAGTTGAACCAAGCAGCAGCTGTTTGGTAAACTTGCACTTCTTCAGGCTCCAGCTCTGCTTATGATGTCCCAGTTTTCTCAGTCCAGATATCTTCTTCATTAATAAACTGCAAGGACTGCATTTGCTCTTCTTTATCCACTGTCCTTAGCATGGTTATCCTTCCCATGGTTACTACTGCCACTTTCATCCCTTACTCTCCCTTCCAAATCCACTCTTCCTCCTCTTGCCTTTAATTTTAATCCTGCTTTGAGATGCATATTGCCTTAGCTACTTTTCTCCTGCTGTGCTAAATTGGTCCTTGAGGAAGGCAATGCCTTCCATCATCACATATCATTGCTGATTTCCCCTTACAGAAAGGAATGGCTTCTGTCGAGGGGGTCCTGGCCTTGATGGCAGGTGGCTTGATGACTGTTATGGTTGTAGTCTTCAAGTACATGAGCAAGAGAAATTCTCTTGTCTTGTGGTCTTTTTATTCTTTCCTGAAGATGCACTGGTACACTAAGGAAAAGGAACTTAAATTGAGCTGGCAGTGGCTTCTTTGTGATACCAGCGTGCTGGAACACAGCTCTGTCTTATTCAGAGGGCAGGACACTTGCTCTTGATGTGAGATGCACCCCTACACCACCAGCCGTTCTCCCCACCCAGAGCCTTAGCTGATGTTGAATACGCGTGTGCTTTTAATGGCGGTGAGCAAGTGAGGCTCTATCTTTTTTGTGTAACTGAAGAAGCTATTAAATAGTGAGCCTAATGGAGGACTAAGATCAAGGAAATGGGAAGTTTTATTCCAGTCTTTGAGCTCAGCTTCCTTGGGAGTAATGTATACAGTGCTGTGTACAAACCTAAGCTGGGAAGTGTTAATGTGAACTGGAACCTGTAGGGACAGCATACACTTAAAGAAATGGCCATTTATTGTGCTTGAACTTTTGGTTAGTGAAAGACAGGATCCATTTAGAAAAGGAGATGGGGAAAGGAAGACTGCTGAGATGCTAAATAGGCACAGGAAGGCAATGATAATTTAGAAGTGGATTTGTATTCCGTGTCTGTAGAGCAGTGATGTATATGCTTTTTTGATATTTGGGAAATGTGAATTTCTTTTCCATGCTGTGCTTTAACACAAGTGTGGATCCAGCTTTCCTAGCCATGAAAATAGAGATGGTCAGCACACCGAAAACTCTTTCCCATTTTGGTCACTTATTGTCTTATTTCCAATCATTTGAGGTCATTTACGTTGAGTGAAGCCTGGAAATGTGATGCGTTTATGGCAGCTTTTCGAGCAATTTAGAAGACCTCTGGAGTTCAGGCTTTGAAATTAATTTTAGTGTGTCTTGGTGCATTACCTGAGGCTGTGTAAGCCCAGTTTGCTCTACACTGGGTTCCATCACGGTTGCTGCTGTTTAATCCCAGTGGGCACACCGTGGGACACATAGTGGGACAAGGGGAGTGTGAAAATGCATGGTCTGAGATACAGAGCATTTAATAGGTAAAGCAGAGCTGTGTGCACAAGCAAAGCACAATGAGGAATCCATTCACCACTTCCCATAGGGCAGGTGCTCAGCCATCCTCAGGGCAGCACGGCTCCATCACCAAGGAAAAGGAATTTAAATTGAGCTGGCAGTGGCTTTTTTGTGATATCAGTATGCTGGCGTAATGGTGACTTGGGAGGACAAACACCATCACTCCAAACGTCCCCCTTTTCCTCCTCCATCCTCCAGCTGTTACTGCTGAGCATGACACAGTATGATGTGGAATATCCCTTGGGTCAGTTGGCATCCCCTGTCCTGGCTGTGTCCCTCCACCAGCTCCTTGTACACCCCCAGTCTGCTCGCTGGTGGGGTGATGTGAGGAGCAGAACAGGCCTTGATGCTATGCAAGCATTGCTCAATGATAACTAACACATCCTTGTGTGATCAATGCTGTTTTCACCATAAATCCATAACACAGTCCTATACAAGCTCCTATGAAGAAAACTAACTCCAGCCCATCCAAAGCCAGTAGAATGATGGCTCAAAAGTCAAAGTTAAAAAGAAGAGTTAATGGGAAGTTAAGATGCCGGAAGGAAAAAGATGTGTAATGATCTGATCCAAAAGTACCAGTTGCACCTTGCTGAGAGACTGAAGTGTTCTCAGTTTGCACCCTGGTTCCCTCAAATAGGGTCTGGCCAGTTAACAGCAAATACACAGTTTCTGATGAGAAGGTGCATTTGCCTTTTTCTTTGTTTGTTACTGACATTTAATGTACATGTCAGCTACTGAGGTTCTTGTTGTAGCGTTGCTGGAAAGCTTCAGAAGTGAAAGTAAATGGTGTAGGGGTTGGCTAGCCTTCATCTGCTGTCCTAGGAGATGTTCAAACCTGCTCTGCTTTCAAAGTGTCTGCTTTGAGCAAAGGTTGCCAGATTGCCTTCTAGGGTTCCTTCCAACCAGAACAATTCTATGGTTTGTGATAAGACGTTCATAAACAAGCCTGACTCATTAATTTACCCTCTCCAGGTATTTCTCCAGCGCACCCTTGCTTGCTACTGCGTTGCTGGGAGAATACCCCATTTTGATTAACTGCCTGGAAAGATTCTGATTATTTAATGATATGCTTATGACTAATTCATGCTCTCTCCAGATGAGTGAGTCAGGCTCCAGGCTCGCCAACTATGAGTTACGCAGCCAATCTGAAAAGTCATTTTCATTTATTTTCTTAATCTGAACTGCCGGATTAATCGCATATTTTTGTCTTCTCAAGACCAGTGAGAATGCCATTTCCAGCCTCTCATAGCAGAATGGTGGAAACGTGCTCTGGAAACAGGAAAAACAGAAAGAAAACATTTACATTTCTAAACAAACTATCCATCCAAGCAGGTAATCGCTTTGGGAAGGGCAGAGGGAATGTCCTGAGCTCACAGCAGCCCATCAAGTCACACAAGCAGTAGGAATATGGCACAAGGTTTTTCACTGCACTGTAAGCAGTTAATAGAGCAAGTGAAATGGGCTCCCAGGAACACTTTTTTGGCACTGCAGAGGTTTTTCATGCTAACAAACCATCTCATTGCTATTTTCACAGGATCATGTGTTTGGGAGGGGCCCCTGGATATTGCCCAGTGCAACCCCACCAGTCAGCAGGGTCAGCTACCCTGGCTGAGCTGTGCATATCTCCACATATGGAGGGTCCACAGCCTCTCTGTCCAGCATCTGACAGTGTTTGACCACCCTCAGGGTGAAAAAGCTCCATCATCATGTTCAGATAGAACTTAGAATCATGGAATTCCAGACTGGTTTGTGTTGAAGGAGCCTTAAAGCTCATCCAACCCCCTGCCACGGGCAGGGACACCTTCCACTAGCTTCCTATGTTTCTGCTTGTGCGCATTGCTTCTTGTCCTGTCAATAGCTGCCTCTTCTTCTTCCCCTTCCATCAGGTGTTTATACACATGGAGAAGACCCTCCAAGCCCTCTCTTCTCTAGACTGAAAAGTCCCACCTATCTCAGGTGTCCTCATTTTCCAGCCTAGGAAACCAGTTCCCAATGCTTCTCCCCCAGTGCTGCCAGCAGCAGTCACCCAGCTCGCCTGCCTTGGGTGTATTCAGGACATTGCTAAGCTGTTCCAGACTGAATCCAGGATGTGATCCAGTTGGTGTTCTGTTGTAGTGAGCTGGGAGGCAGAGGGCTGAGATCAATCAGTACATGGAGGGACATTCTCTTTACGTATAAAACCAGTTGTGAATTAAAACTGGTTAGAAAAAAAGAAGAGCCACAAAAATGAGGTTCTTTCTGATGACAGGATCAACTTCTATTAAACCATCCCCAGTTTAGAGTTTGCTGCCTTCAGAGGCAAAAAGCAGTCTTGATTTAAAACAAACCAATAAATCTCCCTTTTTTCCTGTTTGCTTATGCACTATTCCCACTATGTAATCTGAGCATAAAGGAAAGCACGCTGCTAAACTTTCTGAAGCCTTCATTTAGCATTTGCATGAAGAACTTTAAAAGAAATAATACAAACAAGTTGGATGTATATAAGGAGTCTTGGAAGATTATATCGCAGATAAGGAAAATGCTTAGGATTTTCTTTTTGTATGTGTAATGCCTTTGCAACCTACTTGCAACATTATTCCCTGCATGAGGGCCCCCTAATTATTTCATCATGCAGCAGGAAATTCTGGTGGGTCATATATAAACAGCCCGAGGCAGAGACCTCTTCATCAGATAGAGCGTGACATCTGACATCTGTGCAGCCTGCCGTTCGCATGCCACAATTAGCCAGGCAGCCCAAACACTAACGAACGCAGGAGCAACTGGGAGCATGGGGCTAACTGGTGATGGCAAAGGTCTCCCCTAATCCAAAGCTACAACTCGGCATCCTTTCCTTTTCCAGATGGCCACGTCCCACCCCTCGTACGGGGAGCCCGCAGCAGGCTCGGTCACGGTGAGGTGCTGGCCGGTGGGGTGGGATCCTCACCCTGCTGTGCACAGAGGTTCTTCCTGAGGATGGGGTGACGCACGGGCCTCTTGGTTCACATGTGCCTCCTGGGCAGAGCCGGGCCCCCTGCATGGTCCGTGACTGCTCAGGTTTTCTCACTGTACTTCTGTGGTCCCTCCACAAACAGGCAGATATTTTTCCCTAAATGAGCAATGGTCGGTGGCGTTTCCTTGGTATAAAAAAATGGCTTCTTGGGGAAATTGTTGCAAGCAGCAGTCTGGGGAGGAGTTTGGGAAGTGTATGGAAAGGATGTGCCAGCCGTCACCACTGCCCCTTGGAACTTCCTACCTGGTATTCCCTGCACCTCCACATGCCCCTTCCTGCGCTGGCTGGCCCGAGCCATGCTGCGTGTGCAGGAGAGGTGCAACAGCGTTGCTAGCTCTGACACTTGGTTTGTTCATCTGCCTTTCCTGGATGAAAGTGATAGACTGCATGAAAAACAAAGGAAAATTCTCTGAAGGAATGTTGTAAGGAAACAGCAGTTCCCTCGTGTGACATGTATTGTTCCCCCCAGTGTATATTTCCACTGTCTTCAAATATACAACTCCATTTCATTATTATTGTTACTGTTCAGACTATTGGATTCTCTTTTTGTGTGTCTTGGCTGTTTTGAATCAAATAAGAAAGTTTTTTCAACATATTTTTTTTACTTCAGCTTTAACCTTAAGCCCAGTCCTAGAAAAAAATCTGTTCAGCATTTTTCTGCACTCTGTCCAAACCTACTCACACAGGAAAATGTTCTTTCCATTACTGCGTTTAAGAGCATGATAAATCCCAGCAGTTTTAAGAAATTGAGGATAGCAGCAGTATTTAAGGACAGACTTTCAGCGTTAATACTGGACTACTGAGGCTTAAGCTCTGCAGCACCTCTCACTGCAAAATCTTCTTCAGATAAACAATTCATAATCAGCCTGTGCTCACATTTCAGTCATTCAGTAATGCCGAGGATTTCCTGGGAAATCAGCGCTTTTCTTCCCCTTGGGTAAGTGACTGAAAGGGGTGAAGTTTGTTTGCTGAAATCAGCGATGTTAAAATCAAAGCGTGTCACTGGCTGACAGAGTTCCCAGCTTTCCCGTGCTGTACTCTGCTGCCCTTCTTACGTTAGTTACATTTGTAATTCCTCATTAACCCTTTTATCTGCTCTAACCTCCAGCCGTTCATCACATCCGCAGGGTCTGCAGCATGCAGGCTGTGCGAAGGCGCTCCTCTTCTGTTCCCTGTGATCTGCACGGCTGAAGGCAGCCTGCGCCCGTGGCTGCAGCACTCACCTTGGCGTTCCCTGCTGGTTCTGCAGGCTTTATTTTTAGAAGCTACTCGAGGGTTATTTTATGGTTCCCCCTGGCTTGCGGTTGTCTGACAGCTCATGAGAGGCAATGGGGAAGCTTCTGCATAACCCCCCCATAGCCTCAGAGCAATTATTGCTGATCCTGTGAGGTGACTCCCCTGCTCCTGCCAGGAAGGGTAAAAGGGCTTCTTGGTTTGGGGGTGCAACGTTACCCTCACAGCCCCTTTCACAGGCCTGCTCATGATTCAGGCAGGGATGTAATTTGGGGTCTGCCCAAGTAAGGCTGCGATAAACACATTTACAATGTAAGAAGCACAGGTTAGGTTGGGATAACTGCTCCTTCTGCTTCTCCTTTGTACTGATCGATACATTCCAGATACAGTGCATCATAAGATACCATCATATCATGCACATGGAGGAGAATATTTGTCTCTGAAGTCCTGCAATCTGTAGTGGTTTTAGGTGAACTGCAGCTATTCTGGCAGTAATTCTCCATCAGTTTTCTCTTACAGCAGTTTTCTGTAACTCTCCAGTAATTTCTTTCGGCTGCTGGTCCCGCTCTGGGTCCCTGAAGCCTCCTCCTGAGGTCCTGCCTGCCCCTGGAAGCACTAAGTTAGCCACCGGCCACTTCACAAGGGGTTTTCATTGCTGGGCCTGGTCTTTGCTTGCTTACAAGTGCAAGAGCATGGGAGAGCCCTGCTCTTGCCAACTCTGCCCTGTGCCTGCTTCTCCTTGTGCTGCGGCTGAGAAGCCGGCCTGGAGAGAGGGGAAGGCAGACAGGGGACGGCTGCGGTGACCACATCTGGAGACATGGCAGAATCCCAGCCTGGTTTGTGTTGGAAGGGACCTCAAAGCTCCTCCAGCTCCAACCCCTACCACGGGCAGGGACCCCTTCCGCTAGAGCAGCTTGCTCCAAGCCCCTGTGTCCAACCTGGCCTTGAACACTGCCAGGGATGGGGCAGCCACAGCTTCTCTGGGCACCCTGTGCCAGCGCCTCAGCACTCTCACAGGGAAGAGCTTCTGCCTAAGAGCTCATCTCAGTCTCCCCTCGGGCAGGTTAAAGCCATTCCCCTTGGCCTGTCCCTACATCCCTTGTCCCAAGCCCCTCTCCAGCTTTCCTGCAGCCCCTTCAGGCACTGGAGCTGCTCTCAGGTCTCCCCTTCAGGAGCCTTCTCTTCTCCAGGCTGACCCAGCCCAGCTCTCTCAGCCTGGCTCCAGAGCAGAGCTGCTCCAGCCCTCGCAGCATCTCCATGGCCTCCTCTGGCCTCACTCCAACAGCTCCACGTCCCGCTTGTGCTGCTGCCCCAGAGCTGGATCAGGGCTGCAGGGGGGGTGCAGCCCTGGGAATCGGTGACCACGCTCCTGATGCAGCCCGGGTCACGGCTGGTTTCTGGGAAGCACAGAACGAAGAAGTGACTGTGGGAGACCCGGGCTTCCCTCGGCAGAGCCACGAGCGCCCGACGGGCCGTGGGGCCGGGCAGGGTGAGCTGAGCTCTCTGCCTGAGGACGTGGGGAGAAGCTGAGCAATGCAGGGCTCAGAGCAGCCACCTCAGGAGGCAGTGCCAAGGGTGGAACAGCCGAGGAAAACGGCAGCCCAAGGCAGCGCTGACATCCGGAAACGGCTGCGGGCTGCGTCGGGGCGCTGGGGACGGGTGAGAGAGCGCTGGAGCGCTGCAGGGACCGGGACCGGGTGGCCTGGGGCTGGTGTGACTCATGGGGACTGGAGCTGAAGCATCCTCGGAGCTGCTCGTGCGAGGGTGTGAAGCTGCATCCATCGTGGCTGGATGTCCGGGGCTGGGCAGAGGAGGTGCAGCAGGACCTGGTGTCACCTGGGGAAGGCGCAAGAAATTGTCCGAACCCCTAATTTCTGATGTGGTGCATCCATCTGTAGTATCATTACCACAGTTACAGTGAGAGTTCAACACGTAAGGGATCCCAGAGGCTCTCCATAGGAGTGAGTTTCCCTGGACGTGGTGCTGACTCGTGCTTTAGCTGGGTACAGGCTTTCACTGATGCTCGGTGATCTCTCCCCAGTGTGAAGCCTCAGGTGCTGGAGGCAGGCTCCTGTTGCACTTTCTCACCAGTAAGAATATCAGTAAGATCCTTTTGCTATTCAGCCACCAGTTTTCATCAAGAACTTGGGAGAAGGCTCTTTATTCCTCTGTCAGAGCCAGCTGAGATTGGTGGACGGTCACAGGCTGACCGGGGGGGGAGGCTCGCAGAGACCGTGCATGCATGAAGACACAGCTGTACTTTGCCAGTTGCCCTGATGTGTTGGGGAGCCGAGCTGAAGAGTCGGTTCATTTTCCTGGGTAACTCAGGAGCAGAGGGAAGACTTTCCATTTCCTGGAGCAGGAGAGACTCAGGAGACATGGCCAGTGCTAGAGCTGTTGCTCCCTGCCTGGTGTTTCAGGTCCTTCTGGGTGCCTTCCAACAAACAGGTTACACATCGGAGGGTGTTTTAGGGGTGGCTTCTGCTGCTGCTCGTGCTTGGTGCCCGAGGGACCTTCCCCCACAAGGGAAAAGGCTTTTGGTGGGCTTGAGGAAGAAATGTGGCTCTGGCTAAAGCTAAGCAAACAGCACACAGCTTTATGCAAGGGAAATAACAGACCTGGGCTAGGTGTGGACACAGAAAGCTTTGAGAGGGTGAGGGCTCATCTATGGTACCGATGGAGAAGAGAGGGATATTGATACAGATGGGAGAACTGCTGCTGAGGCCTCCTGAGCTGGGTGATGTGTTTGAGAAACAGAGGAGAGCATCATCGTGTCTGAATTGACACTCCCAGGAGAGCACTGGTGCAGCAGTGAAAAGCAGCTCCATGTAACTATGCAGGGTACCCTCTCAGGCCTTTGGGACTGTCCTTAGCTGCTGTTTGCAGGTAGGTTACATGTTCTTGCAGCTCTGTCACGGTGATTGACTGATAATTGTTTCTATTCTTAATTTTGCTGGGAAATGCTGGGCTGGGAAATCAGAATGAATTAACTGGAAACATGGTTGTTGCTCATGGTGGGCTCTATAAGCCACTTAGAATTGAAACACTGAATGTAACAGGCCGGTGGTGTACAAGGTGATTACTTAAAGAACTCCATGGGGCTCGGTAGCCTGTGCAAGTGGCTTCTCAGGCATCTACTGGGACTGAGCCAGACTGTGCTGGGGGCAGAAAACCAGGCAGAGGTGTCTGTGGATGGGGATTGCTAAGGGAGGAGCAGCCTGGAGCTGTGGCGGTCTCCATGCAGCCTGGGGCACAAGAAGGGTGACACCCCACCTGGCAAGGCAGAAGGGCCCTGGACTGTCCATGCTGGGAACTGATTTCTCAGGCACAGAGTGCTTCCCAGGAGCTGCCCAGGAGGTCAGAAGGTGTGTGCTCTGGGGCAGGTGTTGTAGGTTGCTGGGAGGCAGAAAGCATGGAAGTGCTACAGCAAATTCAGTACTGCAGGATTTGAGCCTGAGCTGGGGAATTTTGGGCTGTTTGGGTTGGGTTTTTTTTTTTTTTTTTTTTTGATCGTGCAGCGCTTGTGCCCCTTTTCTGTCCTCAGCTCTGAGAGCACGAGCACACCGATATATCCTTTAGTACATTGGGCTGAACTGGTGACTGTGGGAGAGCTTTGCTTTTCCCATCACAAAACCTCAATTGGTTCTTTGGTGCATGGGTTCCTGTCAACTTCCTGACAAGTGGACACCAGTGCTCAGGAACCCTCTACGAGTTTTCTAGCTCCATCGCTCTTTCACCCTGTGGAGCTGTGCTGCTCGGTGCCCCAGGTCCTTCCCTGCCAACACGGATTGCTAATGGGTGACGGCTAAGGCTGTGAAGCCCCTGCATCCCAGAGGAACATCTGGATCTCTGATACTGCAGCCACAAATGGTGGGCTTGTGAGCAAGCTGGTGTCACTGCATCTTTAGAGGCTGTCAGATTGTCTGTTAGTCAACTTGGCTTATATCAGCAAGAAGAAGTTGAGCTCTGAGATAATTACATGGATATATGAGAGTCATCACACATCCCATTCCAGATAAGCTGAATAAACAGACTATAACTGGTCCCTGCCCCTTTTGCTCTGCTGCTCCTGCAGCTCACCTGACAGCACTGGATGTGACATGTGGTCTGGTGGGAATGCACCCACACTGTGGTGCTGGGCATTGCTCTATCTCGTAGCTCCTTTCTACGAGGCAGGAATGTGGAAATCTGATGAAACTGAGACAGGCCTGTCCGGCTCAATGAGCGTTACAGCCCGATTCCAGTTTGGAAAGCCTCTCAGAAAGGTTCTTGCATGCATATTTCAGTAACACTGAAGCCTATGGGATTCAAGCTCCCATTATTAAGTCCTGGCCTGATTACTGTTCCCTTCAGCACATGCTTGGGGTATTTCAGAGCTGGCAATCGGGCCACATGTTTGACACATGTGGTTATTTATCAAGAAAGCCAAACTTACTCTCATGTGGGGCTTCTGCCTATTCCATTGTGGGCTCAGGGAGAGTTCTCCTTCACAAGGCAGCACGAACTTTAACGAAACGTCACTGGTTTTTAAAGCACACAGGCAATTGGCTGTGTCTGAGGCACAGTTCTGAGCAAACTGTTGGGTTTCTGGGGAAAGCAAAGATGTTCCCCTCGTGTCCGACCGGTGCTTTTGCGGCGGACCTGTGACTCTAGCAACCAGCTGGTCTGTGCCCTTTCCCTAAGCAGAACCTTTCTGCGTGTTGTCACCTTCCTTCGCATCCCTTGCTATGCAGATTTGTTTCTGAAATCAGCTGTGTGAGTCTCTTGTATCCATTTCCTGCAAGTGTGGAAGTGTCAGGCAGAGGTGGCCTGATCTCCTTGGTTCCCTGCCAGTAGCACGTGTTATTATTGGTTGTAAGAGTGAAACACTTGGCTTACACGAAGCCTTAGTTCATGTTATAGCAGATGTGGATGGTACCTTTTTAGGCAGTGACACAATAGAGCAGAAAAGGATGATCACTTGTCACTGTAATGTCTATAAACCTCTTAAATCCAGCATCCTATGAAGCCCATGGCACCCTGTGGGGATGTGGTAGGTAACGCTCCAGACTGCAGCAGTCTGCATGGGAGCAGGCTTTTGTCCAGCGTCCTTGTGGAACCTCCTGGGAATGCTGAAGGCAAGCAGTGGAGAGCGTGGGGGAGAAATCTGGTGTCATGGCCCCTGGGAAGCCCTGGCGACGATCTCAGCCTGGGCCTGGTGCTGCTTACCTGTGCCTTTAAACTGCCCTCTAATAAAAGTTGAAATGTAATCACTGGCAATTATGTCATCAGCACCATCTGTTGGAAAGAGTTGAGACTCAAGATGCTGAAGATTTTTGAGTGATTTTGCCGTTCTGCACCAGAAAGTGTGTGCAGCGAATACCTCCTGTGGTTGTCTCAAAGACCTTTATCTTCTCCTCATATTTCTTCTCTAAATCTGAACCCAAGTCCTATAATTATTGCTGAAGAGGAATGAGAAATGTCTAGTCTTTAATAGGCATTACATACATTTATGCATAGAGAGAATTATTACTGGAGATGGCACAGGAGGAGAACAGCATTCCTATTTAAAAGCTCTAAAGGTACATATGTTTCAGGTAAAACCTAAAATAAAAATCCTTGATACGGATGGGAATTTCATGAATGAATTTCTTTTCCTTTTTGCCTCTTTAATGAAGAACACAAGCAGAATTGCAGATTCAAACACCTTGGAGTACTGGGGCAGGCAGGGGGTTGATTAGAGTTGTCTAATTATAACTAATGACAGAAATAACATAGGCTCCTGTTTTGCCTCGATGATGTAGGAATTGAGCCACCTGACACAAATACAGCATGCCTCCCCTTGTTTTCTTGTGGCAGGTGATACAAAACTAACTTAGTAAAACTGCGCTGCTGTTCAGGTTCTCAAGAGCTGGACACCTCAGTCTGTCTCCCAGCTCCTGGTCCTGTTCACCAGCTTCCTGGGAATGTGCAATGGTATCTGGCAGTGAGGTAGCAGCCGGTGTTCGGGATTAAAGCTGTTCCTGGTGTACTTGCTCTCACTGCAGCTGCAGACTGCTGCTTGGCTGAGACCGACATCTTGCTTAGGAGTCTGTTTAACTCCAGTTGCTCTGACATGGGCATTTTGATGCTTCCATATGCTGTGTGGCATTAGCAGTTATAAGTGGACAGAATTCCTCCAACTGGAATTGGGAATGATGTTTCTGTGGTGCTGTTCTGAGAATCCTTGTGTGTATTTTTGTAAGTACACAAAGTTCAGTGTGTATTTTTCCCCAGAGAAGCTCAGGCCAGGAAAAACTGCTTAAACATAGTCAGAACAAGACACTTTGAGGTGCTTCATTACCCCGCACCTTCCCTGCTAGGCATTCTCTCCAAGCTCCAGTCAATCATAGAATCATAGAATCACAGAATAGTCAGGGTTGGAAAGGACCTTAAGATCATCCAGTTCCAACCCCCCTGCCATGGGCAGGGACACCTCACACTAAACCAGCTCACCCAAGGCCTCATCCAACCTGGCTTTGAATACTGCCAGGGATGGAGCATTCACAGCTTCCCTGGGCAACCCATTCCAGTGCCTCACCACCCTCACAGGAAAGAATTTCCTCCTTATATCCAATCTAAACTTCCCCTGTTTAAATTTTAACCCGTTACCCCTTGTCCTGTCACTACAGTCCCTAATGAAGAGTCCCTCCGCAGCACCCTATAGGCCCCCTTCAGATAAGCGGAGCTGTCAGGTCTTCTAGTGATGGAGGGACAGGAGCCAGGGCTCTGCTCCCAGCTCACCCCTGGCTGGTATCCCGTTCTGCTCAGTGACTCCTTGTGTGTGGTGTCCATGTGGTTTGGGGACTGCTTTTACACAAGGGCTTGGATCACCACTGCTGTTTAAAAACCTACCTTTTAATGCTGTTTGTTGTCTGCTAATGAGCATATTCACTGAAACAAGGACCTTGTGCCCTGAAGCAAGATTCTAATGCTGAGGGAAACAAAAATGGCAAATATTTCTGTTAGGTATAATTCTCCAGCAATATTTCTATAACTCAAATCCCCAGGTACCTGTCGGTGCAAGTAGAGAGGAGAAAAAGAGTCCTTGAACCTATGCCTGGCTCCAGGGGAGACCAGCCACTGTGCATATGTGCCAGGCTAAGGATGAAGCATAGCACAAGCTGTGAGGTGAGGAAGAGCCGTGGATGGAGCAGAGCTCTGGCTCCATGTCTCAGTGGCTGTTCCAGCACCATTATCCAAATCCCTCCTGCCACAGAGGGGTTGCAGAGGCAGACCCTGCAACTGCCACCATGCCCTTGGCTTTCCTGAGCAGGATGTGGGGCATGGCTGTCCCCACCGAACAACGGCTGGTGTTCCCCCAGGTTGCCTTCATGGCCAGTGGTCACCAAGGGATTGATTGCTGAGGCTGCCTGGAGCCATGGCATTACAAACACAGAGAGCTGAGGAGGAGGTGTGGATTGGTTTATTTTGCAGACCTTACGGCTGTTTGGAGACTGGAGAGCAGCTCCAGTGCCTAAAAGGGGCTGCAGGAAAGCTGGAGAGGGGCTTGGGACAAGGGCCTGTAGGGACAGGCCAAGGGGAATGGCTTTAACCTGCCCGAGGGGAGACTGAGCTGAGCTCTTAGGCAGAAGCTCTTCCCTGTGAGGGTGCTGAGGCGCTGGCACAGGGTGCCCAGAGAAGCTGTGGCTGTCCCATCCCTGGCAGCGTTCAAGGCCAGGTTGGACACAGGGGCTTGGAGCAAGCTGCTCTAGTGGAAGGGGTCCCTGCCTGTGGCAGGGGTTGGAGCTGGAGGAGCTTTAAGGTCCCTTGAACCCAAACCAGGCTGTGGTTATATGGTTCTGTGATTCTGTCTCAGTAGCCATTGCAAGAACAGCAAGTTGGAATAGCAGGGCAGAAGAAAAGAAACAATCTGGCACACAGACCACAACTGGTTGATCTCTCTTTTAATTTCTAAATTCCCCAGAGAATCACTTGTTTATTAAGATGTTAAAATCTATTGTCTCACACTTCTGCTGGGCTAATCCAGGAATCTGCTAGAAAACTCCCTTCTTGCAGACTATCCTTTTCAAATCCTACTTTGTTTAAATAGGGTTCAGGTTTGAACTTGGTCAAATTCAACATTTAAGCTTTGCATTCGCGGGTCTGTGTGAATAGCATAGCTTCACTCAAAACGAGAGTATCCATGCACACAAGCAGCATATTCCTTAAACCTCAGGAGAAAATGAGTATGTGCAATACATGTGGTTAAGTGTAACTGTGGAAGCAGCCCAAAAAACTCCTTTGTAAGACACTTCTTTACGCTTTACTCCAGGACAAAGCAGCAGTCAGTGGATTTCCTGACATTGCATGCGGAACAGGAATAACTTCAGGTTGCCGCACAAGAACAACCAGAACGTCCCAAGTTAATGAAGTGTCTGCCTTGCGAGTGATTTCCTTGGTTTAGCCATGTGCACGTTAGGGTCCGTTCTAACCTCCCCTGGCTGTGGAGCTCAGGAGCTCGGAGCAGGCACAGGGCCCCTTGCCGTGGTGCTCCCCAGGGCTCGGCTCCTCCAGGCAGGGAAGCACACAAGCTCCTGGGCTGTGCTCCCGTGAGCAGAGGACAAGGAAAGCAGAATATGGGAGGACAAAGGGAAATGAGTGATGGAGAACCAACACAGAAATGCAGTCTTTCAGCAGCTGATGATCTTGTCTCTGTATTGTCTTGCTGCTGCTTGCAGGCTGAATTAAGAAGAGCTGATTATCACACCAAACACAAGGAGCAGCCCTATAGTGACTGTACTGGAGGAAACACAACTTTGTGTCACCTCTGGGGTATCACTGCAAGTTCTCATGCATTTCCAGGCGCTGGTCGTGTCTGCAGATGTGTCTGATTTGTGGGTCATATGCTGCGTGACTTTTCCAGCAGTAATTGTGGGTACCTCCCCTTCTAGGACAGCGGCTGCTAATTCATCTTGCTGTCTGGCAGGGTGAATTCCAGGGTGTAGAAGTGCTGGTGCGGCCTGATGGCTGGCTGAAGGTGAAAGTTATCTGAATGGTCTCATTAGCTACAATTAGTGGGTATCTTGCAAATGAAGGCGACAGTGAGGGCAGGCCAGTAGAGCAGGGGAGACACTGACAGCAGAGAAGGCATCTAAACTTGAGAGGAGTCTGATTCTCGCAGGAAACTTCAAACATGAAAGGTGCCTTTAATGTAATTCTTCAGTCTCTTTCACATTAAGACAATACAACGTGCAGCTCACTTCTTACAGTCAGTAATGCCCTTGCCTATCCCTCACATCCATATGATTTAGATAATAAGGGGTGTGGATGACTCTTGTTTTCAGGGAAATAGTTGTTTGGCTGTGTTTTGGTGTTTTTATAAAGTCCCCTGGATAGAGCCTCAGAATGGGATAGATTACATTTCTGCTTCAGTGGTTAGAGGAACTTCCATTACTTTCATTAAAAATGATGCATTTAGTAAGTTTCTACCAAATAGACATCTATTAATGTATAACTTGTTTCAGAATTTATTTTCATAATTTATATATATTTATATTCTAAAATTTATATTCATTCGTATTACATTTGTAATTTATATTTATTTAAAGCAGCCCAACCTATTTGATAGAGTGGTGCGCCTTTGGGTCTTCTTGTAATGTCAAATATACATCAGTGACCTTGGGACAGGACCTGTTTCACTCCTGGAGCGAGCCCTGCAATCTAAACGACACAACATCGTTTGGGCATCTGGCCCAAACTATTTCTGTTTGCCCCCACTGAATCAGTGCATATCTGCAGCGCTTCCCCTGTCCGCATGTCCTTCCCTGCCTGTCTTACAACCCCTTCGTGGCGAGGTCTGCGTGCACCAAAACGCAATGAGGTGTTTCCTCAATAGGGGAACTCTGTGAACGGAAGTAACCCTGCCAGCAAGCAGCTCCCCGGACCCGCGTCCTGTGTGCACCCTGCTTCTGCTCTCGGCGCGGTGTCAGTGCTGGCTGGGGGAGGCACCGGCCCGGGCAGTGACACCCCGCGCTCTCCCACCCACTGCCGCCTCTCCTAGAGCCTGGTCTCAGGCCGGTGGTTCCCAGCGGGTTCACAGCAGGAGCCTGGGAGCCACGGGCTTGGACTGGTGCGGCAGCAAATCCGCATCCCCTGGGGATGCAGTGTGTGTGTGCTCATCTGCACACCAAGGACCCGGTAACTGGAGAGAACAAAGGAGGGTAATGTGTGTAGAAACCACACCGTGAGACAGAGCAGTTTTGGGAAGGGGTGATAAAAGGCTTTGCTGCGGTAGTGCGGTGTCTGCTGTATGCCCTCAGGGCTGGGTTTGGAAATGCAGAGAGATCTCTGCAATGTTATTAGAGAGGTAAGTACAACCAGTGATTGTATCATGATGGGAGGCTCTTAACCTTCCAGATACAGATTTGAGAGCAGATGCGACAGGGTCCAGATATTTCTGCTTGTGTTGGTCTCCAGGTTTCTTTGCATGTGGAAGAGCTTTGGCCTTTGTTTGAACCTCAGGTGTGAAACCCATCCAGAATCTGCATGGCAGACAGAGGCAAAATGCTGTGGGGAATGACTCCAGACTGAACTGGATAAATGCCTCAAAAGGGCACAATGAATGGATAAAGATCCCATAATGTAAAGAAAAAGTGTTAAGTGAACAGAAAAGCTGCGCCTTAGACATAAAAAGTGCAAAATAAAGTGGAGATTCCCAAGGACTGTATGAGCTATATTTTTATAAAACAAAGTCAAAGTTTCTTCAATCAAGTTTGGACTTAGGCTGGAAAAAGAAGTAAAAGGTAATTTATAATATTAATCATGTATATTTATATATATTTATATAATATTTTATATTTTAAATATATTGATCATAAACTGATCCCATCATAAACTAACACTGTGTCCAAGGTTCCCATAAATATTCTTTCAGCCTCATGGGGGCATGCTGTGTGGCTAATGAGACAAAAGGATAGGGAAAAAGATCTGCATCAGGAACAGACTGTGGTGGGCTGACCCCAGCCAGGAACTAAGCAACTCCCTGCCTCTTGCTTACTCCTCACCCCGCAGTGGGATGGAGGGAGAATCAGGAGGGCAAAAGCCACTAAAACCAGAGGGTGTAGGTAAGTGAAGGGAGGAAAAAAATATCCAAACAAAAAGAAAGATGAAGTGATGCAAAGGCAATCGCTCACTGACCGCCTCCTCCAGCTGACTGGTGCCATGTGCTTTAGTGAAGCTGCTTGGTCAGGGCTGTACTGTGCGGCCATGGCAGAAAGAGGAGCAGTACAGAAGAGGTGGTCGGTGGTTGCTGGCTTCTCAACCAGATCAACAGAGCAGATAGAATCATAGAATAGAATCACAGAATAGTTTGGGGTGGAAAGGACCTTAAGATCATCCAGTTCCAACCCCCCTGCCATGGGCAGGGACACCTCACACTAAACCATCTCACCCAAGGCTCTGTCCAACCTGGCCTTGAACACTGCCAGGGATGGAGCATCCACAGCTTCCCTGGGCAACCCATTCCAGTGCCTCACCACTTTCTTCACAGTAAAGAACTTCTTCCTTATATCCAATCTAAACTTCCCCTGTTTAAGTTTTAACCCGTTACCCCTTGTCCTGTCACTACAGTCCCTAATGAAGAGTCCCTCCCCAGCATCCCTATAGCTCCCCTTCAGATACTGGAAGGCTGCTGTGAGGTCTATAGATCTAAGATGTCACTTTGCTGTGGGAAGGGTGATGAAAGGTGTGGAGGTAAATGACCAATGGGATAAAATACCGCATGAATTTAGCAGAGTCAGGCCATCCCAGACTGACCATCTCCTGCTTAAAGAATTCGGCTTCCTCTTTGTGGAGTCTGCATCCTTGGAGACATTAAAAGTCCAACTGGTCATGGGGCTGAGCAACCAGCTGTGGGTGGCCCTGCTTGAGGAGGGGGTGGGACCAGATGGTCTCCAGAGGACCCCTCCAACCTCAGCCAGTCTGTGGTTCTGTGAGAGGAGTATGCTCAGGGCAAGAGAGCAATTGGGCTGGATGTGCTGACCACATCTGAGGTGCATTCATATCCCAAGTCTGTATTGGGGCACTTCCGTGAAAGTGGAGCAAAGAATTAGCTAAAATAATTTGAAATTATTTGTTAAAAGTATTATTTTAGAGGGGCGAGCATCTTTCTTCCAACTCTTAACTCTGCTAAAGTGCAAGTTTACCCAGGGAATAGACACAGTTCAGATCTGGGGGTGTTACCGCTGGATGGAAAATGAATTCTCAAGTGTTTGAAAAATGAGACATCTTCTCCGTGGGTTTTTCATAGAAAACCCTGGAACTATTGAAGAAAAATGTCCAAAGAAAATGAAAACTTTGTCACTTTTGTCGTTTCCCTGTGCCAGGAAGGGAAAGGAGCCTTGGCCAGCGCAGGGCTCTGCTGCTGCCTGCCTGGCACAGGGCTGCCACACTCTGCCCTGAGCAGCGACGGTTACAGGATTGTCCAGAACCAGATGGTGGCATTGGAGCCTAAATGACTCACAAGTGAAATGCTTTAGTCTTAAATTCCTCCCTGATGTTACTCCATCAAAGACAATTAATTTGGCCTCCTGAGCCAGCATCCTCCTAAACTTTGCCAAACCTCTTTGGCTTGTTACTGTTGTTTGCAAATGGTTTTAGAACAAGCCCTCTTCCCCTCCCCTCCAGACGTGTGCTCAGCAAGCATGGCCTCCAGGCAGAGGCTTGTTAGTAGTGAAAGAGCTGTCCCCACCTAGAAATCTGCACTCAACCTGAAGGTATTTATTGTTCTGTTTTACCGGTGGGTCTGGTAACGCTGGAAGGTTTCTAGAGACATATACCAAGTTTTACCAATTTGACTTTGCTCCTTTGTGCCTGTATCAAGTTCTGCCAGCTGCCCCGAATGCTTTCTTTGGGGATGGGGAAGTGATGCTGACACCACTGTCTCTTCTTGGTTTGGTTGTTTTTCCTGCAGAAAATGTGCTGCTGAACATGTACCTTTCAGGTATGACTCGGGTGTTTTAAACAGGTCAGAATTACACTCTCTGAGGCTCACAAACATTTGGCAGCAAAACTGCTGCTGAGATGAAGGAGCACTGGGTGGCTGGGCAAGGGACAGCCTGACAGGGTCTCTCCTCTCCCAGTCGCTGCTTCAGGTCCAGACCAGAGCAATGGTCACCAGCTGCTCTCTGGGGAACGTGGTGTGGTACCCAGCGAGAGCCAAGTGCTGCAGAAGATGAGATGAGTGGAACCCCCACTTACAACCTCCCCTGCTGCAGAGATAATCTTCAGTCTCAGAGGCAAGGCCATGGGTTGGGAAACAAGTGGGCTGAGAGAAACCTGGGGAGGGTTAGGCAAGTGTCAGAGTGGGGTTGGAAGGCTCTGCCTGCCAGCATCACACTTTAAAAGTAATGTTTCCATTGTAGGTGCTTGGGTAAGTATCAGTGTCCCACGGAGAGGGTGCTGCTCTTCCAGGCGGGGAGAGAAACAGAGAAACTGTTCTTTCCCCCCGTTCCTGCTTCCCACCCACAAGTAACTCAAGTGAATTTCCTGGAGTCGCTCCAGTTGAAAACTGGAGAAACAGGAGAGTCTTTGTTTAATGCAGCTCTTCAGAAATGCCATTTCTTGTGGCTTATGTCACCTTCCAGTGGCACATGAATCATCATGTAATGTAGTAATACTGTATTGACTGGAAGTGTTTCTAATGCTGAAGTCAAAGTAAAGTGGAAGAGAATACAAACGGCCAACTACTCAACTCGTCTGCAGCCAGGCGCAGGTGTGGGGTGGGGGTGTCTGTCCTTGAGTCCAACGTGTCCTTCTACGGGATTCAGTCTGCCTGTCTTTAGGCACTTTAAGAAGCAGCAGTACCCTGCCAGGCATTCCAGGTGCTCTTTCCCTGTGTTCCAGGAAGGAATATAAACCCACAGCAGACCAAAGTGTTCTGGCAAGGAGTCACCCTTCCATGCAGATAGCCAGGGCTCATGGTGGGGGGTCAGGTCTCTGCTGGCCTTGGTGCCCCTCATCTGTAATGCAATGCTGCATTTCCCTTGTGGAGGGGGAGAATGCCGTTACATCTGGTAATGATGTTATTCTTATTGCATTCGTGTGTTGCACTGCTGTACAGACCTTGAACATATACATCCAGCCATCTGATCCAGCTCTTTTTTTGCTATACACATTCACTTACTCTTCAGCTCTGAGGCATATTGACTTAATTCCCTCTGTTTTCTAATGCTGTGTGTGGTTTAATCACATCCCCAGGAAGAGGTGTAATTATTAAACCACAGGAAAGTTAATGACTGGTATTTGCTCTATAGCATAACCCATTTTGGTGTCCGGGGTTTGGCATGTCACCCAATGGGAAAACCAGCTTGGAGACATAATCCTCAAAGCACACATGATTTTCCAGTGATTTATACATCTCTTTTTTTCACATACCAGTTAGAACAATAGGTTTGCTGGTTATTTTAGAAGCCTGTGTTTTCTCGATCAAACTGTGTGGTGCTTACCGTGCTGAAAACTCTTCCCTGGCATTATCCCATGGTTTATATGGGGGATGGGCATTTCACCATATGCAAACTAGATTCTACATGAAATTTGCATTCTTGTGTAAATGTTGCCTACAGTACTTGTCATTACACAAATGCATAATTCAGGGGTGTTTGTTAAATCAAGAGCTTCTAATGTACTTTGCTTATTATGTATAAAATCCCTAGGAAATTGGCTAACAATTGCTCAACATTTTCCTTACTGAAGGGATTTCCTGGCAGCCTGGCCATAGTGGTTGGTTATCAGTAGCTCTCTGTTTGTCTTATGAATTCTGCTTAACTAAAGATCCACTAAAATACATCAAACTTTATATTAGTCAAAAGGGAAAGGGACAGAACCCACTAGAAAACAGCATTTATGCATTTGGTTCATATTGTATTTAGAAATGATGATCTGGAATCAAATCTCTGCTTTTGTCTATGAGGTTCATTAAATGATATTGAAGATAGCTTAGAAACAGGGCCAGTTTAATCATCTTTATTAGCCCCTACATGAAGTTTGCAAGCCAAACAAGACATCTGTGAGCCCAGGGCAGTGGTGGAGTCCTCCTCTCTGGAGGGATTTAGGAAATGTGTAGATGTGGTGCCCACTCTGAGCAATGTCACCCACTGTGAAATCAGTACATCAGGCAGTGCATGGCATGGACTTGATGTGCAGAGGATCAGGGGACAGTCAGGGTTTTGCTTGAGGGGTGAAGGAGACTCGTGCAGGGGTTGTGCTTTGTTTATTGTGTATGAAGTCCTAAGGTGAAGGGGGAAGGGCACGCCGTGATGGATAGCTTGTTCAGGGCATAATGGTGTGACATCAGGGAAAACACCCATGGAATGAAGTGCTATTCTGTGCGAGTAAAAGTACCAGAACTGCAATGAGTGAACTTGAACAACCCTGCTTGTTTGCAGGGACTGGTTAACAGTTCTGGAAACGGAGGATTAACAGTATTTTCCAGTGAAAACTACCATGGTTTGTTTTCTGTTTCATGGAGCCAAATAAACCAGAATTCAGCTCTCAGATGACTCAGTGGCACGCTGATAGTTCTGTTTCTGGAGCATTTGTGAGAATTGCGTTCTTGCTGTGTGTGAAATTCGCTTTCTCCCTTTTTAAGATGTTCAGTCTGAGCTTTATATTGGACTGCTCTTAAAAATTACAGAACCTTTCAAGGGGTGGTTCTGGGTTCATGCACAAACTGGACACTAGTGGTGTTTTACTGCATTCACTTTGAAGACTGTTTCTGATTTCATACATTTCTTTTCAAGAATGTCAGGATTGCCAATTTAACCTTGAGGTCAAAAACAGGCTTTAAGCTTTTGCATAGGAATATACGGTCATTTGGGTACTGCAGGGGATGTAGAGCCCTTCCACAGCACAGTGGCAAACCCTGTGTGGGGCGTATGGATTGTGTGTGATCTGGAGACTGGAGAATCAAGCTTTGGAATGGAAATCCATCAGGCCAAATGCCTCATCCACCTCCTCATCCCAGCAGCTCAGTGAGGACAGGCAAAGCGTCCCCACCACCAACAGGACTCCCCCACGCTTTGTGTCTAGGTGAATTGCATCGGTGAAGGTGACCCCCAAAGGAAGCGCTCTTCACACCAGAGGGGACGGAGGGACTGTGCAGAGTCTTATCTCGAGACAATCAGGTGATTTCTCAGTGTGAATGTGCATGGCTCAGGGATCGTTTCCCTGTTTTGGGGAGATGAAATCTCGGAATGTGCTTTTGTTTTTGTACAAGTGGGGCTCAAAATAAAGGGGTGTCACTGGGGAGCAGGGAGCAGTTGTTCAGTCAGAAAGTTTGAAACTTGTTTTCGAAGCAAGAGAACATATTGCGGTTTTTTTTTTCCCCCACTCTATAAATAACTCTTGGCAGGCAGAAACAACCTTGATTGCATGAGATGAAGTAGAGCAACCAGCAGGCTCTACAGCAGAATAAATGGCACTGTGCCAAGAGCTTCATCAAATGAATAATAGCTTCCACTTGACAATCAGTAAAGTGCCTCTTCTCCTGTGGATTTAGTTTTTAATGATGATTAGAGAGGATGGGCCCCTAAA
Source organism: Pezoporus flaviventris (assembly GCF_033815535.1). NCBI lineage: Eukaryota > Metazoa > Chordata > Aves > Psittaciformes > Psittacidae > Pezoporus > Pezoporus flaviventris. Next base: position 3,606,654 of record NW_026892607.1, on the reverse strand, counting down.
ATTTCTCTGGTAGAAATGACCTCCTATTAATTTCTGTTACTTGAAATGCTGAATTTCAAAGCTATTTTACAGCTGCAAAACCAAAGGCACTGACATAAAGGAACTATTATCTTTGTAATTGTAGCAACAAGTACTAAATTTGTCATTGATTAACAGAGACTTTTTAACTTTATGAGCCTTCTGTTGGCTGTGCCCCTTACATAATGTTCTGAGCTTCCCAGATTGCTGTCCTTGCAAAGGGAAATGTTTGTTAAGTGTGAAAGAAAACCCCGTGGACCAGAAAGCCCTTCTGTCCTACTGCCTTTTCCTAAGGTAACTCCTTCACGTGTTTTTGATCTAACGTTGCGCCGACTGCGGTGGGGAGCGAAGGGTGTGCTCCATGTGGCTGAGCCCTCCCTGCGTGCACGTCTTGGGTGTGCTGTGGCGTGGGGTGCCGCGCACACCGCGAGAACAAATACCTAACCCCCAGTTGTTGTGTTCCCCGGGAACAAAGGGAGCTTCCCTGCTTTGCTGAGCAGAGAGAGGGGATTTTCATGTAGGAGTTTAATTGCCTTGAAAACCTGCACGCACATCCCATGCCTCCTTCCTTGGGTTTTGTGTTGTTTTCTTTAAAGCAAGGGTGTGGAAAAGAACTTTGTCAAATGCTGTTGGAGCCTCCATGAGGCTCTTTGAACGGGGAGTCACAAGAAAGACTGATCAGTTCCTACATCTTGATTAAAATGTAGAAGCAAATTACAGCCTAGTCTAGGCTTCTGTCTTTGGGCTGCTGCTGCTGCTGGTTTGGGACAACACATGCTGCACGGTATTTAATAACGCAGCATAATCTTACAAAACGATAAACCACTTCTCACAATCTCCTCAGTCTGGAATGTCCCGGAGGTGCCCATTCCCCTGCTCCAGGGAGCCAGGAAGGACTCCAGCACTATGGAAGTGTCTGTGCTGGTGGGCTGCGCTGCACTGTGCCCGCTGCCCTCCCCCTGGGAAGCACAGCTGAGGTGAGGAGCACATTCCCAGCCTTCTGGGGGTGGCCCCAGGAGAGGAAATGTCCCTGGGGAGCCCTGCAGGAAGCACAGAAAAAGAAGGAGCTTTATCTATGGGGTTGGAGCAAGCTGCTCTAGTGGAAGGTGTCCCTGCCCATGTCAGGGGTTGGAACTGGAGGAGCTTTAAGGTCCCTTCCACCCAAACCAGGCTGGGATTCTGTGATTATGTATTAATTAATGCTCTTACAACATGAGGCTGTTACTCAGTAAACAAAATAAGTGCTTGAGGGAGGTAAAATAACCTTTCTGTTTCACATCCAGAGGGGGTTTCAGAGCGCTGCCTCCCGTGTACCACGCTGGGATGGAGCATCAGCAGAAGACGATGAAAGGAGCATCGTAATGGGAAATTTTTGTCAGTGCAGGCACTCAGACGTGTTGCACAGGGGGATGTTGACTGCCTTGGCGTGTCTGGCTTGACTACATGAGCCCTCCAGGCTTGTCTGAATTGTGCTATCAGGAAGCTTTGACAGCTACTGATGGTACTTAGAAGGATGCTGCAGGGAAAAAATAATGAGAAAAGACCTGAGACCACCATCCAGATTTGTGGGTGTGCAGGCAGGATGTGAGGGACCACTGAAACGAGGAAACGTAGAGAGTCAGTTGTAGGCACTTGCTAAGGATATTTTTTAATATTTTGTTGTGAATCTCATTTTTTGGTTTATCATAGAACCATAGAACAGTTAGGGTTGGAAAGGACCTTAAGATCATCCAGTTCCAACCCCCCTGCCATGGGCAGGGACATCTCACACTGAACAACAGCACCCAAGGCTCTGTCCAACCTGGCCTTGAGCACTGCCAGGGATGGAGCACTCACAACCTCCCTGGGCAACCCATTCCCGTGCCTCACCACCCTCACAGTAAAGAATTTCCTCCTTATATCCAATCCAAACTTCCCCTGTTTAAGTTTGAACCCGTTACCCCTTGTCCTGTCACATTTTTACTAAAAGTGATCTCAATTTCTTAGTAAAAATCTGGCTTTTCATAAAAATTTGGAACATTTCATCTCGACGATTGAAATTGGATTGAAACTGGGTCTTCCGATATCCAGTCTGAATTGGATATTGAAGCTGGCAATTTGTCACCAACCTTTTTCTCTACATAAAATCCCAGTGTTGATGAATCAGCGTGTTTTTTTAAATAAACTTTTCTCTGTAAGGTCTTGGCAAGCAATAGAGGCATCCAGAGCAGAGCATGTCAGCAGAGAAAGGAATTTAGTTCTGGAACCAGTCATTCCATACGTGTTCTGTGGGAGCTGGGCTTTTCTTCAGCTTTACCACTAGTGAAAATGATTCTGAAATCATTTCTGTAGGTGCTCGTTTTGTCTGTGTGTGCTGCCTGGTGCTGCGCTTTCTTACCACATCAACAGAATAGAGCAGGAGCTTTGTGTCTGCGAGGCCAGCTTTGGGAGGCGTGAGCCCTGCCTGATGTTTGCATGAAGGTGCTGCGGCTGTGATACCTGCAGTGGTGCAAGCACGCAGCACTGCTGTGAAGAGCCTGGTGAAGAGAGCTTCTACCCACAGCTTTGGAGACTTCTGAACACAGCCAGGTTACCAGTGGTCACTGTAACCCAGATCCCATGGGATGCTCGAAGCAGTGTTCACTGGCATGAGCTGGCAATGAGTGGACAGGGTATCTTGGGAGTGGTGCCTCATCCTTGCAGAAGCTCTGCTCCCTGGGCTGTAGACTGCCTCACCCTAGCCTGTGCAATGGGATTACAGCCTGGTTTTATCCCTTTAGCTGCTCGGACCTGCATTAAGCACTTGCACAATTGCATTTTTATTATTATTGGCAGAAGTTGGCTTTCATTTAGCACGTGCCCTATCACTTACTCTGGAGTTCTCTCACAAATGATGTGTCATCAGCAAACAGCATTTAAATTGTGTTTCCATGCTATCAGACATGTACTCCAGGGCATTTCCACTGCAACTATTGGAGCTCTTATCAAGGTCTGGAGAATACAATAGAGTATGCAATGCTGACAACACCGAATTGCTTGTTTGAGATGTCACTGCACTGCAGAAATCATTTCCTGCTTTAAACTCAGGAGAACATGGTGCTGCCTTGGGCCACCCCACTGCTGTAGGGTAACTATGAGTAAATACTTCTCTCCCACAGTGACCTGTGTGTGACCAAGGTAACAGCAGGCAGCACTGAGACACTAACGTAACCTTGGTTTGCGGTTGAGGGGCTGGGGAGGAAAGCGGAGGCAAAGGGGTTCAGAAAAATCAGGTAACACTGGTAAGGACTTGTTTCCTCAACAGGCAGAGGCTCTGTAGCCTGCACTGCAGACCCGCAAGGTTCATACTCAAATGAGATGGTAGCAGGAAGAGTGCTTTTACAAAGCCCCTCCCAGTGATAAATGTCCATTGCATACCCATGCACCTGTGAGGAAATCCAGCGTTTTGTTTAGGAATTCATGGCTCGTTTGCCCTTTCCTTCATCTCAGAAGGACTTCCCAGTATTTCCAGTGGGGCTCCAGCGTGACTGCTGGTGCTGTCGGGACGCGCTGGTGAGGTCGTGGCAACCCAGTCTTTGTGCTTTTATCTAAAATCAGAAATACCTGGGCTATCTCAAAGGCACTAGTGTTGTCCATGGAGCTTTAAATCACTGTGCACCTGTGAAAGCCGATTAAGGTGGTGGATAGTACCCTACCAGGGATGCTGCCGAGACTCTAAGTCAAATTCAATCCAAATACGTTAAATTTGAGTGTGTTGTTTCAAGTTAATGGGTATAGCTTCAACTCAAGACAAAGGCAGGAGCTGAAACCAGGTGAATATGGCTTTAAACCACACAGGAGTTTTCCTTGGGATTTTCTGTGCCCTGTTTAAGTTTAGTTTAATAAACCAATCAAAATACTCTGTAGAAATGATAAACTTAAAAGTGTTTTATTCCAGTAGTGTGGCTTGGATAATTCAGGGCAATCTGGAAGTCAGAAAGTGGTCAAAATAAGTTACTGCAGGTATTAGGGGTAGCAGTTAGCCTTAGGAACCAATCCCTTGGGAAATTCTTGTGATTTCATCTTGCAGAAACTAACTGGGCTCACTTGAAAAGCTTCGTCACAAACATAGATTTATTTTGTGGGTGATCAAGTTTCAGAGAGAACTCATGATTTCCCACAAGAAATCTAACCCATCCGTATGTCCTTGTCCTGTTTAGAATCAGTGAGAACAATTACAATTACTTTTCTAGAAGGTTCTTCTCTCTTCCAGTCTCAATTTTCTAGCAACCTTAGAGAAGAAAAAGCAATCAGTCAGTCATCTCCAGGACATGTAAAGCCCTGAAGTCCTCTGAAATCGAAGCAGGCCGGAAGGAACCAAGAATCAAGCTTCCCACTTCAACCCTACAGCAGCTTCCTCAGCTGGAAACAAACAGGCTCAGAGGCTTTGTACCGCTGTGAGCTGCTCTGTGTGCTGCAAACCAGAATGAGAGTCTTGATCATTTCAACACTTTCATTTTCTCTTAATGGGCAGAGCTTTTGTTTTGCAATAGGCACCAGATCTTGAAACAAATCAAAATTGAACCAAGTAAAACAAAAGGCAGAACTGAGAAATGGAGAGCCAGACCCTCAGATGCTGTCAATCAGCTCATTCCACTGGTGGAGCTTTTGAGCTGAGGGAGGTGGACACTGGTCTATCTACAACCCAGGACACCGACCTCTGCCAGTAAACTGGAATGAAATGAGAGCCAAATCATTTATGCATCTTCTTTGGCACCTCCATGTCACTGTTGCAGAAGCATTTCAGATGTGGACTAAATCCTTGAGAACTGCCTTTGTGTTTGATGTGCCCTAAACGTGCAGCGTCTCCTTCCTGAGTGCCTGGAGGTGAATCCTGCCCTTGCTGCTGAAAAGGTGATGAGGATTTGGCTCCACTGAATGAATGGCAGCGAAGTATTGTTAACTTCAGCAGACTTTTACTGGGGATGCAAAAGGTCCTTTTACAAGATTGCTTCTGAATCTTGGCTTCTCCACTGCGGTGTTCCTGAAAAAGTGCCTAAAAAGATGCTTAGACTTCACTGAAGATAGAGTTTAATCCTGGCTGTTCACAAGTGATTACTTCTTGCTACAAGGCAATTGGTTAAAATATCCTAGCAGTTTCCTGCAGTCAATATGAATTTGTCTTGAACTGGTGAACTGCAAAGCTGCAGTATCTAGCAAGTGGGGTGGAACAATTCCAATATTCCCGAGGAGCCCTGAGTAACAAAAGAACATGTTTGGGGCTCAGCTTGGTCAATATGGGAGTAATAATAGATGTTCGTTGTGAAATGTAAGATCAGAGCTTGCTGCTCTTGCTCCTGCTGTGGCAACCAAAACGATTCTGTTTCCCCAGTATCATCACTCTGATCTCGCAGAGTGGGAAAGCAGCACACACTGCAGCTCGAGGCTCACCCGAGGAAAACAACGCTTCATTATCTTCAAGAAAAGCTGCATTTCTCAGGAAATTTAAGCCCCCAAACAGCCATGTTGAGGCAATCTGGTATTTATCAGCGAACAAGGCCCCTTGTGGGGTGTGTAAGTGTCTGCCCCTTGCATGGGGAAGAGCTGGTTGATCCCTGCCTGTCCACACCAGTGGGTCGGTCTCTGGAGGGTGCTCAGCACCCCGATGCTGCTACGTCCCCCATTTAATCCTTGTCTGCCCATGTTTTACTACGCATTTCAGTGAGAGGACAGCAGCGAGCTTTAGGAAGCCCTACTTGATACGGAAAGCTGCAACCACTTGAAGAGATGCCAAATGTAGGATAATGATTTGCCAGTGAATTAGATGGCAGAGTTACCTTTGAGGAAACAGTGCACATCCAGGACCCCCGTTGACACCAGGGCTGTAATGAGCTGAATTCTGCTGTGGCTGTGATGAGCTAGCACCTCTGTGGAAGGCAGTGTGAGACCTACCAGTCACTGCAGCCTTACTGTAAGGCTGCCCAGGCACCTGAGACATCCTCTGCCCTTTGCTAAGCCACACATGTATATTGTTCAGGAGCAGCAATACTTTCCAGAAGAAGCAATACTTCATCTGTAGCAAAAAAGCTCTCTTTTTGCTACAGATGAAGCTGATGTCTCCTGTCACCAGACACAGCTCCTCTTGCTCCTGGGTCTTCCCTTTGCCTCTCCCTGCGTGATTCCGTCCATCCCCTTGCTCAAGGAATTCTGGGCCGCTGCAGTTTGTGATAAATGCACAATGAAAGTAACAAGGCGTTGAAGTGACACTGCTGCTTGGAGCAAGCTGCCCTAGTGGAAGTGTGCATGCCCGTGGCAGGGATCGGAACTGGATGAGCTTTAAGGTCCTTTCCAACACAAGCCATGACATGACTCTGTGGTTCTATGGCTGCAGGGGATGTTTAACCTCCTCTGTGCATGGGCAGTGGTGTGTTCCCTTGCTGGCGCAGCAGGATGGCTCGGTGTTACCACTGCAGCCCCTGGGATGATGGCAGAGAGCTTGCAGCACGCTCCCTTCCCTGCTGGGAACCAGCCAGTTCTCGTGTCCCTGTGCAACAAGGGAAGAGCAAAACCATGCAGTTGTTTCCCAAGCCACTCAAATCACTGTCCTAGCTTTGGCATTGATTCTTAAGCCAGGGCATAGGCTTCCCTCTTTACTTCAATGGGACTTTAGTTCATGTTTAAGGTTGAGCACATCCTTCAGTCCTTTCCTGGGTTAGGAACCATTGAAAACAGATGAAGTGTCTTGTACAAGGGTGCACAAGCTAAAAGGAAGGTTTGCAAGGCAACAGCTGAAAGATTCTCCCAGTGCAAGAAGCTAGAGTGCAGTGACGAGAGGAATGCTGTTTCTCACCTCACTGTCCAGCTGATAGCTTCAGACATGCTCAGCCAGCCTCTAGATTTAGAATCATAGAATAGTTAGGGTTGGAAAGGACCTTAAGATCATCCAGTTCCAGCCCCCTGCCATGGGCAGGGACACCTCACACTAAGCCATGTCACCCAAGGCTCTGTCCAACCTGGCCTTGAACACCGCCAGGGATGGAGCATTCACAGCTCCCCATGGCAAAGTTTGGATGGTGGTCATTTGAAGGTGGTCAGCTTGCACACCCTGCGCAGTGCTGGATGAATGGGTACAGATGTCAGAGTGTCTTTTTTTCAGTCACATTTGCCCGTCACTGCATTGTATTGATGTAATCTCCAAGTGGATCAAACCCCTTTCATTGGTGGAGCTTTTGAGCTGAGGGAGCTGGACTCTGGTGCATCCCTTCACTAAGGATGTTTTTGTGTAAATTTTCTTGCCTATGAGGTTAATTGCATGCATTTGATCTTATCTTTGTCTCTAGCCAGGGAAATATCCAGTGCAGCTCCAGCAGGTTCTCAAGAAGAGCACTGTCTGTCCTTCTGAACTGACAAGTTTGTGTGCTTATTAAACATAGCTGTGGGCACCTTTATCTTTGCCCAGCAATGTGTGCAAAATCATGGAGTGTCCTGAGCTGGAAGGGACCTGTGGGGACCACTGAGTACAACTCCTCACTCCAGCAGCCTAAAAGTTAAACCAGATATCTAAGAGTGTGTTCAAAGATTTCTTAAACACTGACAGGCCTGGGGCCATGACCACTTCCCTGAGGAGCTGGTTCCAGTAACAGCAATATTTTACTTGGGGTGTTGATTTCGATGCAAGATAGATTGTAATGCAGCAAATCACTGCAGCAAAGCTCTAAGCAAGGCATTGCTTAATTCATGGGTTTATTTAACCCTTGTTTAACTCTGCAACATGCTTTACATGCACAAAAGGAATCTTTTATCAGTTTTGCTTGTGGAGAGCCTTTAAAGACAGGGAATGAGGAGCCAAGTTTGTGGTAAAGACTGAGCCCCTGGATATGGACTCTTCATTAGGGACTGTAGTGACAGGACAAGGGGTAACGGGTTCAAACTTAAACAGGGGAAGTTTAGATTGGATATAAGGAGGAAACTCTTTACTGTGAGGGTGGTGAGGCACTGGAATGGGTTGCCCAGGGAGGTTGTGAATGCTCCATCCCTGGCAGTGTTCAAGGCCAGGTTGGACAGAGCCTTGGGTGAGCTGGTTTAGTGTGAGGTGTCCCTGCCCATGGCAGGGGGGTTGGAACTGGATGATCTTAAGGTCCTTTCCAACCATGACTATTCTATGATTCCGTGATTCCATAGCACTATTGACCCAGCCGTTTCCGCTCGCAGTGACAGGACAGTCTGCAGTGACGGTCTGGCCCCGAGAGCTGTCCTCTGCTGAGAAGCACTCGGCGCTTCTCCAGAACCCTCTGCTCTGCAGCGGGGAAGGTGGAAGAGGCTGTGCCGAGTCCTAGACCTCATCTCTGCTGGGCTCAGGTGTGCACTGCCCCTTCTGCACGTGGGTTTGCAGCACTGTGAGTGCACTACTGTGAGTAACACCACCACCCAGACTGACGTTCTTTCCCACTGTTGATGCCATTGTTTTCTTCATAGCACCCTGCAGCAAAGAGAAGCTGTTACGTTTGCCCTGAGAAACGAGCACACAGACGAAACCTCTCCGAGATAACTAACAAACTAACAGTGACCTACAAAATCACTATTTTTTGTTAACGTAAGTAGGAGGTCTGCAATGTTTCATGTTGGTATTTAGGCAACTATTCTGTAGGTAAGCTTGCAGCACCCAGGAGCATATAGCCTAATTCCTGGGGTTTAGAGCCAGTAGAAACAATTAGTGGTGATTGAGGATGACTCTCCTGTTCGGCTGTTAACATTAACTTTTAACACTGAAAAGCAAATAGGGGCTTGGCAGTCAAAAACGCTGTATAAACTGAATTTTCCAGCCTATGCCATGATGAACAGCTCTGTCGTGACCTGCTGTTTATTGGGCTGGGTTTGCAATACCACAGTATTCTGAAAAAATCATTTCCATATGAGTATTGGTGTGAGATTTTCCTTTCTGAACATATCTTCCTCAGTTTGTCATGGTTTTCACTGCCATGGAGCTATAAGGAGAACCTATGTGTTTCAATTGGTTGCCAGAATGCTCACATACTTAGGCTGTGCAGTTAAAATTGATTTATTTTGTGGATATGAAGTTGTAGCTATAAAGTTTTATTGAATAGTCATCATTGGTAAAGAAAATACTCGAACAGAGTGCAGAGAGACTGAATGCTTTTGAATCCATGGGCTTTGGTCTGAGCAATGAAGCAGAGAGCCATCTGCTATCAGCCCAAGGAGAAGGGCCTGGGACATTCTGTTGCCAACCAGCCAGGACATCTTGATTTCATACTGCAGGGGTGGAGGTGATAATGGATGTTGATGGGATATTATGAATAAGGTCAAAATCGTCCTTTGCTTTTCTTGCCATGGTCCTTCTGTAGAAGGAGCTCTGTCTGTTAGCCAGGATGCCACCACATCGTGTGTCAGAGTAAGGTGAGCTGACCATGGATGGTTACAGCTGGAGGGTACCTTTACACATTGCTGTGCCCCTGCTTCTCTGCTGTTTCTTGCTGGATGCACATGCTTTGGGCTCAGATTAGCTGTGCAGAACAGGCTCGTGTGTGGCCAACAAGCCAACGATGCTGGACATCAGCGCTCGGTCTCGTGCTGTGGCGTGACTTCCCTGTGCTCTCAGGAAGGCAGTTCAGTCACCGTGCCTCAGTTCCTGTTCTGCAGGATGCAGATTGCCTCTTAGAGCTTTTACAGGGAAAAATGCAGCAAATAGGGTGAGCTGTGCAGCTTCTCAGGAGTCCCGGCACCACAGTCCGGCCGGCCCTGGGTCCCCTGGGTGTTTGCTGCTGCTGATGCGAGCAGGAGTCCACGCTCACTCAGCACAGAGGAAAGGTTCAGATTAACAACTGTGTATTCCTTATGCTCACATTCATCTGTCACCTTCACCCCGTCTCCCAGCATGGTTAAGTCATCCAGGAATGAGTTGAAAGGGCTGGGTTTGTAATTAAAGTGGGAACACATGGCTGAGTTTTCTTTTACCTGCTGCAGAACATGGAGCAAGGGGACATGCAAGATGTGAATTGGATGTAAACTTCCAAGAAGAGCTGAGCAGTCACTTCAGTGATGCTGCCTGCAGCTTGCTCGCCTGCTTTTGATGCGGCGCTAGGGTTACCAGAGGGTTATTCACATCTCTGACTGCTGGCATCCTGGACTCTGATGACATCTCCTTTCACTATTTCTCATCCATTCATTGGTAAGAGTACATAGCTTTTCAGTTTGTTTAAAGGAGTCCCACTCATGTTTTTCCCTCAGATTCTTTCTCAAGGAATCAAAACTGAAAAGGACAGAGGCTGGATGAGTTTTGGCTCCAGCCTTTGGCAGGTATTGAGTAAAAATACGGTGTGAAAAGTGTGAGCTCCTGCTATTTACATCTGCAGCGAACAGCTGATGGTAATGTACTGCAGAGCCAGGTTTGTTACCTCTGAGCGTCAGCTGCCTTCTGCAGCTCAAACCCCACAACTGTAAATGTCTGACTGTGGGTGTTTCTGGGTTAGGTGTTGTCTGTGGATGCACAGGTAGGCATCGACTGAGTTGGAGAAGAGGATAAGGGTCTGGTCCTGTGGTGGTTGTTAGAGTGTGTTTCACCCGATGCTTTGTGTGCATCACAGTCACCCTCTGAGATTATGAACATCGTTTTGTCAAGGGCCTGCAGGGACAGGCCAAGGGGAATGGCTTTAACCTGCCTGAGGGGATGCTGAGATGAGCTCTTAGGCAGAAGCTCTTCCCTGTGAGGGTGCTGAGGCGCTGGCACAGGGTGCCCAGAGAAGCTGTGGCTGCCCCATCCCTGGCAGTGTTCAAGGCCAGGTTGGACACAGGGGCTTGGAGCAAGCTGCTCCAGTGGAAGGGGTCCCTGCCCGTGGCAGGGGTTGGAGGTGTGATGATTCTATGATAACATAAGGACTTGTGTTGAAAGGGAAACTGTGTTGGAAGATGGGCAAAATACAGCCCCCCAAAATGGGGAATTAATTTAAAGTCACACAGAGAATCTATAGCAAAGTGAAAAGCAGGAATGAACCCTCCAAGTCCTGGGCCTCAGCTATAATCACAAACCTGGTTTACACTCATTTGCTCGTACTGTCATCAGGAGCTGATTTATTAAAATCCCTAAGGGTCACAGTGCTCCCTATAGTAAGAATGAGACAATGCAATGGATTATTGTCTGCTGCACTGGCCATGATCTGATCTAACTGTTTGTGTTAGCATTGCTGTTTATTTATATACCTAGGAAACTCTTTTTACAGTTTACTTTTGCTCGCTCCAGTCGTCCGTTCACAGTCAAATAACTAAACCTTGGTGTCCCACTGGAAACCACCATCTATCCTTAGTTTATTCAAAGAATGACCTCAGCACGATGAGTGTTTTGGTTCAGACACCGAGCTCTGTCTCCATGGAAGTGCACCTTGCTCCAACCCTGGCAGTGCTCCGGGCTGGGTTCAGTGGGGTTTTTAGTAGTGGGATCTGGGAAGCTGGACAGGTGCACTCAGTTATGGTTTGTGGTGTTGTTTGTGGCACATGGACTTGGAGGTGGAGGAAGAACTCAGAGCTCTCCTTGTCAGGGTCAGTATGATCAATGGAGCAAAAAGAAATGTTTATGCTTGTGAAATTCCATCGCTTGGTTTTGCCCTTAATCCTTTTTCTGGTTATGCAGGAAATGGCCTTAGTCGCTTCAGAAGGAGCCCGTGCTCGGGTAACGGGGACTCCTGGTGTGGGGGCTCCGTCTTCATGATTTTTCTGCTTAAGAGCTCTATAGGAAATCTCCTGTTTTCTCACAAGCATTTGTAAGCTCAGAGGAGACTGGAAGACCCGCTGGGCTCTGCCAAGTGGTTACCACAAGCCCGGGGATTAGTCCAGGGGCTGCTCCAGGCTGTGGAGCCTGAAAGGCTCAGCGAAGATGTTGTTGTTTGTTAATTATTTCAGCCACAGCTTTCATGTTCAAGTTCATGTTCGTGTTCGTGTTTGTGTTCGTGTTCATGTTTGTGTTCGTGTTCATGTTTGTGTTCGTGTTCGTGTTCTTGTTCATGTTCCTTGCTAACAGCAGGTGACCTGTGTTCAGGGGCAGGGGAAGCTAATTCTACAGAGAACACAAGTGCTGCTTTCACCTGGTGTTTGGTGCCTGGTGCTGTTTTCTCCCTGGCCCAGGCTCACTCTGGTGTCCTCCCATTTGATGCTCGTTTCCAGATGGTGATCTGTACCTGGTGCTGCTGCCTCCCCAGGGACTCCTGCTCTCTGGTACCTTGTACATCTGTTGGTCAGACTGTGCCATCATTTCATCTTAAAGAAATTAATTATCCTCATTGAATTCCTTTATAGAAAGGGAAGAATTAGTTTTCTCCTGTGCCTCGTCTTGGTACTGGCTTCCAACAAGCAGTCTCTGGGCCAGGAGCAGCCGAACAGGGAAGCACATAGCTGCACAGGAGCAGAATAGCAAGAGCAAATAGAACCGCATCACAAGGGCACTCTCTGAACTGCAGTGCTGAGGCAAAGCAGGTGCATCTGTGAAAGCTGCTAGAGTTGCCTTTGGGGCTAAACCCCGCGAGCAGGGGCCCATCTGCCCTGCTCAGAGCAGTGTCTGCTTCCTCCACACGCTCACAGTCCCTGGACTATGGCACTACCTGTGCAGGGGGCCCAGCGCCTCTGCCTTCTCCTCATGAACCTCTGTGATACGGCTTTGATGGAGGAAGGCTGTGCTGCCTGCAGGTCCTCACCTGCCTGTGGCCACCGGGTCCCTCTGCCTGCGGGTGGTCAGCTCTCCTTGCAGGGTGCCCCTTCCTTTGGAGCTGGACAGGCACTGGTGGGCACCTGCCTTGGATTTTGGTGCACTTCAAGGGCTGTAAAGACCTGGCATGGCTGAGCAGGGACAGGGGACTTGGGAGATCAGCTCTCACTGTGTCTGTTCCGCTGACTGAAGCTGCCTTCTGCGGTGGCAGGGTGAGAAGACACGTACGGGGCACACAGATCCCGGCACAGGGGCCCAGGGGAATCGTTGCTGGAGAGGCATGGTTGGGTCTGCAGGCTGCGAGCACGTGGTGCGGAGGAGCCCAGGATGGCTCACGGCAGCACAAGGCGAGGGGACAGTGGTGATCTGTGGGCTGCCGGTGTAGCCTTTTGTGAAGTGACTGAAGGGCTGGTGTGACTGCAGAACATAACCAATAAACTGCTTGTGATGGTAAGGACGAGGAGGGAGCCCAAGTGCAGAACCAGGCATTTGAGGAGCGGCATGGGAAGGGAACGGTGGGCTGGCCAGCCGTTCCAGAAGAAATCACTGTGGAACTTGGCTGTCTGTGAGGTTGCTTGGCTGTGCCTCACTTTACAGCGTGCAACCCAACAGTGGTTACTGCTCAGAGGAGGAATCACAGCTCATCTCCGGAGCGGACTCACGTGCAGGTGTAATACCAGAAAGGCAAAACCGCTGACACAGTTCTACCAGTGTGATCGTGGGGGCAGGATGGAGTTACCTCCTGCCAGGCTGCTGGCGTGGGCGCACGCTGATCCTCGGGGCATGGGGACGGTCCGGTGCGCTTTAAACCACAGGGGAAGTTAGCGCTGTGGAAGTGGTTCAGCTATCACCCCTGCAGCCCTCTGCTGCCGCACTGAGCGGCTCCTGGAGGCTCTGCACTGGCTCCTTCCCCAGCACAGCTGGGACAACCGGCAGGAAGGCAGCCGGGAGCCTCGGGCAGATCTCTGCCTCTCCGCTCCCGTTTTCACATGGAATAGTTGCGCTGCCCAGAGCGACAGCACGGAGCTGCTGCCAGGGCCGCTGCTTTCCTGGACATCCTTCCTGCCCACAGTTAACAGCACCGTGTGGGTTTGCTTAAAACTGCTACCAGTGCTCTCAGTGCGCGCGGGGACTCGGGCGTCTGGATTGCAGCGTCAGCAGCCTCAGCTGGCTTATCGCTGTGAATGAGCTGCAGTTACCAGAGCCCAAAAAGCTCCCTCTGCTTCCGCCCAGCTCTCCCCTGTGCTGCCTGTCTTGAAAATGAATCCACTGTCCCTGCCATGTTTCCTTAGAGCCCGTTCCTGAAGCTACTGCGGACTGGGGATGCTCACACGACCGCTCTGCTTATTAATTACAGCCAAATGGCATAAGCTGCAGACAGTGGAGACAAATAATGATGCTCACCAAGCCAGTTTTCTTTCTTTCCAGCCATTTCTCTCTGTGAATATTAAGGATTAGACTTGAAACTGAAACACCTTTGCTGTGCAGCGGTAGAACTAGGACACAGCAAGGGTGTTCGCGGGGATTTCAGCTCAGTTTTAGTGGTAGACTTTATCTACATATGCCACTTTAATCGATTTACCTTTATTGTTTGCCTCTTGATTTTAAGTGTTCCACCTTGCTACTTCCTGACCGCACACGAGCCGGAACTCTTCCAGGACAGAAAGTCTGAATTCAGTACAAAGATTTCTTCTCGGAAAATGGCTGAAATAGGTTTTACAGGGTGCCCTGAAGATCAACAGACCTGGGTCCCCATCAGTCAATGGCAGGGGCCTGAACACCTTCATCTTCTTTTCCATAGTAGTTAAATCCATGGCAATGAACAGTTAGATGGTATGGAAGTGTCAGGATCTCCCAATGCCTAAGACTCTAATTAGATTAAAACAGTAAAGGATGAGGGAAGATGTTTAGGGGAATTAGGCTGAAGTGAGTTTGCTATGGATGTACTCACCTGAAGAAACTGTGCTGTTTAGGTTAACTCCAGTGAATGATAACCCTAGTGAGAGATCTACAGAGATACATTAGAATATGCCCAGTGCTTCAGGCTGTCTGAAATGTCTACCCTGATTTGTTTATTGGTTCCAGCTCTAAAACAGGGCAAGCCATTGGTGTGACTCTGAGCACTCTTGCTATGGAGTAGCTGTACATCCCATTCCTAAACAACTCTGCATGACCAATGTTCCGTGTTTGACTCTGAAGAGAGGCTGGAGAACTCCACAAGGATACGTTGTAGACCCTTGAATATCAGTGAAACTGGGAAAAGAAGGGGAATGCAGGGGGAAATCATACATTCAAGGGGAGGGAGCTACAGTAGCAAAGCCCAAATTATTGAATGAGGGTTCATTACTGTGTGCTGAGTGTGGGGTGCTTAAAGAGTGGGGGCAGGTTTCCTGTGGTGGGGAGTGCAATCACAATGATTTTAGCACAGCTCGTAAAGGAGAATGTGACCCTTTAATGTTTGTGATCAGGAGTCAGCAACTCAGAGGAAACAATCAGGTTGTGTAGTTCCAAGTGACACAGAGCTCCTGGCGCAGTCAGCAATTAAACCAGAGCTGATTTATGTAAAACAGTATTTGTGATTTAAATGCCTGACAGTACCATGGGGTTCAGTCCTTCAAGTGCCAGTGAAGACTGAACATCAAAGGTGACTTACTCAGAATGGCTCTTCACACACTGCAGCCTCTGTGCAACCCTCATGGCAAACACAGAATGGTAAGGGCTTTGTTTCCAGTCACGTCTGTGCTTTTCTGTAAGACTGCAATGTCACAACAAGCTCTCCAGCACTTCTGCAAGTGTTTTACGTTACGTTGGATGATAACAAACCAAAACCTTTCTGGGACCTGCGCACATTGGTACATTCTGGTAGCAAGGTGCCTCCATTCTTCCTATTCCACTAATAAGGGGATTTCAGCAACTTGCTTTTAGTGACACCGGTAATTACCTGTGTCTGTAGGAAGCCAAATGAACAAGGATATGATACACAATCACAGACAGATGTGGTTAAGAACATCACAGATGTTACCTGGCTGGCTGAGGCACACATGCTCCTGTTTATGTTACTTTCTCAGCCCTGTGCAGGCTGGGGCTTTAAAGGCACTCGAGCAATGTGTTCAGTAGATCACTTCAGTTAGCGTCATAACCATGGATGCACTAGGACAATATGTGACCATTAAAAGGCGAGAGAATGGATCTCCCAAAGTCTCAAAAGGCAAGATTTGTGTTTGCTTATGTTCTAACTCCCTGTGGCTTGGTCAGTTTGTTGTGATTAGTAACTTCTGTTCATCTGATACCCTGAACCTTCCTGTTGAATCCCTTTCCCTCTCTGATTCAGGGTTGCTAGTTCCCTTTTTTAAGCTCAAGTTAACTCCAGCTGCCATATTAAGTTGGAAGTTTGCTTAACTCCACACAAATAGGTGGTGACAGATTGATCCTCAGAGCTCATTGCTTCACCTGTTCTCCATACTGACACTTTGCCAGTTATTCCCCGTTGTTCACCAGGTATTGTGGAAGCTACCAGAAGAGTTAGGGCGTTTGGAGGTCAGAGCAAACAGTCTTACGCCTTGCCTACTATGTGTAATGCCAAAGTAAAACTATCATGTTAAAGAGTGTATTTTCATATATTTTCATATTATTCTTATTGAATATTATATATTCAGTGTGAGGCGCTGGCACAGGGTATCCAGAGAAGCTGTGGCTGCCCCATCCCTGGCAGTGTTCAAGGCCAGGTTGGACACAGGGGCTTGGAGCAAGCTGCTCTAGTGGAAGGGGTCCCTGCCCATGGCAGGGGCTGGAGCTGAAGGAGCTTTAAGGTCCCTTCCAACTCAAAGTAGGCTGGGATCCTATGGAACAGAGGGTCTGGCAGCCCTGGGGTGTCCGGTGTCTGATGCTGTTCCTGCACGCTGCCCAGTGCAGGACACAAAAGTTGTCTTGCAGCCAGACCCAAAAGGCAGAGATGTGGGGTTTTTCCTGGGGAAGTGCCCAGAAGCCAGAGCTGCAGAACCTGCCCTGCCATTCCCTTGGGCTAGCCCCAGAGAACCTATCAGCAAGATGGGTTTCGTTAAATGAAGGTCTGTGCTCTGTGCCAGACTGCGAAAGTATCTGTGTGACGTGAGTCATTCCCCCAGAAATAGACCCTGAACGACCAAAAGCTCATTGCACTGTGTCAGGAGTAAAGTTTGGACAGGAAACAGAGTAGTTTTTTGGCTTCAGCAGATGAAGTGAACCCCTTGTGAAAAGAATTTGCAATTTCAAGTGGAAAATGTGGAAGAAGGGAAGAATGTACAAATAATGCCAAGAAACAGACTCACTCCTCTGGCACAAAATATGGAGGAGTCTTTCCAGCTGGTGGTGGGGACCCAGGAGCACCGCACGGGTCAGAAATCAGTGAACCGAGTTATCTTGTTGCAGTCAGCGTGTGTGATTTTCAAGCAGATTTGAGGACCCAACAGTATGTTAAAAAATCCGTTTTGGGTGACAAGAGCGAGAACAAAAAGCAGATTCTAAGTTTGTCAGACTCAAATATTCATGTTTCACTGGTGAAAACAAACAGAACGGGCAGTTCCTTTGAACTGGGCTGTAGGTGTATACAATGAGCTCATGGAGATCCAGGTGCAGCCATTAAGGGAACATTTGATATTGTGAAGTTCATTCAACTTCAAATGCTGGTACTTCTAGAAAGTGTGTTATTTAATGTAAGTGTAAATAGGAGGCAAGAAAGGGAACTGTTTTTTATAGTTTGGAAAGTCATCCACTTTCTCAGCAATAAATACCATTAACCATTTCGTGCCCTTTGTGCACACGAAGAGGCTTTTAGCGATGTAGAACCTGTGTCCTTGTTCCTCTCTACACTACTGATACATCTAACTGGGACAACATAGCCTGTCCGTAGCTATGTTTGAACTGGGGCTGGGGAGGGGGATCCTCTCAGGGACCCCAGGGGCTGTGCCTGGGCAGACCTGGACACTGCAGGGAGCAGGACATGGAATCACACAGGGGTTGGGGTTGGGACAATTTGTCTTGGCCAGGCGCTGGGGCTTGGTGTGGGGCACCCAGTACCCTCCCTGTAAGAAAAAGCTGATGGTTTCTGTTCATGAGAACTGGTCTTGGATGTGCAAATTAGTTCAGGCAAAGCAAAATATTAGTATAGTATAAATAAGGATGACGGACCTCCTCCTGCGCTCCAGATTCACTTGTTTCAACACTGAAAAACAGGCATTCATATTATTTTCACTGTTTTGTCACCTTTTTAGAATGTTTTCTGACTTTTAGCAGCCTCTAAAGTTGGTAAAGAGTTAAGGTAAAGAGTTAAGGTAAGGAGTTAAGGCATTAAATGGTCTCCACTCATAATGGTGTTCAGTGTTGGCAACGTCAGCAGTTGAACATATTTGGGGGAGAAATTAAGTGACAGATAGTTGGTCAGCAAACCTTCAGACCTAGCTCTACTCTCTGCAGCTGTTTAGCCTGTGAAATGAGATGCCAAACCTGTTCAGGTTTTAAGGGCTGCGGTTTACACTTGTTTCTCAGTTTCTAGTATTAAAGACCACCTCCCACAAGTATCGCCTCAAGTTCTTGCGTTCTTGTCTTCACTGCTGCGTTTACATCCTGAAGCGGATCGATCCTGTCTGTTAAGTCTCTTTGTGCAGGACTAGCAATGAATTACCCCAGGTCAAGCTCTGTTTACGCAGTGGGCTGCTCCTGCAGAATTACCTTCTTGACTTAATAGCTTCCTTTCGGGTGACATTTCTGCCGGGGAGCAGGCAAATTGTGCAGGGTCAGCGTGCAGAGCAGCTCCGAGCGAGGGCGGAAACTGCGGCGGACCCGGGCAATTGAAGGGGCAGGCGGGCAGGCAGAGCGCGGCCGGAGCCCTGCGGCGCTGGGCTTGGTGTGCTCCGCTCCGCTCCGCTCCGGGGCGTGAGGGGCAGACCGGTGCGCTGACAGGGAGCCACAGCAGCGCGGCCATCCCTCCAGCTTCGTGGCGGCGTGTTCTGTGCTCCCCCAGCCCCGGTGTTACACCTGGCAATTGCCTGCCCGTGTCCGCAGCCGTCACGTTTCCCGGCGGCTCTTCCATCCATGGTGCAGCTTCCCTGCACCTTCCCTCCTGCTCGTCCCTGAAACCGCCTTTGGAGTCTTTGTCTTACAGATAGCTGGGAGCTGAAGCCTTGCGGCTGAGCCTGCTCTCGTCGTGGCACAGGAGCTGTGAATTTGCTTCCTCATGTGTAACGTAGGGGGATAGGGCTAAAGGACCTGATGCAGATCCCATGAACCTGCTCTTGGTGATCCTGATGCTGTTCCATATGTGTCTGTATGCTTTACAGAGCACATCGTGCTATACAGAACACATGATTTGTATGGTTTATGTGTGTGTATATATTATATTCTATATAATTATATATTTTATATATATTTGTATTGTGTTTATATATATATATAAGCATTATTTGGTTTACATATATATGAACTCAAATAAATTAGAGTTTTATCTTGTATGAAACTTACAGTAAGGGAACAATTAGGCACTAAAACCCAGGCGTCTTGCATATGTGCCTAAAAACTGAGCTGAAGCTTGATTCCATGCTTGCCCCATGACACTCTGCTCATCGAGGTGACGGGTGAGCCTGTTTCACTGCTGCTTTGCTTGTTATTGCACCTTGGCTCTATTTAAAGTGGACATCCAAAGCCCCTTCGTGTGGGGGAGAACCTAAAACACAAGTGCGTCATATTTAAAACAATGGAGTTACCTTTTCCCTATGGAAATCCTTCTATTTATTCTGTGTTCTACGAGAGGAAAAATAGAAAAGTCTCCCTTTAATTAAGCTCTTTATCCTTTGAAGTTATTTTGGATTTTTTTTTCACGTCGGTGATGTAATTTATGTAAATAATCATCTATCTATGAAAGGAGTGTGTCTGTCAAAAGCTAAAATAAAAAACATCCGTCATTTTGAAGTGATTAACATTCTCCAGATGTTTAAATCATCGGATTTCAGGAGTTTCCCTTTGTTGTGATAATGATATAGTATCCAGAACTAGACTGTTTACTTTTTTGCATGGGTCAAACACAGATTTTTCACAATCCTATTAAAGCATGCAGTTTATTGTAATTGTATGTGCAGATGAAAGCATATGCAGTTATTATTATTTCCCTTAATTGTAAACTGCTGCTGGTAATTTTACTGTAAAGCTGAAACAAAAGGAGTGTACTTGAAAGGACCACCACTGCCCGCTGATGTAATCAATTTAGGGATGTCAAGTTTGTGCAGAGATGGTTATCCCTCCCCGTCAGAGCACCGGTGACATGCTGCCACCCTGCAGCGCGCTCCCCCCGTGTCCCGCGGGAGCTGCTTGGCCGTACAGTAGATGTAGCTGATAATATTAAGTGACAGTTCTGAACCGCCCTGCTCAAATGTGTTCAGCTGGAGGCTTCAGGGAGGAGAGGAAACGTGCATTCCTCCCTAATGCGATGGACCTCATGGCTGATCAAGAGAACTTTGCCCGTCCTCCGCCGGCTGGCTCGTTGGGGTAACTGGAGCCACAGAGCCTTGCTGGAAGTTATGGGGGTTATAGTCAGGGAGAATGGCTGCACGGGTAAAAAATGGATCGTTTCCTTCCCCTCCTATAGCCCTTGCAGAGCAACAGCCTTCAAGTCATAAACCTGGATAACGTACGTCAGAAACTGTCACTACTTTACCCCTTACCCAGGGACTGCAGTGACAGGACAGGGGTGATGGGTTCAAACCGAAACAGGAAATTTAGGGTGGATCTAAGGCAGAAGTTTTTCCCTGTGAGGGTCCTGAGGGCGCTGGCACAGGGTGCCCAGAGAAGCTGTGGCTGCCCCATCCCTGGCAGTGTTCAAGGCCAGGTTGGACACAGGGGCTTGGAGCAAGCTGCTCTAGTGGAAGGGGTCCCTGCCCGTGGCAGGGGTTGGAGCTGGAGGAGCTTTGAGGTCCCTTCCAACACAAACTGTTCCATGATTCTGTGATTTTACGCCTTTTTTTCCTCTCCAGCTCTGTTGCCCTGGATGCAATGGATGCATCAGCGCAATTTGCAAACCTAGCAATGAGTAGACCAAGCTCACTGTTGGTTTCCTGAGCCCTTTGCTCAAGCCGAAGGCCATGTCAGGAGCCTGGCAGCACTCAACTCTGCAGTGCAGGGTCTGGGTCTCCGTCCCCAGAGCTGCTCTGTCAGCTCAGTGGGCACAAGCACCTCTCCAGTAAGGGTGGGCATGGGGACCAGGTTGAGCCCCTCTCTCCTCCCGGTTACTCGCGTCCCCCTGGGAGCTGGAACACTTTGGAATTCATGTAATGAATTATGCACATGCTCCTGTTACAGACCAGGTGAGCTGCTCACATGGGCACCTGCAAGTGGGCCTGTTCATCTCAGGGTAAGGGAAGTGGGTGGGTGGGTTTGGTTCTTAGCACTGGGATTGAATGGGAATAAAGCAGTTCTCACCTGGGGAGTTATGACAGTGATATAGAGCCAAACGAAGGATGGGTTAAAGGCTGTCTTCTGCCTTTGTTCTACCTTGGCATTTTCACAGAGCAGTCCTGTGCAGGTCACATACGGACCCTCTCCCTACTGTCCGGTCACCGCCTTTGGAGAAGCAGCCTGTGGGTGCTCTGCAGGAATGTGCTGTAAACACACCTTTAAGAAAGCCAATAATTTCTGTCACTGCATTTCAGCTTTGCTGGGCATTCCCTCTGAGTCTGACAGGTTTTTTCCCTGGATAATGTTGAAATAGTCTTCCCTTTTCTGAAGTAATTCCTTTCTTTGAGTCTTCCATTGCCTTATTCACTTAAGCTGCTAATTGGGCTGAGACATGAGCTGCTTTTGCAGCTAGTTTTCCCTTGATATCCTGGACCCTCCAAAATGATGGCTTTGGAAAACTAATGACGGCTAAAACACCAGCTCTGCTGCATTTGCAGCCTCTAGCACCAGGAGATGTCAGTTCTGTTGGTTTTGCTTTTCCTGCCTTTACACACAGTAGCAAGTACCACCTTTCCACCGCAGCACTACATTACATAGCACAGTCTGGGTACTGCTCTGCCGGGGCTTGTCTCACCATCGCAATTGTGGATTTGGGATCATTTCAGTGCTAAACTGCTGGGTTTAGGGATATACCAGTGGGCTATGGAAGTATGTTTTATTTGATCAAATAAAACCTTTCTGCCTGTAAATGCACAAAAGCCATGGCAAGCCATGGGAAGGGGTTGGAACCTGGTGATGTTTAAGTCCCCTTCCAACCCAAACTATCCTGTGATTTTGTGATTCTATAAATACAAGTTATTGGCTTGAATCTGCAAACAAAGCAAACAAAGCTCAAGCCTCAAGCGCCCAGATGCTAGTCACTGCTTTGGGTTCACTTCAAGCAAGTCACTTCATCCCCATTCCTGATGTAACTGCGGGTTTGTCCTGTCTGGATGACACCCAGGTTCAGCTGCCTCCTTCCAACTTCAGTTTGGAATTAAAGTTCACACAATGCTTCTTCCCACCCCCCCGACAAAGGATGGAAAAGAAAAAAAAGAGAAAAGGAAAAGGTGAGGAAGGAACGGGGTGGGGGGGATAAACACAAAGTGCAGCTCACTTAAAATATCTCTGCTTGATGGAGGCTAAAAGGTGGCAGCTGTGCCAAAGTAGTGGACCCTGAATCGCTGAGCAAAGAAAGAGCCGGGAGCGCTGTGATTGCGCGGTGCCGGCGTGAATGTGGCTGAGGCACAAATCAAGCAGGCTTAAAAAACAGGGGAAGGAAAAAAAAAAAGACTCAATCAAGGCAATAATGGCTCCACTTCACAATCAGACAAGTGCTTCTACTTCAGAAATCCGACCATTTATGGCTGATTGCTAACCCCGGCCTCATTTCTAATCTAAAGGGCGAGTAATAATTTGGAAGAGGAATTATAACAACTTCCCAGCCATTTGGTAAATCGTCATTATTTTAAAGGGGTCTTGGGAGGCTGTTGCTGTTTGTCAGAGTTTTTTTTTCCTGCTGCTGCTCTGCCACTTCCACCACACTGATTCTCACTGATGTCATTCCAGAAGGGAAGCAATGCACGGTGGAAAAGTGTTGGAAAGAAAAGCCCAGAGCAATGCTCCTTCGGTGTGATAGAAGTTTATATGGAGGCACATGCAGAGGGATGGAAATGCTCTTTCCTTTACCCAGAGCCCAGTGACAGGATGGGTGCCTGTGATGAGCAGGGATGCTGTTCCCTCCCTGGGAGCTCCTGCATGAATCGCCTCCAGTGGGAGCATTCCTGCCCTAGAAACTTCTGGAACGGGAGGGTGCAGGGTGCGTGGTGCTGCTCTGGGGTGCTGGGGCAGTGAGGGGCTCACCAGAGAGGTGCACCCATGGCATAACTGCTGCTCTGCTGTCCCCACCCTACCTGTGCTGCCTCACTGCAAGCAGCAACATGAGAGACAACATCAAGTGTCCAAGGCCAGGTTGGACACAGGGGCTTGGAGCAAGCTGCTCTAGTGGAAGGTGTCCCTGCCTGTGGCAGGGGCTGGAACTGGATGAGCTTTAAGCTCCCTTCCAACCCAAACCAGTCTGGGATTCTGTGATTAATGGTTTAACCCACAGGTCATCATGACGGGAAATGCGTTAACCTAGAACTCCAGACCTTGACTGCAGTTATTTGTGCTTGCTTTCCTGCCCCAAGCATGGAGAACTGCACATGTAAATATTTCAATCTATATATAAATATTTATTCCAATGTCTAATGCAAGTCTGTTGTGTTTTTCACAGTGTTTTCTAGGGAGAAAACACTGAAATGGAGGGCTCAGACAATATCCCTTCCCACTGGCACTGGGAGAGCCACAGCTGCCCTGGGTCAGAGTATGGGATTTTGCCTGATGTGTCTGTTCCAAATGACAAAGCGTTTAAAACCAGATGCAGAGCAAAATAACCGGGGACGGGGGACGGACGGGGACGGACACGACTATGTGCAGCTTCACCTGGTTAGCTAATCTAATCCTGCTGAAATCATGGCAGTGTTTTGATAATAGCGGGCACTGGGATCAAAATACCTCTTACCTTAGTGAACCGAGGATAAGACGGGCTGCCATCACTTCCACAGGGGAATGTGCTTTGTGCTGTGAAGGGGATGATCAGTGTGTTTTGGAGGACAGCAAAATTCCATTCACTGCCTCAGGAGATAAAAGCAGCGGCAGCCTCGGTGTGGTGTGATCTCCCCTGTTCCCGGCTGTGCTGTGGAGTATCCAGTGCCGCGGTTATTTAAATCCATATTTTAAATACAATGGGAAGAGAGACCGATTCAGAAATTTCCAATGACCCCGTGGAACCTGAACTACTCATTGCACGACAAAAAGAATAATGTTCGGTTGGAACAACAACTCGGAATGTGTTTTATTAAACGGAATTCATTTAATGTTACCCTGGAGTGCTGTGGATTTGAAAGCACGTTCTTGAGTTTGACCTTTCCTACCTCAGCAACAGGAATGAGGGAAACCCTACTGTAATAGTGCACATTTGGGGGCAAGTTCTGATCCCCATAGAGCTGCCCACGGTGTTCCTGCAGGTATTTCCCGAACATTGCGTGTCCCTGAGTGCTGTCTGTCGTTCCGAGGTGAGGGGAGAACAGCGGATCCTGCACAGGGCTCTATGTAACACTTCCGTGTCCTGCTCTCCTGTCACTGCTCTATTTGTTTCTGAGGTGAGCGTGTGTCCAGAGAAACAAAACCAGGGTCAGCCTCAGTGGAATCAAAGATAATGCTGTCTAAAATAGGGACGCAAAGTAAGGCAAACAGAAGATGATGTGCACAAACTCTGGGTGCCCTTCACCTGTAAATATTCCTTGGGCTTTGTCAGCAATGTTATACACAAACATTTACTTCAGCAGATTATAGAAGTGTTAACAAAAGATTCATTTATAAAACGGCATTTATTTATAAAATGCATAGCATTTATTTATGAAAGAGTACTGCCAGTTTAACACGGATCCAGAACTGATCGCTTCTTAAGGGAATACTCCTCAGAAAGCAAAGGGATTCATTTACATATCTATTAGTGTGGTCATTCCAAGGAAAACAGGTTTTTCCAGTCCAGCTGGTATTTCAGTGGTTCAGACGGCTCCTACTGCGGGAGCAGCGTGTGTGAGACCAGTCACAAGCACTGCTTCGGTCGCAGATGGTGTGGGTGAAAGCCGCCGGACGGACATCGAGTAACGGTGGGGCTGCCCGGGACGGACATCGAGTATCGGTGGGGCTGCCCGGGACGGTGGCCGAGAAGCTGCGTGCTCGGGGCTGGGTGTCCCCGTGATGCTGGGTGCTCCCCTCCCGAGCCCGGTGCCGCACGGGAGCCCGGCTCAGCGCCCTGCCCGGGGCCAGCGGCGCAGCTGGGCCCTGCTACGGGCCATGGGGCTCTGTATCCCGCGGGGCACCGCAGCGGCTCAGCGGGATGGATGCGCCAGGCGCAGCCGTGCCGGTTGTTGAGAGCTCGGTGAGTTACAAACGCCGGGAGCCCCCGTGTGCGGGTCCAGGGCCACCCCTGAGCCTGTTCAACGGAGAGACGTCGCGGACACGTCCGGTACAGAAACGAGCCCCGCAAGCGCCCCGGCTCCGTATGGAGCCGCCCGCGCGGTACCGGTACCGTTCGTCACGCACACGCTGCAGCCGCCGCAGCGCTGCGACCCTCGCGGGGTACCGCGGCTCCGTTATCCCCGGCCGGGGACGGGAGGCGAGCGAAGGTCCCCGAGCCCGCGGTGGCAGCGGCGGGGCCCGGCGGGGAGAAGGGTTTGGCCGCTGCAGGAGCGGCTGCGAGCTCCGGGCGCTCTCCTTCGGAAACCTCATGACAGCCACGCACTGCCGCGCCGGAGGGGAGGAACGGTGCTCCTTCTGATAAGAAACCAGTCGGTTTCGATGGCAACGCTCCTCTTCCCACGGGGCCGCGCAGGAAAGGAAAACAAAATAAGATTCCCCCCCCCCCCCCCCCAAGTATAAAGTTGACCAAAGCGCCGTTTCTGCTCAGTTACACGCATAAACCGCATGCAGAAAGCAGAGTAAAAGCTTGGGTGTAATTTCTGCATGGAACGCGGACATTGCTCTCCGGTTTTAAAGCGGCCATGAAGATGCTCTGACCCTGGTGTCTGAGTAGCTGCTGCCACACCAGGGGACTGGGTGTGAGGCAACGATTCCCACAGGCTGCACGTTCCTGGTGGTGAAGAAATTGCTCGGGCAGCCAGGGGAATCTGGCATGAGAATATCATCCATTTGTTTTAAAGGCTCAAAGCTGCTCTCACAGGTTCTCTCAGAAAACACACCATGCGCTGCACAGGTGTTCGTTTCATCTGCTGGTACATCAGGAGTTAAACATTCTTCTTGATAGCACAGTATGTAAAATCGAATCAATATAATATCGCAAAGTAATTGTGTATTTTCAGTAACCAAACATACCAGACCCCTTCTAACACTGCCATGCGTGGCTTGTTTAACAGTACAAAGGTATTTATAAAAGTAAGACTCAATTTTATCCAGTTTCACATTGTCAAGTGCACAGGCTGGGGCACAGTGAGGTGCAGCACGCACAGGAGCGGTGGTGGGGACTGACGAGCTCTCCCTAGCCTACGGAGGGTTTTGACTCCAGCAGTTCCCACCGCAGTCTGACGGCGTTACTGCTCTGTTCTTGTGAACTGATTGAAGCACTCCAGCTTCAAGGGAAGAAGCTGCTCCAAGCAAGTGCTCCTGCTTGTGGCACACGCTGTGGTTTATATGTAGAGACTTGTCTGGGTACCCCTGCACGGCCGCTGGTGCTTGCACTCCAATTCAAGGAGTGAGGACCTGGAGTGACCTTCTGGTATGATAGTAAATGTTATGGGTGGGCAAGACCATCCATCACCAGAGTGAATGATTCCAAGGGGAATGAAATTGTGATTTTAAGCTTTCCAGTATTTTAACATAGAATCAGATGGGTTGGAAAAGACCTTTAAGATCATCAAACAGCAAAAGCAAGTATGAAAATTGTGCTGAAAATACCCTTTTGTGCCCAAACACACTTAAAAATGAAAAGCTTTGCCAGTTTTAGGAATCTTGTTGCTTATCCGTACTTCTTTCCCTGCTGTGAACCCCCGAGTTGCTTTTGAGGACTGCAGCCTCCTGTTGCATGAAGCCTTTTCTCTGGGGCGCCTGCAGCCAAGCGCTGTGTTGGAAGTGTAACGGAATTAGTTACAGGGGCTGGAAATAGGAGCTGGGCCTTCAGGGGGTGAAAAATCAGGAGAACCTTGTAAAACTGCTCTGTATTTTAATGACTGCAGTAACACGATTCCCTGATCATGGAGAATCACAGGCTGCTTGTTCTTGTTGTAGGGTCTTGTTTTGCTTTCCTGTATGAGGTCCGCAGCAGTGCTCAGTAATTGGAGTTAGCAGCTATGAAGTAATGAGGTGCAGTGCTTTGGGTCACCTTTCTGGGTCAACACTGTCAAAAAATCTCCCTGAATTTGGCATCATTTTTAAGAGGAATGTGGGATCGTATCACACATCAGTTCCTGACAGACCCTATTTCTAGAGGACACAAATCCTGTACGTGCAGTCACACACTGTAAGGGTTTGGGATGTTATTGTAGTGCTTGGATTGCATTAAAAAAGAAAGAGGGAAAAGGAAAAAGCAGCTTCCCCCCAGAATGAAGTAGTTGCATTGAATACCCTTCCCTCCTAACACATGGCCCCTTGAAAGCATCCCAAAGTCCTGGTTTCTACACAGAACCAGTGTTCGTGATCCCTCTCCCACCTCACACGGGTGCATTCATGACTGTATGGACCTGGGTGTTATCCCAGTCTAAACTCTGGTAGAGGCTGCTGGGCTCAGGAATATGGACTCTTTGTGCCGGGGCTGACGTCTGATGAAGCTCCTTCACATCTCAGCTTTTTCTGCGCTGAATTTTACCTTCCCCGTGTGTGGTGGAAGAGCAGTGCATTGCCAGGAGTGTGGCAACTGCTCACATTCACTGACAGCATCTACAGCCTCTTGCAGTCATGTCTAACAGCGCAGAGCCTCACAGCATCAACCACCCAGCCCTCCACTTGACACCACGGCAAGTGCCAACTGTTCCACGGCCAGCGGTTTGCTGCCTGGTACCAGAACTTGCTGGGGCTGCTTTAAATGCAGGAGCCAGGTCAGGCTGTTCCCAACAAGCTCTCTGAAATCCAGCCCCTGCCCCTCTCTGAAATCCAGCCCCTGCCCCTAAAAGCAACAGTGGCCTCCTCTGCATGGAGCTGCCTGCTGGGTGGGGAGGAGGGGCCTGTGGGATGGTGGTACCCCACCAGCTGGGATGGGGATGGGACAGGGACAGCCAGTGAGTCCCACCAGTAAGGATACAGATGGGGACTGGGACAGAGGCAGCCAGCCATCAGCTTACCAGGGCTTTGCTGGGGTAGCTGGCCAGTGAGATCCACTCACCCCTCTGCAACGAATTAGACGTTGCTGTTTGTTGGTGGAAGTTTTGGGGCTTCAGTTGGAAGAAACCTGGTTGTGCCTCAGAACGGAAAGGAAGGGCTACAGAAACTTGCTGTTGTGAAGGCCTGGAGCAAGTGCCTGCCCTGGCTCTGTTCTGGTAATGCAGGGGCAGCCACGTGCCCCAAGGACCCTCGGCTGCTCCTGCCTGCTGCAGCACAGGCTGTGGGACAGTTAGACTCAAACACAGATCAGTCCACCTAAATACAAGAGGTTTGGGAACAGCACATACAACGTAGCACTGTTTCTTGTGGTATTTCAACATCTTACGTACTTGGACACCTCACGAGCAGGTGCTCTCTAATCTTTCACATGTGCCGTCAGTGTCTTGCCCCTCCATGAAGCAGGGAAATAGCAGAGCCTGCTCCTTCTGCCCTTTGCTCGACTGCAGTCTTCTTGCAGGGATGGAAATGTGTTAGCTGTTTGCTTTCCCATGCCCCAGCCAGGTCCTGAGCCCTTTCAAGCCACCAGAAATGGGGTGAAAGTAAGTGCACAGGGCTGTTCAAGCTGCAAGTCACTAACACAGACAAGAACACAAGAGGCTCAGGTTTATTGTTTCTGGCTTGCCTGCTACTGGACACGCAGCCCAATAGGTCTTCCAAAATCTGCTTAAAGCCCCCAGTTACTTTTCCCTTTGCCTGCCACCTTGTGTGCCAAGTTTTCACAGAGGAGTTAAAATGCCCCCATGACGTGGGCTCACGTAATAGAAACAATGACAGTTCTCTGTCCCTGTGAACTGGGGACTGCTGCAACAGAGACCACTTCCTTCAGGCAGGGCCTTGCTCTACAGGGTTAGCCATCACTCCACCACACAAGGCTGGGCTCAGGATTCCTTGTTCTAAGGTTTACAAACTCACCATTTCCCCCCAAAAACCACACTATGAGTAGGGAGTGCCTTTTCCACTGGTCCCATATAGGAACACAGAATATTGCGCTGTTTCACACCTAACACTGCATGTCAGTGGCTCACAGTGGTACCAAAGCCTATGGCTGAACACTTGACTTTCTGCCCAAGGGCTGCAGCTGAAGCTCAGTGCTGTCCATGTAGGATCCATGTAAGTGAGGTCAGGAACTCTCAACACATGGGGCAAAGAAAAATAACATCGGCTGCTGGCCAAGGGAAGCAGAACACGAGCACAGCAGGGCTGGGGCCTGAAGCAGTGAGGGGCAGGAGAACAGCATCAACTGTGTTGCCCGCTGCACTGCCCAGGAAGGATCCTGGATGCACCCACCATGGCCAGCACAGAGCAGCACACAGCTTCTGCTCTCCTCACCTCCACTGCACGTACTGCTCTTCTGCTGACTGACATGAGGCTTGGTGTGATCTGAGAGGGCCACCTGTATTGGCACATGCTGCTCTGCAGGGCTCCTGCAGGGATTAAAAGCCTTCAAGGACAACCACCCAGTTTTCAGAGTTTCTCTGCTCTGCCAGATGACTTAAACCCAGGACCTGGAACTGAAACGCTTCCACAGAGAGCATGGCCGAAGGTGGCAGCAAACCAGTTATTTCTGTGATAACCAACAGAGTAAGAGGTTGTTAATTCAACAGTGCTGTTACAAACCCCACAACACTCTAAGGTTTTGTTCTCTGTGCTTCTGTGGCATTAATCCTGTTCACAATTACCTTTCTTCCCAGTAAATGTCCACAAGGGTGTTACTACTTAGAACAGCAGTTTGTATCTCTTACAAAGAGCATTACAACAATTATTCAGTTTGCCATTTGCTTTCAAATGCCTTAGTCTATATCATGAGTTCAGCAAAAATACCAAGATTGGTTTCTGCATCATCTGCAGGACCTGGTTCTTCACTGTGGTCCTCTGGGGAGGTGTGTGCTTCTTGTTGCTGAATGGTCTTCCTCCTTCTCCTGCGAGTGTACACGGCGTGGCTCTTCCCCATCTCCTCAGGTGAGGTGTCTGCACTGGCGGGAGCTTCCAAGGCCAACTCCAAGCATTTGTAGAATCTAGAAGCAAACAACTGTACAGCTGTTATTTTCGCAGGTTTGCTCAGGATCTGCCCTGAGAAACTGATGCTTCTGTGCTATAACCAAAACGTGCTGCGAGAAGAAAATCTTGAACTGCAACACTGGAAGAAAAATCAGAACCATCAGCACACGTCTTGTGGACGCTCTTCGTAACGTGGTGTTAGGAATCAGCCAGTGGATGTGCTCATGTGCCTTTAAGTCCCTGTTAATCTTACAGAAACCATACGCTGGGACCAGGATAAATGTCTGGTGAATGATGGCATTAATGATCAGACAGACTGCTACTATTAGCAGTTCCTTTTAACAACTAGAAAGATCTCAAACCTATACACAATGAAATGCTTGTTTAATTCGGTATTAAGGCCATACAAAAAGAAGCTGCTCTTAGCCCATGTAGGTGTCTCTCCTTTGAGTCCTCATGCTCTTTGGCTCTTCAACTTGTTCTCTTCCATAGCTGGAGACAAATGCAAAGAGCCAAAGCACCTGTAACCTTCCACCACCTTCCTGAATCACCAATTTGGAAACTATACAGAGGGTTTGGTGGATTAAAGTGTGTGTTGCAATCTGAGTGCTTCTGAACCAGTTACTGTTAACAGAGCCGTTATCATTAGACAAAGTAACTGCTACTGGTCAGTAACAAACAGTCTGCAAACACCTGTGGTTCATGCATTTTTGCTGAAGTGGTTTAGTCGGAGCTCAGAAAGTCTACAGACATTGTATTTGAGACTTTGGGAAACTGTCTGGTTTGGTGGTTGGTTTTGCCTTTTCACACCTGACAGACAGGACCAGCGTAATCTCACAAACCTGTCAATCCTCCGGGTGTTTTCTTCCATCTTCCGATTAGCAACGTCTATCAGAAATTCCATGTATTCCTCAGAAACCATCAATTTCCCCTTGTGGCTCAAGGGAACTTCCAAGCAGTGAGTGCTCCGGACGGCCTAAATACACAGAGAAGCAGTTATGTAGAGTAAAGGGTTTTATTTTATGAAGGTCATTTAAATAATATGGGGAGTTCGTTACAGGAAAGAGCCCACTTATTCACAGGATTGGTTAGTTTGCTGTCAGCCAAAGCAGAAAGGTATTTCTTTGCTATAGCACACCCTGTGACAGCTGTCTGCCACTGCCCAGTTCACATCTTGCCTTGTATAAATCCAGGTTAACAGTAATGATATGATTTGGTTACTTTTCTCACAGGGAAGTAGAAAAGTCCTTACCATCATGATTTTTCCTCCTCTGCCAACTGTAATACCAGAGTTCCTGAACCCCGAATTGACAGCCACTGAATGCTGCAGAACAAATAAATGCTTTAAACAGGTCTTGCACACTTTCACACCAAGAACTAATTACGATGGGTTGCAATGCAACTTGCTATCTCAGCATTGCAAAAACCCTTATTCAATGCCATCTCCGCGTGAGTGCAATAACAGTTACACTGACATGTTTTTAAGATCAAACCCACACAAATCGTGGCTGGTCCTCCAAGAACCACAATCACTCCTCAGTGTCTAATCTTAATCCATCACTGCAGATGGCACATGAATGTCTCTTGGGAGCTCCACTATTTCAGCACATGAAGAGCTGGGAACCACACAGACATTGGTGCAACGCTTTTATAGCTAGAAGTGCAGCAGCACTGTAAAAGAAGCTAATCAGCTCCTTTCCACGTTAATGAAGGAACAAACCTACCAAGCATCACTCTCCAGAGTCATTCTGGGGGAGCAGAAGGAAAAGGTACTGCTCAATTAGTTGAAACACTGGAGCCAAAATGCACGTAGAAGCCCATCACTTTCAGCCAGCCAAAGTGACCCAGGCTCACTGGGGAAAATTTTGGAGTAATTATGTTTTCTAAAAGTCCAGCAAAATCTCTGCTAAGTCTAAAGCTGTTTTCTTCATCAGCTTGCTTTTTCTACCCTAGTTATGAAACATACAGCACATCTGGGACTGCTCTTGAGTGCTGAAGCTCATTCAGGAGCAAATACTGTTACGTTAACAGCCAGGAACAGCACAGAACAACAGTGCAAGGTTGTTATTGATGTAGTTTTACCAGAAGCTGAGCATCTTGCAGCTCTTGACACAGCACGTGAAGAACAAATGGTTCAAACTTGAGCACAGCGTCACCAGTGGCTTTCTCTAGGGCTGTCATCTGGAAAAGACACCAAAACGTTTGTATTAACACTGCAAGCGTGTGCTGTTACTACAGAGCAAAGAAGAAAATAACAGCTAGTCAGTGTGTGAAACAAGCACTGAAAATGCAGCAAACGAGTCCAAGAGACCAGGTTTGTTCAGCTGCTTTTGATTTCTCACTGCCTGTAATACATAGAAATGTCATGGATTTCCAGGATGCTCTTTGCTAAACTGATCAGGTTTGATAGATTTATCACAAGATATACTCTAAAAACTTGGAAAAGTGTGTTCCCCTGTTTACTTCTTTGTACATTCAAACAAATGGATTTAGTCCAGCATGGGAAGAGCAGAGCCTTACTGCAACCAGGGGAAACCTGAGCAGGGGTTACTGTGGGCTTTTACAGATTACTTTTTTAAACTGTTCTTTAAACTCAGAGACATAGAGTTTCTGGTACATTCCTCGGCTTCAGAAAGCTTCCTGGGGGTCAGCAGATTGAACTCATGGCCTAACATACTTGATCACATTTTATTCCTAGTTTAAATAGCAATGCACAGCCTGCTCTGTAAGAGTTACAAGGATAAAAAATGAATGAGAGGTTGAAATTAGAGACAAAAACTCACCAGACAAGGAAACAAATAAAGGAAGTAACTTCACAATCGTAACATTGAAGAGATCCCTTTCAGAGCCCTCAGCTTCTGGGAACACTGAGCTGCTAGTGGCAATTCTGCCTAGGTTTGAGAGTGTGCAGGCAGCTGGGAGACATCCCACACTGGTTACTATCACAATTTCTCTACAGTTCTATGCCATCTTTATGCAGATAAATCTCAAGGCTGATATTCCTTACTTGCCCTCAGAAAGGTCACTTTAAGGGAGTTATATTACTTATTTCATTGCATGATTCTTTAATCATAAGCACTATTCCACCCCCCCCCCCCCATCCCTTCTTGATTGCCTTCACTTGCTTAATTCACAGCACTGAAACATTTGTTAAGTTAATCTGAGGAATTCCAGCTTCTCATTTCAGTTTTCTCATACTTTGCTGTTTTGAATAGCCTCTCTCATCTCTCTTGTAAAATGAAAACACGCAATCAAATCCTCAAGAAATATAATCAAATTCGTATGCTTTTTAAAGACAAGATGGCATAAAACTGCTAACACTCTCTCCTTTAAACATGGAAAAGTATTTAAAGGTATTTAGGCAGCATCTCCTCCATAGATGTTCTCACTTTAAGTGGAAAGCAGGTCTCTGAATGGCCAAGTTTGTCCTTTCTGTGCCAGGTTTAAGAACCGCCGCAGTGACCGCAGCTGTTCTGGAGCCGGTGGGAACCAGGAACAGCTCACATCCCGCGGCGAGCGCCGTGGAGGGCTACCTGAGCCGGCCCCCGCAGCGCCTGGCAGCCAGCTGTGTTGACTCAGCTCCACGGAGGAGCGCGGTCAGACGCTCGCTCACGCAGGGCCGGGCTCGCAGGGGCCGTGCGGTGCCTCCCCACGGCACACGGCAGCAGGACACGGGCACACGCAGCGGTGACGGGGGCACCGCCATCCCGGCCCGCGTGTTCCGCGGCCCCTTCTTCCCCATGTCCAAGAACTCAGTTCCAGCCCCTGAGCAACAGTGCCCTGCCTCAGTACCACCGCCAGCCGCTGCGGCTGCAGCCCGCTCACAGGCTTGTCCCCGAGACACACGTTGTACCAGAGGGCACGCTGTGAGCTGTGAGCAGCGTGTGATGGGGTGAGGGGGGTTCTGCAGGGTTTCTGTCTCTGGAGCAATTCATCAGATACTCCAGGGGCAGCTTTTCAGCGAGAACACAGCTAAATCACACTGACCGAGACCTCTGTGCGCGGCACTGCCCTGAGCTGCTGCTGTACAGCACTTGCTTCCTCAAAAGGCTCATGAGTATTTTCGTAAAGGTTTTTTATTACCTCGTTGTGTCTAAACCATTAGTTTCCTGCAAACAAAATTTAACAGGGAACCACTGAAAGCAATTACCTCACAGAGCTACTTTGTCAAGTGTGAGGCTTTTTCCAAGCAGTGAGAGGATAAAAGGATAAAAAAAATTCCCAAGCAAATATCCCATGTTCATATTGTTAAGGTTAATATGGGGAGTGAGGTCAAATGAGCTGACAGCCAAAAAGCACAATGCACAGCACACAGCATCCTGACTTCCCTTCTCACTTCCTAAACACTGCACTAGCAAAGATTTACTAGACATGAAAAGTAAGTGATGTATTTACTTTTGAAGTGTAGCTTCAAAATTAATCAAAGACATTTTTCTTACACTTGCAATGCATGCATTAAAAACAAAAATGTGAGGTGTCCCTGCCCATAGCAGGGGGGTTGGAACTGGATGATCTTAAGGTCCTTTCCAACCCTGACTATTCTATGATTCTATGAAAAATCCTCCACCTGCTAAGGGGCACAGGAAAACCCGGAGTGTTTTTTCTCGTAAGAGTCAGCAGTAACTGTGTCCTCCCCAGCCTGAGCTCTGCTGAGGGCTATTTCACCAAACTCTGCTCGGCTACAAGAAACACTGATGAAGGCAAATACACAGAGCAGATTTCTCTGTGCACGTGTGAGAATGCATGCATATGGCAAGGTGAGCTCTGCATTGAGAGAGAATTCTGACCTTGTAACTGCTGCTTTTTGGGACAAAGCTCAGAGATGTTTGCAGAGGCAGGATCATTCTGAAAGCACACTAAAAAGCCCCACTATATATATATATATATATATATATATATGTAAATATACATTTATTTTTTGGAAGGGGGGCGGAATTTAAAGATACTAAATTAAAAATGCAGCGTAAGAGTCACTGTTACTGTAGTTTCAGGTGTCTGTAACTTAAAGGCCATCAACACAGCAGGCCGAGCTGCAGGCAGGCTTAAATTCAAGTCAGTTTCGATGGCTTGAAGGACTTAGTTATTCCATACACAAGGAACATGCTCCCCGGCATGCTCACCTTTGCACATCTACCTTTAATGGAAACAAAGGAACTTGGTTCTTCTGGAACTGCTGAGCAGAACAGCAAAGCAAGTGTCCCTCGCTTACGGACAGTTAAAGAGGACAACACTAAATATCTGTTAATCACAACAGACCCATTCTGAAAGAGGTATTGCAATTCCTGGAGGTTCAAACTGCTGGAGAATGGGATAAAGGGCACACTATCCTGCCTCTGTCCTGCAGGAATGTTGCTGCTTGAGTAAGGTTCATCCCAGATGCTGCCTGACACAGAACTCTTGCCAGGAAAACACCCAGCTCCATACAGTGACTGCTATTTACCTGGGTATAGTTATATTTATATATAATTATATAAATATATAAATATAATAAAAATAATAATAAATATAATAAATATATTTATATATAAATATATATTTACAGGGAATAAATACATTTAGCCCAGCGTGGTCTGCACTGTCAGCACTGCCCAAAGCCCAAGCAAGCATGCTACAAAATTTAAGCTTGTTTTACTTTAGGATAGGAAGGCTTTTAAATCAAACCCAGTCTGCTGTCGATACCTTGCTGGCAATCCAGCAAGGAGGGAAAACAAAGAGCGGAT
The DNA here is from genome assembly GCF_033815535.1 of Pezoporus flaviventris. NCBI lineage: Eukaryota > Metazoa > Chordata > Aves > Psittaciformes > Psittacidae > Pezoporus > Pezoporus flaviventris. Next base: position 3,570,852 of record NW_026892607.1, on the reverse strand, counting down.
AAAAAGATCAGAAGTGAAAAGTACAGTGTTATACTGACAGTGATCCTCCAGGGAAGGAAGAACGCGCTTAGAAAAGAGTTACTGATGCTTACTCTGAATAAGGGCTTGGAAAAATAAGACTCACTGGATTAGAACTGGTTTTGGAAAGGCAGTCTCCTGCTACAGGCGCCCCAGTAACCCCCGATTTCTTGTTGAGCGAGTGATGGGGAGATCATGTGGCTCCAGACAGTAAGAAAGTATCAAAGTTTCCTATTAGCTGCATTTATAACTATGCCAAGAATTTGGTGTTGCGTTTAAAAGCATTCTGTTCAAAGCAGGTTTTGAGTAGAACACCTGGAGAAAAGCTTATTTTGAGGTGACAGTGCAAATTCACCGTAGAACAGCAGTAACTGTCTATTTCACATGACTTGGATTGTTTCCCCACGGTTTTCCCCGGCACCGCGAGCATCACTGAATAAACACAAACGCGTCCTCTCACCACATCGTCCTTCGCGCACGTCTCGTGTGTCACCAGCAGCCACGCGCAGTTTGTCTTCTGGATCCCGCAGCTCTGCGCGTCCTGGGGACGGAGAGAAGCGACTGAGCTGGCCCGCGGGGAGCTGCGCCCGGCTCCTGTGCAGCGCAGCCCGGCCCCTTCAGAGCAACACCACCGGCGCCACACGTCCGGCTGTCAGCGTGCCCGGGGCTGCAGACCCGCCCGGGTGGGCGCCCCTCCGCGGGACCCCCGGGCTCACCGCGGCGCCGCCCTGCGCCAGGACCAGGCGGCCCGAGCAGGAGCTGGTGGTGCAGAACCGCGACCGCCCGTTGAGCAGCTGCACCACGGCGGCGGCGCGCTCGTCCAGGCCGCCCTTCCGGCTGGCGTCCGCCCGCGCCAGGCGCTGCGCCTTCCGCTGCACGAACGCCGCCATCGGCAGGGACGGGACCGGGACCGCGACCGTGACCGTGACCGTGACCGTGACCGGGATCGGGATCGGGATCGGGATCGGGATCGGGACCGGGATCGGGACCGGGATCGGGACCGGGACCGGGACCGAAGACCCGAACAGCCCCGCCCCGCGAGGCCGACGGCAGCCTGCGGGGTCCAACCCGCAGCACGCGGCGGGGAGGGCGGGCGCGGCCTGCAGCTGATTGGGAGGGTTAGGGGGCGGGGTCTGGCGGCGGCGGGGCGAGGCCTTGATACGCTGGCGTATCAGAAGCGTGTCCTGGTGATGACGAAGTACCCGGGGCGGGGCTTGGCGGCGGCGGGGGGCAGATCCCGCGCTGACGCCGCTCCGTGCCCGCCCGCTCCCCGCCGAGCAGCCGGTGAGCTCCGGGAGCCGGGTGGGGCCTCTCGTACCCGGTGCTTCCCGGCTTGAGGAGAACCAGGTTCCGCTTCCGGACCGCGCCGGGCCAGGGCTGCCGGCGGTTGCTCGGAGGCGGGGAGGCCCCGGGCAGCTCCGGGCCGCCGCGGCAGCGCTCTCTTGTACCGCCCCTGCTGCCGGGCTCTCGCAGGCGCCCGTCTCTGTTCGCTGCGCTTCAGCCCAGGTGCCCGCTGCCCTCCCTGTCCTAGGGCGCCTCCCGCCCCCTCGCTGCCCGCCCGGTTCCTGCCGGGGGCCCGCCTGGTGCTGCGCGTCCCGGGGAAAGGCGGCTGCGGCTCTCGAGAAGCTCCAGCGCCGCTCAGCCCCGGCCCCTGGCCCTGCTGCTCGCCCGCTCCTTCCTGCCGGGCTCTGCCGGTCGCGGCAGCCGGGGCCGCTGTACCCTCCGCCCCGCTCCCGCCCTTCCCAACTCCGGGGTGGGAGGGCTCCTCTCCTCCCGGTCCTGGATCGCCCGTGCCGGGATGTGCCGCCGAGGCACTCGGGAGCCTCCGGGACGCTTGTGCTGCCGCTGCCCCTCCGACAGGCGCCGGCTTGCTCCCGGGGCTGTGGCCTTACTCATCAGTCATCGTGCAGGGTCACTTAGCAAGGCCTACAGGTCCAGTTGTTGGCCCAGCAGAACGGGAGCCTTTTCCTTTGGTTTGTTGCTATGTGCAGAAGTGACCTAAGCTTCAGGAGGTACCTCACGGTGCAGGTTCTTGTCATGTCCCCAGGGCAGTGTTAGTGTATATCCTTGTGACTGATACCCTCCCTAGCTTGAACGGGTAACCACAAATTGGAAGCCTCGCAGAAGACTCTAACAGTCAGGAGAAAGCCAACAGTGATTAAGTCAGGTGCTTTTGAAAACTGTAATCATCGCTGGGGTAAAGCCTCCCTCTGGCTACAGACAGGAGTTCTCTAGCTGGAGTTGGCCAAAAGTGATCTCTTGGTGTCTTTGAGGTTCCTGTGTGCCTTGTGATCCCCTGCTGTGTAGCCTGTAGGATTGGATCCCTGGAGAAATTGTGTGTAACTTCTCCTGTAGCAGGAGTAACCTGCTCGTGGTGTTTTGTGAGAATACTTCATGTTTGCAATTGGAAAACACAGCTTCACGTGTTGGTACATGGCATCGCTGCACTGGGGCAGGCGAGGCTGTGAGCTGCACTGTGGCAAAATTCAGCTGGAGTTAAGGACTGCGATCTCAGCTATCTGCTTTTTGTTTTAATCGCCTGTGGTACCTTCTGTTTCTGACAGCTGATGAGGCGTGCTTTGTGTTGCCCTTTCATCACATGTCAGTTTAATAGGAAGCAGGAACAGTGACTGGCGCATCCCTGAGCTGCTGACCCTGTCATCCAGTGTGCCAGCATGGAACAGTAAAGTGTCACAGTTTTTCCCCAAAGCACTGTGCATCTCTGCCCATGTAATAGCAGTGCAGTGGTCACTCACAGGAGCTGCTGTAGAAAGCCTTCTGTGGATAAATTATTTGCATGTGATTTTCTTCACATCCACAAAATCCTGCAAATGGTAGAGGTCGTTTTCTGCCTTTTGCAACTTTTGAGGGAAAAAAGCCAACCAAGCAAACACTACCCTACCTACCCCCATTGAGAACAGCAGTGAGGGTTTGTTTGGCCAGGTGCTTAGCAGGTGGGGGTTGGATTTCTTTGTTTTGAAGATGCAGAATGAATTATGAAAGCAATACAATGTTACTGTGTCTTTTGTTTTTTTTCCCCAGGTACTCGGATCAGTATGGCAGCCACAAGAAATGTGATGAGAGCTGTCAGAGTTCTTGAGTTTGGTGGCCCTGAGGTGCTTAAGCTCCAGTCAGATGTTCTAATTCCTGATCCAAAAGAAAATCAGGTAATAAGAGTTCTGTGAAGTGAAGCAGTGATACAGGATGATAATGGGTACACTAAGAAGTGAATGAACTGCACACAACTTTTCATCTTGAATATGTATGGTTTGATCAGTGTATTTGTGCTACCTGAGACATCACGTTTAACAAATGTGGGGGTTTGCTGCTATAGGGGCTATGTATTCCACTTAAAGGACTTCCTGAAAATAGCTTCAGTTCAGCACTGGATTTTTGCTGACTTTGTTCAGGAATTCAATTAAAATGCCATGATACTGTGCTGTGAATTGACATCCTGAATCCTTTCAATGATTGCTCAAGAAGCACCTTTTCTTTCAGGTGTTAATTAAAGTCCATGCCTGTGGGGTAAATCCTGTTGAGACATATATTCGTTCTGGAAATTATGCCAGAAAGCCAGCTCTGCCCTACACTCCTGGCTCAGATGTGGCTGGGGTGGTGGAAGGTGTTGGGGAGCATGTGACTGCGTTCAAGGTATTTACCCATCGAGGTCTAACTCCCTGTTGCTTCGTGTATCTTCTTGGTGTGCTTGCTCCAGTTTTATTGTGTATGATCATGCAATCTAATGAAGGGGAAAATCACCTTCATGGGCTGGTAAAAGCAAGCAGCGAGATCACGCTGGCAGCCCAGCCTGCAGGGGGAACCGGAGGGAAGTCTTCAATGCTGTAACCTCCCAGAGTTGAAAGGCCTCAGAAGAGCCTTTGCTCTGCAGTTTGTCTGCTGGCAGCAGTAATGTCAGGTGCACAAAAGTTGTGGTTCAGAACTGTTCTGTGGCATTGCAGAAGTTCACATTTTCATTGCTCTGTAAAATGGAGACTAGTGAGTGGGAAATGGTTAAAACACTTTGGTTCACTTTGTTATCCTGATGGAATCAGCAGTTTTAATCCTGATGATGCCTCTGTTTTCTTGTGAAGTATGCTTGTGCTTGAGGTAATGATTGAATATGGAACTGCAACATTCTGATCAGTGTGTGCCCCAGGCAGATCCCCTGGAAACGCTGATGGCCACACTCACTCTGTGTGTGCTCCCAGTGCTTGAGAGCCAGCTGAGCTTTGTGCACCCCTGTGCAGGTAGTTAATAAACACCAAGTGTGCACAAACCAAACCCATACCCTTCACATGCTGCCTATCACCGAGATCAGCGTCCAAACAGGAGAGAAATCAGAGCTCGGGGAGAATGCTGACGTGAGAACAGCAGCAACACTGAGTTTCCTCAGAGTATATTAAGAGTGTGTCTCTCTTTCCGTGTTTAAACAAAAGCAATTGAGAAATGACTTATGTTTGTAAAAGCTTTCAAGGTTTTGCGTTTGGCACCTGTGGGCGGAATTTTTTAATGTTCAACTTCATTAAAGTTAATATTAATGAGACAGTAGGTTTTCGTGTTACACTGTAGAGGGGGTTATAATTATGATGCTTAAATGTAAGTACATGAAATGATACGGTTTGTGTTGCATGGATTGTAGGTATCCACACTTTTAAAAATCTTCTCTGTGACAAATGTAACTGGTTATTTTTAATAGGGGAGCTGTTAGAAATAGCCCAGACTTCTGTGATGTGGTTCTTAATGTGTATTAAGGAAAAAATAAGAAATGATTGATTTCTATATTTTCTGCCCTTGTTTCTAGAAAGGTGACAGGGTTTTTACCATTGCTACGATCTCAGGAGGATATGCAGACTATGCAGTTGCTGCAGCTAATAAAGTCTTTCCTTTGTCCGATAAACTGGACTTCAGGCAAGGGGCAGCGATTGGAATACCCTACTTCACTGCTTACCGTGCTCTTTTCCAAAAGTAAGGTGTCAGATCTACTTTTGTGCATTTTACTTTGGAGTGCTTAAAATACTGAAATTCGTACTTTCATTGTCCTGTGAAATGGGGGAGATGAATGAGTGGAAGATGTTTAAAATGCCAGTTCCATTTGTTATCCTGATGGAACAGTCAGGTAACTGTTACCTAGAAGCTGTATTTTCCTGTTAAGTATTTCTTCTTGAGAGAACAGACCTGGAAAGGCTTCTCTGACAAGTATCATGTAACAAAGTGTGTAACTTTCAGTGCTCATTGGTTTTTTAGCTAGGGAAGATAATTCTAATTCTAAGGGAAGATAATTCTAAGGAACAATTCTAATTTTTTAATTGAACAGTGTGCTGTAGGGCAGAGCCACATCTATCCTTCAGCAGGGAGTCTGCACAGCCTGAGCTGTTGCCTTAGACTAGTATAAGGAGTAAAAGCCCTTGGTGCCTGCTCAGTGAGAGCTTAGGACTGGAAACCTGGTTTGGTTTGACAGAACAGATGATTGGAACTAGTGGGGTTTGGTTTAAGATCTGTAACAGGTGAAGGTCTTGCACTGATGTTCAGCACCAGCCTGTTCCCTGCATGTTGACTTTATTACTTACATTCATAAATGATGCAGCTTATTTTGCCTCCTCATTTTCCCAAAGAGGCTGATGATACCCGTTTAGCCATAACACATGTTGGAAATAATGCTGTGTGCAAGGTGGGATTTGGTGTCAGTATGTGCAGTCTGATAATGCTGGTCCTGTGCTGCAGTCACAACGCCAATATTTTCTCTTTTCCATGCAGAGGCTGTGCCAAAGCAGGGGAAAGTGTGCTCGTGCATGGTGCAAGTGGGGGAGTAAGTATTTTGAGAAGGCAAGTTATAAGAACTGCTGCTTTCTGTCCTGAATCTGCTTTTGCCTGTGGTAGCGTGTATGGTCACATTTATATCAAGAAATGGATTAGCAAAATCAGGATTTTCTCTCAGATACACTAGCTACATCTTTCTTTGAGCAAGCCCTGTTATTCTGAAGAAGCATGAAAGTGCAGGAGTAGTTGTGTAAGGTCCCTGGCACAGAGGACACACGGGAAGCACATTGCTGCAGTCAGAAGTTGGTCTGGGAGCTTCGTAACAAGTTGTGCTCAGGTGAAATGAAGAGTAGGAAGCTGTGATTTTAACATCTGTGCAAGTTTCAGGTTTCCAGTGCAATGTGTAATGCTGGTATCGTAGCAGGTGATTTGTATCAAGTGTATGTGGCCCAGCTGTAACAGACAGACAACATTCCACACGGATTTATAGCAAATGCTGATAGCTACTAAAAAAACCTCAGGGCTTTGCTATGCCTCTGTAAACAGACATGTTTTTTAAAGACTGGCTATTTTTACTATCCAAATCACTTACTATGGCAAAAAACTTGTTACTAGGCCAACTTCTTAAATGGAAGTTCCAAGTGCTGGCAGAATCTATAAAACTTCATATGCTAAGAAAAAAAGACAGATTTTTTTGAAATGATTCTCTTTTGCCCTGCCTCAGGTGGGAATAGCAGCATGTCAGATTGCCAGAGCTTGCGGTTTAAAGGTTTTGGGGACAGCAGGAACCGAGGAAGGCATGAGCATGGTCCTGCGGAATGGTGCTCACCAGGTGTTTAATCACAGAGAAGCCAACTACATCGATAAAATTAAGGTAAGCCTGTACCAGGGCTAGGTGGTGCTGTGTGTGTGCTTCTTACTAACAAAATGTGAATAGTTGCTGGCAGAAGTTTTTCAAAGTAGATCTATATGGGATCTACATACACACACAGTAGTGTGCTGCCTCCTTCATGCCTGCACAACTTTTCCAGGCTGGAAGAGCTGAGCTTTCTTCCCAGGCAGTGGCATTCAGAAACTTGCATTCCATCACATTCCAGTGGGGTAGCATGTCATAATTCCGCATACCAGAGTATGCTGAAATTAAATTTAGCTGTCAGCTTTAGTGCAAAGGCTGTCCTCACAATTCAAACACTGACCCACAAAGTGTGTGTTATCTGTAGCATACGAGATAAACAGTGGCACTCAACACTAATTGGAGGGATTTAAATAACATCTGATGTCCTGCAGGAGTACACAGGGATGGGAGGAGTTGATATAATAATAGAAATGCTCTCCAACATCAATCTTGCCACTGACCTGCAACTGCTGAACTACGGAGGAAGAGTGATGGTGAGTGGGTTTAGTCCCTGACTTCAGTTTGTGCATCACAATTCAGCAGTTACAGCTTGAACCATCTTTTAACTCATTTGTAACAGGTTGTGGGCTGTAGAGGTCCCGTTGAGATAAATCCAAGAGACACTATGAGTAAGGAATCCAGCATAACTGGAGTTAGTCTTTTCCTTGCAACAGAGGTAAGAAACACTTTTGTTTCACAGCATGTTTCGTTGGCTTATTCCAACTCCTGCTTCCGGTTAAATCATGTGTAGGGATGAAAGCAGAGTCACTGTAACTGGTTTGTTCATTCCTTTACATCTAGAGTTAATCTCAGAACATCACAAAATACTTTTGGGTTATGAAATATGGTTTAACACTTGCATAAATACTCAGTACTTTCCTGAAAAATAAAGACCTTGTGGTAAGCACTGTTCTGTTTCACACAGGAGGAGAAGCATGAGTGTGCAACAGCACTCCTTGATGGCATAGAAGCTGGCTGGTTGAAGCCTGTTGTAGGCTCTGAATATCCACTGGAGAAAGTGGCGAAGGCACATGAAGACATTATTCACGGTAGTGGTGCTCGGGGGAAGATGGTGCTCCTTCCATAGAGTCTTTTTCCAGTTACGCTGTAGCTGTTCCAGCAGCACCTTTGGTTACCTGATTCTCTCATGGTATATTACAAAGCATACTTTTGATGAGGTTTGCCAGTAACAGCAAATTCTACCTTCCATTAATGACATTAATGATCAGTCTATTTTCTTATTGTAATAAGCAGAGTTTCCCATACTTTAAAGTAATTTTTGTAGATTTTTTTTTTTTTTGGCTGATGTGGAAATAATGGACCTCCTCCACTGGTGTGGCCTTGTGGGGCAGGAGAGCCTCACATCTAAGGCAGGATTTGATATCCTGCTCTCTGTGGGTCAAGCAGATAAAAGAATGTCCATAATTAACTCTATGTATATAGCTGTGACTCTGGAAATTTCTTAGCCACAAAATTTGCTCATCTTACTCATTTTTTTGTCACATAATTTACATGGAATAAAAGCTTTTACTGCCAAAATGGTTCACTTTCCAGTTCAAAAGATGGGAAAAGAACCTCTCAATACGAACTCTTTGGGAGCAGAGGCAGTTGTTGCTGCACCTGACTTCATATCTGAGGTCAAAGCGTCCCGGGTAACCCAAAGGGATGGTGACTTTGGAGCTGCATGCTAATAGCTGCTACTCCGCAGTAGCTGTCCAGCCCTGATTTGACCTTTGCCAGATTTAAAGCGCCCTGAATCCCTGGCTACAGTGCAGAGACAGAGGCTGCACGGGGTGCTCAGAAGTCATGTTGCTTCAGAACTGAATGTATTTACATGGTTGACTTGTTCTAAATACAAATTGATTGAGGAAGGGCATTTTCTTTGCTATATTGACGGTTCTTACCTAAGATCTCATCTCGGTCTCTTCTCTGGTGGGTTTAAGCCATTCCTCCTTGTCCAAAGGAGGCTGCCTGTAGGAGGCTGGAGGGTTTCTTGCAACCCCTTTAGGCACTGGAGCTGCTCTCAGGTCTCCCCTTAAGGAGCCTTCTCCAGGCTGACCCAGCCCAGCTCTCTCAGCCTGGCTCCAGAGCAGAGGTGGCTGTTGAGTACATCAGCTTTCTCCATGTTGGTTGTCACCAGCTCTCCTGTCTTATTTACGGATGGTGGTGCATTGTCTTTAATCTTCCCTCTCTGGCCAACATATCTGTAAAGGCTCTTGCTGTTCTTTGCATCCCTCTCCAAATTCAGCTCCAGTTGTTCCTTAGCTTTTCTAATCCATCCCTACACATCTGGGCAGCATCTCCACATTCTTCCCTGGAGCTGTTCTTTGTCCAGTTTCGTGTTATTTTCTGATTTGAGATAATGTGAGATAATAAACATTTTTTTTTTTTTCAGTTAATAACTGAGTGTAGATATTGACCTCTTCCTACATTTTAAAATGAATTCTAATGCTCGTGCTCACCCTTGGGTTAGCAGTTGACGGTAGCAAAGGCTAGTGTCAGACCTGTTTCTGGCTTCTGCCCTTCTGTTACACACAGATCAGTGTTTTGGTTTTATTAAAGGCACTACCAAGGTCTCATAAGGTTTCATCACTGCTTCAAGTTGGGAACTGAGGCTGAGGCCCAAGACAGGTGGTGTCCTGGAGGCAAATATTGTTGTGCAAATTATAGTGTGCTGGGGAGGAAATGAGCGTGGATTTCAAGAGTATGAAATTGTGAGCAATAACCCGGGCACATATCACAGGAGAGGAAAGGAGGCCTTTTCAGTGGGGCTTGTGAAATGGATTCAGTTCATACTTCGGATGAAAGAGCAAGGTGTTGGTGTTGAGCAGGGAAGGGATTATTTTTCTAATGCAAGGTTGAGTAACGTACGGTCCCTGTGGCAGTGCATCTCCTGTGTTTGAAATGAGCTTCTTGGGAGGCCACACAGAGTTCTAGATTCAGGTTTGCAACATCGGGCTCTTTCAGAGGTGGGAAGTTCTCTCTTGATGCCATGTTCATTTAGCTGGGACTGCTGCTCAGGCGGTAACTGAGACTTACAGGTAAACATTTCTTTTAATATACCATAGAGACACATCTTACATAGATATATATCTAGAGAGAGATACTTTTCCTGATGAGAGATAGATATATATATATATATATATATATATATACACACACATACTTTTTTTTTTCCATTGCTATTAATCCTCTACAATCTAAGTGTTTGTATTTCTGCTGGGGTGGGTGGTATTGAGATACTCAGCCTTTATTCTAATTACTGAGCACAGGACTATGTGGGACAGCCTGTGTGATGCCCCAGTGGGGGGCAGCTGGTGTCCCCGTAGCTGCCCTTTCCATAGGAGCAGGGAGCTGCGTTTCTGTGGAAGGCTGAGGAATGGCTCACCCGGAGTAGGGGTGTGGGTCGGGACCGCCTTGGCTGGTGGTTCAGGTGAAGGTGTGATTGTTCCCGTTCGCTCAGGCAGAGCGCGGGCTGAGGCTGGGGTGGTGTGTGAAATCTGCCATTCCACTTGGGAACGCTGCGAGTTCAAACAAAACTTCTAATATGAACGAGGTAATATAAACTTCTAATATGAAGGAGCAGTGGTTAACGGTGGGTACGCCCACGGAGGTGATGATGTGCATATGAAAGTACAGATTTTCCTTAAGACGTACAGTGTATAAAATATTTAATCGTTTGAATCTGGCCGTAGGTCGGGGGTATTGTGCGGGTAAGAGGCTCACGGTGCCCAGCAGCTCCTTTCCTGCTCGGCGCTGGAGCCCAGAGCAGCTGCTCTGTGCGCCGGGGTGTTTGTGAGCGGAGGGTTTCTCTCCGGAAGGTGTCAGGGTCGTTCTTCTGCTCTGGCTGCCTCGCAGCTCCCCTGCAGCGGTAACCGGAGGGACACGGCAGCAGGACCCGGCCGCGTTGCGCACTGTAACGTTTAGCGTCCGGCCTTGACGAGCATGGGAGCGGGAGCGTTGTTTTAGTAAGACCAGCGCTGGGCACAGGGTGCAGGAGGCGCGAGGGGGCTGCGGCCGGAGCCGGGCGGTGTGGGCGGCGCTGCTGCAGGGATGGGGGCCCGTGCGCGCCCCGGTCCCTGCCCTGCGGCTGAGGGCGAGAGCTCCGGCTTGCCCCTACCCCTACCCCTGCCCCTGCCCCCGCGGCCGGGTCCGGGCGCCCCCGTCGGTGCCCACCCGGCTGTAGGAGTGGGGGAGCGGTTGGGAGAGGCCAGCGCGCAGCCGCCGGGCCCTGGCCCCGCCCCGCGCAGCCGCCCCCAGCGGGGGAGCCCCGCCCCCCGTGTCCTAGCGACGGGGACGCGGCGGCTGCGGGACCCTCACCTGCCCCGAGCCGCCGGTGCCGGCGCCATGAGCGGCCCGCAGGCAGGGTGAGTGCGGCGGGACGGGGCCGGGGCCGGGGCCGGGGCTGGGCGCGGAGCTCCAGTGCGGGGGATGGCGGAGGGGGGGTGGTTCACCGGTGACCGCAGGGCTGGCTGTCCGTGTGCTGCGGGAGCGGCGGGGCCCGGGCGCCCTGACGGCGGCCCGCGCGGGACTGGAGGCACCGCAGAGAGACCCTCAGGGACCGGCCGCGGCTGTGCCCCGGCTCTGGTCCCGGCCCGGGTCCGCGGGGGTGAGTTCCAGAGCACCAAGAGATGGGAGTCAGGGACACCGGGCATCCGCGGAGCTCCATCCGTGACACAGCCCGTTCAGCGGGCGATGCGCCGGGTGAAGAAGCGGTGCTGGAGCGCGCCCGCGGCCCTGCAGCACAGCAGCAGCACAGGAGCCCTCCAGCCCCGTGTGGGCAGTGTCAGGACTGGAACCTGCAGTGGGAGTTGATTGTTTAAAAAGGTTTGAAAATCTCTTTTATGAAAATACCTTCTGTGAAGAGTTATGGGGGCCTCTTTTGTGAAGAAATCCGTAGACCTCCAAACAAAATCCAAGCTTGCTCTTGGAAGATGGTCTCACTGTAGTCACCATGTAAAGCACTTCTGGACACTGGATGGTGTTAATCTGGTTTTGGGAAGACACGTGTGCTGTGACTGATGGGATTCACTGCACAGATGTGCCAGGAATGCTCCAGCCTGCACAGGCACAGAAGACAGTCACTGTGACAAGCTAACAAGGACCTTGCAGTGGTCTCACTGCAGCCAGCCAGGGCCGATGGGTTCCTTCCTGCACATGTTCAAGCAGACACAGAATGTGGTTTCAGGAGACCATGGCCTCTCCCTCCCTTAGTTATCACCGAGTGAAACTGTACATGTGATAAGGGTCCTGTGGGCTTGGAATGAGCCAATTGGTTATTGTTAGACTCCAAAGCCCCATCTAGATTCCAAGTCGCCTGCAGACATCAGTGTTTGGCTCAGCAGCTGTGTTCTGGAGTGGCTCCTCACAAGCACTGTGTCAGTTGTTGAGGTTAATACCCGCAGAAGCCGGAGCTGTGAAGTCCAGGGGTGGTGCAGGATTTGTGCTGAAGGGTGCAGTGAAGACAGCAGCAGCCCTCTGAATGCCTGCACTGGTGAGTGGGTGACACGATCCCAAACTCAGTGATGGAATTGAACCATCCTTTCATTCCTCAGCCCATGCTGGGCCATTCCCAGCCAGGATTCACACAGTCCTTACCGCCAGGATTTAACGCCAAGTCCCAGTTCTGCAGAAGACTACTTTTCCCCCTCTGCGGACCCTGACAGGAGCTTATTTGGACATGGGCTATGGCTCACGGTGGCTGAAGAGCTTTGGACAAGGGCCTGTAGGGACAGGACAAGGGGAATGGCTTTAACCTGCTAGGGGAGAGACTAGCGTTCTCCAGGCTGAACAAGCCTGGCTCTCTCAGCCTTTCCCCACAGGAGGGGTGCTCCAGCCCTCCGATCACTTCTGTGGCCTACCCCGGACCCTGTCCAACAGGTCCATGTCTTTTCTCTACCCAGGACTCCAGAGCTGGATATAGTACTCCAAGGGGGGTCTCACCAGAGCAGAGGGCCAGAAGTCTCCAGAGGGACGTGGGACAAGCCCATGTGTAGTGCCAATATGACCCACTCCCAGAGTTCTTCCCAATGGTTTAATGGGCCTTAGTTCAGGCCCAGAACATTTCCTTGTTCCCTCCAATACCCATCTGAACTTTGAATTTAACTCAGCCTTTTTGAGAACCAGCCTGTTCATAATTCACATGAAACCAATGCATGTCAAGAGGCATCTTTGAATTTAAAGTTGCTGCATTGCTGTGCTCAGGTGGAAGCTGCATTTTAACTAGTTATATGGTCTGTGAAGTACGAGATGGAAGGCAGTAAATGAGGAGGAACTGGGTTGAGTTTCTCCTTTGCCTCCGTACGCGATTGACGGTGATACTATAAGTCAATACTTGGCACAGTTGATGTAATCTGGTTGTTTCAAATGCAAATGCAAAGAGTGGGTTAGAAAAGTGACGTAGAACAGTTGCTACAGCACGAGTGTTTAATCAACATGTGCAATGGGGTGAGCTGGACTGTTTGTGTAAGGTTTAATTTAGTGCTGGTAGGCAACCTGTGAGATTACTGTGAAGCCCCAGGCAGAATTCCTGCAAATCCATGACCCCTTCTATTTATTTTTTAATTGTTCTTTCTTCCCTTGAGCACGCTTTTTGGATTACTCCATTGGAAGGTACGTAACAGAGGTACAGTGGCATTGAATGTAAGGCCAAAAGAAACAAGAGATCAGCCCCTTGTTGTATGATTAAAACCTTATGCCTGGAGAGCCTGGGGCTCGGCTGAACGTGTCAGGCACCATATGTCTGAGAGCGTACGTTTCACAAATATGAATGGATTTAGTGTATCAAAAACTTGACCTCACTTACTGCCACTTCCGGACACTTTAGGTCAAAACTAAGTGTTCATGGCCAGGTTGGAACCTGCTCTGGTGGAAGGTGTCCCTGACCATGGCAGGGGGTTGGAACTGGATGAGCTTTAAAGTCTCTTCAACCCAAACCGTTCCATGACTCTGTGATTCTCTGGTCTCTGGAGGTGCCTTCCAGCCCAAGTTATTCCTACAGGTCTCCGCAGGAGCTGCTGTGTCTGTCACCAGTGCAGAAGGGCAGGATGGAGCACAGGCTGTGTGCTGGGGCAGGGTGCTGGTGGGCAGCACACTTGGGTATCCGGCAGGGCCCGTGCCAGGAAGCCAGTCTGTGCTGCTGGACTCAGCCAGGAATCGTGTGCCAGGACCTGTGTGGCACAATGGAGACCTGCCGAGGGTCAGCTTATTGCCAGTGTTGGAGGAGACCTCCAGGGCTGGGCTTTCTGGACCCTGTGCCTTGGCAGTGGTCGCTGTTTCTGATATGAAGCTTCCAGATGCATAAGGTGTTGCTTTTACATAATGCAATGGGTATTTATCTGACAAAACACTGGGATTCATCAAGACAGTGTTTTGTGCAGCACACTTTTGGGTAGGTCTTTATAACTTAAACAGTTATAATTTGGCTGTCAAGGGCTTTATATGCGTCTGCATTGATTTTATTTCAGATATCTTGCAACCTACAACAGCCTTACAGACAAACACCTGGTTGGGTATTTCAACAACACCAGGATAAGACGGCATCTTCAGAGATCGGGACTGGTGAGATTGAAAAGTTCCCTTTTATGAGGAAAAAAAAGAATAGAATAAGGAAAAGCATGCTCTGTTATACCGTTGCACCGGTCAGGCCATGGGTGGTTCTGTTGTTGGTTTGTTAGAGGGATGTGTTGTCCCTGGTGCCAGTTTGACCAGCCAGCCAAGCACATGGCATTATGCTGTGCCAGACCAAAGCCACACAGTCACGCCAGGGCTGGGGCCGGGTTTGTTCAATCAAAGCATTTCCCAGCGCATCCTCACCCACTGCTGGCCAGGGCAGTGGTGCACAAGGCTGTCAGGACACCAGGGTCCCAGGGCCACCTGGGGTTGTGAAGCTGCTGGCACGTGGGTCCTGGTGGGTGATGGTTGCACACTGGAAGCAGTGTGCTAACAGTCGGTTTGGAGGCCATACTCCATAGGATACCACACTAGGCTTCCACTGCACCTTCTGCAATGCAACCCGTATCATGCATATTTGTGGGAAGCTGGGAGCAGCAGGTGGCATGAACTGAAGATGCATTTAAATGCTGGAGAGCCTCCAGCTTCTGCTCAGCAAAGCAGCTTCTGCAGGTTAGGACATAAAGCACTGTATCACTGCATGGTTATGGCATGTGGTAATCTTGTATTGCACATCCAGACAGAAGAAGGTATTTCATGGAGAGGTTTGGATAAATTCAGAATGTTTTTATGGCTTTGCTGCATATTTCTTTTTGGTCATTGGAGTTTGCCTCTGCAACACCTTTCCATTTGCAGATACGCAGAATTGTCTTGATTCTCTCAGGTTCGTTACACTGTGAAATCAATCTAAGCACCTTTGACTCTATTAGATCTTTAAAGAGCTTCAGTTTTATTTTCCAAAAGTGCTTCACGGAAAGCTGAAGGGCTTGGTAAAAGTGAACCATTTCTAACAGTAGCTGTGCACTCCTGGGTGTGACGGTTCAGCACAGGCAGTGCAACCCCCGCACAGCAGGAAGACAGGCATTCAGTTCCCCTCCACTGACTCGGGCAATGGCCCATGAAGAGTAAGGCTGAGTCCTGCCTGCTGCTGCCGCTCTCTTCATGTGCCTGCTGGGGTCCATGGGGCGGAGGAAAGCCCAGCTCTGTGCTGGGAGGTGAGGTCCAGCCCACTGCAGAAGCAGAGGTGGTGTCTACGTGGAAAGAGAAAGATGTCTTTGTGGGGAATTGCACTGTGTTAAATACATGCTTTATTCTGCCTTTAGTTACATTACTCTTTAGTTACATTACATTACTCTGCCTTTTAGTTACATTATATTTGTTTGTGGCAGATCTCAAGGAGTGGAAGAATAATCCCTGAGAAGGAATACCGGCTAAATGCTCTGAGGAGGGATCACCAGAGATACGTACAGGAGTGCCTGGCTCGTGCCATATTTCACAAGGTCCTTGACATAGAGGTCTGTGTTTTCAGGGATGTGTCAGCCTCCACCTGCTTCCCCGCTGACAGCCAGTGGCTGTTAACTCATACTGAACTGTTTGCCATAGCTGGGTTGTCGTGCTCCCCTGAGAGGCTCTTTCTTGATGGGAATAAGCACAGTCTTTGTGCTTGATGTCCCCCACATGAAACCTTCACTGGCCTGTAACTATTAAACCATAGTGACACTAGAGCATACACTGTCCTGGCTCACTTAGTGTTGGTTGGCAGTCATCACATTATGGGATGATATTCACAGGGATTGTTCGCTTAAAAAATTGTTGTCAAAATGAAATAGTTGGATAAGAGTGATCCTGGATAAGACAGTTACGTATGTTAGCCACGTACAAAATTCAGCACGTTCCTATTATGTGACAAGAAAGGAGTTGGTCCCTACAACCTTACAAATGCTCTGTTGTTCCCTTGCCAATGTTAACATACTCAGGTGGAATGCAAATGCACTGAATCAGTAGTAGTTTTATAGTAGGACTCAATGAGGGTGATGACCAGGGAGCAGGCAAGTGATAAGCAGAACAGAAGCAAGTGTTTCTACGTTCATTTTCATCTCATAATACCCATTAATGAGATTTCTCTTTCTCTTACATTGATAGCGCCATCATCAGCGGGAAATAAAGCAGCAGCTTGAAAGTTCTGCGAGGAAGGAGAGGGTGCAGAAGGTCAAGGTAAGGCTTGAGTGCTCCTGAGTGCGGATGGGACACGGTGCTCTTGTCCTGTGGTAAATAACAGCCACGAGTCAGGCCAGAGATTCACTGTGCCAAGTCTTTTATCCCTGATGTGAGTGGAAAAAGTGCAAGAACTGGGGAGATAGAGGATGATCCTTTTTCTATCCAGCAGTTCAGGAACTTCTCTTCTTTCACCTAATTCCTTTTGAATCTACTTACTATTTGGTTCTGCAGTGTCCTTGCCTGTGGAATTTAATGATGAGTTGTATGAAATGGTACTCCCTTGCCTTTGTGCACAGTTATTAGTGTATCTGCTGTCTGACAGTTCTGGTTGATGCTCCATTGTTCTTGTTATGAAAAAAATTAATAACTGTTCTCCTTTTCCAAGGCATGTGTGGTTTCACATACCTTTTTCATATTCCTTCTCAGTTTTCCAAGCTGAAGACCCTCAGCCTGTTGACTCTTTCATACATGAGCCTTTCAGGCCTCTCATTACTGTGTCACTTTTACCTTTTCTAGTTCTACTGTTTCTGTTTTGAAATGGGGAACCAGACCACAATGAATAATACAAGACACGTGTAGCGGTTCTGGTAATTCTAGACACAATGAGCACTGAGCTCATGTTTTCAGTCCTTTGCCTCTCAACATGATATTTAGCAGAACCTGAATGTGAATAATGAAGAATAGCTTCAGAAGTCTTCACTTTGGTGTCATGTAGGTAGGGCTTGATTCTGTAGTTGGTAGAGGCATGGAAATCCCACAGAGGTCAATGGCTCTTCTCCCAAGTGTCTGTATGAGTCACTTGGACTCATATGGGGAAATTTGTTCTCATCTTGGCTGAAATACACACAACACCTTATTTCTCTATCAGGATCCTGCATGCATTGAGAAGAATGCATGGAGAACCCAGCTGCTGCTATGAGCACTTGAAAACCAATGTCAAATCTTCTTAATTTTAAATAATACATTTCTGAGCAATTCATCAGGTAAAGAAAGGGAAAGATTTTAATGAAAGCCACTAGTGATTGTGGTAATTGCAAAGGCACTGACTGCACTGCTGCTGGTAGAGAGTCACTGCAGTGGAGGCAGCAATCAAAGCACTCTGCCAAGGGGTGCTGGACTTGGATATCTTGGGAACATAAACCAAAACGTCCTTCACTAAGAAGTGTAAGGGAGATGCCTGCAGATCCGTGATCTGTGTCTTTGCTGTGGTGCCACACTGGGAGCAGGAACCTGGCTGGAATTAGCAGTGTAACTTAATTCTCACCTCATACATTCAGTCAATTGGTCTGAGTAGCTCATCTAAAATGAAAGGAGAAAAGCCGGTGACTGAGCAGGGGAGGACAGACAGAGCTATCTGTTTCCAGAAGGGCAGTCAGCCCAGTGTGGGGCTTTTGAGGAGAAAACGTAGGAAGGGGCAAGAGCCAGAGCAAGGTAGTGGCAGGTGCATTCACCTTGAAGAGACCTTCACCCAAACCAAGAGTTCAGGGATACAGAGAAACAGGCAGATGGCTTGAGTCTGGGGGGATCAGCAGCTGCAGAGGGCTGCAGGGAAATGAATTGGAGGTGGGAGCAATTCTTTTCCTTTGTCTCTCTCTTATTCTCCGCATGATTTCTTTTCCCTCCTTAAGCAGGTATTGCATCGGGCCCAGACAAGCTGATCTCACAGCTCTCCATTGAAGGACAGACAGAAGGCAGGCTCAGACACTGCTGTTAGGGTACATAGTACCTCAGAGATGTAAATTTCTGTTCTTTTAGATGGAGCAGTTCAGAAGATCAGTGGAAGGTGTCAACCCTATGCACTTCCCGCATCCACCACTTGCTCCAAGATATCATTATGGGCTCCATCCTTTTGTGGCTGAAGAACCAGCTGGTCACTCACAACTGGTAAGTTTTCCCGCTGATCCATGTGCTATAGGTACACACAGTTGGAAGCGTGCAGGTATACCTGGGCCATCTCTGCTTCTAGAGCACTGACAGCACTGGTTTTTCCAGATTAGGGCCTCGTTCTTTACCACTTGAGGCTGATTTCCTCTTTGCAAGATTGTGCCATTAAAGAGGAATCTCAAGAAGCTGATGTTGCAGGAATGACACATCAGAACCTTGGAAAAAAACAGCTTTGCTTTGTGATAATTCTGCTTTAACCTTTCCCTTTTTTCAGCATTGCCACCCTAGGTCAGGCCAGTGTCAGTACTTCAGGTGTTGTCAACGAATGCTGGGCTATGGGGAAGTTTACACATGGTGTAAGATCCTGAGAGCAATGTTTTTTTTTCAGAAAACAGAGCTGAAGGAGTGAAGTAAGACTAAAGCTCACTCCAAAGCAAGGCTGTACTTTGGAGCTCTGGCTCAGAAGCCTCTTGCTGTCTGTTAACAGGCAGAGAAGGAATGTTGATATACCCTTGAATATAATGATACTGAAGTCTAAGGTGAAAGTTCACTTTTAACTGGTTTCCCTTTCAATAATGATAATTGGTGCAGAATGAAGAGAGGTTTTCAGTCCTGACTGACCTTCCCCTCTCCACACAGAGGGCACCTGGACACTGTGATTACAGTGGTGGACATCCTCCTCCTCATCACCAGTCCAAGGAGCCTGACTTTTCTATGGTGGTGAGTTAACTCAGCCAAACAGCATTTCAGTTACAGCATTTGAACTCTGAAGGTATTCTGAAGGGGATACAAGGAAGAGATGAAATAAAAAAGCCGGAAAAATCCTGAACATTGAACAAACCCAGGCATGCTTGTGTCATGCATTCTGTCAGTGTCCGTGTGCTGAAGTCACCGAGACAGGCACACCATTACAGCTTCTGTGAGTTCATTCTGTTCACATCAGGGCTGCACTGTGAAGAGCCAGTAGCAAACCCTGTATTTATAGCTAAGAGTTAATTTGGATGCTCCAGTTTTTGGATGCTCAGAGATGTCTGAAGGGGTCTGGCTCTTTGGGGACAGCCTAGAAAAGGTCTGTTCCTGAAGGTACTTGAGAGTCACTCATCCCTTCCCAAGATCTTGTTGTTGCTGTCTTTGTTTTCCCTCTCAGCTGCTGCTCTGCACTGGAAACTGCACTGAGGTTTCACGGCTGTTTCCTTTTTCCTTTTCCAGACTTCCTGGCGACCCAACACAGCTCCAGGGAACATGCAGCACCCCCCTCGCCTCCAGCAGCTTCGCAGCGGCGCTGCAGAGGGGTCTCTACCAAAGACTTCAAGCTCTAGCCACAGGTGCCACGTGCTGAGATGTGTCAAGCAGTTTGTCACCAGGGTGAGGCCACATTTCATTCTGAAAATGACCTAATGCTGGCGACAGCTTTATAATACTGCTTTGGTGCTGCAGTTCTGCTGCCAGCAGCGTGCCTTCCCAATGGCAGTCAACTTTCCTTTAAACCCTCCTTTTTAACCTCCCCTTAGTTTTCATGGCATTGTCCTACTGGCCTAATGCCCAGTGCTTGATCACAGTGAGGAAAAATGTGGTGACTTCTTATAGCGTAAAATCTCTCTGCATGCAGAATTTTCCCCCTCTACATAGACTTTCTGTTGCGTAGAGAGGGAGGCACATGATTAACATCAGTGACTCAGGAATATTTTCACACAGTCCTACAAGTTTTCATTCTCATCTACAGCTGTAAAGTAGGCAAAAATCCTTTCTTTCTTTTGCCATTCCTCCTCCTAAGGAAACCGGTGGGTTCAGAGAATGAGAGCTTGGTGGAGTAGCCAGATGTGATCTCAATGTGCACACAGCTACTTTCAGCTGAGATTTGGCCTTGTCTTCTGGTCTAGAAAAAACATTCTTTAGTTGGCTTTGTGTTAGGGATTCTGTGGGACTCAAGGGTTTTGGAAGGAGCCTGTGACCTGGAGCCACTGACTGGCAGACACTGTATAGATAGTTCCTATTCTGCCATGCATTTGCCCTGTATTGCGATGATCATGATTCTTTCTCCAAGAATTTGCTGTCACTGTCTCTGTGTACTCAAATTATGGGCGATTTAAACAGCTTCTTTAGTGCCCACTACTGACAAGGCAGCTGAGTCAGTCACAGATTGTGAAGGTGATGCAGAGCTCAGATACAGAGCATGCAGCACTTGCACTGGAGATGTCTTGCCTTTCAGCTCCTCTGTTTGTATTTTGTCCTGAAGGATGACTAAACCTCCACCACAAACGGGAAAGGGGCGTTTTGAACCACATCTTGGATAATTGATGCCAGATGATGTTGCTGGAAGATTCTGGCTGCCTTGGAGTTTGGGTGCTGAGAGAACACTGCAGTGCTGTGGAGTTGTGCAGTCTTCTGTCTACTTGTGGGCAGGACTCTGCACGGTTACAAGCAGTACATGGTTTATGATGTTATATATATATCATCATAGGATGATGGTATATATATATATATGTATGAAATCATAGAATCATAGACTAGTTTGGGTTGGAAGGGACCTTCAAAGGTCATCTAGTACAACCCCCCTGCAATAAGCAGGGACATCTTCAACTAGATATACATCATATATATGAGGGTGACATTTTCAAGCCATCTGCCTGTCGCCTTGCTAATTAGAAGGAAGGGTTTTAGCCCAGAAATGTTTTCATGAACAAAACTGCAGGCACCAAGTGAAAGAATTGTTCTAGAAAGATGTGTGTTACTAAATGTAAAGAGCACTCTGAGCATGGGTGGTGCACTGTGCTCAGTACCTATTTAATCTGGGTAAATGTTTTGCAGCAGGAGAGGAATGGGTCAAGACTTCTGAATTCAGTGAAGTGTGTGACTGGTGTATCCCCATATCAACTCCCTGCCATCAACAACTATGTGGTGCCAGTGCCACCTCCTCGCCTGCAAAAAAGGGGCCTAAATGCAGAGAGGAATGGGATGCCCAGAGGGAGACAATTTCATCTTGCCACTGCACCCAGTGATGCAGAGCAGCCTCCAAAGAAGGTAAGTTATCTCTCACTGCTTTTCTGTTAATGTAGAGGCATATTACCTTCCTCATTGGTGTATTTGCCCAGTGCTGAAAGATGTGTGTAACTAGTTTGCATAAATATTCACTGAATTTTTGAAAGGAAAAGTATTTATAACTATTAAAATATCTAACTGCCAGCCATCTCCCTCTACTAAAACATTTGGTGTTTTCATCAGTGGAGGGGTGAAAGGGTGCTTGAACAAAACCTCTTACTTAACCCTTCCATTTTAGTCAATCTGGTTCTGCTCTGACCATATTGGTACCAGAACTTCAGAGGGGTATAGGAAATGCCTTCCATGTATGAAGACTCCATCTGTTGCACTATATCTCCACACAGTGTTGATACCTGTAAAGGCAACTGTTGGGAACCCAGGACTGGGAGGGACGACGTGGGTCATTAACGCGGTCCTGACATTTTGGGCAATTCACTGCAGTGGATTTTCAGTTCAAAACCTTTTCCTGCCCTTCAGCACGTTACAAACCACTTCCCAGTTGAAGCAGCTCAAGGCCTGTGCTGCAGATGGGAAGCCCCCCGTGTATGCGGCACGTACTCCTCTGTGCTCACCTGTGTCAGAGCTGGAGCCTGATGCACTCTCTGTGTCCTTCCCGCTGCAGCCCGCTGGAGGCTTCCCCAGGTCCCCGCTCCGCAGCAACGCCTGCGTTACCATGATCTTCCTGGGAAAAAGCGTGCATTTATCTCACGATGATGCTGATTGCAGGGATGAAATCAAAGTCTATCAGCAGCATTGTGGAGGAGAGAACCTCTGTGTCTACAAAGGCAGGCTGATGGCAGGAGGTAAGGATGGGCAATCAGACTGCTCGTATTGATGCTGGCAACATCCTTTTTTGGGGGCTAGAATACTGATGCGGTATCAAACTGATTTCAGCTGAGCTCAGTCAAGATCTGTGCTTCCAGGGGTTTTTGTACCATCTGCCTTCACACTACATCTGGATCTACTGTTTCATGATTGAAACTGAGGTTACTTTTTCAGATTCTGGTGGAAGGAATTTAGAGAACTGATTTAAAATGCTCTAGCTTAGAATAATTTTGTATAAAGATGTACAGTTAATAATGTAAATAATTGTAGCATTGAACTGTCCTTAAGGAGGGGTTTTTTATAATACATCCATGGATATTGCTTATTATTCCACAAAGAAAAGTATGTAGTAGGAGCCCAATTCCCATCTCTTCTATGTGAGTTCCATCACACCAGTAGAAGGTGAATTGTGTTCTGGGAAATTGGGAAGACGAAATGGCTGGGAGATTTTCACTTATAGAGAAGAGTGATTCCACAGGCTGTACCCCTCATTCCAGCTACAGGACCCTCTGAGTCTGTGTTTGCACTTTCATTGGGTGTGGAAGATGGTGCATCGACGGGGCACCTCTGCTGTGGAGACAGGAGAGAGGGCTAGTGGGAAGGGTCCCTACCCATGGCTGGTAGGGATGATGATGGGTTGATGATGAGCTTTAAGGTACCTTCCAACCCAGACCATTCCAGGAGTTTATGGTTCTTTGAGGCCTGAACAATCTGTGCACAATGTGCACCCTCCTAAGTCAAGAGTTCACCTTGTTGAGGTGGGAGCTCTGGTGTCTGTTCCACTGTAGCAGTGAGTGGCCAAACTGGGGACGTATTTGCTTGTCCCAGATGTGTCTAGCTTGGTTCTCTGGGTTGGAAAGAGACAAGGCTGCTGTGTAAGGAGGAGGCAGAGTTTTATCAACTACTTAATGCAGCTGAGAACAGTGTACCTGACCTCAGAGGGCTGGGTACTTTAGTGGTGGTGCAGGTGAGATAAAACCATTGCAGTGCTGACAGTATGGTAGAATCCCAGACTGGTTTGTGTAGGAAGGGAGCTTAAAGCTCATCCAGTTCCAACCTCCTGCCATGGGCAGGGACACCTTCCACTAGAGCAGCTTGGTCCAAGACCTGTCCAAGTAAGTCCCAGTATAGCACAACCTTTTTCTCTGAACCTTTTCTGTGATTACAGAGACCTTTCAGTTCATCTCAAAGAGGCACCGTGGTTTCCCATTCAGCCTCACCTTTTTCCTCAATGGGATACAAGTGGACAGGTTGAGCTGCTGCTGTGAGTACAAGCATCAGAAACGTTCCAGGCTGGGAGGCAAACATGGGTCCTTCGCAATTCTCCACGTGGAGGGAGCATCTCCTTGCTACAGGTACGGAGATGAATGCACTTTGCTCACAAGAACTCAGCAGCCCAGTTTTCAGAGAGTTTATCGCTTGTTTCCTCTGTTTTTTTCTATCTGGCACCTCAGAGCTCTGTAGAACCTGTCTCTTTCTCAGTGCTCCTTGAAAGCACAATGGAGCTTATCCCTCAGGGTCTCACAGCCCAGGATGCCACCAAAGCCATCTGCCTCTGTGCAGTCACCCTGTAGAGCAGCAGAGCAGTGGGCAGGGGCTGCACTGGGTCTGTCAGCTTGCACAGCCTCAAGCCTTCTCTATTGTGCCATATTATTTTTGACTCCAGTCTAACACTGAACATGATTTGTGTAGATGTATTACTTAGTATGTTCAAAGCAGTGAAAACAACCCGAGTTCAGAACGGACACAGTGCCTCCAGAGCTCAGGAAATGCCCAAATCTCTGTTTCTGTCTGATTTCTGGAAAGATTTGAGTTGAATTTTCTGAATTAATGTAGTCTCCAGAAACTGGATAATTTCCTTCTGAGTTGCCCCCATTTCCTGTCCCACCTCCCCTCTTATACTTAGCGATACCTCTGTTTTCCTGTCTCTTGTCTTGTCCAGCCAACCCTATCTGGTGACTAAAGCCCATCTCCGTTAACTACATTCTCCCTGTGCATGACAGCTATTTTCACATCTTCAGATCAAATGCACTAGTATTTGTTTCTGCTTCAAATATGACACCACATCCACACATTAGATACCCGCTCTGATTCTCAGCAAAGATGCCAGCTGATCTGCCCTGTTGGGTTCAGGCTTTAGTTCACAAAGAGGTGATGCCGCAGTGATTTCTACACTGATGCTGTGGTCCTTGCACTGAGAGTTTTGTGCTGGCCTAGGTCCAGCAGAACTCCATCAGTATCTTCGAGGTCCCTGAACAAAATACCAGGAATGAATAACTACAAGGCAGGACTCTTCAGAAATTGTCAGGTTTACATTTTATGCCCTCACTCAGAACTAAAACATTTCTGGACTGGATGACTGTGGGGTGTTTCACAGTAGTTCATCAACAGCTGGAATGTGAGCAGAGTTGCAGTCAGGGAAAGGAAAGGAAAAACGGTTTAAGACACAGTTGTTGTCTGTGAGGAAAATATGGTTTTCCAGAGAGACTTGAAAGTGAGACAGAGTCACTGTCTCACTCCAGAGAGACAGTGAAAGTTCCAGTTTCAGCTTCATCCTCTGTTTGCTGATCTGAGTCTCTGTACTACATCCAGCATGATGTCCTGGCACCCATGGGTGCTGTAGGGTGGCTCTTGGTGTCTGCAGTTAATATTAATCAGGATTAGGGACTCTGGTCTCTTGTATGAGCCTCCTAACTTATAAGACACAAAGGCTGTCACTCCATTTTATACAGGAGGAGCAGTCTCAACAGGTCATCCAAAATGCTTTGTTTTCCAGCTATTTGGGTTGCTGTTACATAGGCAAAACAGAACAGAAACTGCAGATAACTCAGTTTCAATTTCCCTCTTCCCCTGCAGGCATTAGACCCAGCAGACAAATAAAACCCCCCAAACAGTCTTATCCACAAAACCTGAGTTCCTGCTTTATGGGTATTACAGCAGGGTCTGAGTCTAGCATGTCTGACTCAGAGCTTGTCTGCCTTTCCCAGTGGTTCTATCTTTATACTTGGTGTAGCTTGAAATCACTAGATGATCTTAAGGTCCTTTCCAACCCTAATTATTCTATGATTCTATGACACTTTGCCTTTAATCTATTTATACTTTAGTTGTCTTCTCCTTCAAGAAGGGCTGCATCTGTGTTAGTGGAGCTCCTGAGGGTCTCAGGGTGCTTCTCCAAGTGGGTTGTTACCCCTGCTGTGTAAGGGGCAGTACAGAGGCACCAGGTTTCACTGTTGGCAGTGGCTGAACAGTTCACTGCATCTGCTGCCCTCCCATCCTTCACAGAAAGAAAAGCATGATATTTACTGTTTTTTTATAGGTGCATTATTGCAATGGGTCTGGACAAAGAGCCATCCCCCCCCAAGAGGAAGGTGAAGGAGGACCATGAGGAAAAGTATGTGGGTTTCTGGGGAGATGGAGCCTATAGTGAGCCAAGCAAAAGCCGTGTTGAGCAGAAATCAAGAAGAAATTCAGTGTTAGTCATCCTGCCAAGTCATGAAGCAACTGTGGAAACTGCTGGGGGTGAAATGAAGACCAAACGGGAGTATGGAAAAGAAGAAATGAAAAAGTCAGCTGATAGTGAGAGGGAAGATGGTCAGGAAGACACCATTAAAAATGGTACAGTATTCCAAAACACAAGCAAGGGGTGACAAATGGGAGAGGGTGACTCTGGAGAAGGCATGGGACTGCGTGCCTCCAGCTTTGCCTGAGGCATCCTCTCTTAGGATGCCTCATGTGTGAGAAATGGGGTGATGCCATGTCTGGGCAATGAAACTTGTGGGGTTCCTTTGGGCCAAGCATCAGGCCGAGAAGGTTTTGCAGAGCCAGGAAGGAGGGTCTGTGGGGCTGAAACGGGAGCCTGAGGTGTGAGAAAGCAGAAGGCACATGGGGCATGGTGAGGGAGGAGATGGCAGCTGGTGGAGGATGCATGGAGCGGAAGGGAGGGCTGGGGCTGGGTGGGCTCCGAACGGAGACGGACATCAGTGAACGGAGACGGTGGCCACGGGGGCAGGAGGTGGAAGAGCCTTGTGCTGCGGGTGGGGATGGGCTGTGGAGGGAGGAGGCCGGGTGCTCCGGCGGAGCAGCAGCGTCAGCGCGATGGAGCTCCCGATGGAGCCCTTCGGTCTCCCTCCTGCCCATGGGCAGGGGGCAGGGCCTTGCTCACCGGGGCTCCTCCAGCCCTTTCTCTCCCGCACTGCCCCAGGCACCATGGGCACGGCCCCAGCCTCCAGCAGCTCATCCCTGTGCCCCAGCTCTGCAGCTCACCTCTCGCCTTCCCTGCTCCCCTTGCAGTGCTGCTGTGCAGCGTCCTCATTATTCCCTGCGGATGTGTGTCTTTAATCGAGCCTTTCTCCCTCAGGAGGTGGGCTTCTTTCTCAGTTACCCGCAGAGGTCTCGCTCCCAGCAGGGCAGCTGGAATCTCAATTGATTTTTGATACAGAGATAAATGTTATTCCCGTAATTCTCGTTGCCTGGGTAATGGTTTATTTGACTGATTGGTTCTGCATCCGGTACTCTTCATCTCTGTCCTCGGCATTCTGTCACTCCCGTACTGAAAAGCTGCGATGGAACAAGAGCAGTGAGCAATAAGCTCTGCGCAGTGAGGCTTTGTGGCAGAGGAACAGCTGGTGGCAGCACTGTAGCACTCCTGCGCTGTTGGGGTCCCTGCTGCATGCAGTGTGCTGGTGGCGGCAGTGACGATCCTGGGTTTCAATGGCACCAAACATCTCTGTGCATTCCAACAGCACAGCCTGGCCTGGGAGTAGAAGGGCTCTCCAGTGCAAGTGCATGGACAGCCCTTGTCTGTAGACCTGAGCAAAGGGAAGGTGTCTATCAGATGTCGCACCTTGCCGGGCCAGTAGTAGCCTGGTATGAAACCCAGACCTGCTGGTGTAAAACTGCCCTAAGCTTCATCTGTACTTTACCTGGGACCTGAAGAGTGTGTTGGAACAGTGTGATACAGGCTGTTCCTCTGCAGCAGCCTTTGGCTGGGTTTAATAAATTCATTTAGTTTGTATGCCTCTTCTTTGCTAATTAACCATGTGAACCCATGATCATCTTCCTGGACACGACAATTTATTACCCTTCCCCAGCTTTCTCTAGTGCTTGTATTCTTTTTTCATCACAAGTTTCTCTCCTGTAATGAGACTGTCTTGCATTCTATTTCTGAGTTTGCCCAGCACTTAATTTTCCCAGCCCTTCCAGTGACTAATGAGTGTGTTTGGTTTGGGTTTAATGTACTAATCATACTTGGTGCCATTCAGTAGCTTTACTGCACTTTTGCTGCTCTACCTATGAAGAACATGATGCTTTTTTATGATAACACGCTCCTACGATTCCTGTCTGTGGTCTTAGATTTTCTCGTGGCTTTAAAAGGACTGAGCAAATGCAAAGGCAAGGGGGCATTAATGAAGTTCCACTGCTTGAAAAGAACTTTAGTTGTGAAGTTCTTTTCCTGTCTCACACTGTGATTCTTTTATTTTAGAGTATGATGAAGATTTTGAAGCAGATGAGGAAGTTAATGAAGAGGGACAGACCAATGATCAAATGAATGGGATGTCAAAGTCACCCTCAGATGATAAAAACCATAATTTAGACTATGAAAATGAGAGCAAAACCTCATCACAGAAAGCACTGCAGACCTCTGACAGCGAG
Source organism: Pezoporus flaviventris (assembly GCF_033815535.1). NCBI lineage: Eukaryota > Metazoa > Chordata > Aves > Psittaciformes > Psittacidae > Pezoporus > Pezoporus flaviventris. The sequence continues at coordinate 3,543,113 of NW_026892607.1, read as the reverse complement.
GAGGATGAAAGTGATGGGTATTCCGACAGCAGCTCTGAGGATGATGAACAAGGTTAGTGTTTTTTGTAACGAGGCTTGGAGAAGCCGACCTGATGTATATCCAGTACATCTGTTGATAGGAAAACCCATGCAATTCCTATGGAATTGGTAAAAGATAACTGTTTTATCTCTTACTAATTCTACCTTCTGTCACTGACATACAGCCAAACCCAGTGGCAGGGTGTGTGTGTGGCAGCTCACAGCAGGCTTTGCTGAACTAGTTAGAAATGGAGATGGAGCCAGTCAGCAAATTAGCTCTAAACACTTGAGCGAGTGAGCACTGTTTCTCAAGGTGAATGGAAACACTACTTTCACATTTGTGTTTGTGGGTGAGTTAAGCAGAGGTGATCCAGCTGCTTGTGACAAGGTTGCAGCTGCAAGAAAGGTCCAGGCTTTTTACAGGAAGTACAAAATCCACCAGAGTGTGAAATCAGGTTTGAAAGATCCTGGTTTATAAAACCAATCACTGCCGTGGCCCCAGAGAGTCTTGGTTTTTGTTCTCTCTGATCACTCGTGAGCTGTGAACAGTCAGTGAGCTCTGCTTCCACTGTCACTTTTGGAGAAAGGGGGCAGAGGAGCTGCCCTTACCTCATTATCCCTGCTCTTTGCTGAGGCTGTAGGAAGAGACAGGTAATGCTCTGACTTGGCATTCGGTATTTTGTGTAAGGAGCAGTTACCAAATAACAGGTGGGGAGCCAGGGGGGCTTTTAGAAGTCTAAACATGCCAGTACAATAAGTAATGAGAGACGCATGGATTAGGAGCTAAGGATACTGATGGAAGAGCCTTTATGTTATGTTGTGAATGGATCTGTTCTGTGCTCGGAGCTGCGTGACTGCTCCTCATGGGTGTAAAACACTGTCAACAAGAGGAGCAGTGCTTCCAACATTTATCTTCTCAGGACAGGAAGCCTGAAGGGAGCTCCTGAGTCCTTATTTACTACTGGTAAAAGGTAGACTGTAAGATCAGATAGGGATGGTTTAAGGTCACTGCAAGCTTTGTGAGACATTTCAGATCATTAAAGCTTTGGATTTCTAGGGACTTTGCATTTAAGTTTGAAGGCCAGGATGATCTTTTGTTCTGGATTAAGTGATTAATGTTCCAAGAGGTTTCTGTGCTCGGGGTGGTAGAAGTATCCAGAAACCAGTTGGTATCTACTTCTTGGTGCTTGCACAGAATGTGTTACAGCCAGTAAAGAGTGGAACCCAAACTGGTGCAGGGTGTTTCCTTCTGAATAGTGTAGGAAAGGTTCATCATCTCCCAGAGGTCTATTTGCTGTTACCTGGTGGCACTGAGTCCTCATCTAGTTTTATCCAGATTCTTTAAAGAAAATAAGCTTTTCACATTGTTTCCCTCTGGGCAGTGATACCTTGAACACAAATCCCAGGAGTTTTCATTCCTCTTTCCTATCTGTTGATCTTTTATATTTCCTCTTTGTAATGAAATCTTTCTCCTGTTGTTTTCTGCCATAGCTCAGAAGAGATAGAGAGATAAAAAAGGTGGGGGCTTTTCCCAATGGAGCTGTACCAGTAAATCTATAAAAACTAAGGGTTTCTTGGTAATTCTGAGGACAAGAAGATTTTTCCATTTGGATGGAGGACTCTTGCTCTCTAGAAATAGTTTACATGGAAATATTTCAAGCAACTTCCGTAGCAACTTCTAGTTCCATTGTTGGGACTCAAGAACCTATTTGAAAACTTTTCTGAGTCACATTTTAGGGGTGCTTTTGGAGTGTATTTCTGTGTGATTGATGGTTCTAATCTGGTTCATTTCTGTTGTCAGAAAAAAACATGCTAAATAGCTTTGACTTTAACCCTTTGATACATCTGGGCAGTGTTCTTCTATTACCCTTACTGGAGTTTTGCCACAATACCCTCAGATGGTGCGATTCAGAGGCTGATACCAGATGAGTGTCTGTCCCTTTGTGCACAGCAAAGGGAACTAGTGGCCAATGAAGGCAGATGTAGTGACAAATGCTACACCAAAGTTCTGTTTGCTGTTTCTAGGTGGGAGGCCTGTGCACTCTCTCTCATCCGTCAGCACCCAGTACAGCAGCGAAGATGACTCTCGTGCTGAAACAATGAAAGATGATGTTGAGGGCAAAGAGGAGCATAACGATGAAAGGGCATCTAATAACACAGCACATGAACAGTTTGGAAATGAGAATGGGGAGAATAAACTGCACAGAGTGGAGGAAAATCAGGAAACTTCTGTACTGGAAGAGGAAGGGATAGATGGAGCACAAAAGGCAAAACCAGATCTAACAGCAAGGGGAGACAATGGAATTTTTCATGAAAATACAACAGCAGTACAGCATAAAAGTCCTGAAGTTAACAGGGAACTCGACGAGGCTGCGTCAGTCCAAAGTGACACAGGGGAAGATGAGGAGAACACCAGTACTGGGAGAGGTGATGGGGAAGAAGGTGTTCTAGTGCGTTTGGAAAGCAGTGTGACAGAAGTGGAGGACAGCAATGATGAGGATCCTCGCAGTGACGAAGGAGGAGGTGAGTACAGTCCCTGCCACAACTGTGAGTGACTGGTGCATACAAGGGTTGCTGTGTTTAGCTTTGTACTCCTTCGTGGTGCAGCATGGGGAATGCCACTGCTGAACTGGTTTCAAGCTTCTGCAATGCTCTGTGCTGCTGTGAGATAAATAACCACCCAGAATGTCGCCTGGGTTATTGGTTCTTTTCTAGTGTTGCCAATGTAACCCAATCTGTGTGCCAACTGGAGGACAGTTTATACTGTCAAAATGCTAGCTCAAAAATAACACTAAAAATTACCCTGGGAATCTTGGTGCAGCAGATGAAGGCTAGACTGTCAGTTGATCCGTGGTTGTGCTGCTTCACTCTGGCATGGACTTATTGGCAAGGAGTAAATCTATCAGTTGTGACACCTTGTTTCTACTGTTGACAAAATGGGCATTGTGCAGTTTCAACCTTACCTTCCAGGGAAACTTCATGGGCAGTTAATAAGAGGTTTGCCACATGAGCAAGGTTTGCATTATCATATCTGGGGAATAAGAAAAAATGTGAGCCTTGCTTTGCAATGCCATCCAAGTCATGGGGAAATGTGTTGGATACTGTTAAATGAGGCAGAACAGCATCTGTGCTGGTGCTGACATAAGGGACAGCCACAGGCCATGGTAGATGGAATTTCCAGTTGTCTTTCTGTGTGCTGGGTTTGCAGTGGAATGTAGAATGCTTTTCCTTTATGTCACAGCAGGTTTTGGCTCTGTTTCTATGGCTGTTTACAGCATTGCATCCAAGGTAGCTGTGTGTGGAATAAACAGTTTGACTGCTGGTGCTTAATGCTTGGCAAGTCCATTGCTGCTGGGTTACTTTGTCTTGTGCATTACTCTTGCTTTGCTATGCAATCAGAATTGAGACAGTGACAGTAACACACTAGTCACTGAAGAGTGCTGAAGTCTTCAAAGAAGTTTGCTTCTGGAACCCTTCTCTTCCCTTGTGGGAAAGAAACTTCAGTCTCAGCACCTTTTCCTCTAGGCTCAGATGAGTTGGGTGAGGACTGCTGAAGGAGAAGGAACTTTAAAAACCTGGAGGACAGAGATTGTGCTGTAGTAGAAAACCAAGGAAAGACCCATCGGATGTGCCAGGCTGGTAATCTGGCACTGAGTTAGCCAAGAGAATAGTGTTGTTCTTTGGTGGCATGAATTCCTTTGTGCTCACATCAAGCACTCATGGTTCCATGGCTCTAGGTTTAAACAGAGATCCCCTATCGCATACAGATAGTCTGAATGTAACAGAATTCACTTCTTGATCAAGTCCTGCATCATCTCTGCTGCCAGGAGACTACCTGAGACTCAGGGACAGTGCAGATCAAGAGAGGGCAAGAAAAGTCATTGACTCATGACAGCTGCAGACAGGAACATCTTCCTAAGTTGCAGATAGATTTTTCCCTGTCTACATGAAGTTTGTCTAGGTAAATTTTATAGTAAATAAAGAGTTGCCAAGAAACTGTGTGGAGAGCAGTGAAAGGAAAAGATAACACTTTTTGAGGTATAATGGGCCTGCTAAAGAAATACGGTGGGGTAATAAAGGCAATATGGGAATCCTGGCTTATCCCAGGCACTTTGCACAGTGGCTGCCGTGATATTCTAATGCAAAATGTAGGGAGATCTAATGAGGGTGCTGAGGCGCTGGCACAGGGTGCCCAGAGAAGCTGTGGCTGCCCCATCCCTGGCAGTGTTCAAGGCCAGGCTGGACACAGGGGCTTGGAGCAAGCTGCTCTAGTGGAAGGTGTCCCTGCCCGTGGCAGGGGTTGGAGCTGTAGGAGCTGTAAGGTCCCTTCCAACCCAAACCAGTCTGGGATTCTGTGATGCTAGGAAACGCCTGATGGTTACACCTCCCACTACTCCAGCCCTGCAACAGGCTGAGATTAGCAGCCCCTGGAGATACCAGGGTCAAAAGAGCTCAGCCCTTTACTGGGAGCGCAGAACTGGTTCTCAGTCTGCTCTTGGGCCTCCCTCACTTTTTCACATGAACTTCCCTGTGGGACTGGTCATTCCCATCAGCCTCCATTGAGATGAGATGGGTACGGTGCTGTTCTGGCTTTGCCCCTGCAAGACCCATCGTGCTCTGCTCGTGACAGGGTTTCTCACAGCCAGTGCTGTCATTAACAGTGCAGAACGTGTTCAGCAGAGAAAACTGCGTGTGTGAAGAAAGCAAAAGGTTGAAAGTGCTCCTCTGGGTGCTCTTCTGGGTGGCTCCTGGGCAGCCCAGTGCCCAGCATGACAGCTCTGTCAGGAGCATAGACATAGCTGGGACAGCCCCTGCTGCGTGTTCTGGTCCTGCTGCGTGTTCTGGTCCTGCTGCGCTCCTTGTGACAAGGAGCTGCTGATCCTAAGAGAGAAGTGCTGTGAGCAGTGCTTGTCACCCTGCCGGGGCCCTGAACCCTGACGTGTCACCCCCCTTTGGTAGAGGTTGCACAGGCAGTGACTGCAGAGCATGCAGCTGCCCTAGAGCCAGAGCAGCAAATGTGCACCGCACCTGGCAAAGCACCGGCTGGGAGGACGTGCTGCCTGTACCCTGCGGCAGGCAGCCAAGGGGTGTCCTGGAGCTGAAAGCTTCTTGTCTGCCCTGAATGACTGGAGCAGGATGCGCACGACTGCAGAGACCGCGTCAGGATCCCAGGAGGAACCTTATGAACCTCCCTGCTGAGCTTCCATGGCTCCTTACTGCTTCCCCCCAGTGAAGGGGGAGAGCAGGGAGTGAAGCTGCCGCTGCCCTTTGGGAGCTGTGGCCCAGGCAACTGGGGGCTTGTGCTGCCTTGTGGTCCCCAGGCTGAAGTGGTTGTTTGGAAATGTGCTCACAGTTCTGTTCAGAAGGGTGGTGCATGCAGGGTGCTGATGGGGTAGGACCAATGAGTGTAAGCATGAAGTACGAGGAACCACAGGAGGAGGAGGAAGAGAAAATAGACACAAAATTGAAAACAAGAAGAATAATGCCATAGGCAAGGGTGGGTGGAAAACCAGAATCAGCAGGGGAGGAAGAAACAGCCCCATAGGAAAAAGCGGAGAGGTGGGGAAAAGGTGAGAGCAGAGAGTGTGCATGGGAAGAGGGAGGCAGGGATGTGGGAAGAGAAGAGTGCTGTTTCTGGGAAGATCGTTGGTGAAGATACTGAAAAGTGTCTGTGTTCTCACTGAGCCTGGAGAAGAACTTGTCTTCTAGAAACATCTAGAAACCAGGACACGGAAGAAGTGTCCCTGCAGCTCTTCTGCTGTGTAGATGAAGCTGGGAAGTGTACTCCATGTCACCTGCAGTAATAAGATCTGAAATGTTGTGATTGTCTCCTCTAAGACCTGAACCCTGGGCTTGACTGAAGTCTCAAGTACAAGCAGTTCGCTGAGTTTCTCCCTTTTGGACAAGGACTTGGCTGTTCTGTATTTGGAATGTATGAGCACCGGCACCATCCTGGCAGCAACAGGGATTACACAGGTCTCACACTGACAGCCACAACACAAACCAAGGCAGGAGCTGTTGCAGAGATGCACCTGAAGGGCTGCAGTTCCTCGTGGGCACAGCCGGCAGTAAAACCAGAAGCAAGGTTTGGTTTTATGCTGCCAGTCAATGTCAGTAGCAACCTTGGAAGTGATCTGTGTGAGAGGCTAAGCCAGTAACTGCAACAGGAAAGGAAAGATACAGAAAGCTGGTAGAACTTGGAGGGAGAAGCCTGTCTGCTGGAGGGGAGAGCTCCTGGGAGAGGTTTGGGAGGGACTGGACTGTGTATGTAGCTGGAACACTGCTCATAGAGAGCTTGTTCAGTTTTTCTATCTTGAAAGCCACTTGCATAATCCTCCAGCAAGGCATAAGCAAGAGTGGGAGGGATTTTACTTCAGCAAAGCATTTGACACAGTTTCCCACAGCATCCTCACAGCTAAATTGAGGAAGTGTGGACTGGATGATCAGGTAGTGAGGTGGACTGCGAACTGGCTGAAGGAGAGAAGCCAGAGAGTTGTAGTCTATGGGGCTGAGTCTAGTTGGAGGCCTGTAACTAGTGGAGTGCCTCAAGGGTCAGTACTGGGACCGGTATTATTTAATATATTCATCAACGATTTAGATGAGGGAATTGAGTGTACTATCAGCAAGTTTGCTGATGACACTAAGCTGGGAGGAGTGGCTGACACGCCAGAAGGCTGTGCTGCCATCCAGCGAGACCTGGACAGGCTGGAGAGTTGGGCAGGGAATAACTTGATGAAATATAACAAGGGAAAGTGTAGAGTCCTGCATCTGGGCAGGAACAACCCCAGGTTCCAGTATAGGTTGGGAAACGACCTGTTAGAGAGCAGTGTAGGGGAGAGGGACCTGGGGGTCCTAGTGGACGACAGGATGACCATGAGCCAACACTGTGCCCTTGTGGCTAAGAAGGCCAATGGCATCCTGGGGTGTATTAGAAGGGGGGTGGTTAGTAGGTCGAGAGAGGTCCTCCTTCCCCTCTACTCTGCCCTGGTGAGACCCCATCTGGAATATTGTGTCCAGCTCTGGGCCCCTCAGTTCAAGAAGGACAGGGAGCTGCTGGAGAGAGTCCAGCGAAGGGCAACAAAGATGATTAGGGGAGTGGAGCATCTCCCTTATGAGGAAAGACTGAGGGAGCTGGGTCTCTATAGTTTGGAGAAGAGGAGACTGAGGGGTGACCTTGTAAGTGTCTATAAATATATAAAGGGGGAGTGTCACGAGGACGGAGCCAGGCTCTACTCAGTGGCAAACAATGATAGGACAAGGGGTAATGGGTACAAACTGGAACACAAGAGGTTCCACTTAAACTTGAGAAGAAACTTCTTCTCAGTGAGGGTGACGGAACACTGGAACAGGCTGCCCAGGGAGGTTGTGGAGTCTCCTTCCCTGGAGACATTCAAAACCCGCCTGGACACATTCCTGTGTAACACTATCTAGGTGTTCGTGCTCCGGCAGGGGGATTGGACTAGATGATCTTTCGAGGTCCCTTCCAATCTCTAGCCTACTGTGATACTGTGATACTGTGGATGCAGTCTTAACAATAACGTTGAACATGTGACTTGGCTGTGAAGGCTCATTGCATGTACAGAGCACAATAATTCCCACTTAGCTGCAGCTAAGCACAAGTCTTTGGTCACTTGTGTTAGTTTGAGGGATTGGGGAATCCTCAGAACTGCAGTTGGGAGCTTAATATAGCATTTTAAAACCATGTTCATAAACCAATAATGATTTTATATCTATAAACCAATGCTGTTGCTTGAGTGTTGACCAGCCTCAGAGCAAAGCAACCTCGCTGTCTGTGAAATGTGCAAGGTTGCTGCTCTGTGCATCAGTGGAGCTCCTGCGTGGCTCTTCCCTTGCATTCTGAGTGGTTGTCTGCTTTTGGGTTTACTCTTTTATTTAACTGTAATTACCTTCCTGCTGGTGAGGGCTCACACGGCTCCGGTCGGGCCGGCCCCAGCATTCCAGCTCTGGGGTCAGCTGAGATTGCTGAGTGACTTCCATGCTCCTCTTGCTTTTTAACAGTTTCTCTTGCTTGCTTTCTTGTAACCCTGTGCCAGTTTTTGATGATTGCAAACCAGCCCAGGCGGAGGTGGCAAAGGCAGTTGGAAATGATCACCATGTGAATTCCGAACCTGAACCTGGTGATTCCCATGTGGATGAGGAAGAAGAGCACGTAACAAGTGCAGAGCATGGTGACAGTGAAGGTGAGGTCAGCTGTCCATTGGGGATGTGAATTAAATCTTATTCATCTGAAGTCTCTTTATAGAAGCGTTTGCCTTTTCTTTCCTAGGCTCCAGACCCTCCTTGTGCTCTTTCCTTACTTGTGTACAATGGGGTGATGCCTAGCTACCTTCTGTACCCATGTATCATTAATGCTTTTTTGGCAGTTATAATGGTCCTAGGTAAAGAATCCAGGCCATGGGAAAACTGGCTGCCAGTCAAGGGAACAGCTGTGGGAAGCAGGAATCTAGTGAGCTTCCCTTCGCTTCCAGCTGGCACAGGGCTGCCTTGGGAAAGGGAAGGACAGGAGCGACAGACTTGATCCCCAGGCTGTTCCCTATGTGTCTCCCAAGCCCACCTCCCTCTTAGCAGTTGGCGTAATTGTCAGGGAGGAAACTTCAACTTGATCCTGATTCCCACTGAGAACTTTTCTGGTCCAGCCACCCTGGCAGCTTACTGCTGCAGACAGCAGAGCCTTGCATGTTGTACATTAAAGCCACCCTGCTGCAGTGAGCCACAGGGACAGGACATGATAAGATTCCACTCCACAGTAGCAATGAGGCTGAAAAGAGCAGAAAACCAGAGGTGAAAACTAACTTCAGTCTGCTCTGGCTATTGCTCTTCCTTTCCCTTCCTCCATCCTCTAACAGGCAGAATAGGTCTTCTATATTGCATTAAAGTGCTGGTTGCGCACTGTCTTCATTGAATCATAGAACCATAGAATAGTTAGGGTTGGAAGGGACCTTAAGATCATCCAGTTCCAAAACCCCTGCCGTGGGCAGGGACACCTCACACTAAACCATCTCACCCAAGGCTCTGTCCAACCTGGCCTTGAGCACCACCAGGGATGGAGCATTCACAACTTCCCTGGGCAACCCATTCCCGTGCCTCACCACCCTCACAGGAAAGAATTTCCTCCTTATATCCAATCTAAACTTCCCCTGTTTAAGTTTGAACCCGTTACCCCTTGTCCTATCACTACAGTCCCTAATGAAGAGTCCCTCCCCAGCATCCCTATAGGCCCCCTTCAGATACTGGAAGGCTGCTCTGAGGTCTCCACACAGCTTCTCTTCTCCAGGCTGAACAGCCCCAAATTTCTCAGCCTATCTTCATACAAGAGGTGCTCCAGCCCCTGAGCATCCTCGTGGCCTCCTCTAGACTTGTTCCAACAGTTCCATGTCCTTTTTATGCTGAGGACACCAGAACTGCACACAATGCTCCAGGTGAGGTCTCACGAGAGCAGAGTAGAGGGGCAGGATCACCTCCTTCACCCTGCTGGTCACGCTCCTTCGGATGCAGCGCAGGATATGGTTGGTTTCTGGGCTTGCAAGCGCACACTGAAGCCGGCTCATGTTCATTCTCTCATTGACCAGCACCCCCAAGTCCTTCTCCTTGGGCTGCTCTGAATCTCTTCACTGCCCAACCTGTAGCTGTGCCTGGGATTGCTCTGACCCAGGTGCTCCGACCCAGGTCTTCTACATTGGTACATTCATCCAGTGTGTTCCAAGTGTTTTTCAGGCCAACTGGGAGCCTTTTAGTCTTCTTGCTCTACATAGTCCAAGAACAAACAGGCTTGTAGGGTTTGTTGTCTTTCATCCAGGAGGTGTATGCAGGAGGCTGGAGGTTCCTTCTCATCTCTGGTCTGTCAGTAATAATTGTCCTCTCAGTAATTCTTTCTCTTATGATATTGCTTCTGCTGGCAGCAAAAACTGTCTAGAACATTTAATTTCCAAGCCCAGTGGTCTTTGTGTGTTGGTCTCCACAAAGATCTATGTTTCTGATGTACAGACCAGGGCAGAGAACATGTTGTTCCTGGACTTTGCCCAGTTTGAGAGAGGGTGGCTTGGAAAAGACATTGCTCCTTCCTCCTTGCAGTGGCACAAAACTTCTCAGCTCCTAAAGAACAGGAACCTGCCAGGTTTGCATGGAACACAGGTGCAGCAGTACAGGGTGCTGGGGTGATGGCTGGGGACACATCCTGGAACACTGGATTCCCAGGGGGTGGGAATCGATGCTGTGCTATTGCCCTGGTGTAATTACAGCACCCATGGGCAGTTCCCCATTCTGCAGGAGCAGCTGAGGATTCTTCCTGTGTGTGCCTGTTTCACATGAGCGGTTTGCACCTATTTCTGCGTGTTTGAATGTCACTGTAGCTGTAGCTCACGCACCCGAGGTCCCAGAGAAGGCCGGTCAGGGAGGAGGGCGCGCAGGCAGGCCCACCAGAGCTGGAGGCTGGTCATGCATTGATGTCTTGGCTTCAGTGAGGTGTTCTAGGCACCAGAAGAACAGCATTGGGAGCACAGCCAGAGCATGGTGGGTGATGAGAACAGCACAGCAAGTTTTCTTCTCGTCACCATGCCGATGTCACTTCATTGCTCGGGTCAGATCACATCCTTAATGATAACCCTGTAAACAGCCTTCACACTAACACAGTTCTCAGTAAAACTAATGTTTGATTGTTCCCTAATAGCACCAGATGCAGCCTCCTTGGTAGAAGGAGCAAGAACACTTGACGAGCAGAAGGCAGCAAAACAAGCGGTACAAGATGGGCAGATGGAAGGGGAGAAGCAAGCACTTGAGGAGGAAAAATCTGTGGCTGAGGGAGGAGATGCTCGATCCAAAGAGGCAGAAGAAGTGGCACGGGTGGGAGATCTGCTGCCCAAGGAGGACACCGTGGCTGTGCTGCTGATGGAGAGTCTGCTCGCGGTGCGGGAATCTGCACCTGAGGAGAGCACCCGGGCAGAAGGAGATCCCAAAGGACAGGAGACATGGAAGGGAGCGGAGACTGGTGCAGAGGTGGCACCCGGGGAACAGGAGGGTGTGATGGAGGGGATGGGGAGCCTGGCAGCATGGGGAGGGCAGGAACCTGAGGCCATGCAGGGGGTTAGTTCTGCAGGTCATGGTGTTGAGGTGGTTGAGATGGTGTATGAGGCTGTGCAAGGGGAAGGTTCTGCAGGTCAGGGTGTTGTGATTGAGATGGTGTCTGAGGGTGTTCAGGAGGGAGTATCTGCAGGTCACGGTGTTGTTAGTGAGATGGTGTCTGAGGGTGTTCAGGAGGGAGCATCTGCAGGTCACGGTGTTGTGATTGAGATGGTGTCTGAGGACTTGCAGGAGGGACGTTCTGAAGGTCAGGATGTTGTGAGTGAGGTGGTGAATGAGGTCACGCAGGAGGCAGGATCTGCAGGTCAGGGTGTTGTGATTGAGATGGTGTCTGAGGACTCGCAGGAGGGAGGTTCTGCAGGTCAGGGTGTTGTGATTGAGATGGTGTCTGAGGGTGCTCAGGAGGGAGGATCTTCAGATCACGGTGTTGTGATTGAGATGGTGTCTGAGGACTTGCAGGAGGGAGGTTCTGAAGGTCAGGATGTTGTGAGTGAGGTGGTGAATGAGGTCACGCAGGAGGCAGGATCTGCAGGTCAGGGTGTTGTGATTGAGATGGTGTCTGAGGACTTGCAGGAGGGGGGTTCTGCAGGTCAGGGTGTTGTGATTGAGACGGTGTCTGAGGGTGTTCAGGAGGGAGGATCTTCAGATCACGGTGTTGTAATTGAGACGGTGTCTGAGGGTGTTCAGGAGGGAGGATCTTCAGATCACGGTGTTGTGATTGAGATGGTGTCTGAGGACTTGCAGGAGGGAGGTTCTGAAGGTCAGGATGTTGTGAGTGAGGTGGTGAATGAGGTCACGCAGGAGGCAGAATCTGCAGGTCAGGGTGTTGTGATTGAGATGGTGTCTGAGGACTTGCAGGAGGGAGGTTCTGCAGGTCAGGGTGTTGTGATTGAGATGGTGTCTGAGGGTGTTCAGGAGGGAGGATCTTCAGATCACGGTGTTGTGATTGAGATGGTGTCTGAGGACTTGCAGGAGGGAGGTTCTGAAGGTCAGGATGTTGTGAGTGAGGTGGTGAATGAGGTCACGCCGGAGGCAGGATCTGCAGGTCAGGGTGTTGTGATTGAGATGGTGTCTGAGGACGTGCAGGAGGGGGGTTCTGCAGGTCAGGGTGTTGTGATTGAGATGGGGTCTGAGGGTGTTCAGGAGGGAGGATCTTCAGATCACGGTGTTGTGATTGAGATGGTGTCTGAGGACTTCCAGGAGGGAGGTTCTGAAGGTCAGGGTGTTGTGAGTGAGGTATTGAATGAGGTCACGCAGGAGGCAGGATCTGCAGGTCAGGGTGTTGTGATTGAGATGGTGTCTGAGGACTTGGAGGAGGGGGGTTCTGAAGGTCAGGGTGTTGTGAGTGAGGTGGTGAATGAGGTCACGCAGGAGGCAGGTCCTGCAGGTCAGGGTGTTGTGATTGAGATGATGTCTGAGGGTGTGCAGGAGGGAGGATCTGCAGGTCACAGTGTTGTTAGTGAGGTGGTGAATGAGGTCACGCAGGAGGCTGGTTCTGCAGGTCACAGTATTGTGATTGCGATGGTGTCTGAGGACTTGGAGGAGGGGGGTTCTGAAGGTCAGGGTGTCGTGAGTGAGGTGGTGAATGAGGTCACGCAGGAGGCAGGTCCTGCAGGTCAGGGTGTTGTGATTGAGATGGTGTCTGAGGACTTGCAGGAGGGAGGTTCTGAAGGTCACGGTGTTGTGTCTGAGATGGTGTCAGAGGACTTGCAGGAGGCAGGATCTGCAGGTCAGGGTGTTGTGATTGGGATGGTGTCTGAATGTGTTCAGGAGGGAGGATATGCAGGTCGGGGTGTTGTGATTGAGATGGTGTCTGAGGAATTGCAGGAGGGAGGTTCTGTAGGTCAGGGTGTTGTGACTGAGATGGTGATTGAGGGTGTTCAGGAGGGAGGTTCTGCAGGTCAGGGTGTTGTTGTGATTGAGGTGGTGTCTGAAACTGTGCAAGGGGAAGGTTCTGCAGGTCAGGATGTTGTGAGTGAGGTGGTGTCTGAGGACTTGCAGGAGGGAGGTTCTGAAGGTCAGGGTCTTGTGATTGAGATGGTGTCTAAAACTGTGCAAGGAGAAGGTTCTGCAGGTCAAGGTGTTGTTAGTGAGGTGGTGAATGAGGTCATGCAGGAGGCAGGTTCTGCAGGTCAGGGTATTGTGATTGAGATGGTGTCTGAGGACTTGGAGGAGGGAGGTTCTGCAGGTCAGGGTGTTGTGATTGAGATGATGTCTGAGGGTGTTCAGGAAGGAGGCTCTGCAGGTCAGGGTGGTGTTGTGAGTGAGATGGTGAATGAGGTCACGCAGGAGTCAGATTCTGCAGGTCAGGGTGTTGTGATTGAGATGGTGTCTGAGGACTTGCAGAAGGGAAGTTCTGTGGGTGAGGGTGTTGTTGTGAGTGAGGTGGTGTCTGAGAGTGTTCAGGAGGAATGTTCTGGAGGTCAGGATGTTTTGATTGAGCTAGTGTCTGAGGGTGTTCAGGAGGGAAGATCTGCAGGTCAGTGTGTTGTTGTGAGTGAGGTGGTGAATGAGGTCATGCAGGAGTCAGATTCTGCAGGTCAGGTTGTTGTGATTGAGATGGTGTCTGCGGGTGTTCAGGAGGGAGGTTCTGCAGGTCAGGGTGTTGTGGAGGAGGGTGAGATGCTGTATGAGACTGTGCAGGAGGGAAGTTTTGCAGGTCAGGGTGTTGTGAGGGAAGGGGAGATGGTGTATGAGGCTGCGCAGGAGGGAGGTTTTGAAGGTCAAAGTGGTGTTGTGACTGAGATGGTGTCTGAAACTGTGCAAAGGGAAGGTTCTGCAGGTCAGGGTGTTGATGTGAGTGAGATGGTGTCTGAGGCTGTGCTGGAGGGGTGTTCTGCAGGAAAGGGTGTTGTAGATGTGAGTGAGATGGTGTCTGAGGCTGTGCAGGAAGGAGGTACTGAAGGTCAGGGTATTGTTGTGAGTGCGATGGTGTGCGAGGACTTGCAGGAGGGACGTTCTGTAGGTGAGGGTGTTGTTGACAGTGAGATGGTGTCTGAGGCTATGCAAGGGGGAAGTTCTGCAGGTCAGGGTGTTGTGAGTGAGATGGTGTCTGAGGCAATGCAATGGGAAGGTTCTGCAGCTCAGGGTGTTGTTGTGAGTGGTGTGGTGTCTGAGGTCACACCGGAGCGACATTCTCCAGGTCAGGGTGTTGTTGTGAGTGAGATGGTGTCAGAGGCTCTGAAGGAGGGAGCTTCTACATGTCAGGGTGTTGTGGAGGTGTGTGAGATGGTGTTTGACGCCACCGAGGAGGGAGGTTCTGCAGGTCAGGGAGTTGTGAGTGAGATGGTGTTTGAGGGTGTGCGAGAGGGAGGTTCTGTGAGTCAGGTTGTTGCTCTGAGTGAGATTGTGTGTGAGGATTTGCAGGAGGGAGGTTCTGCAGGTCACGGTGTTGTAGATGTGAATGAAGTGGTTTCTGAGGTCAGTAAGGAGGAAGGTTCTGCGGGTGAGGGTGTTATGAGTGAGTTGGTGACTGAGGTCACGCAGGAGGCAGGTTCTGCAGGTCAGGGTGTTGTGGAAGTGGTTGAGATAGTGTCTGAGGCTGTGCAGGAGGGATGTTCTGTAGGTCAAGGTGCTGTTGTGAGTGAGATGGTGTCCGAGGCTGTGCAGGAGGGAGATTCTGCAGGTCAAAGTGTTGTTTTGGGTGAGATGGTGTCTGAGGCCACGCAGGAGGGAGGTTCTGCTGGCCAGGGTGTTGTTGTGAATGAGGTGGTGTCTGATGCTGTGCAGGAGGGAGATTTGGCAGGTCAAGGTGTTGTGAGTGAGATGGTTTCTAAGCCTATGCAGGGGGTTGGTTCTGCAGGTGAAGGTGTTTTTGTGTGTGAGGTGGTGTCTGAAGCTGTGCAAGGGAGGGATTCTTTAGGCCAGGTTGTTCTGAGCGAGATGGTGTCTGAGGCTGTGCAGGAGGGAGTTTCTGCATGTCGGGGTGTTGTGAGTGAGACAGTGTCTAAGCCTATGCAGGAGGGATGTTCTCCAGGTCAGGGTGTTGTTATGAGTGAGATGGTGTCTGAGGCTGTGCAGGAGGGAGTTTCTGCATGTCAGGTTGTTGTGAGTGAGACAGTATCTAAGCCTGTGCAGGAGGGAGGTTCTGCAGGTCAGGGTGTTGTGAGTGAGATGGTGTCTGAGGCTGTGCAGGAGGGAGGTTCTGCAGGTGAAGGTGTTGTGAGTGAGGTGGTGTCTGAGGCTGTCCAGGAGGGAGGTTCTGCAGGTAAAGGTGTTGTTGTGAGTGAAGTGATGTCTGAGGCCTTGCAGGAGGGAAGTTCTGCAGGTGAAGATGTTGTGAGTCAGATGGTGTCTGAGGATCTGCAGGATGGAGGTTCTGCAGGTCAGGGTGTTGTTGTGAGTGAAGTGATGTCTGAGGCCTTGCAGGAGGGAAGTTCTGCAGGTGAAGATGTTGTGAGTCAGATGGTGTCTGAGGATCTGCAGGATGGAGATTCTGCAGGTCTAGGTGTTGTGAGCGAGATGGTTTCTAACGCTGTGCAGGAGGGAGGTTCTGCAGGTCAGGGTGTTGTTTTGAGTGAGATGGTATGTGAGGTCCCGCAGGAGGGAGGTTCTGCAGGTCTAGGTGTTGTGAGTGCGGTGGTGTCTAAAGTCATGCAGGGGGGAGTTGATAAAGGTCAGGATGTTGTGAGTGCGGTGGTGTCTAAAGTCATGCAGGGGGGAGTTGATAAAGGTCAGGATGTTGTGAGTGCGATGGTGTCTGAGGTCACGAAGGTGGCAGGTTCTGCAGGTCAGGTTGCTGTTGTGAGTGGGATGGTATCTCAGGCTGTGCAAGGGAGAGGTTCCGCAGGTCAGGGTGTTGTGGAGGAGGGTGAGATGGAGTCTGAGCCTCTGCAGGAGGGAGGTTCTGCAGGTCAGGGTGTTGTTGTGAGTGAGATTGTGTCTGGTGCCGTGCAGAAGGGAGGTTCTGCAGGTCAGTGTGTTGGAGATGTGAGTGAGATGGTGTTGGAGGTCACGCAGGAGGGAGGTTCTGCTGGTCAGGGTGTTGTTGAGTGTGAGGTGGTTTCTGAGGCTGTGCAGGAGGAGTGTTCTGCAGGTCAGTGTGTTGTAGATGTGAGTGAGATGGTGTCTGAGGTCACACAGGAGGGAGGTTCTGCTGGTCAAGGTGTTGTGAGTGAGATGGTGTCTGCGGCTGTGCAGGAGGGGTGTTCTGCAGGTCAAGGTGCTGTTGTGAGTGAGATGGTATCTGAGGTCAAGCAGGAGAGAGATTCTGCAGGTCAGGGTGTTGTTGTGAGTGAAATTGTGTCTGGTGCCATGCAGGAGGGAGGTTCTGCAGGTCAGGGTGTTGTTGTGAGTGAGATTGTGTCAGGTTCTGTGCAGGAGGGAGGTTCTGCAGGTGAGGGTGTTGTTGTGAGTGAGATTGTGTCTGGTGTCCTGCAGGAGGGAGGTTCTGCAGGTCAGGGTGTTGTTGTGAGTGAGATTGTGTCTGGTGTCCTGCAGGAGGGAGGTTCTGCAGGTGAGGGTGTTGTTGTGAGTGAGATTGTGTCTGGTGTCCTGCAGGAGGGAGGTTCTGCAGGTGAGGGTGTTGTTGTGAGTGAGATTGTGTCTGGTGTCCTGCAGGAGGGAGGTTCTGCAGGTCAGGGTGTTGTTGTGAGTGAGATTGTGTCTGGTGTCCTGCAGGAGGGAGGTTCTGCAGGTCAGGGTGTTGTGGAGACGGAAGAGATTGTGTCTGAAGCAATGAAGGAGGTAGGTTCTGCAGGTCAGGGGGTTGTTGTGAGTGAGATGGTGTCTGAGGCCATGCAGGAGAGAGGTTCTGCAGGTCAGGCCATTATAGAAGTGAGTGAGATGGTGTCTGAGGTCATGCAGGAGGGAGGTTCTTTAGGCCAGGGTGTTGCTGTGAGTGAGATGGTGCCTGAGGCTATGCAGGAGGAAGGTTCTGCAGGTCAGGCTGTTATAGATGTGAGTGAGGTGATATCTGAGGCTCTGCTGGAAAGAGGTTCTATGGGTCAAGGTGTTGTGAGTGAGATGGTGTCTGAGGTCACGCGGGAGAATGGTTCTACATGTCAGGGTGTTGTTTTGAGTGAGATGGTGTGTGAGGTCATGCAGGAGGGAGGTTCTGCATGTCAGGGTGTTGTGAGTGAGATGGTGTCGGAGGCCACTCAGGAGGGAGGCTCTGTAGGTCAGGATGCTGTTGTGTGTAAGATGGTATCTGAAGTCATGCAGGAGGGAGGCTCTGCAGGTCAGGGTGTTGTTGTGAGTGGGATGGGGTCTGAGGACTTACAGGAGAGAGATTCTGCAGATCAGGGTGTTGTTTTGGGTGAGATGGTGTCTGAGGCTGTGCAGGAGGGAGGTTCTGAATGTCAGGGTGTTGTTGTGAGTGCGATGGTGTCTGAAGCTACAGAGGAGGAAGGTGCTGCAGGTCAGGGTGTTGTTGTGAGTGCGATGGTGTCTGAAGCTACAGAGGAGGAAGGTGCTGCAGGTCAGGGTGTTGTTGTGAGTGCGATGGTGTCTGAAGCTACAGAGGAGGAAGGTGCTGCAGGTCAGGGTGTTGTTGTGAGTGCAATGGTGTCTGAAGCTACAGAGGAGGAAGGTGCTGCAGGTCAGGGTGTTGTTGTGAGTGCGATGGTGTCTGAAGCTACAGAGGAGGAAGGTGCTGCAGGTCAGGGTGTTGTTGTGAGTGCAATGGTGTCTGAAGCCGTGCACGAGGGAGGTTCTACAGGTCAGGGTGTTGTGGAGGTGAGTGAGGTATTGTCTGGGGCTGTGCAGGAGGGAGCTTCTACAGGTCAGGGTGTTGTGGAGGTGGTTGAGATGGTGTCTGAAGCCACACAGGAGAAAGGTGCTGCAGGTCAGGGTGTTGCTGTGAATGAGATGGTGTCTGAGGCTGTGCAGGAGGGAGGTTCTGGAGGTCAAGGTGTTGTTGTGAGTGAGGTGGTGTCTGAGGACTTGCAGGTGGGAGGTTCTGCAGGTCAGGTTGTTGGTGTGAGTGAGGTGGTGTCTGAGGACTTGCACGATGGAGGTTCCGCAGGTCAGGATGTTGGTGTGAGTGAGGTGGTGTCTGAGGCTGTGCAGGAGGGAGGTTCTGGAGGTCAAGGTGTTGGTGTGAGTGAGGTGGTGTCTGAGGACTTGCAGGAGGGAGGTTCTGCAGGTCAGGTTGTTGGTGTGAGTGAGGTGGTGTCTGAGGACTTGCAGGAGGGAGGTTCTGCAGGTCAGGTTGTTGGTGTGAGTGAGATGGTGTCTGAGGACTTGCATGATGGAGGTTCTGCAGGTCAGAGTGTTGTTGTAAGTGAGATGGTGTCTGAGGACTTGCAGGAAGGAGGTTCTGCAGGTGTTGTGAGTGAGATAGTATCTGAGAGTGTTCAGGAGGGAGGTTCTGCAGGTCACGGTGTTGTTGTGAGTGAGATGGTGTCTGAGGGCTTTCACAATGGAGGTTCTGCAGGTCAGGGTGTTGTAATTGAGATGGTGTCTGAGGTCATGCAGGAGGGAGGTTCTGCAGGTCAGGGTGTTGTTGTGAGTGAGATGGTGTCTGAGGACTTACAGGAGAGAGATTCTACAGGTCAAGGTGTTGTTTTGGATGAGATGGTGTCTGAGGATGTGCAGGAGGGAGGTTCTGAATGTCAGGGTGTTGTTGTGCGTGAGATGGTGTCTCAAGCCACAGAGGATGAAGGTGCTGCAAGACAGGGTGTTGTGAGTGCGATGGTGTCTGAAGCCGTGCACGAGGGTGGTTCTACATGTCAGAGTGTTGTGGAGGTGGTTGAGATGGTGTCTGAAGCCACACAGGAGGAAGGTGCTGCAGGTCAGGGTGTTGTTGTGCGTGAGATGGTGTTTGGGGTGGTGCAGAAGGGAGGTTCTGCTGGTCAGGGTGTTGTGGAAGTGGTTGAGATGGTGTCTGAGGCTATGCAGGAGGAAGGTTCTGCAGGTCAGGGTGTTGTAGATGTGAGTGAGATGATATCTGAGGCCCTGCTGGAAAGAGGTTCTATGGGTCAGAGTGTTGTTGTGAGTGAGATGGTGTCTGAGGGCATGTGGGAGAGTGGTTCTACGTGTCAGGGTGTTGTTTTGAGTAAGATGGTGTGTGAGGACACGCAGGAGGGAGGTTCTGCATGTCAGGGTGTTGTGAGTGAGACGGTGTCTGAGGGTGTGCAAGGGGAATGTTCTGCAGCTCAAGTTGTTGTTAATGAGATGGTGTCTGAGGCGGTACAGGAGGGAGTTTCTGCATGTGAAGGTGTTATGAGTGAGGTGGTGGCTAAGGCTGTGCAGGATGGGGGTTCTGGAGGTCAAGGTGTTTTTGTGTGTGAGATGGTGTCTGCAGCTGTACAGGAGGGAGATTCCGCAGGTCAGGGTGTTGTGAGTGAGGTGGTGTCTGAGGCCTTGCAGGATGGATGTTCTGCAGGTCAGGGTGTTGTGAGTGAGGTGGTGTCTGAGGCATTGCAGGATGGATGTTCTGCAGGTCAGGGTGTTGTGAGTGAGGTGATGTCTGAGGCCTTGCAGGATGGAGGTTCCGCAGGTCAGGGTGTTGTGAGTGAGGTGGTGTCTGAGGCATTGCAGGATGGAGGTTCTGCAGGTCAGGGTGTTGTAGAAGTGAGTGAAATGGTGTCTGAGGCTGTACAGAAGGGGTGTTCTGCAGGTCAGGGTGCTGCTGTGAGTGAGATGGTGTCTGAGGCTGTACAGGAGGGAGGTTCTGCAGGTCAGGGTGTTGTTGTGAGTGAGATGGTTTCTGAGGCCTTGCAGGAGGGGTGCTCTGCAGGTCAAGGTGTTGTGAGTGAGGTGGTGTCTGAGGCTGTGCAGGGGGGGTGTTCTGCAGGTCAGGGTGTTGTGAGTGAGATGGTGTCTGTGGCCTTGCAGGAGGGAGGTTCTGCAGGTCAAGATGTTCTTGTGAGTGAGACAGTGTGTGAGGCTGTCCAAGGGAGAGGTTCTGCAGGTCAGGGTGTTTTGGAGGTAGTTGATGTGGTGTCTCAGGGTGTGGAGGAGGGAGATTCTCCAGGTCAGGGTGTCATGGAGGTGTGTGAGATGGTGTCTGAGGCTGTACAGGAGGGAGGTTCTGCAAGTCAGGATGTTGCTGTGCGCGATACGGTGTCTGAGTCCGTGCAAGGGTGGGGTTCTGCAGGTGAAGGTGTTGTGAGTGAAATAGTGTCTGAGGCTGTGCTGGAGGGGGGTTCTGCAGGTCAGGGTGGAGTTGTGAGTGAGATGGTGTCTGAGGACTTGCATGATGGAGGTTCTGCAGGTCAGAGTGTTGTTGTAAGTGAGATGGTGTCTGAGGACTTGCAGGAAGGAGGTTCTGCAGGTGTTGTTGTGAGTGAGATAGTATCTGAGAGTGTTCAGGAGGGAGGTTCTGCAGGTCACGGTGTTGTTGTGAGTGAGATGGTATCTGAGGCTGTGCTGGAGGGGGGTTCTGCAGGTCAAGATGTTAGTGAGATGGTGTCTGAGTCCATGCAAGGAGGGGGTTCTGCAGGTGAAGGTGTTGTTGTGAGTGAGATGGTGTCTGAGGCTGTGCTGGAGAGGGGTTCTGCAGGTCAAGGTGTTGTGAGTGAGATGGTGTCTGAGTCCATGCAAGGAGGGGGTTCTGCAGGTGAAGGTGTTGTTGTGAGTGAGATGGTGTCTGAGGCTGTGCTGGAGGGGGATTCTGCAGGTCAAGGTGTTGTTGTGAGTGAGATTGTGTCTGAGGCTGTGCTGGAGGGGGGTTCTACAGGTCAAGGTGTTGTGAGTGAGATGGTGTCTGAGTCCATGCAAGGAGGGGGTTCTGCAGGTCAAGGCGTTTTTGTGAGTGAGATAGTGTCTGAGTCCATGCAAGGAGGGGGTTCTGCAGGTCAGGGTGTTGTGATTGAGATGGTGTCTGAGTCCATGCAAGGAGGGGTTTCTGCAGATCAAGGTGTTTTTGTGAGTGAGATGGTGTCTGCGTCCATGCAAGGAGGGGGTTCTGCAGATGAAGGTGTTATTGTGAGTGAGATGGTGTCTGCGTCCATGCAAGGAGGGGGTTCTGCAGGTGAAGGTGTTGTTGTGAGTGAGATGGTGTCTGAGTCCATGCAAGGAGGGGGTTCTGCAGATGAAGGTGTTGTTGTGAGTGAGATGGTGTCTGAGTCCATGCAAGGAGGGGGTTCTTCAGGTCAAGGTGTTGTTGTGAGTGAGATGGTGTCTGAAGACCTGCAGGAGGGAGTTTCTGCTGATCAGGGTGTTGTGGAGGTGGTTGAGATGGTGTCTGAAGCCACTCAGGAGGGAGGTTCTTCTACAGGTCAGGGTGTTGTTTTGAGTGAGGTGGTGTTTGAAGCTGTGCAGGAGGGAGGTTCTGCACGTCAGGGTGTTATTTTGAGTGAGATGGTGTCTGAGGACTTGCAGGAGGGAGGTTCTGCAGGTCAGGGTCTTGTTGTGAGTGAGATGTTTTCTGAGCCCTTGCAGGAGGGAGGTTCTGCAGGTCAGATTGTTTTGGATGCGGATAAGATGGTGTCTGAAACCATGCAGGAGGGAGCCTCTGCAGTTCAGGGTGTTGTGGTAGGAGCTTTGTGTGAGGCAGAGGAGGCTGCAGAGGAAGCTAGCTTGGGAGAAGCAGGGTTTGCTGGGGCAGCTGACCCTTATGGGGAAGAGGCTGTCAAGGAGACAATTTCTGGGTGGGTGGAGGCTGTGGAGAAGCCTGGGGCTCTCCTTGAGGCCCTGGGGAATCGGGATGTGTGCACAGGAGAGTCTGTGCCTGGAGGAGATGACTTTGTAAAGCCAAATGTGTTTTCCCAGCTGAAAGCATCAGGGGAAGAGTTGGCGCAGAAGGGGAAAGCAGCAACACCTGAGGTTGGCGAGGCATTGGAGGTGGAGGGGAGTTCTTTCCTGAGAGTAGAAGACACAGTGGAGGAGTCTGTGGAGCCTGGCAAGGGTCCCCTGCTGCAAGAGGCACCTGCACTGGAGGCACTGGTGGGTGCTGGAGGGGATCCCTTAAGTGAAGGATCACTTAGGCTGGAGGACACCTCAGCAGCAGAAGAGGAGGAGGGCTCAGCAGAAGCAGTCTTGTGTGGAAACCCATCTCCAGGCAGCAAGGCAAAGACGGAGGGAGCAGTGGAAGGGAAAGCGGATGGAGGGGTGGGGACGGCGTGTGTGCAGGTGGCCAGAGCAGAGCCAAGGGCTGGAGAAGAGGGCACGGGGCGAGCAGCAGGTCCGGGGGAGCGGGCAGATGGGATGGAGGGACCCGCGGGGTGTGCTGAGGGGACAGGGAAGGCGCAGCCTGCCGGCGACGGGGCAGTGGAGGGGGCAGCGGGGTCTGCCCCGGGGCGGGGGGGGAGCGCGGCGGGGGCAGCGGGGCAGGAGGGGACCGCGGATGGGGCCGCCGGGGCCGAGGCGCTGAGCTCCCCACGGCTGCAGCGGGGACATCCGGGCACGGGGGCAGCGGGCAGCGAGGACGGGGCAGAGCCGGCGGCGGGGGGAGCAGAGCGGGAGCAGAGCGGCCTCCATGGGGGCACTGCAGAGGGAGCAGCAGCCCCTGTCCCGGCGAGTGCACAGAGCCCTGCTGGGGCCGGGGAGCAGGGGACGGACAGTCCCGTCGGAGGGAGCCCGGACACCCCAGGAGCTGCTGATGCGGGCGAGAGGAGCCACAGTCCCCGTGAGGTGAATCCTGTGCGGGTCAGCCCCTGTCCCACACACTGTCCCCACGCTGTCCCTGTCCCGAGCAGAGGGTGCACCACTTCATCCCGTTTGCTATAAGTGGAATGTCTGCAGCTGGTACTTGGGGTGAGGGGTCATAGAGCCCGAGAATCATGGAAAGCTTTGTGGTGGAAGGGACCTCGAAGCTCACCCAGCTCCAACCTCTGCCATGGGCAGGGACCCCTTCCACTAGAGCAGCTTGCTCCAAGCCCCTGTGTCCAACCTGGCCTTGAACACTGCTAGGGATGGGGCAGCCACAGCTTCTCTGGGCACCCTGTGCCAGTGCCTCAGCACCCTCACAGGGAAGAGCTTCTGCCTAAGAGCTTATCTCAGTCTCCCCTCAGGCAGGTTAAAGCCATTCCCCTTGGCCTGTCCCTACAGGCCCTTGTCCAAAGCCTTTCTCCAGGTTTCCTGTAGCCCCTTTAGGCACTAGAACTGCTCTAAGGTCTCCCCAGTGCCTTCTCAAGGCTGGACAAGCCCTCCTCTCTCAGCCTGTCTCCATAGGATGATGAATCCTTTTGGGTGTCAGCTTCTGCATTCTTCCTTGCTCACAAAATCTCATAGCAAACATATTTGCTCTGGCACTAACACTTGCAGCAACCCTCCCCCCGCCATTACCATGTGGAGCAGCTCCTGATGCCCAGCATCCCGCTCCCCTGCCTGGCTCCTCTGCCGCAGCAGCAGCACTCAACTTTTCTGGTTACTCCGGCATCAGCTTGCAGGAACCTGTTGCAGCAGCATCGCAGTAGCTCAAACTTCAGCATGTTTTGTGTAAGCTGACTTTTTTCTCTCTGTTCCGTAGGAGCCTGCAGTCACAGACACCGCTGTCGTGCCCCCGGTACAACCCCAGCTTGGGAAAGAAAGCAGCCTCTAAGCTTTTTCTGCAGCTCCTTCCTCAACACTGACACAAGTTGCTGTAGCTTTGTGCTGATTGCAATGTTCCCTCCTTTATTTCACTCCATGAGTACCACAACTGTCTGTCACATTTTACCAGAGCAGCTTCTCCGTGTGCAGCAGACACCCAAAGCAAGCCTGAACCCGCCAGCCCAGGGAGCAGCACACTCAGAATGACGAAGAGGACAATCACAAGGGCTGTTCCACTGCTTGCTTTTCCCCAGACACAGGGAAATACTGGACCAGCTGAGTCTCCTCCCCCAGCACCACTGCTGCAGGCTGAGGGTGGCTGTGCTGTGTGTGCTCACAGGACAGGAGGTGTCTGCACGCAGTGCCCGCGGTGGTGGCTGTGTCCATGTCCTGACTGCTCTTCCCTGTGTGTCATTTCCTATTCTGAGCTGCAGGCTCTTCACTGTGAGCCAGGGCTGTGTCCCTACCGTGGCCATGGGCACCCACTGCTGCTCTGATTCCCGTAGGGCAGCTGGGGGTGCTTGGCAGGGTCACGAGATGGGGTGTTTACTTGGGGGATGCTGCGCTCCTTGGGGGGGGGGTGTCTCTGTCCTTGGGGTCCAGGCTTGCTGCTGGCCATGCTTCAGGGTGTTCTTGGCACTTGGCAATGTTGAAGATCATTGGATCAGAGCAGCTCTAATGGGTCTGTGAATGAATAAAGCCTTTTGCTTCTGCTGGTGCCAGTCAGGAGTGATTCCCTGGCCCATGAGGCTGTGCTGGGTGGTCAGCAGGGTGAAGCTGGCTGCAGATCTACACTGCTGGAGTCTGCATTCCAGCTCTGCTGCATCTCCTGGCGTGTGAAGGGCACAGAATGGAAAGTTGTGCTAAGGACCTTGTCCAGGGGTGGGCACTGCACATCCGTCTGGGGTATCAAAGCCCCTGGGCCAGTCTGTGCAGTTTCTTAGATCTTTGCAGATGGTTTCACAGAATGATGTATCTTGAATCTTGTTCAAGAGTAACTCGTGCCAGGGCCTGGTCTTCAGTACTGATCTCTTCTTTCTAACCAAATGACTAATGCTGAGTTGAATGCTATAACTACATCATGCATGCACTCATGCAGAGCAAAGGCCTGTGGCTTGTAAGCATGGTTGCACCAGCACCATTTACAATTGCACATCCATACACGTGGTTGCAATTCAAGTGTTGGAGCTGAGCAAGCGCAGAAGGAGGAGGGCAGGGATTTGCCTTTGCAGGGGTTGCCTGGAAGGGTCAGGACTGAAACTAAGGCTGTACTTGGGCACGTTGTGAGTCATACTGGTCTATCTGACATTGAGCTGCTTTACTGAGTGCAGGATGAAAACACACGAGGTGTGATTTGTTGGTGGTAGGCACCAGGGAAGCCCAAGGTGAATGGTGCTGCAGTGATTGGGGAAGGAAGCTGACAATTCATTAGTTAAAATACTTGATATATTTACAACTGACACTTGTGTGTGTGATTTTAACCATTATGGGAATGAACCCTTTGCTTTGGAACATTCCAATTGTACGACTTCTTGTATTGCTCTAAACCCCCACCCTGCAAATACTCTGGTTTTATAGACTGGGAGAAAAAAAAATCAGCTTTCCCAAGAACACACCATGATTTCTGAGCTCATATTGACGGGATGAGCTCCTCTCTGTCGTGCTTCTTTCTCTTCTCTCACATACAGGGCAGGTGTGGGTGAGCTTTGATCTGTGGTACAAAGCAGTTCTTGCCCCATCTCACCTTTTCCCCTGGCATGGACCAGACAGTTCCCCCGTTCTCATGCTTACCTTCTTCCTCCCCTGTTCCCTGCTGATGAAGCCACTTGCAGGTCACTGAGGGCCATGGACTGGAGCTGTGCTGGGCCATGTTCATTTGTCCAGCTCCTTCAATGGGGCTGATTTCTAACATGGTCAGAGGGCTGGAACCACGTACACAATTGAGCTGAATTTGGCAGTTTCAGTGGCTGGCCCTGCTGCTGCTGGGCTGGCCGTTAAAGCTGTGCCATTTGTGCGCTTTCAAATGGGAGCACGCCTGTCATCGGAGAGGGTGGAATTGTTTGGTAAGAAGCAGACCCGTCGAACGTTTGGACCTCGCTAAGAGGTCTGAACCCGCAGCTTTCAGACCTGCTACAGGCGGTGGTTCTGCTCCTTGCTAGTCACTGATTAACGCCAGCGCGAGGGGATGCAGGTGGCTCTTGGGAGCAGCAGGATGTGCACCAGCCCCAAGCATTCACGGCACCGACCGCGTGCGGACACAGGCGCGCTGGCGGCACCTCCGTGCGCTGCCCGCGGCCGGTGGGGGCCACCCTGCATGGACCCAGCCCCGGGCGGGCTCCCCCAGGGCAGGTCCGTGCTCAGGCACCGGGCTCGGCTCTGCTGCAGGGCAGCGCTTGGGCACCGGCGTGCTCCAGGCGGGGAATAACAGGGCAGTGGGAGCGCTTCCAGCTGACCCTCGCTATTGGCAGAAGGTTCCAGTGCAATGAACTGTCACCGCCTCTAGAAGCAGCGGTCAGCTCCCCCCACCACACCCCCCCGACCTGTTCGGGGTGGTTTTAGTTTATTTAGTTACGTTGAATGCGCAGTGACCGGAGGTGCTGTGGCCCAGCCCATGTATGGTGCTCAGCAGGCTCCAGAGAGCATCCTGCAGCAGCTCTGCTTTGAGGCCGGACGGCGCTGTTCCCTGTGTTGAGGTTATTTGTGACACAGTCCTAAATATTTCCCTTGTGGTTTAAAGTTTGTTGTGAGTTCCTCTTGCTTCCTGTAAGCAAAGGCCTAGAAGGATACTGAGTCTGTCAAAACCAATCCCTCCAACCAAACCAAGCAGGTGGGTAAGAAAACACAGATGGCTGGAAGAGAGCAGTGAATGTGACCACCCAGATACCTTTATTCTCAGCAAGCACAAAGCATCCAAGGACCAGGCTTTGGTGAGCTGCAGCCGGGGGCTGCTGTGCTGGGGCTGTGCAAGCCCATGGTGTAGAACATGAGACACAGGATGTGCCTGGGACTGAAGGAGCTCAGACAGAAAATGGGTCTCAAACAGTAACAGGCCAAGGGGAATGGCTTTAACCTGCCCGAGGGGAGATGAGCTGAGCTCTTAGGCAGAAGCTCTTCCCTGTGAGGGTGCTGAGGCGCTGGCACAGGGTGCCCAGAGAAGCTGTGGCTGCCCCATCCCTGGCAGTGTTCAAGGCCAGGTTGGACACAGGGGCTTGGAGCAAGTTGCTCCAGTGGAAGGGGTCCCTGCCCATGGCAGGGGCTGGAGCTGGAGGAGCTTTAAGCTCCCTTCCAACCTAAACCAGGCTGGGATTCTGTGACTGATCTGGTTCAGGAGCTGGAAGCGGGAAAATCTTCAGCTCTGGATGGAGGTGGGGAGCAACAGGCTGCTGCTCCTCCTGACCAGGGCAGACCAGCGGCTCCCAGCTCCTTCCAGTCAGCACTGGGCTGGTAGCCCCTCACTTTTGGGCAGTCCCATCTAAGAACATCTTGCTGCACAGCTCTGAAGCTACAACAGATGCATTTTTACTTTCACCACATCATATTATTGAAGCTCCAGGTGAAAGTGCAGCATTCCTCGTGGGACATTAGAATCACAGAATCATTTCGGTAGGAAAAGACCTTCAAGATCATCAAGGCCAGCCACTAACCCAGCGCTGCCAAGTCCACCATTAACCATGTCCCTCAGTGCCACATCTACCTGTCTTTTAAATCCCTCATTTAACATTAACATTCATTTGTTAAGGAAGAGATGCACACCACCAAAAACTCCTAACCTTCAAGCAGGTCAGCAGAGAAAGATGCTAAAGCAGGACTTGTGACGGGGACATTTGCCACCAGCACATGGAGCTGTTGGGGGTCCTCAGTGCAGCACTGGGAGCCTGGGTCAGTGCTGACACGGTGATGGGTCTCTCCGCAGAGGGACGGTTCATGCTGTCAGCTGCTTTCTTCAAAGCTGCCACTGCTGCAGGAATGAAACCTCATGGTGCTCATGGGGTCCGACACGTAGCCTGTGGGGCACAGAGAGAGGTTCTGTGGGGCTCAGCAGTGTAACGTTACCCCCCAGCCAGGTAATGTGCGTGTCAGTTTGGGGTGAGCAGGATCATGCCGATACCTCCTCCCTGGCTGCAAACTTCCCTCGATATCGTCTGCTGAGGAGAAGTTTAACTGGGAGGTAAACAGACCCTGTCACTCGTGTGAAGAATTCACAATGAGCAACACAAAGCAGGCCCGGTTACCGACATAAAACCACCGATCTCGATGTTTTAATGGCACAATGGAAGTTTGCCATTGGAAATTACCTTCTGTCCTTTCAGCTGGAGCTGCTCTGAAGCGTTCTGATAGAGGCGTTTGTAGAGCATTTCAGTTCCTGACACTACCAAACACAGCGACCACTCATGCCCACCCTGTATCTCCAATGCACACCCCAGCAGTGCCAAAGAAACCGGTGCTTCCTTCGCACGGTGTCACTGGTCACCTGCTCCAGCTCCTCTGATTTCACTGGACTGATATGGAGAGCCTCTTGTCCTCCAGCCCTTCATTCCCTTTTGTTCCTCTCTAACACAGGCCCGAGAACCCCACTCCAGCCTTGCCTGGATGCTCTCACCAGAGAGGTTCACTGAACATTCCTGTCTCTGGTTTTCTTCCTCCCTGAATCTTCCAGGTGCCGGGTACCTGATGAGAGCTGTGCCCTAGGAGCTGCTCCCTGTGCGCTCCCTGCAGCTCTGCAGCCACGTACAGAGTCATAACAGCAGAGCTTCTGTTCTGGTTCAGTTTCAGAGGTCAGCACCTCATCACTCGTGACAGCAGCGCTGCTCCTGGTGCTGTACACAGCACACGGGGAGATGTTCTCCTCTTCTCACCCCATGTGCTCTGTTAGAGGAAGGGAGGGAGTGCAAGGGCCATGCTGGGGCCCGTGCAGAGCTGCAAAGATGCCAAGTGTCGGATAGATGCTTCAGGCAGAACAAACCACTGCATTCTGGTGACAGAACAGGTTGGGAAGTGGCAGGAAAGGGAACGGATGCCAGGAGAGGAAGTGAGGAGGCCCCAGAGCAGGGGATGGCAGCAAACAGTGAGGATGGTGGAGCCGCTCCACACAGCTGCCGTCGGAGCACACAGGGAAAGGTGTCCCCTTGTACGCGCTCAGCAGCAGTGATGGGAGGAGCAGAGGCTGCACAGCTCCTCCGCCTGCAGCAGCACCGGCACCTTCCTGCTGCTGCTCCCGTGGTGTGCGTGTCCCTGCCCGTGCGTGCTGCCTCTCAGAGCCCAGCCCCGCTCTCGGTGCTGAGGATGCCGCTGCTGTTCCCTGCCATGTAAGGCTCATGGCTCCTGCCGCTGTTTGCCCCCTTTGTCCATCACATCCCAAAGTCCGATACAAGGATTTGTGACAAAACCTGTACCCAGCTGTCAGAACAGAGGCGGGTGGCACAGGCAGTGCCAAAGACTCGGCTCCTGCCTGCTCTGTGGTGCTTTTCAAAGAGGGCATCAGAGGCTGGTTTTGCATCGGTGAACTGCAGCGCTCTGTATGCTGGTGCCTCCAGCAGTGCCTTCAGAAGACACCTCTTGTACTGCTCTGTCTGCAGGCTGCCTGCCTTCCCCTGAGCTCCAGCACGCTGCATGGGGCAGGCACAAGGTGGGTCCGTGGTGCTGCCATTGGGCTCAGCAAGAGCAGCAGGTGGAGCAGATGGACCCCTGTGTGTCAGCACTGCAGTGAGCGACCTCCCCAGCCCCTGCCGACCCCATCCAGCCCCTGCACTGTTCTCTCGGGGGGTGTTCTGGTGCCTCCAGAGGGGCAGCATTGTGGCTCAGCCACGCCGCGGGCTGTTCTGCTCCCACTCACCGTTCTTGTCAATCGGGGGGTACTGGAAGTTTCGTCTCATGTCATCCAAAGACAGCCCCTGAGAAGGGTGTTGCCCCGTGCTGCAAATGAAGCAGGAGGGGTCAGGTTAGGTAAGTGATCAGGTCACATCTCAGATCATCAGAACTCCTACAGAGGTGGAAGGAAAATACTGACATGAAGTCCCTCAGCCTGATGCCCAGCCACGGGCATTTGCAGTAACCAAAAACCAAGAAGTTATGAAGCGGGAAGATGTCTCGGATGCTCACACCGCATCCCCTCTCAGGATAACGTCCCTCAAATAGACTGTCTGCGGCTTTACAACCGTTTGTATGCCGCTATTCCAGAAGCAGTCCTGGGCACCAATCCGAGATCAGTGCAGCGTGTTCCATGCATCACTGCCAAGAGACCCCTGCGAGTAAGTTCACTGAATTGTCTTCCAGTCCCTGACCAAACCCACTGTCCTGCCAAGAGGCTGCTCAGCCCTGAGCCCGAGGGGCTGCCATGTGCAGGACCGTCCCCCTCCTCTCCTCAGAGCGGAGCCGGACATGGGCTGTCCCAGGCAGGGCCGGTACCCACCTCTGTGACCACACCGCGTACGCCCGCGCGTTCAAGGCGTACTCCAGCTCGAAGCGGCTCCGCAGCGCTGCGACGTGGCTGCGGCCAGGACCTCCCCGAGCAGCGAGGCAGTCCGAGGACGAGGAGGGGGACAGGGAGCCGCTGCTGTTGCTGGAGGCTGGGGACATCAGCTGGGTTTAAAGACAAAACCGGGCACCGTTGTTACGTATTTACAAACCTTCCCTCGTCTTTTTTGAGTCCCGCATTTCACAGAACCCCAGCCTGGTTTGGGCTGGAAGGGAGCTCAAAGCCCATCCAGCTCCAACCCCTGCCACGGGCAGGGACCCCTTCCACTGGAGCAGCTTGCTCCAAGCCCCTGTGTCCAACCTGGCCTTGAACACTGCCAGGGATGGGGCAGCCACAGCTTCTCTGGGCACCCTGTGCCAGCGCCTCAGCACCCTCACAGGGAAGAGCTTCTGCCTAAGAGCTCATCTCAGTCTCCCCTCTGGCAGCTTAAAGCCATTCCCCTTGGCCTGTCCTTACATTTCCTTCAAAGTTTGGCGCACAAAAACCTCCTGGCTTTGACCAGCTGAGGAGAGTTAAAAAGGGAGGAAATAGAGGAGGTGGAGGGAGAAAATTCGTTATAGTCTGCGGTGCTTAACTTACCAAAGGTCTTGCTCCTTAAGTCTCCTCTCAAACAAGGCTGTGCCCTGGCTGTAGCACAGCTTCAGCTCTAACTCCCCAGCTAAGTAATGCTTTCCCTTTTTCATGTATAAGCTCTTGCCCCAGGTATCTTCCAGCACACGCTGCTGCCCGTGTACCACAGCAACCTGGCCTGCCATGAGGTGACGTGGCTCCTTGTGGTAGTGCTTCACCTGCTTTTCTGCACTGAAAAGCTTCTGCTTCACCTGGAGTACCCTGCTGCAGTCAGAGCATGAAGGAATGCGGTAGGTTACGTGTGTCTTCTCTGACCCCTAAGCTCAAGAGCAGGGATCCATTTTGCAAGGAATTCTTTGGTTCGGTTTGTTCTTTACGACTGACATGCACCAATAGGCACAGAAAATGCCCCTTCAGGAACTGCAGCCCTGAGTCATCTGCTTTGACCACTCATCTTACACCAGGCTGAGGGCTGATACATTCATCTGTGTTACAGCCACAGCCCAGAGCAGGAATCGCCTTTGCATTGCCTCTTACGTTGTCTGGGTTTTACCTTTCTCCCAAGGGTCTTGGCCAATTTGTCTTTGATTCTTGTTAACCTGAGCAGTCTGGGATGGGACGAATGGGACCATAAAATCCCGCATGGCCCCAGCACTGCGGGCTGTCCCTTCAGTGCACTTCTTGCTCACAGCACTACGTGGGTCCTGCCTCCTCCTCCCGGCACCTGTACGAAGCGCTCCTCACACGACGCCTTCATCACCCAGCGCACTGGTTAGTGATGGGGGGAAGTGGCTGCAGGCTCTGCCCTCGCCTGCCGCAAGCCCCACGTGTACCCCGCAGCGCACCCACGCTCACCCTTACCTCAATGTTGCACAGACATTCCTCTAGTTTTGTGACTACTTCTGAGAACTCCGGCCTCCCCTGCGAACACAAGAGCAGGCAGAGCTGTGTCAAAGCACATTACAGCGGCCCCATTCCCCTTTCCCTGAGTTCCGTGGCCCTCAGAAGTAAGTGCCCCCTTGCTTCTGAGAACAGGAGCAAAACACCTTTAGTAAAGCTCATTTTAGTAAGTTTTTGCCCACATTTTGTGCAAAGGTCAAGCTGACTGAACCCATAGCTCTATCACACAGCTCTAAGACATTAGCAAGATTAAGTGGTGCTGGAGTGATACTGATGAGTGACAAAGTGCATTAGGATTCTGAAAAGAGTTTCTTTTCATTGGGGCTAAATGATCTGTGGAGATGCTAACAAGATACAGTGACTGTATCCATTACATTGCACTTCCTTAAGTCAACGATTTAATATGACATCTTATTAATACATTTAAACAGAACGTGAGTTACATGCTTATGAGTATTAGCAACTACTTTATAGTTATGGAAAACAACCAACACCCCCTGCCATAACATGAGCTCCTGCAGTGCTCAGACAAGAGCATATACAAGAACCCAGGAAACACTGACAATAAATAACCCAGTGATGAGACAAACCAGCTGTGTCCTGAGCTGCAGGTACATTGGATGGGGCTTGGAGCAAGCTGCTCTAGTGGAAGGTGTCCCTGCCTGTGGCAGGGGTTGGAACTGGGTTGGCTTTAAGGTCCCTCCCAACCCGAACCAGTCCAAGATATGATTCTATGATATGATACACATTTGATGTGTGACTGATTTGGTATCATACACATATGATACACATCTAAGCAAACTGAATTCCCAGGCTCTGGAGGATATTTCTCAGGCAGTTCAGAGCCACATGCAGGGATGCCTGGGACACGCGCAAGGATGCTGTGATGGACCATTCAGGGCCCCCTGCCCAGCTGGCACATAGAAGCATATAAAGGTCCAGCCCATCTCCATAGCCCTCTGTGTGAGAGATGCTTCATGGAGATGACATTCATCTGGCTGCTTTCTATTTTCCATCCCCAGGGAACACTGCCAAAGCCCAGGAATTAGGGAGACCAGAGCAGCAATGCACAGGGTCCAAAATCTGCATCACTTTCATGGGCACACACACAGACCTGTGCAGGACCCAGCCAGGCAGGAGGTACAGCTGGGATGCAGCACCAGCAGTGCTGCCTTTGGGAGATCTGA
This sequence comes from Pezoporus flaviventris, assembly GCF_033815535.1. NCBI lineage: Eukaryota > Metazoa > Chordata > Aves > Psittaciformes > Psittacidae > Pezoporus > Pezoporus flaviventris. The sequence goes on along the minus strand of NW_026892607.1, from coordinate 3,510,449 downwards.
CCCTCACTATGAGGACAGGGATATAAAGACCTGTTAGGGGTCGTTATATCCTACCTCTACCCTGAATGCTCTCAAGCACCATTAACTCCTGCTGTGGCCACTGTGAGGATGATGAGGTTTTTGCAGTCTTGCTTTAGTTAGTTCATGTTCCCTTTAGTGCAGAAATAGCAACAGGCTGCAGAAGCCAACACAAACCAGTCTTCCTTTAACTCCTGTTTCATAACCTCAGAAGGGAACGCTTGTGTATTTTACTTTATTAATGCTGTTGCTATTGAGTTAGTTGGGATAATCAGATCGTATTCTCCAGTCATCAACACCTCCCTGACTGCAACAACTCCTGGTTAAACCAGACTCCTGTCCTGCAGGCATTGCTGGGCTCCAAAAGACAGGAATTCCAGCCAATATAACATGTGTCTTGACATTCACAGAGCAGTTACTTTCTGTCCTAAAGGAGAGACCATGAATTGCAGCACATCTCTGAGTCTGTCTTTAGCAGCATTAACCAGTCCCAGGGGAAAGTTCTCAGCTGGGGAAAAGTACTCATTGTGTTCACTAGTTTAAGCCTTTGGAAATTAAATTCAATATCATATGGGGAAACACTGAAATAATAGGAAGAGCCATAAGGAGTTTAGATGGATGGAACGGGAGAGGCCCAGGTTAGGATTAGCAGCACGCTCTCACCTCCCTGGGCCATGCAAACCGCATCCCAAACCGACAGCAATGCTGCTGAGAGCAGCGTGGTCACAGAGCAAAGGCTGCCAGCGTTCCAGCAAGCACGCCCTGTCACAGCGAGAGCTAACCTGCTCCCTGCACGGACCTTGGGCAGCCAGGGGTGCCTGCCCCCGCCAGCACTCACCTCGGGACAGGCGTTCCAGCCCCTCATCAGCAGCGCGGAGATGGGCTTGGGGATGGAGTACCCGATGGGCGGGCGGATGTGGTGGTACGCCATGTCTGCGGCCGCCGCCGCTGCAGGAGACACACACCGCGGTCACCAACACACACCACGGTCACTGACAGACACCGCGGTCACTGACAGACACTGTGGTCACCAACACACACCGCGGTCACTGACAGACACCGCGGTCACTGACAGACACTGTGGTCACCAACACACACCGCGGTCACTGACAGACACCGCGGTCACTGACAGACACCGTGGTCACTGACAGACACTGTGGTCACCAACACACACCACAGTCACCAGCAGACACCACAGTCACCAACACACACCACAGTCACCAGCAGACACTGCAGTCACCAGCAGACACCGCGGTCACCAGCAGATACACGGGTCAGCACTCACAGCCATGTACCACACACCATCAGTGGTACCACTGAAACATCCCACTGCGGGCATGGGGACATGGAGCCACCAGGCTGGGGGCTTAAAGAGGCTTCCCAACCCACACTGTTTGTATAGAGACAGGGCAGCCAGCAGCCCTGGGTGGAAACATGGTGCTGGGCATGCGTGAAGAGAACCTGACTGTGCTTAGACCCAAGAGAAAAAGAAAGAACCCCCCCCCCCAAAAGGCCTTTGGGAGGTGACATGAGTTAATGTTCCTCTCACCTTAAAAAAGGTATCTTCATTATTAAGCCAGGGTGATGGGTGTACTCCGGTTGTGGGTAAACTGGTATCAGACCCAGATCAACCCCAGTCTAAGAATCACAGAATCACCTAGGTTGGAAAAGCATCTTACCTGGTTTGAGGTGAGCAAATGGGATTTCACCTGTTAACAGCTCCCAGAGGCACAAGGCATAGCTGAAAACATCGGCTTTTATGGTGTACCTCGTACACTGGGTGAACACCTCAGGGGCCATCCAGCGTAGGTTCTGTGCATCAGGGAACATCAATAATACGTGTTAGCGTTTACTTCTTCATGTGTGCATCCTTGCCTGTATTTGTATGGGGTTTTCCTTTCTTCCTTGTCTCCATTGCTCCATAAAATAACTGGTAAATTTGCCAGGAAACATTTTCACCCTGCTTGCAAAGTCTGGGCACCACACAACAGCATTAGCACGGCAGCAGTCTCAACCATAAAGCCAGAGTGATCAGGCTTTAAACATACAAGCAGTGCTGAACTAAAACCAGGACACCCAGTATCAAGGCTTGGAGACCACATTGTAAGGTCTGACATTGCCATATAGCACCTATCAACTGCTAGGAGCTGGTAGATGGAGAAACTGGCTCAGCTGGGATCCCCCTGCTTGCTGCAGAAGCCCCATCCTGAGGCTTTCTCACAAGTAACCAGCCTCTGACCAGGGTGCTGGGTTCAGGGTGATGGGTTTAGGGTGCTGGGTTTAGGGTGCTGGGTTCAGGGTGCTGGGTTCAGTATGATGGGTTCAGGGTGATGAGTTCAGGGTGCTGGGTTCAGGGTGCTGGGATCAGGGTGATGGGTTCAGGGTGCTGGGATCAGGGTGCTGGGATCAGGGTGCTGGGTTCAGGGTGCTGGGTTCAGGGTGATGGGTTCAGGGTGATGGGTTCAGGGTGATGGGATCAGGGTGCTGGGTTCAGGGTGATGGGTTCAGGGTGATGGGTTCAGGGTGATGGGTTCAGTGTGATGAGTTCAGGATGCTGGGTTCAGGATGATGGGTTCAGGGTGATGGGCTCAGGGTGACGGGTTCAGGATGATGGGTTCAGGGTGCTGGGTTCAGGGTGCTGAGCTCAGGGTGCTGGGCTCAGGGTGCTGGGCTCAGGGTGCTGGGTTCAGTATGATGGGTTCAGGGTGCTGGGTTCAGGGTGTTGGGATCAGGGTGCTGGGTTCAGGGTGCTGGGTTCAGGATGATGGGATCAGGGTGCTGGGATCAGGGTGATGGGTTCAGGGTGATGGGTTCAGGGTGCTGGGATCAGGGTGATGGGTTCAGGGTGCTGGGATCAGGGTGATGGGTTCAGGGTGATGGGTTCAGGGTGATGGGATCAGGGTGATGGGTTCAGGGTGATGGGTTCAGTGTGATGAGTTCAGGATGCTGGGTTCAGGATGATGGGTTCAGGGTGATGGGCTCAGGGTGACGGGTTCAGGATGATGGGTTCAGGGTGCTGGGTTCAGGGTGCTGAGCTCAGGGTGCTGGGCTCAGGGTGCTGGGCTCAGGGTGCTGGGTTCAGTATGATGGGTTCAGGGTGCTGGGTTCAGGGTGTTGGGATCAGGGTGCTGGGTTCAGGGTGCTGGGTTCAGGATGATGGGATCAGGGTGCTGGGATCAGGGTGATGTGTTCAGGGTGCTGGGATCAGGGTGATGGGTTCAGGGTGATGGGTTCAGGGTGATGGGATCAGGGTGATGGGTTCAGGGTGATGGGATCAGGGTGATGGGTTCAGGGTGATGGGTTCAGTGTGATGAGTTCAGGGTGCTGGGTTCAGGATAATGGGTTCAGGGTGACGGGTTCAGGGTGATGGGTTCAGGGTGCTGGGATCAGGGTGATGGGTTCAGGGTGATGGGTTCAGGGTGATGGGATCAGGGTGATGGGTTCAGGGTGATGGGTTCAGGGTGATGGGTTCAGTGTGATGAGTTCAGGGTGCTGGGTTCAGGATGATGGGTTCAGGATGATGGGTTCAGGGTGATGAGTTCAGGGTGATGGGTTCAGGATGATGGGTTCAGGATGATGGGTTCAGGGTGCTGGGCTCAAGGTGCTGGGTTCAGTATGATGGGTTCAGGGTGCTGGGATCAGGGTGCTGGGATCAGGATGATGGGTTCAGGGTGATGAGTTCAGGGTGCTGGGCTCAGGATGCTGGGTTCAGGATGATGGGTTCAGTGTGATGAGTTCAGGGTGCTGGGCTCAGGGTGCTGGGTTCAGTATGATGGGTTCAGGGTGCTGGGATCAGGGTGCTGGGATCAGGATGATGGGTTCAGGGTGATGAGTTCAGGGTGATGGGTTCAGGATGATGGGTTCAGGATGATGAGTTCAGGGTGCTGGGCTCAGGGTGCTAGGGCAGGTTCCTCCTCACAGCACAGCCCTTCTCAGTGGGCTCCGTCACACCCCAGTGGCATCCAGCTCTGCTGCAGCAGTGCCCATCCTCACCCAGCCAGTGCCTGGCAGCAGTGGTGGACAGGCAGTTGTCAGCCCTTGGTCTGGCACCACCAGCATCAGTCGTTGTGATGGTGCAAACTTCGTGGAATGCATCTGGACTGAAACTCATGAGAACAACCATACTGTCTTGTGAAGCTGACTCTGAGCAACAGGCTTGTAATGGAGAAAAGAAAAGCAGCGTGGAATTGCTAATTCCCTGTTGAACAGGAATAGGAATAGGAAGCACCTACCAGCACCCTGTGTATGTGCGTGGCAAGGGTGGATAACAAATGACACTTCACTAAGGGTCTGGGGGGCAATGGAGCTCCAAAGACAACCTAAACCCCATGATTTTCTCTTGCAGATATTCTATATTCACTCATCTCTGCTCTTAAAGAGGTTTAAATGGAAAAAGAAAACACAAAGAAACATTAAGGGAGATAAAATGTGATGCGGGTTCATCTTTTCCAGCACAAATGCATCTGATGTCATTTGCTCCTGAACCGAGTTTTCCTGTATGTTTTGAACTAATGATGTGGAACAAAGCAAGAAACAAACCCCAGGTTGCTTTGTCATATTGTCTTCATCCAGGGACTGCAAAAATCTAGATTCTGAAACACACAGAACAACAACAAGAAAAGTTACTGTCAAGGCAACGCAGACGCACAATGCAGGACACCAAAGCCTTGGTAAGAAGTGGGGGTTTTATTAGGTCATCATCTGGGGGTTTTGCCCAGGAGAGCTGTGACAGCAGCTCCCCAGCCAGGCTGTGTGCACACAATGAGGCTTCTGCAGCCTGCATGCCAGATTCAGCTCTGCCATCAAAGCTCCATCAACATTAGCAGCAGTTGGCAGCAACTGCGGGTCCGGCTCAGTGTCACCTCATGGCTATTTGTGTGGGTCACTATAAGTGCACCTAGGCTGACAGCAGGCTGCCACTGAGCCCTGCTTTACAATGGGGGCTGTCAATCTCTTGCAGTGTCAGAAAAGCTTCCCACTGGGAAATGAGAGATCCTGCATGAACATAGTGGAGGTGGTGGCACACGCCCCATGTTGTGATGCAGGAATCAGTCCCTGAGCAGGACTTAGGAGCCTTTGCAGTATCTGAAGACTGCACTTCAGTGTGCAAGTACATGGATGAGAGCATTGCCAGCATCAGCTTGGATGAGCAGCTCCTCCTTGCCTCGGCAGGGCTGATAGCAGCAGGTCTGGGTCAGCACTGGGTCCATCACAGGCATGGTGATGCTGACACCACCCTTCTCCTGTATTAAGCAGCTGTTCATGTATCTCTGGTGGTCACATCTGTGGTGTCATGCATGGTGGCAATGGCCAAGGCTAAAGTCAGGTAGCTCTGAGGAGTCGGGTCAAACTCAGCTCCCTGCACCAGCATTAACACACTCAGTAGCGCTTGTCTGACAAACACCAAGACAGTGCACAAAGTCCAGGTTCATACAGTGCAGCCTGCTCTGGGTTTGGACGCAGAGTTACTGGGGTCTGTGACTGAAGGGACGGGCTGCATTCTGCTCTGCTAACTAGAATGAAAGAAACCGGTCCTGCAGCCAAGGGGCTCGGTGCCAGCAGGCAGACCTGCACCATCATAGGCTCATAGGATCAGCCCGGTTGGAAAAGACCTTTAGGATCATCCAGTCCAACCACTTCCCCAGTGCTGCCAAGGCTACCACTAACCCGTGGCACTGACACCGTCCTCAGATCCTGAGCACTAGCTATCTCTTACAGGCATTTTCACTCAACTTCTTCCTCTAACCTGCCACTAGAACCTGCTCAAGCTGAGCACATCATCTCACCAGCACCCGGCCTTCCTGCTCAGGTAAATGGGGTGCTCCACAGACCTGATGGCTTATTTGACGTGAAAACGGGGGGTATTCTCGTCCCTACAAGCTTTTTGTGTCCTCCCACAATAACAAAACAAGGAGCAAACTCCTCAGCATTTCCTCAGCCGGCACGTGTTTAGTTAGAGAGAACCTGAGGTCCATTTCTAATGTTCCATAAAAACTCCTTACCTCCAAAATCAGCAACAACGGCGTGGCCGTCCTCATACAGCAGAATGTTGTGACTGGGGGGGAATACAGAAATGGTTAATAGTGTCTTAAAGGTGGTGAAAAATCACAGGTTTTGGTTCCTGGCTGAGCTCACGAGGGGTTCAAATCACCGCATTGTCTATAGATACACCACTTTGAGCTACATCTGCTATTTGCTGTAATAAAGTACACATGAACTCCAAGGAGGCAAACCCAATAGCTTCATAACTGAGAATGTCAGTTTTGAATCAATACTAGAGCAAAAGAATGTCTGTAATTAGCTACAGATCAAGTGCAACAGCTTCATCCAGTGTGTGCACTGATTCGCAGTAATGAAGTGAAAAAGGTGACATTTGAATATAAACGCAGTGATGGCCCCTAAATGAAATGACATTCTTTTCTCTTTTAAAGCTTTTGCAAGTGTAAATTCATAGTGCCAATTCCTAATTGATGCCAACAGGAAGAAGGGAAGGACTGATCCCATGCAGGACTATGGTATGTGTTTGGTACAGCTGTACCTGCTCACCTGCGTCCGGCTCAGGAATCCTTCCAATGGGGAAATGCTACCTGTTGACTTGGCAATTCCTGTTTGGAACAGCACGTGCTGATGGAAAATGAGCTATCGATCAGCTACCTGAGAACACAACCACGCAGGAACGAGCAGGAGCTCAAGGGCTCCCTGCCCAGATTTATCCAGAAGTTGAACATGCAGAAGTGTTGGAGTGATTCAGAAAGGCCATCGGGACAGAGATTGCCGAGGCTGCAGGAAATGGATAATATACAACTGGAGACTAGGCAAACGTCCCAAGAGAAGTTAAGCCCCAGGGTTCTTGGCAATAAACTCATTTAGCAGAGCAGGTTGGGAATAAGCCCAGGTATCGCCAGGAATGTTCAAGATGGCAACTTCCGATTTTGTCCTGAATTAGATGGAATCAGACATTTCACCGTGTGCTGTGCAAAGAAAACGGTATTTTTCCTTGTAAGTAACTGAGTGACCTACCTGGAGCGTGCCCCCTGAGCTCATCCCCTAAGCTGGCCTAAGTTACGGTGGCAGCAAATCCTAGGAGCCAACCTTCAGCTGTCCAAAAGCTGCACATAAAAAGGCGAATTCCCGGGGTGAATCTCGGGGACCTTCGTGCCCTGCTGACCCCAAACCCCAACCGTCACTTCCCTGGCAGCAAACACAGAGAACGGGAAGCTTCCCGTCCTGCCTGCCAGGTTTATGCGCGGGCTGGTCAGCAGAGGGGGAGCAAGGCACGGTTTGCAGCGTGCCCACTCCTGGGTTTGCTGCTGCTCGCTTTCCTTGTGGGTCTCTGCGGTGCGGATCAATGACACCCTTTGGCGACACTTGTTTTGGCTTAGATGCATCAGTTAATTCCGGAGAGATGATTCGGGTTGTATTTACTTTGCCAAGAGTATAGAGAGAAAGAGCAAACAGTCACAAGGGAACTGTTGGGAGTAGATCATCCCTTCCTTCTGCCAGCTCTGCTACTGTACAAAGCCTCAACCTGAAAATCTAGCTTTCTCCTAATCCCAGTTCCCATTCCATGGCTTTTGGCTGGGCAGTGGCACCTGAAGTCAAAGGCATTGGCAGCAGTCCTTCCACTTCTGTGGCACTTAGCGGAGGGGTAGAGAAGCAAAGGACTGAAGCTCTGTTCATCAAAATAACCCAGATTGAATCTAGTCCAACAGGTCCTCTCTGCTGTGATTTGTAAGGGACTCAGTCTAATCTGCAGGTGGGGTTTGCCATGTGAGATGAATTATTTAGCCAGAGATAAGGTCTGAAGCAGCATTGTGTGTTACTGCTGGGTTTCATAGAGAATTTCCTTTGAAGTCAGCCAAAGTGAAGGGGGAGGTTTTGGACCAGATGATCTCGGAGGTCCCTCCCAGCTTAACTGCTCTGTGATTTTATTAACTGCAGCTCTCCAGTGGCCTCCCTTTAATCTCTCAGCAGCAAGCAGCTCTTCATGCAGCAAACTACATAGGGGGTTGCTAAGGGAGTTCATAGAATCACAGAATAGTTAGGGTTGGAAAGGACCTTAAGATCATCCAGTTCCAACCCCCCTGCCATGGGCAGGGACACCTCACACTAAACCATCTCACCCAAGGCTCTGTTCAACCTGGCCTTGAACACTGCCAGGGATGGAGCACTCACAACTTCCCTGGGCAACCCATTCCATGTCAGTAATTCCCCAAGCACTAAGTAAATTACCTATAGGCATATTTATACACATACAGGCTTTTGCTTCTGTGGATTCATAGATGCCTTTCAAATACACTTATTTCCTGCTCCTCTTCTTCTTCATGCTATACTGAGTACAGAAAACAAGGTGTCATTTTACTACACTGCTGACACATCGGACAGCATAGAGTTACCAGGGCTGAAGTGTTCCCTCCACATAAACAAATGCAGGAAAGTCATATATAAAATCCATTGAAGATGGATTTACTGATCCAAGGAAGCTACTGCAACTGATTTAATGTTCAGCAAAGAGCACACAGGAGAAAGCAGAAAAGCACTGATTCCATGGGAGAACGAAGAGCAAGGCTTTTGGAAATCAGCATCACACACACTGGTTTTCACACAAAGTGGGGATGTGGGAAACTGCACAAGAAGCTCTGGCTAGGCCAAAGGCTTCCAGGAACTCTGGAGGTGAAGGTTTCCTACAGCAGTCACTAGGTCTTCATGGCACGTGGCTTTGGAAAGGGCTGAGCAGGTTGCACTGGGAAGATGCATGAGTGTGGACACCCCGATGCTGACACAGTATTTGTCAAAATGCCGGCTGTTCAGAGTGAGTTCAACAGAGTGTAGAGTGTAGGAAAAGAAGAAATGAAAAACTTGGCCATGACTTACGTGATGAAGGGGAAATGAAAGTAATATTGATGGCCTTAACCAAAAAGCCTAACTTGCCCATATTAGAGCTGTAGATACGAGCAAGAACAGCCAAGTGAGGAACACAGATTTCACCAGATAACAGTGTTTAGGACAGAAAAAAGTTAAGCTCTCCCAACCAGGACTCCCACAAATCTTCAAGGTTTCTGGTTTACCTAAACCAAACCCTGGGATGATAAAATAAATCATAGAAGTGTAATGGGTTCATACAACATGGCCACAACTGACTTTAGCTCCCGTAGATACTTTCTACAGAATATTTAAGTGATTTGAGTGCAACACAGAATCACAGAATCACAGACTGGTTTGGGTTGAAGGGACCTTAAAAGCTCACCCAGTTCCAGCCCCCTGCCATGGACAGACACACCTTCCCCTAGAGCAGGTTGCTCCAAGCCTTGTCCAGCCTGGCCGTGGACGCTGCCAGGGATGGTGCAATTGTTTGGAGACCCCCACCAGGTGTCAAATGAAAATGTTAATCCAGGCAAGACTAAAGTAGAGAGTCCTGAAGGCTGAACCCTGGGCTGAGCACAGGATCCTACAGAACTGAAGTCCTCTGTGGTCTTGGTTCAGGTTTGAGCTCTGTGAGCAGCGACAGAGATGATCACCATTTCTCAATGTGAATACATGTATTGAGCCCCAGCTTCAGCTTCAACCTGCTCAGGGATAGTACAGACCCTGAATACACCCAACTTGGCAATAACAGTCTAGTCCTGGCGTGGCAGTTTTTGTGGAGAAGCTGAGAAATCAATAATAGACCCTTTCTGTGCATGGACCCTTTCCATACCCTAACCAATGCCAAATGCTCCTCTTGGTGCTGGCAGGTGTGACCTCTGGAAGGGTTTGTCGGTCTGCTCCCACCACTGAACATTACAGCTGCTGATTTTGCTTATGTAGAGGAATAAATATAGCCCCCAGAAATAAGGCTTGGGAGGTGCAGCTCCAAAACACTATTGTTGCCTCAATGGCACGTGGAGATCTGAAAGCCACGGATGAGAAAGGGACTCGTAAGCCTCTGTTTTGAGAAATGCAGCAAGAGAAGCCTGAGCTGAGCTGACGGAAGGTTAACGGTGAGTTCAGCAGAATCACAAATCAACTGTCTTGTGCTAAGGCCACACACGGCTTGTGACGGCGGGACTGAGCAGTGCTCTCTTCTGTGGAAAGAAAGCGGGAGGAAAGAGGAGTGTGTGCTCATCGGCTGCCACAGGCACACGCGGTGCTGCGGGCCTCGCGTGTGCAGGGGCTGCTCCGTCCCAGGGCAAGAGCCCACAGAGCACGTTGGCTGCGTGTCCCCTTCCCAGGGAACAGGCCATGGAAAGATCCTTCTGCCTTTAGCACGCTGTGGGCCTAATGAAAGGCAACTGCTATTTTAAGGTTTCACACGGGGGTTTATAACAAAGAGGAGTTGCAGACACCATCCCCATTACCGTCAGGCTTCCATTCTTGCTTTCATCTTCCTCACTAAGCTGGCTCTCAGGAGCTTTTATAGACAGTAGGAGCCATGAAATGAAGGTGAGTCACTCAAAGGCTTGGCCCAACCATGTTCAGCTGCTATGGCTTAAATTAGATAGCTACTAAAATGGTCTCTCTTTTTTATTAAAGTGCTATAATCATTGTGGCTACAACCCTCACTGCAGTGTTAGTAGTAATAAGCTGATACGTGTCACGGTTGCTGATAGCTGTCAGAACTGGAAAGCAAAAGAAAACTCCCAATTATTCTCCAAATGGAAGGATAACCCCTTTTCCAGGGCAGAGACATGAAAGGTCCATTTTCTCTCAGTTCTTTCAAGCCATATTGCAGATTTATTGAATGCATTATGTGCATTGCATTGGATTTCAGATCTCATAAAGACGGTTACAAGCTATGTGAAACTTAAGGTACAAAATGTGAGGCTCCTGTGAATCCACTGGCAAAACTTAACTCAGAGTTTCCCTCTTGGTGTTCCTCTTCAATTGTCCTGAAGGTTTTCATCCTGTAATAGTGCCTTGGCTGACTGGGACTCATGCTGCAAACACGACTTCTGCTCTCACACTGGAAACCTTCAACAGTTAAGCTACTCGCAGCACCACTGATCACATCAGCACACTGATGTCCCTACAGCAAATTATCTTGTGACCCCATAAGTAAGATCTGGTAAAAGTTCTGAGAGGCAATGATGCACTTGTCGGCTCTCTGGGGAGAGAATGTTTTGCCTTTTCTTTCTTGAAAACGTGATTTAAACCCTTGAGAGCAGAACTATTCTCCTAAGAGCCGGCAGCGACAAGGCTCATCCGGGTCTTTGCTGTCCTAAACCAGTTGCACAGGCTGCAGCACTCAGACATGGGCTCTTGTCTTGCATCACAACTGAGGCAGGAACTACAGCTTCAAACAAAGCATCTCCCTCCTCTGAGCCTCACTCTTTGGTGGCCTGAAAGGGAGCTGTGAAGGGACGGAGGTGTATGGGGACACTCAGGGAGAAGTGGTGGATGCGTGAAGTCAGGGTGAGGAGGAGGAGGATCCTTGACTGTAAGAGGAACACTCCAGCAATATCCTCCTTACCCCCTGTTGATCACAGCCATACACATGGCTGCACAGCCCAACACAGCAGCAGGGCCTGCAGCGCAGTGCTGGATGCAGCCATTCCTCTACTTGAGGCAGTTTCAGTGTGAGCTGATGGATGCGCCTGGACATCGGAGAAGGCAAATACAGCAAAGTGTGCTAAAATCTGTAGTCAGAGCGTAAAGCAGAATTCGTGCCACTATTACTAACCTGGGGCACATAAATCCCTCATTAGGGTTTGTAGGCTGCATTTTTCAGCCTAAAACAAAGAAAGGTGGCGTTCCCTTTGCACCAGTGCTGTGATTTGCTTCCTCAGCCTGCAGGGGCATGTTTTTCTTTCGTAACCACAATGGAGTTGTTCTTTCATTTAAAGAATCTCTTCAGGAGCAGGTAACTCCTTCCTGCAGTGCCCGTTTGAACCCGGAGATCTTGGGCACTGAGGAGAATTCAAGGAGAATTTCATTGCACACATGCCTGGCTCTCTGGTTTGTCACTGGGCGCTCCCTCCCCTCCTGCAGGCTGTGCTGTTCCCTTCACAGTGCCAGCAACATGCCAGAAAACTGCTGCTGCCTCATATTCCCCCAGAATTCCATGCCAGAACTGGGCCCAGGCCAACAGCCACTTTCATTCTTAGCTCAGCAAAGGGGAAAAACAGCTCTACAAGGGGAGGTAGGGACAGGCCAAGGGAAATGGCTTTAACCTGCCAGAGGGGAGACCGAGATGAGCTCTTAGGCAGAAGCTCTTCCCTGTGAGGGTGCTGAGGCGCTGGCACAGGGTGCCCAGAGAAGTGATCTATTGAAGATGTCCCTGGTCACTGCAGGGGGTTGGATTAGATGAGCTTTGAACATCCCTTCCAGCCCCAACTATTCGCCGGTTTTATGAAGACAGGTGAAATGAATTCACGTTTTTGAGCCAAAGACTCGTACTGGGGAAATACCCTAAGCAGCAGGGAGCGTGGAAAAGCCATCCCTCAGGAGCCCTCATGCAGGTGCGCTGTAAGAGGTAGTGTTCAGACAAGCTACCGGTCAGGGAAACCACTACACACACAAAGCTGGCTGCTGCTCAGTCCACTACAGCGTGCTAAAGACTCCAGTGGATGTGGAAGCCTCGTGTTGCAGTTCCCAGCCCAACCGGTGCAAGCAGACCTTCCTCCAAGCCCCATCAGTGTTTCTGGGGTACCACTCAGGGACCGGAGCCTGTGGGTACAGGGGAGGCTGCAGAGCATTGCTGCTGCTGGAGGCTTTGTATTCCCAGAATGGTTGGGGTAAAGAAGACACTCACCTGTTCAGATCGCGGTGTATGATGGGTTGGGTGAGGTTGTGGAGGTACTCCATGCCTTTGGCAACATCTACAGCAATGATTAATTTAGACTGCAGATCCAGAGTTCTGTATGTTGAAAAAAAAACCCAAACCAAAGAGATTACTCAAAATGAATAAACAGACATAAATTACCTGTAAATTGTTCTTACCTGTACATCTCGGAACCTTTATGATTGCTTTAAATACACAATAATGCCACATAAGCCACAGAATGTAAATGCAGATAATGTGAAATAATGATAATAATGATTTTGTGATGACTTATTAATTTCCCTTGTACCTCCAGTTATCTGCATCACAGCTAACATCTTTTCTCATGTGTTCCTTCCCCTGTTGCTTTGCACTGAAACCAACATTTACATGGGCACTGGTTTACCAGTCGCCCCGATCTGTACCGCCAGCCCCGGCAGGGATGGAGCAGATACCTCTTTTGTTCATGGAGCAGGGAGAAGAGCGATCCCCCTGAGATGTACTGAGTGACGATAGCGAACTGGCTGGGGTCGTCCAGGCAGGCTCCCACAAACTGGATGACACACGGGTGGTTCAGGCGGCAGAGGATGGAAACTTCGCGGCAGAACATGTCCACGTCCGATTTGGAGCAGTACGTGTTGGCTCGGTAGCTGCGGGTTCACACGAGGGACACAGTAAGGCAGAAACAGCACAGAACAGGCGGTGTCAACGCTTCAAGGTGGAGAACTCTGATGAACTCACCGCTTGATTGCCACGATTTTATTTCTGCACCGTCCCTTGTACACTTTCCCGAAAGAACCTGAAATGGTTTGAAATAAATGAGCACAAAGTTCTTGATCCTGAGCACCAGGCGTTTTAAACGGGAGCATCAGGCTTTCCAAACGGGTGCATCAGGCACTACAAATGGGTGCATGCTTCCTCGGGTACCTGAGCCGATGATCTCATGGAACTCTAGGTCGGAGAGCTGCAGGTGGAAGTGTGATGGCAAACCAGCACGGAGCAGGAGGATGTCGGCCTTCTCTGCAAAGGAAAACACTTTCCTGTTGCACAGTGCGGGTCATGGGGAAGGGCAGAACATGAGGATTTACCCTCATGCACCCCTGTGCTCTGGAAGCTGGTTTTCCTCCCTTAAATCCTATTCCCTTTTCTTTCAGTAACCACAGCAAAACCGGTTAGAGACCAATGCACTGCCCCAGCTGTTTGGGGCTTTCTTGGCTTCCAGTCCTTACCCCGATGATCACTATCCCAGGGCATATACTGCCTTCTCATCTGATGGTTCTATAACACTCTTTATGCACAGACTTAGCTCCTGTTTTCCTGTAGAAGCTCATCACTAATGCAGGGGATGCAATTCCAGATTTGACCGACTCTCTAGTGCCAGGGGAATCTAAATTTTGCAACTTCATTTTGTTAGCACACAGCTACACCTTGTTGATCTTTTTGGTCTATTATATAAAGTTTATCAGAACATTTCTAAATGGACTATTTCAGTGCCACTGTGTGCAGGATGTCAGGATTTCATTATACTGGCCGTGCGTATTTGAAGTGGAAAATTGAAAACTCCACAAAAAATGAAATATTTTAAAGTACAAATATTCATCTGAACGTTTTATCTATTTGTGGTTCAGGTTAACACCAATTATTTTGGGATAGAATTTTTCTTGTAAAGATAATCCAGGCATTTTACAGTGGATTTCAATGTGATATTGCATAGATGTTTGTGCATTGGTTTGGTGCTAAATTACAATCACATCCTTTTCTCCAAAGAAATAAAAATAAATGTATTGCTTAAAGTAAATGAAAATAAGATGAATACGGAAACTATCGTGATGTTGAGCAACAAAGGGGAGTATATCATTTCCTACAGTTACCCTGGGGAAATGTCGCTGCTGTTCATGCCCATCATTACATTTCTGAACGGTTAAAACCCCAGGAGTAATGAATCTTGTGCAGTGCGTGTAAGCTGACAAACATCCTGGGTAAGAAGACCATAAGAGTTCAAGTTTTCCATTGCCATTAAAATACCTTTTGTCATGCTTTTAATCTTCCCTAGAGGGGATGGAACTGACACATAGGAACCATCTGAAACAGAAGAACAGAATGAGTTGTGGAGCTCAAAGACAGCAGAAGCATCTATACTGATAAACTAATGAGGCAGTGATTGCTCAAAGAATGAATAGTAAAGGGGTGGACATGCACACAAGCACACTGACACATATGATTGTGTGGTTGGGCTGGGATGGAGTTAATCTTCACAGCAGCTGCTGTGAGGCTGGTTTGGATTTGTGCTGGGAACAGAACACTGCAGTGGTTTATTTATCTAACTCCTTGCTTCAGCATTCTTCTCAGCACTTGTCATTCAGTTGCCAATACAAATGAGCCTTTTTGTAGCAAAAAGGGTGATTAATTCTTCCCAAGGGGAAATTAGATAGTCAGATAGATACTGAAAAACACAAAGGGGACTGAGCATAGAAATCTACCAAGTGTCAGCAATCAGAAACATCAGGGCTAAGCACCACAAGGAGAATGGCTAGACAAGGTATTAGGATGGGAAAAGGCAGGAGTAATGATTACAAGGGATTGATCTTCATCTCACAGCTTTAGCTTTTTTTCTAGTGAGTGATAGGAAGTGACAACTCCATTTTGAGATAAAGGAAGACTTTTGACATATATAGAGTACCTGGGAAATGGTGATTCTCATGACACTGATTTTATAGTAAGATAAATATATATATATCTTATAGAGAGAGAGCTGGGCCTGGAGAAGAGATGACTGACGGAGATCTCACAAATGCATGCAGGGGTGGGTGTCAAAAGGATGGGGCCACTCTTCAGTGATGCCCAGCAACAGGCACAAACTGAGACACGGGAAGTTCCATTGGAACAGGAGGAAAAAATTCCTTATTTTGGGAGTGGCAAGAGCACTGGGATGGGATGCCTAGAGACGCTGAGGAGCCCCTTTCTCTGGAGATAAACCCACTGGATGTGATGCTCTGGAACCTGCTCCAAGTGAGCTTTAGCAGGGGGTTGGACTGGATGATCTCCCGTGGTCCCTCCCAGCCCCAACCACTCTGTGGTTCTGTGACTTCAGTGATCATTGGATCAGACCCTTCAGTTAGAGGATAAAGTGAGTGCTCAGACCATACCTCCACCAGGTTGTGAGTATTCGTTGCAGGGGGATTCATCTTGAGGTCTCTTGTAATGCTTCAGAAGGGTCACAATGGCATCATGACCTGAGGAAGAAAGAGGAAGCTTAAAGACGTGCAGGTAAACTCAACAGTCTTCTTTTTTTAATTGATTAATACAAAATCAGGTGATTTCTAGAAAAATGCACAATGTGTCCATAAAACATGTAGACACCGGTACAGCCGCGTTCATTGGAGCCATCCTGTGATCCTTAACTACGAAACACAGGGAAATACCTGCCAAGAAAAACAAGGGTCTTACTGTTGCTAGCTCACCTGGTCCTAAAGTGTGAAGTATGGCAACAGAACAAACCCTGCTACAGAAAGCCTACAGTGGAAGCTGACGGCGCACTTCAATAGGCCTTACAAGGAAACCAGTGCCTGAAAATATTTCAGTTTTGGTGTCCTAAACGGGACTAAATGTTTTGGCAGTCTCAGGTTTTTGAAATCCACAGTTCTCTATCAGCCATTCTCGTAAGAAACAGTGCTGCTCTTGGAGGAGGGGGAGCGTCCTGAAGGCATGGAGCCACAGACAGGACAGAAAACTGGTCCACGTAGGACAGTACAACAGGAAGCATGGAGACGGCCTTGCTGTGACCCGTACCTGCAAGGATTTCAGGTAACTGGCTCTGTTTCACTCCTTGCAATGCCTCCCTCAGGAACAAAACTCGAACTTGTGCACAGACTGAGGGAGAAACGGCCTCTCCTGACCAGGCTGCCTGCTTTCTGTTCTAGCAGCACAGACACGCTCCTGGCCTTGAGGCTGGCTGAATCAGACTAATGCTTAACAGAGGGTCTGAGAAGATAAATCAAAGGGCTGGGTTTTATAACCCTTCATGCCAGGCACCAGAAAGCAGATGGTGAGAGCTCTTGTTCTACAGGGAATGAGGGGTTATTCTGAAGTGTTCCTTCCTCTGCTGTTCCCTCTTCCTTGTGCTGTTCCTATGGATTTTGTAGCAGAAACAAGAAAGCCAAAATACCTTTCTCATAGGCCCACATTAAACAAGTCTGCTCATCCTTTTCTCCACTGGACCTGCTGGGATCACAAGCTACCAGGTTCATATCAGCTCCATTATCCAGTAAAAACTGCACCAGCCGAATGTGGCCATGGTAGCAAGCACAGTGTAGTCCTAGAATATCAGAGAAGCGTGGTAAGCACAGCTGCCAGAACATCCAAACAGGACTTGCGGCAACAAGTACAAAACACGAACTGATTTCCTATGTAAAGGAATATATTATCAAAAAAGTACCCGAGGCCCTAGGTGAAAATGGAACGGGGACGTTGCAGGAGCCCCTCTGCTGCCTGCACACAAGATGTCAGCATTTACTCTCCCACCTGCAAATCACACTGAACAGCTTTGTACGTGAGGAGAAGCAAGCAGAAACAAAGGTGGCTCTTTTGCTGTTGCCTGTGGCAGGGGCATGGAGGTGTGAAGCCCTTCAGACACCAGATCCTTCATGCCTGGTCCCTAGCAGAACTGTACTTGGGCCCAATTCCTGAACCTACTTAGAAGCCCAGCTATGGGAGAATCAGTCTGCATCGGGTTTGTTACTCATATACAAGCTAATGGGCCTGGCACATCCTCACTAAACTTTTATCACTGCTTTGCATGCCTGCAAATGTATTCCAAAAGAGCTGGGATCTCTCTGAAGGGTAACTGGGTGCTGGTCATCCAATTACTGTGGGGGTTACCCTGGAAGTCCTCACTTCGTGTGGCTTCCTGATTGTTTGATGCTGGAACATACCCTCCTACCCATACTGACGGTGATGTTACCTGTGTGCCCATCTCTTCCCTGGTGGTTGATGCTTACAACGTTCTGGTCCAGAAGAAATTTTACAAGTTCTATGTTCTTCCCATAGGTGCAAGCACTGCAAAATAAAGGGAAATGTGAATGCTGTAGTCCATAAAAGGACAAATAGCTCAGATAGCCCAATATTAACAAATCATTACACAGAGATAAAACTGTAGAACTAGAACAAAGGACCTTTAGTACCGCATGGTTCACCCACCAAAGTACGTTCATTCCATTGTTTCAGGGACATTCTAGTTATTGTACAGATTCATTTTGCACAGTTATACAAAGTCTGTTTTGCAAAGTGCCTCTTAAATGACACTTTACAAACTTAGAGCATCAGAATCAGACTGTTCAACCACCTCGTTTCTCATTCAGGGCTCCTGGACTACCTGGTTCTACCTTCACATGCTCTCCTGTATCTCCAGGTGTAATCCTAGCATCCGCACCGAGTTCACTGCTTGCTTTGCTCCTCACCTGGCTGGCTGTGAGGCAGTTGTAATTCTGGGTGCTGTTCCACATGCACGTGCAGGTGGAAGGCTGCTGGTAACGGCATTGAAACACCTCACCTGTGGAAAGCCGTTTCACTGAATATGTTTTCTTTGGTAAGACTTTCTGTTCCCGAGAGCTGAATCATTTCCTTCACAACCTCGAACTTCCCGTTGTAGCAGGCACTGGAGGTGAAGTGAAGAGCAGTTACCACCACCAGCTTTCCCACCAGTCTAACTCCCCAGTGCTAAACCAGGTAACCCAGAGCTCACAGGTGTAAAGGGGTGTCTCCATAGATGTTCACCACATGGGGCTGAACTTCAAAGCTGCTCTGCAGTAAGAACTTCACGATTTCACGGTGTCCAAATCGACAACAGAAGTGCAGAGGGACATGGTCTTCATTGTCCTGAGCATTCACTGCCGTTGGACCCAGAAAGAGAACAAAGGAAGTATTTTATACTTAACATAGCTTGTTTGGAGCATTTAGTAATGCTTTAGGTGTTGTGCCTAGATGCACCTATATGTTTTGAAGCCTCCTGCTAAAATATTTACGGTCCTCTTTCTTTAAAATGGATATTTCTATGAGCTTTCATGTATCAAACCCGCATTACTCAATGCCATCTGTAGTAGTCTGTCAGGATGGTTTTTTGGACTTGGGGTGTAATTGCTTTCTTCCAGTAGCAGATGGATTGAATGTTTTGATGGAGCTTTCCATGAATGATTCACGAGTTTCAAGTGGCCCTTAGGAAGAGCAGCTGTGAAGCAAAAGTAAGATATGTAGCTGCTATGTGTAAGAAAGCAATTCACTGAGTTACTCCGAATGCGTGGAACAGTAGTTATTGATTACAAATACTATTAAGAAACACACTTGTTGTTGCTCATAAGAAAGGAGAATCCAGTTGGTTTTAAGATTCATGTTAGCTTCCTTGAGCAGCAGGATGAAGGCTTCTCAATGGAGTTATACAGTGACAAAACAAACAAAACTGAAGGAAATGCAAGAAGGATGTGTTTTTCATAGTCACTTAAAATACAAATACATAAAAGGCAAGAAAGGAAGAGGAGAATTCGTTCAGATGTCCAGATTTCTAGTGTTCACTGGTGTCCAGTGACAGATGACTCCAAAGGTGAATTCTGTCTCAGGCCAAAGAAGAAAACAAAAAGGAATTCCTTTAACTTCTATTAAGCTTGCTGCCCCACGTTTCATTAACTGCTTCCACCACCCTTCCTTGCAGTTGTATTTTAAAGGGAGGAAAAGTAAAATAGTAAACGATTTTATCTCTCTGTTCTAAAATAATTCTTCACTTTATAGATTCATGTGACATGTTACCCTTTGAGTTTTATTATGCTGCAGAACCAGACACAGATTCATTCTGAGGTGCAATAAATAAGAGGGGAATAAATGTCAGTGTTTTATAGTAATAAATGTCAGTCTGTTGGAATATGTACCCACGGGATGGCCTGAAGGACATCAGGGGTCCCAGGGCCATGAGCTTCTTCAACACAGTGAGGTGTGGGCTGTAGCAGGGAAGGGAACATGAATCTTCCCTGTTTATGCAGTTGGAAAGGATGTCAAATACTTGCAGCCATTTCCTCTTCCTCCGAAAGGACACACGGCTCAGCGTGGGATGATGGGTTTGTTTAATTGAGAGCTTTCTGATTTCTAAATGAAGCACAGCAGAGTGGAACGTTTCCAAGGCTGGAAAACGGGCTCTGCAGGTCTGGTTTAAACAACCAAGGGAAACTTGCCATGACCCAGCGAGTGGGAACTGGTTAAGACTGGATGACAGACTGAACGTGGTGGATTCTCAACACCGGGCTCTGGCTTTAGATTTAAAACTGACTGCATCTGCCAGAGGTGACAGTGGTTTTCAAAGACACTTGAGAGAGGAGGAAGAGCAAGTCCAGGCAGCTCAGAGCTCCTGCGAGCAGCAGATTTCAGTCAGAGACTATAGGAATTACACAGACAAAGAATGTATTTTATACCACGTGGTCCCTGGAAGAAACCTCCAGGACCAGCAGTTTGAAGAGTAATAAAAAGTAGCAGTTGGCCCATGGGAGGCAAAGGAAGTGTTTGTTTCCTGGCCACCAGCTGGCTCTCTGAGTTCACAGGGAGTCTGTTTCTTCACTACCCCATCGGGCTATAAACCAGCCTGTGAAGCTCGGCAAAGCAGGCGCAGGGAAGACTCCGTTTGCAGTGGAACTGTTTGTGAACCATTTCAGTTTCTCATCTGAACTATTCTGAATCACTTGCTGTATAATTCTGACTCGAAATTCTCCATCCGCACCTCCCCACTGGGATTTCACCGCATGTTTGTGTCATTCTGATGGCAAGCACTCACCACACGGCTGCGGGTCCTCTGCCCGCAGTGAGGGTCTCAGGAGTAAGCTACCTCTGCATATTAATCTTTACTTTGTTTTCTGCTGCTGCTTTTCACCTCTAAGTTACTCATGGGAACAGAATACACGTGAGGTGGCAAACCAACAAGTGAGGAGAGCTCTCCAGCTCCTGTCTGTATGTTTCAGTTGCCCAAAGGCGATACACAAACACACGCAGAGTACGCGTCAGGAAGGTAAATCCAAGCTTTGAGGCCTGACTCTGCCTATAAAATACACTGTTCAAGTTGGTTTTTCAGAACATCCTTTCTTACCGTCGGCTTTGCTCCCCTCTTCCACCAAGAGTTTCGTAATGTTGAGAAAGCCTTTGGCAGAAGCCAGATGGAGAGGTCTGTCTCCAACTTCACCGCTCGCGTTCACATCAGCTCCAAACTTCAGTAAGAGGTGGGTTACCTGAATAGGTCATTAAATTATCACATGAAAATACAGCTTTTGGCAAGATCAGACAGAGTATCACACTGGGCAGTACTATAGGTGGGCGTCTCCTTAAAGCTGAATCAGGTGAGGTTCAGTAGAGAACTTATTTTTGAGTTATATATCTATAAAAATATTTAAATCCTCAATGGCAGGTAGTCATTCACTCTCTGAAAGGCTATGTATGGCAAAAGGCTCAACACAAGACACACGTATTGGTTTAACTGGCCAGTCAGCAAAATAGAGCAAATGCCCTCAAAGTCCTCAACTGCCAGAGCCTTTGCTTCCTTCCTGATCTGAGCCTCTCCTCACAGGAGCTTTCAGCACAATTTCACAAGGCCATGACTATTTGTTCAGAAGTGGCTCATGGCAAATAAGCACAATCTTCTCTCAAGCCAGCATTCCTGGAGCTCCTTAATGTGACTGGATGATGAGGTGCACGTATAGGGAAAGCAGCACCTCGGGAACGCATTCCTGGTTCACCCCAGCCACGGATACAGAACATCTTCACTCATCTGTGCATCTGAGTTCTGCGCTTTCAAAAGCTCTTCCTGCAACACCTCCTCGGTGCACCCAGAGTAACGTGTCCTGGAATGAAGAATGCACTCTGCCTACAGGTCATCCTTTGAAACTTGAAGGTACCCCAGAATCCATGCTTTTAGCCAAAGAAGGGTATGAGGAATGACGTGCGTAACCCAAAATAGATCCATTGTCACATTTCCCGTAACAGGGCTATTGAGGGCAAAGGGCTGGACTGCTACATTAACTGCATGTCAACTACACACTGTCGAAAGAAAGAGTTAGGAGGGTCAGTGCCAGCTTTGGTCAGAGCTTCAGCTTGTTTCAGTAAGTCATGGTCTGTGTGAAGGAAGCAAGCACAGTTGGACTTGTCCCATGCATGGACCCCATGCAAACCCTGCTCTCTAAATCCTTCTTTTTCTGTTAACAAAAAGTGGCCACAAGCTAGTTTGAGCGTTGCAGGGAAAACCAATGGAATTGCCATGGAATTATTATTCCCTGGAGATATTTAAGAATATCTACTTACATTTCTTCTGCAAGCTCTGAAATGTGGGATGAATAGACATCAAATGGATCATGCTTCTGGGTCCAAGCTTGTTCATAGGTTACCAAACCTATTTTTGCTGGGGCCTAGCATCGAGTGTAGAAATTTCCTGTTGATATTCTGACTGTTGAAACAGCTAGAGATTGACTTCAGAAGTGTAACTTCTGTATATGAGGCCTTTTTGCGGTAGGACCCTCTGGAATGTAAAGCAAAACGAACACCAAACCTATAGCTTTAGTTACCTGTTCATGGCCGTAATATGCAGCAATATGCAGCGGGGTGAAAAAAACTGCATCCTGGACATTCACATAAGCTCCATGCTGCAAAAGAATATCAACAGCCTGGAAAGAAACAAGCAGAAAATTCCAGTTGGAAGCACTGTAGACACGTGGGCCACTCCTAAAACAAAATTTCCAAACCTTACACCACCAGCTTAACAAGAAGCCCCAAACCAGCAAGCCATGAAGGTGAAGAACTGCGTCCAACATGCAGAAGTGATTGACTTACAGTACTCACACTGAACACTGAATGTCACTGATGCTTTATAAATAAGCCTGAAAATCTGTTTGCCAGCGAAAAGCCTCAGTTATGAAGTAAGAGGCACTGAAATGAATGCCTGGATTTTCTGAGAATAACCTTTAATTTTCTTTTAGCCATTATGAGCAGAGAGCAGTAAACAAACCAGGTTTTAGAAGCAGAAAAAAGAACCAAAATGAAAGCTCCTTTGGAATGTAAATGTGTGAAGGTAAATCCTCACACACAGTTCCCTCAGTGGGTAACGGTTTCTTTGTATTTTAGATGATAACAGCCTTTGGCTTCAATAAATAACTCAAAGTATTTGCTTTCTAATTTTCACTTTCTGGGTCTTTCAGGAGGCCGCTGCTTACCCAGGCAGTGATGGGTTATCAGAACTGGCTTCCTGAGTAACTGTCAGGATAGAAGTCAGAGTGCTGTGGATTATGCACTGGAGCCGAAGGACTGCTGAGCTTCGTGAAGCACTAGGGACTCTTTAGGCACACTCAGAGGCTTGTACCACAGACTGCCCGAGTACTTCTACATGTGATGAATGCTATTTTTTAGTCTAATGATGGTGAAAGATGCTGGCCCATTAATCAAAGAGGAACTGGCCAGCTTCCAAGCTGCATTACTGATACCTGCCCTCCCTGCTGACACCTCCTCTGGGGATGCCCGTGGTTAACGCTCATGGTGATGATGCCCATTTCTGACAACTACTGCCTAAGCTGAAGCCACCAAATCATTTCAATGTGCAAGAGCAGGGCCAGCCATTCCCATCCATGCCCTTCTCCAGCACTCAGAAAACGAAAACCTGTTACCAAGCAACATCAGTGCACAGGGATTAGTTCTCTACACAATTTAAATTGAAATAATTTCTTTCCAGGTGACTGCCTGAATACACCTTCTGCATAATGTCCCTTCTCTGGCATATTCAGACATGGCCGTTTCCCATCAGTTTAACCATTCCCCATAGTCCCAGCCATAAGCCTTCCTTTGAGCAGCACTGCAGGGCCAGTTCTGCCTCTTCAGAGCCCAAGGGCTTTGATAGGTCCTGCACATTGCTGGAGGCACGTGGGTGTTGCAAGGACTAAGCCATCAGTTGGAGGCTGGAGGATGTGAGGATTGCTGTGGTACTATGGAATTTTCTTCAGCACTTCTCTGAATGCAAATAATGGGCAATGTTGGCATTCTACATCCAATATTATTTTCCCAAGGCTAGAAGTATCCTGGGAGCATACTGGGCACTACCGATCATACATACATATTCCTGATCAAAGCAAGGACCAATGTCAATGATCAGGTTGCTCATGGCCTTGTCTAGTTGAACTTTGATGATTTCCAAGGATGGAGGCCCTGCATGCTCTAGGGAAAGCTTTCAGTGCGGCACCACCCTCATTCTGATCTTTCCAGACCCTTTCTGTGGAGTCAGAATTTCCCTTGCTACGGAGCTTGGAAAAGAGTTTGACTCCATTACTAAAATCTTATGAAAGATCCATGGAGATGCTTAGAGAAGCTGCTTACCCTTCTACCAGCTGAGGAGCAGCTCAGCAGCAGCCTCTGCACATGCACTCTCTGGAGGAGTGTCAGTGTGCTCAAAGAGTAAATAAAGACCATGCTCAGTCACTGGTTAATGCACTGGACTCCACCCGTGCACCCCACGACCACACAACTTTCAGTACACAAGTGGCATGGTGGACCAGAGGTGGGGAACACAGCCAGCTCCTCTGTGATTTAATGGCTCGGTGGCTTTCAAGTGATTCATCTTAGACATTTTTCAGCAAGCTCCCACCCTAAAACTGAAGTTGTAGCTGTTGGCTCTGAAAAGAGCTGTTTGCACCTGTAGCTTTTACAAGAGTATGATTGAGAGTTCTTTGGATCAGTTTGGTTTTAATTTAGGCACATGAGGCTGGAACGCACTCAGCGCTGTGACCAGTCAAAGATGGAATTCAGAATTTAGATCCATCTAGAAGCTCCAAGATGGTTCTTTGAGCTGCAAAACCCATGTTGAGAGATGTGGATCCAGCTCTGATGATGAACATCAAACTAGATAAATTTTGGCAGAATTTCCAGGCTGCAGAAATGACAACCATGAAGTGATTTTGTGATCTCCGGATAAAAAGGATTTTGTGAGTCACATTAAGCAAACTCCACTCAGCTGTGACTGATGAGAGGGGTACAGAGACAATCACCACAGTTTCACAGACAAGCTTTCTTTCTAAGAGAGGATGAAGGAACCTTAGAAAACACTGCAAGTTGGCATAGCCAGTACAAGTGGGTGGGTATGGATAAAATGACTGCAGGAAGTAAGGGGGAAATTTCTGATGCAAAAAAAAAGCTTTAAGCTGTTATTGAAAGACCAGAAAAAGATGATTCTCATCCTCAGGATACAGTTGGTGACTCACGGTGCCGCTCAGAGCCTGGGGGATGTTCTCAACCAGCAGAGACAGCAGCTTTCAGGGCCTCGAAGTGATGGGGTATGGCTGTTTCTAACTCAAACAGATGCTTTGAGCACTCTGAACAGCACTTACTTTGTGAGCTTTCTCAAAACTCTCTTAGGAAAAGCTTATTCAGATTCAAGTCCATTATGTTCACTTCAAAGATAATTGCACTGCTCTGAAGGTTAGGAGGAGTCAACAAAATAGAACCTAAGACAGACTACGTAAGGACTCCGCCTCTTGGACAAGGACAAGGGGTAAGAAATCCTCTAAAATACAAGACCAGAGATTACTGACTCTTTAGCAGGTAAAATTTAAATGAGAAGACAACTTCAACAGTGAAGGCCTTTGCTCCAGCAGTAGCCTCTGCACAGCCTTGCACTGACTGAACAGCTAAAGGATCTATCATGAGCTTCAGTCTTTATTAATAAAGCTGTTATAACAAAACATGAATAGTGGCAAGTGAGGAATACAGCTGTGATCAGTCACGTCCTGCAAAGGGGCTTTACATTAAATAAAGGCTCAGACATCAGCCCGGTGACGAGCCTGTGTGTGTCCTTTTATCTTGGCTGTTCCCATCAGATAAAACACAGGTCACAGAGGCTGCTAGTGCAAGATGCAGGTAATGGTGCCCGGAAACAGGAAGCTCTCCCCAGGGTTGCTTTTGCCACAGGGTGGTCAAAGAATGGGATTTTGAAAGTATTTTGCTGATTCAGGTATTTGCTGGACACAGGATCTCTTACATGGCTTCGGGCACTGTTACCGCATCTTTGAGTCCCCATTACCTTGCAGCTTGTGCAGTCACGTACAGTGGTGCTGGGTGAATGCCATTTCTGTGGTCCTGGGCCTAGAATGGTTCTGAAAAGGTCTGAAAAAGTGGTGTCAGATGAAAAAGCAGGCTGGAAAGATGCAGCATGGGCATAAAGTGCAGGGACTGAAGGTAGGAAATGGGGACTTTGTGAACCATTTGAACAGGCTCACAGGAATTCTAGTTTTCAAGGCTTTTAAAATCATTTGAACATGCCCCTTGTTCAGCCTGGAGAAGAGAAGGCTCCTGAAGGGGAGACCTGAGAGCAGCTCCAGTGCCTGAAGGGGCTACAGGAAACCTGGAGAGGGGCTTTGGACAAGGGCCAGTAGGGACAGGCCAAGGGGAATGGTTTTAACCTGCCCGAGGGGAGACTGAGATGAGACATTAATAAGAGACATGAGACAAAGAGCAGGGCCTGCCTTGGCATTTGCAGGACAAGGCTCAGGGACTTTAGAAAGCCTCAGTGCAGAGAAGAGTACTTTGTGCTTCCCACAGAGGAAACATTAAATACACACCCCATAAAAGTGATAAGGATCATTAAAGTGCTAGGACTCTGATTAACATCTCCATTGTAATTCCTGCACAGAGCAATTAGATGTGGTGGCTCCTGGGCTGGTTTTTGGTAACAGGATACTCAAGGAAAGATTCCCATCACTCATAAGAAGAGCTGTATGTGTGCTTGCAGGGGTTGACATGGTGCCTGCCAGCTCAGGGAGGTAATGCTGCAGCACCAAGGACCCTCGCCCTGCTCACAGCTTTGGCTTGCGCTGCTGACGCTTCCCCTCACTCACCACTGCAGCAGATGCACCAGGTTGATTTGTGCCCTGGCCACTGCTGGAGCTGCTGACTGAAACACTGAAGGTTAACAGCTCTTCAATAGAGTTCCTTGGTGTGACCACCCATAAATGGTTTTAACCTTCCTCCAGCTTAGCCTTCTGCACACACACAGCCTCTTGGGGTAACGTGAGGTTGGCACTGAGTCTTGATGCAGGGCGTCTTTGACAACAAGAGCAAACATTCCTGTTGGATTTAAATCACTTTGAAACCATTCTGGAGGCTGCAATGCAAAGCTAAATTGACTGGTAGCCTTGCTGGTGGCCACAAGCCTGGGAAGGTCCTCAGCAAAGTGCACATACACATGTACATATATACACATTCACAATCATATACATATATTTAGTGTGAGGTGTCCCTGCCCACGGCAGGAGGGGTGGAACTAGGTCCTTCCCGACCCTAACTATTCTATGATTCTATATAGACAGCATACACAGCCCTTAGGAGGAGTGAAAACCCGAGGAGGGTGGAACAGCACCGTGTGTATTTCCATTGGAAATGGGGGAACTCTTCACTGACAAAACATTTACTAAGGGCAAGCAGCTCTTACTGGTGCTTGCAGAAGTGCTGGGATGGGGCTGTTCCGAGCTGTGTTTGCAGATCACAGCTTCTCTCTCACACTGGTCACTCTGCTGTTTGCTGGTATTGTTGCTTCGTCCATGTCCACAGAATCCAGAGCGTCCTGAGCCCTGCAGTGACTCGAGGTACTGTCCCTATGCACATACTTATGTCCCTATGCACATACACGTGCAGTTGGTGCACAGGGTGCAATACTAGGAGGTATTCGTTGCAAAAGATTGCGACGGGTGCCTGGTGCAATTTCCAAAGTCTTCCAAGTAAGTCACTTACGGGATTATCTTCACTGGAAATGAAAACCTGGCTGCAAATTCCAGCAGAGATCTATCGGCCTCTTTGAAAGCCTAAATAAAACAGGAAATGTAGCATATTGCTACTTGTGCAGAGATCTGACAGATCCTCAGGCTAATCAGAAGCAGGGAGTTAAAGACAATCTGAACAGCACAAATGAGGAACTGTCACCTTGCCTCAGCTGAACCTCAGTGTCCGGCCGCATCAGTCCTCAGAGCAGGTATGTGAGTGGTAGCAGCTGTCTGAGGTAGCACAGAGAATATCTAGAGGTCACCGATTCCCCAACAAAAGTGCCTCTTTGAAGAGAAATAGCTTTTCTCTCTTTCCACATATACTGTATAACTATTTCTATATGTGTATATGCATATGTATAGTAAACAGCATGGGTGACTGAGAGTGCAGCAGCAGAAGAGCTGGCATTCTTTGTGTCAGTGAGCTCAGTGACTGCTGTAACTTGGGAGTTCCTAAGACATGTCTTCTTTCTTGCCATGCACATAGATAGAGGTGGTTCTTCTCTGCTGCAAATGCACACACGTTTTGTTCTAGCCCAGATAAACTCTTCTACTGGAAGGGAATGGCTAAGCCTAAAACGCACAACTAAATTCACAGTGTAAAGGCAGGTATTGGCATCACCTGCATTTCCTTCCTTGTCCTTAGTTATTCTCTTGCTGCTTCTCTCTCTTTAAAGAACTTGCTGTCTCTGTCTCCAAACATTAGTCCAGCCCCTGTGTAAGTTTAAACTTCTACTCAAGCAGAGGACAAAATCTTTGCTTGCTTAATGGACCCAAAGGAGATAAAAAGTGAAGTAAGTACCTGAACTGGCGAGTCCCTTTAGAGCCATGAGCCTCCCAGCACCAAGGTAACTGCGCACCCAGTACTTGAAGAGATTAAAGTAATAAATAAATTACACCAAGTGAGCTGTTGCCAGGGTGACAGAAATGAGATGAAGTGTGAAATGACTGAGCTGGGGTGGTAAGTGATAAGGAAACAGATTCATGACTGACAGCAGGTCTAGAGAGGGAAGGGCCCGATTATGGGTATCTAGGGAATCTCATCCCTTTTCCTCCCTCTGCTCCCCATAGTGATAAGTCTCCAAAGGAAGCTTATCACTGTGGATGTTTGAGATTCACACTAGACCTGCCCTGGCAACAGCTTTCTCTGCACTAATCCGAAGTACAAAATAGCTCTGCATGGAGAACCTCTGTCCCCTTCTGAAGCGAAAATCACAGAGCTCTGCAGCAGAGCCCGTGACACCTACAAGAGGAAATGAGACTTTTACTGTGCTTCCTTCACACTCAAGAGGCAGCGTTTGGAAGCCTCGCTCCCTATCCAGGTTCAGAAATGCCTATGTATGAGTGAGTGCATTTCATCAGCTATCTGTTGGTTAACACTTCTGATGTTTAGAAAGCAGTGCCATTTATTGCCAAGACTTTAAAGCACTCATGTAAAGGTAAGAGGTGTACAGACAGACCTGAGTCCTCTCTGCATGTTTGTTCATGTAAAAGCACACGCACTGGGGTGGGTTCCCCCAAAGGTACAGAACATTCAGTGCAACTCAGCTGTACCCAACCAGCTTGAGTTTTGTCTGGAACAGCATCAACCTGAAACACAGCGACCTGCTGCTATCTGCACTCACAGAGGTGGCCTCCAGCAGCAGAGGGGCAGCGTACCTTGTGGTGGCCGGCGATGGTGGCGATGTGCAGGGCTGTCAGGGCTCCGTACCCGACCTGCTGGATGTCAGCTCCGCCGTGCAGCAGCGCTGTCAGCAGCTCCGTGTTGTCCTGAAAGGCAGCGGGGCCGACACGTCAGTGCTGGGCACAGCTCCCACAGGAGCCCCAGAGCTGTGTCTGTGTATCGAGACCTCCGAGACCCCTGGAGACCTTACTGTGGTCTTTCAGTACTTAAAAGGGGTCTATAAGAACAACGGGGAGAGACTTTTAGCCTGTTGTGACAGGATGGGGGGTGATGGGTTTAAACTAAAAGAGGGAAATTCAGGCTGGACACAAGGAAAAAATTCTTTACACTGAGGGTGGTTGCCCAGAGAGGTGATGGATGCCCCGTCCCTGGAGACATTCAAGGCCAGGCTGGATGTGGTTCTGTGCAACCTGCTCTAGCTGAAGGTGTCCCTGCTCATTGCCAGGGGTTGGAACTGGATGAGCTTTAAGGTTCCTTCCAACCCAAACCAGGCTGTGGCTCTATTTCACGCAAAGGGACTGACTGCGATGCCAGGAGCATGGGTGCAAGGAAAAGGTGGAGGGAGGATTTGTCCTGGGCACCAAAAGTCTCTCCTTTGCTAAACTAAAGCCTGCATCTAAAGTCTTTATTCTGATTACATGATGTCATTAAAGATCTGTGTCTCCAAGCCATTATTAGGTGCTGACACAAACTGTTCTCCATGTTTGTCCTGGGTTCGGGACGTTACAGCAGCTAACATGGCAGAAGGGCACCTGCGGAGCTCCCAGGGTAACATGAGTGCCACATTCTCAACTGCAGGCTTGTTTTTCACTCCTCTCCTGTCACGCAGTTTAGCTATGGCTTCTTGCAGGTATAACAGCAGCAATGGGCACTATCACATGGTAGCAATAAAAATCAACTTGAGAAACACATTAAGAGTCACAATGCACAGGCAATGTGACCAGCAATAAATTCTGCTTCACAAATAGTGACACTAAACACAGAGAAGTGAAATGATGGGGGGCAGTGACAGAGCTGGCAGGAGAAACCAGACCACCTTGCTCACCGTCACTTGTTCTAACTGCACTAACTACAGCTACAATAATTCCGCCTTCCTGGAGATCTGCCCAGAGATGAGCCTTTTCCAATCCGTTTTCATTGTCTCAGGAGAGGAAAGGCACACAGCTCAAGAGTGAAAGAGGTGCTAAAGGCTCCAAACTTCCTCATTGTTCTCTACCTCTTTGAAGTAGTCACTAGAAGAAGGGCAAGAAGGAGCCAGTGCCAGACAAGCAGCAGCTGAAATATGTGAGTTTGTTCATAGTGAAATGGTTTTCCTGCTTTCAGGAAATCCACAATTTCTCTTTGATAACAATGGACTGTTAAAGTTTACATCATTTTCCCTATCAAATAGTTTTAGACCTCGAAACATGGTGCTTGGGTGGCTAATGGGTGGGATATTGTGCTGCCTGGGAAGACAGACTGAGTCTGAATTACCTTGGAATGTTCTGCTCTGGTTAGTGACTCATCCCAGTTTCCCAATTCTGTTTTACCCAGAGGAAATGCCACAAAACCACCCAGAATGCAGGTAAGCAGCAGGCAAGGACTTTCACAAGAAATTGTCCTGCCTCAATGCACATCACTGTTGTTAAGAGGTATCTGTTGGCTCCTTTATGTTTTACTTAGAAAAGAACTAGAATACAACAAAATCTGTCATTTAAAGTCTCAAAATGTCACTTTTGGGAGGAATGTTATATTGCATTCTACTTTACATCCCCAGATTCACACTAGTTTGCTTAGCTTCATGGTACCTGCAAAAGATACTGGATATTACATTACACCAAATGACTGTCTGATATAGTTTTGTGCCTAAGTGGATAGAAGAGATTTATCAACTATACAGTGCAGGGCAACCAGACAAAACAAGATTTGATAGCAAAATCAAAACTATTCCCAAGTAATGAAAACACCTGGGAAATCTGATATAAAATTCCTTTTAAACAAAGGAATGGTTTTTCAGCTAAATTATTGATTGGAAACCATTCCCTGAGACTGACATTAAAGAAAGCAGAGAAATTCTTCCAGGCAATTGGCTAATAATGCAACACTGAGCACAGGGGAAGTTTCTTTCATGACTGCTGTAAAACACCTCACCCCATGATGTATAAGACTGGCTGATTGTCATCAGTTTATAGCCTGCACTGCTAATGGGTACCAGTGGCTGTAAAATTAACACAGGAATTCCGAGACAGAATGCAAGATACAGGAAGTGCTCATAGCACAGTAACTAGGAGAGATGGTGGCTCATGGACAAATACACAGTTAAACATGGAGCTGCAGAGCATCCTCAGCATCCTCAGCACATTGTGAGTTTCAGGTATCCAGCTCCATGATGGACACCTCTCTGAACACACCTGGGGCAAGGTTATTGTTCCAGGATGGGATTCATGAAATCCAGCAAGTGGAGCAGGAAACGGGCTCAGCTGGTCCACGACAAACGCTGGAGATGATAGGGCAGTGTCTTTCTTCCCACCTTAGGGCACAAATGCTGCTGCTTGCATCTCTTCTTTCCTTCCCTTCCTACTGCCCTCTAAGCAGCAAAACCATTGCTGCATTGGGGGTCCAGTGTCTGCCTTGCACAGATAATACTGAGGACCGTGTGCCATGTGCCCCGCATGTTGCCCTGTAGGCAACACTGTCCCTACACAACCTTGTGTTAGGCCTTCCCTTTGCTCTCCCCATGGGGAAGCTGACTGCATGCTCACGCTGGGACAGCCATAGGTGCTGACTGGCAATATGAGCTGAATTCTCTCCAGGAGAGACTTCGTTGTCTTCTTTCTGGACAAATATTCTAATCACCAGATTATCTCCCGGCAGAAGGCAAAACATCTCCTCCTCCACAGGTGAGCTTTTGGAGAGGATTGATAGAGACTGCCATGACTCCTGCTGCTCTGGAATTGGGTGTTTGGATTAAAGACCGTCTATCACTTCCATGACCTCTAGCAACACCACTTATGGATCAGGGGTGGCACACAGGTGCCATCCTGCTTAACCAGCTTTGAACACACAGCAAATGGGAACTGCATCTGCCATGAGAGCTGCAGAGGAAAGAGGCTGTATGAGCTTATGGCACCTATGGGACATCTAAGCGTGGCCATTACAGTCTAGAAAAGCTCCCAAATTTGATTTGAGTTCCCCCTAAAAAATCCAGGTGCTTTTGGGGCTGGGCCACACATGGATTCAGTTTCTAAGATGCTCAATCTCAAAATAAGGATCATAACAATTCTTTCAGAAAATGCTGTCTGTCCACTTTATTCCTCGCTGCTGTTATTGCTGAGTCTCAAAAGATAAATATAATAGTGAGGAAAATTAATACTGAAGCTGAATGAGGAATCTGAGGGGGAACAACAAAGCAGCAGCAAACAAGAAAAATTGCAAAATGAATTCTTTTGAGACTGCTTCTATTACCAGCTATGATCATAAAAGAGCACTGCTCTATCTTGAGTTGCATGGCATGATTTAATCAATATTTCCAAAGCAGGATCATACCCTCACGGACGACACTGCAGAAACACCTGCTGATTCCCTGTGCTGGGCTCTTTACAGGGCGTTTTTAAATGTGAAATCTGTGTTTTCACCAGAAATAGCAACCAGAGACTCCAACCGGGTGGTTCACACAAATGAGCTGCTCGGTTCTGATTTCCTTTCACCAGTTCAGTTTACCTTATAAGCTGCCAGGTGCAGAGCTGTGAACCCATTTCTGGTTAATCTGGAGGGGCGCAGTCCTTTCAGCATGAGAGTTCTGATGTGGGACTTGTTACCTTCAGAAAGAAAAAGGGAAACTAAGTCATGTACAGAGAAGAACGTGCAGATGAAGTAAGAGCCTTCCGTGTGAGCCTGAAGCAAAGAGCAGCAGTGGCTTAGCTGCTGACCTGAGGCAAGTCATGAAGTAGATCTGATACCTCCCAATGCATTGGGCACCACGTCCTGGCCCTCAGGGGCAGCTGCAGACCTGGCCACAGCCTGGCCGTTTGCCCACACTTCAATGGGGATTTGTTAAGGACAGGAGAAGCTCTACAGGAGCAAACCCCTGCGTCACATCCTGACCACGCTGCACTGCACAGAGCAGCAGATGCTGCTGGACTCTGCCTCCTCAGCCACTGCCCTCTTTGCCCCTTCAGAACTGAAGCATCACTCTCCCCCTCCACATGACACTGCCACAGGGACAGTTGGTGTGGGGACGGTGCTGAATGTCACCATGGGCACTGGCCCTCCTCTGACCTTCTGATGCACAGTGATGACCTCAAAACACAGACCTGCCTTCTGCTGACAGTAATCAGTATTAGTTATTGTTAGTCCTGTTATGTTCTCTCCTTCCTTCCAGTGCTCACACACCATGTGGAGTTAATGAGCAGTGCCTGCTTTCTTACATGTCCTCTAGCAATCCCCAGTGGCTCCAGTGTTACCAGGCACTGGTGTCACATCTGGGTATGACCTTGCACTCTGAGAGTGAAGATCCATCGGTTTTCAGCAATGCAGCATCAGGCCCTCCTTCATGATGGCGTTGAACCGAGACAGAGCAAATCTCCATGATGTGTGTTATTAGTGCTTGCAGAGCTGAAACCTGAGGGTAAAATTCTCTTTGCTTTCAGCTGATTTTGGCTCTTGTATAACAAGAGCAAAGTGCGTGCATGAACAAATGACCCACTATGGGTATCAGAGCAGCAGTGTGGACAGGAGTGGAAAATTCCACCATCAGTGTGTTTTTATGACCATCCTAGCAGACATCCTGCACTCTTTCCTCACATACCCTCAGTTGCTGTCTGCAAAACTCCTACCAGGTGGTACTTGTCACTAAAGCATTTGGGTTGTTCTTCTTTTAACCACTGTGAAATGAAATACAGGTATTTCCATTGCCCTGGAAAAATTAGTGTTGTAGGTATGGCAAAGGATTGCTAAAGCCTATCCTGGAGTCTGTGCCATGTGCAGAACACAGCACTGTAGAGCAATAGTGAATGAGAGTGGATTGATGAACCAGCGAGTACAGCAAGCTGTGAATCAGTTGAACACTTGAAGCACAACACACTACATTAGCAACCAAGCCTTTTGCTGGACAGAAGCATCAGCCACAATGTGGCTCAGTGTAGCTTGATTCCCCCTTTCGGCAGTGGGGCTTAGAGTGATGCTGCGAGGTGCTTACCCAGCTGCCAGCAAGGACAGCATGGAAGGAAGCTCCCTGAAAGCACCCTCTTCCTGACAGTTGTCAGACCCAAAACCACAGCTGTGTAAGGAACACTGGATTTCAAATACCTACCCCCACAGATGCAGCATAAATGGAGCAGAGAGAGTCCATTTTCTGTGCGGTAATTCAGATTGACTTTGCAGAAGGCTTCATCAGAGCTGCAAAAAGAGGGTTTACAGATGATCACTGTTTTCATCTCTCGCACATCTGTCATTTGGAAAAGCTTTCAAACAGAAATCTCAGTGCAGTTTTTGAGACCTGGAGCTCAATTTCTACCCTGTGTGCACTCAGTAAGCCTGGAAACACTTGACAGACATCAAGCAGGAGTCCAGATTTACTGCTTTCTGAACAACCCCGCAGCTCAGTCACAGCGGAGCCTGAATTCAGCTCCATTAGAGAAAAAAGAGGAAAGACTCCTTAGCAATATCAAAGATCTGTGCAGAGCCAGCTTCCGTACTGATGCAATAATAAACAAGGAATCGTTTAAAAGCTGCGTGTTTGGTCTGAAGCGATGCACTGGGCACGCACAGAGCCGGAGGCAAAAGAGCTGAGTAATGAGAACACCCAGAAAAGGCCTTTCAGAAGGTAAGCTGGTGTTCCCCAAATGAGGTCATAGGAACACCACCAACACACGGAAGCTGTTCTATGGGAACGCTACGGGAGCATGTACATGGAACGAGGGTTGGCCAAGCTCAGACCAAAACCTGGCAATGATTAAAAGCAAAAGGAACGAAGGAGTCTTTCCAGAGCCACGTTTCTGGTGGAGGATTTGCAGTTCCAGTGGCACACCAGCTCCTAAGAAGATCCACGAGTGTCTGAGACCTGTGGGGACTATGGAAAGGCAGCCCTGCGCTTACAGTTCTCAGACAACTGATCACACATCTTGTGACACTGACAAAGTGAAGCTCCATTTATTGTTTCATTTTCTTCCACATTATTGGTGAAGTGTTACAGCTTCATGATTTCATAGTGCTTCCCAGGCCACACAAAGATGAAGTGAATAGTTAAAGTGAAGTCATTGTTATTAATACATTTCCAACAGAATAACTCTTAAACAGGTTCCATGTCAAGCCTGACGCATTGAAAAAGCACTCAGCTTCTGTATCTGATGCTCTGCTCTTTTTTACAAAAAAAAACCCAACATACATAAAATGTTAAAACCTCTGATTTTATAGTTCATCAATTTCCATGCTTCTTGTCACAGAATCCCAGCCTGGTTTGGGTTGGAAGGGAGCTTTAAGCTCACCCAGCTCCAACCCCTGCCACGGGCAGGGACACCTTCCACTGGAGCAGCTTGCTCCAAGCCCCTGTGTCCAACCTGCCCTTGAACACTGCCAGGGATGGGGCAGCCACAGCTTCTCTGGGCACCCTGTGCCAGCGCCTCAGCACCCTCCCAGGGAAGAGCTTCTGCCTAAGAGCTCATCTCAGTCTCCCCTCAGGCAGGTTAAAGCCATTCCCCTTGGCCTGTCCCTACAGACCCGTGTCAAACCAAAATCCTGTCATACAACACTTGCCACAGCTCAGAAATGAAGCGTTTCATAGAATAAAGGTAGAAGACCCAGCAGCCAAGGGAACTGCAACAAACGTTTAAACAATTTAAACAGAATTTCAAGCGCAAAGCCAGAGACTTCCCTTTACTTCTCATAGTTTAGTCCATCATAAAGGAAATCCTGCTTGTTCAGTGTGTGTGGTCATTCTAAGCCAGTAATAGACCCTGTGTTTTCCTATTCTTCTGCATGAAGCATGATAATGTTGATTTGGAAATGTTAAACCACCTCATTTTTCTGGGGTTTGTGTTGAAGGAACCAGTTTTAACTTCCAGAATGTGAAAGTTCCTTAAGCTGGATACTGAAATCTCCCTCTTCTCCTGAATCGAGGTATAATGAAAAGTTTCAGTTTGCTTTTTTATTGCTGTACAATTTGAATCTGAGTTCTTACAACCAGGCAAAACAATAATGGTTTTGTGGGAAAATATTGCAAGGACAGTTTTATATGTTAGAAACTGTGATTAAAAGGCCCATACCGAAAATGAAAACTAGCTCAAATGACTCCACAGAGGGCTGGTTTTACCTCAGTGCCCTCCTAGTTCATTCCCTTCAGAGTTAATTGCATGATTTAGGGAAACAAACTCCCGACTTTTCATTCCTAGGGTGCATTTTTAGTTAAACCATGGCACTGAGAGCTCTGAGCTCCAGGAACAGAACAGGGACAGCTTTTACCCAGGCTCTGAGACGTGCTGTGCTGCCTACACACGTGCTTCTCTCTGCTGCAACTGTTGGGTTTTCCGTGGCACTGGAGAGATGCCCACTGAGTGCAGTGAGGATGCTGGGGGATGCTGGGAGCTCTCTGCCAGGCTGGGTCACTTTTACCCTGCTTATGTTCTAAACCTTCCGGAGCAGGGGCTTGAGCAGCTTCTGATTTCATCTCCCCCAGCTGAGCTTTGCCTTCGCTGCAACAACCCCCTGGGTTCTCAGTCCTAAATCTTTTAAATACGTGAATTTGGTTTAATAATGGGGAAAAGCTACGAATTCCTGTGCTGCTTTGGTGAGGAGCAGAGCTCCCAAAATAGCCACTGCTGCTGCAGAACAGGTCTTGGATAGTCAAGATTGATTTCTAACACTGGCATGTTTGGATGTCAGAGACCCACAAGCCCTGATTTCATACCCATGGGTAAAGGCATTTTGAAAGGAGATCACTGATTCCTCAAGCCTGACTACAAAACCAAGTGTTTCCAGTGCAGTGTTAACCAGTACCATTAATTCTCACCCCTTCTGTGGGAAAGAGCAGTGCTCTTTTTCTAAGAAGCAGATTTTGGCTGGCATCTTACTGAGACTTAGATGGGCCCTACAACAAACTGGTAAGCTGAGCTGCCAAAGTCTGCTAACCTCAAAGTTTGGGTTTTCTTTATCCTGATGCCTAACGCAGGAGCTGAGCACAGTAACCATACGCTCAGTTGTTTTGCTTATCTAAAATAAAGAGAACTCTGGCTCCACTTTGTGAAGATATTAGTTTTACTACTAAACAGGCTTAAAGTGAGGCAAGTAGTGAAGTACTTTAGTGGATCACAGCCAAGGTGGTCCATGAAAGCCCAATGTCTTCTTTCACTTTCGAGGCTCCATCAGCGCCAATTGTGCTGCCAGTGCGCACGGTGAATGATTTATGAGACCAGTTGGGCTTTTTTGAGCTTCTGATTTATTTCTGATTAGAATCCCCTGTTTTTCCAAGGGGGTTTGGGGTCTGGAATTATTCACCTGATCTTCACACACTCACAGTCACTGAATTGTGTGGCTTCTGCATTTGAGCTTTTCTGATAATGAGCATATAAATATATATTACCTCTTTGGGTGACCTTGGTTGGTGGCAAGTGCTGCCCTGAGAAAGCAATTGCAAACATGAACTTGAAATGCACTTTCAGAAGATAACCTGCTTGTGCTTGTTGAAAATCTGTGACTTCAGCGACGTTCCTGCCTGAAGAAACACATCAGCAGAGCAGGGAAGTACCCAGCACAGCTGGACAGCCTGTGAGAGCTGACTAACTTACACAGTACATAGGCATTTGCTGTGCGATACTGGCATCAGTAATTAACAGTCACTACCTCTGGCACTGTGCTGCGGGGCTCTGTCCCAGAGCTGTGACATAGTCCCAGAAATAGACATTAAAGACCATGCATTTGTACATGACAAAGTCCTTCCATGAGCAAACACCTGAAACTGAAATTGCTGTTTAATGGCAGATACTTCTGTGAAAGAAATTAATAAGCAGGTTTCCAGAGTATTTTACCTAAAAACGTGCTTCAGTTCCGCCAGCTCCTTCTCTTTGATTTGCAGGTCATCCTCTAACCGCTCTATGATGATAGCATAGGATTCACTTACCTTTTTCTTCCATTCATCTGCCAACAAAAAAAAACCTAATTCATAAAACACTTCAAAACACATCAAAACCATGAAGCATAATGTCCCAGTAACCAAAGCGCTTGGTGTTTAAACACCCAGTTGCACCGTTTCATACAGTTTTCTATTCAAGTATGGAAGTTTAAATACTGCAGCTAGTAAGCTGTTCTTGCTGCACCAATCTAGACACACATACACCTGTTTCACTGACAAGTACTACATCTGAATCCTTATATCAGGAATATTCTAACTGGAGCAAGAGCAAACTTAAACCTCAGGGTGCATTTGTTAGTTCTTAGTTCCTAAATCTGAGCATAGACACACAGCATAAAGAGTTGGCAGTTTAAAGGTTTTCTAACGAAGTACAAGCTAAAGCAACAGCATAATCTATGTTAATATGATATCTCCACAAAGAAATCTACTTTGAGGCTTTCTGCCTTCTTTCCCAGGCTGCACATGCGGTTTGGGCTAAGCCTTTCTCTTGTAAACCGAGAACAATACAACACCGCAGCCTTGAGCCCAGGAGTAAAAGGCATTTGCTGAAATCCCACCTGCCTCTCGCAGATGGGTGTTTGGTAAATGGCATTAAAAAAGCAGCATGCGTTACCAGTGCAAGTTTGGGTCGGTCTGGACTTGTAATTTCCCATTTGTCCAATCTATCTTCCTTGTTTCAGCAAAGCTGCCGCAGTAACGTGATTCCTCGGTCAGGAGCAGGGACAGTCCTCCTGAAAAATGCTTTTGATAGTCTCTGCCTAAAAATAACCCCTGTGCCAACTGGAATGTCATGCAACAATGACAGGGAGGGAAACAGCCTGTGCGGTCAGCTGCACAGAACAGCGCTGCTACCTGCTCAGCTTCCTTCACAGCCCGTGCCTGTTTCAACAGAAACAACCATCTCCTTCCGTCTGCTCAGCACCCGGTGCTGGTGCAGCTGGGCAATCCAGCGGCTTGCTACCAGCTTTGTAGAGGAAGAGGAATTTGGAAGCTGACTCCCAAGGGTGCTTTCAGGATACCCAAGGGGTGCTGGGGTCCCCACTCTGGGGAGGCCAGAGATGATCTCAACTCCTAACGGCAAAAGTCTGTGCCTCAGAATGGTGAAAGGCTGTTTAACAGTGAAATAACCTGTTTGTCACTCTCACAAAATGAATGTCTTCAGGTAACGTGGTCAGCACAGGTCTGCTCAGCCACAGCCTGCCCTCCTCGCATCCTTTTCCTTCCCTTTTCTTCCAAATGGAATGAACTACATCACACCTATTGCCCCAGCCAGCTGTGGGGTTTATGCTGGTCTCTGTAGGTGCCTCTTTTCCTCCTTCTATTGCTTTTAAAAACTTATTTTATCCACATATACATGTACAAATAGACACAGAAATAGACCCATAGATTTGTAAATATCTATGTATTTGTATTTGTGCATGTATCTATTCTATATTTAACGTGTGTTAACTGACCTTGGCAGCTGCTCTGTGTTCAAGTGGGTAGTTTTCTCAGTGAAGGATTTCAGGCAAGAAGACAACACTATGTAACTCACACACACACACACACACACACACCCCCTCACCCTGCTGCATCCCCCTGCAAACAAACCTGCACCCTGAGAGCTCCTGGCACAGCAAGAGCTCATCCCTTTATTTGCACTGATCTGCCCATTAAGCCAGGATGTGTTTCGGAAGACTTTGACCTGCTTTGACAGCACACTCTGTGATATTCAACAAAACATTTGCAAGAAGGAACCAGCTTGGTGATGGATACTCCACGTCCAGTTGCCAAGCAACCGAGTGCGCTGGTGATGAGCACCCAAGCAATGGATGCAGCACCCAGGCAGGTATCTCCTCTCCCACTGCTGTCATTAGCCAAGCACTGCTTGTTTTCCTTCCAGTGCCTAAAGGGGCTGCAGGAAACCGGGAGAGGGGCTTTGAACAAGGGCCTGCAGGGACAGGCCAAGGGGAATGGCTTGAACCTGCCAGAGGGGAGACTGAGCTGAGCTCTTAGGCAGAAGCTCTTCCCTGTGAGGGTGCTGAGGCGCTGGCACAGGGTGCCCAGAGAAGCTGTGGCTGCCCCATCCCTGGCAGTGTTCAAGGGCAGGTTGGACACAGGGGCTTGGAGCAAGCTGCTCCAGTGGAAGGGGTCCCTGCCTGTGGCAGGGGTTGGAGCTGGAGGAGCTTTAAGGTCCCTTCCAACCCAAACCAGGCTGGGATTCTGTGAAATGCCAGGAGAAAAAACAGACCTGGAAGTGACAAAACACTTTGTGGTGCTCCTGGGTGCCTGAGGAACAGAATTTTCTTCCATTCAGACCAAGCCGACCATGACAGGGACAGGACAGACTCCAAACCCCAGGAAAAGTTCTGTTCACTTTTGCACAGAAAACACATTTTAATACAGCAACTTTATAACGTAAGTACATAAAGTTTCCATGAGATAGAGATAAAATGATATACTTTAAAGCAGAAAATACCTTGCATATTGTTTATATTCTAGTACCATCTGTTTCAAGAACATCAACAAAGTCATCAGTTTTACGCTGTATTTCTTCTCACTCTTTTGCACACATTTGTGTGGGTGAAGATTCATTCCTATGGACTCTCAGGGAGAGCTCTGGAAGCTACAGCACAGCAGGACCATTCGGTCAGTCACCAGAGCCCATCCAACACCATGAAAGCAGCTTCCAGGTGAGTTCTGCACATCCACAGCCCAGCTGTGAGGCAGCTGCGGAATAACTGAGATCAGTGGGAAGGGGACAAAAGGAGCGATTGCAAAGCCTGTTTGCAGTGTGCTTGCAAACAGAGAGGAACGGAACAACTGCTCTGTTGGGCCAGTTCTAGTTCGCATCTGCACTGGCAGCACTGCAGCGGCAGAGCGGTGCTCCTCGGTGAGCAGAGCCCCCAGCTGCAGCGGTCACACAGCTCAGCTGTACGAGTGCCTGCCACGCACCGCTGACACGTCCAGCCCTGCAAGAGGGACGTGTGAAGGGCTCCTTTCCACCTCTGATTTCCGGCATCCTCCACAGGAAGGCTTTACAGGATCAAGCCTTCTGCAATGGTCTTTATGTCAGGTTGGTTAGAAGATCTCCATACCTGACATTCCCTTTGGGAGGCTGGAAGCTGCTCCTGTACATTTCCTTGTCATTCTGGTGACATTCTGACCTGTCACATAAAATGAAAAAGGCACCTTAATGGAAATGAAGTTTGAGGAATTCTGTATCCCGGATAAGGAGCGGGTGGTTCCACGGCTTCTCTGGGAGAGGGCTGAAAGGAGTGCACGGGGTAATGCTGCTGGTTCTGCTCTCACAACGCTGCAGGGGTGTTTGCACAGGGACTCATGTTCCACACGTGCAGGGAGCAGAGCATGAAGCTGCTGCACCAGGGATTTAGGAACAAGCAGAGGCTGAACCAGGGAGCTCAGCCCAGGCAAACTGCCCATCCAGGACAGGGATGCTCCCGGGCAGATCCGGGTGGTTGCTGGCACTCACCTTCCTCCATCAGCTCCCCAGGTCCTGCTGGCACAGATGCTCCCAGCTGCTCGCTCTGATCCCAGACACCTCCCTCCTGCACCTCTTTAAGGGCCTCAATTCTCAGATTTCAGTTTCCTGCCCAAAGGGTGACCGAAAGAATCCTCCCCGGCTGCACAGTGTAACACACACAGGAAGGCTACATCCCTGCTCTTTCGAGCATGCTCCCAAAGCAGTCAGGGAAATCATTTGACAATGCTCATGATGAGGCCCATTATTGCACTACACAGCAAACCTAATTACATAAAGCA
Source organism: Pezoporus flaviventris (assembly GCF_033815535.1). Lineage (NCBI taxonomy): Eukaryota > Metazoa > Chordata > Aves > Psittaciformes > Psittacidae > Pezoporus > Pezoporus flaviventris. The sequence goes on along the minus strand of NW_026892607.1, from coordinate 3,468,333 downwards.
AGCTGACATGAATAAAATCATTAAACACTCATCTTGGTTTATTTGAGATTGTACCAGCCTGAGACGCATTTCACGAGATGGAGCCAGGCAGTGACCTGGAGGCCTGCATGGCAACTGCGTCCAGCCAGGAACCTCAGGAGCCTTAGCAAAGTCAGACCCCAGATTTCAACAGATGCTCCCGTTCCTCCTGCTCCGGCCTGACAGGCACTTTGAGCACTGCATCCTTTGTTGCTCAGACTGGAAGGAAAACCTGGACCAGAATGCCGTGAATCAGAATCTGATGCCACAAACCAGTAGCCCCACAATTACTATTACCCTGCTGCTAGATTTCACTGCATGGCCTCGCGCAAGTCCCTCAATTCCCCTGGAACAAGTTTATCCCAGCTGGTTACATGAGAAAACTGTTATCACCTACCTTCACAGCACACTGTGAAAAAGATGGGCTGAAGTTTGTGCAATGTACATGAACAGAATACATACAGATACTGCCTACATCAACTGAGGTCATCACTGTCAGGAAGCATCCAGGCTGAATTCTGTCTGGTTTTAGTAAGATTTGATCACACTGTAACATAGCAGATTTAGCCCTTGCAAGAAGGGCTATAGCTGAAAACTACACACACTTCATAAATCACTGCAAAAGATTTACCCAGTGCCTAAACAGACACTGTTCTTCAAATGTGTCATCAAGGATACATACAAATCACAGAATCCCAGCTGGTTTGTGTTGGAAGGGACCTTACAGCTCATCCAGCCCCAACCCCTGCCACGGGCAGGGACACCTTCCACCAGAGCAGCTTGCTCCAAGCCCCTGTGTCCAACCTGGCCTTGAACACTGCCAGGGATGGGGCAGCCACAGCTTCCCTGGGCACCCTGTGCCAGCGCCTCAGCACCCTCACAGGGCAGGATGCTGGTGCAACATCCACCACTTCACAGGAAGTTGGGTCATTCCAGCACCGGAGCAGGGTTGAGGAATGACACAAAACAGAACATCCCAGAGGACACCACTTCCTGCAGGGGCATGAGGCCCTGCTTCTGACCCATCCCAGATGCAGCTGGGTCTGCAGGTTGGTACCACCACACCATTGAGCCTCTGCTCCACTGGTCTGTGTTAGCACCGAGCATCAATGGGCAAACCTGCGCTACCTGTGGCTCCATGGAAATTTCTGGAAGCTCTTCTCCAAGGACTCAACAGTTTTAACCCCAATATTACCAGTCCCAAAGGAAAGAACCATCCCCCATGCAAAGCTTTTTCCTCTGATGAAACCAAAGAAGAAAAATTACAAAACAGAGAAAGAAAATGATTAATGCTAAAGACAGGATGTCTGGATTTAAAAAGTACTTTTAATAAGTGTACCTGTACCCGTTTGACACATCACTAAAAAGTCAGGTGAAAGGAGAGAAACTTGGAGTTATCACGCTGTGCTGCTGCAGCTAAGCCCATGCTGAAAAGTTTCTACAGCAGTTGCCAGTGAAATGTCCATGAATCTGCTCTGTATCACACCTCTCCTGCAAAGGCCACAGAACACAGTGACCAGGAAAAGTCACCCATCAGAGTCTGCAGAGATCTGAAACAGTTCCATGCTCTTCTCATCAAAAGAACAGTTCATCTGCATTCGCTGCACCATTCGTGCCATGCTACAACGCTGCTAATGCAGGTTCACACTTCCTCCTCTGACGAAACCACAGACAAGATCCGTGTGCTTTCCTCTGACGATTTTCAGAAGCTGGGCAGTACCAACCACCCTCACACCAACATCGGGCGTTTGCTCAAGCACTGCTCGTTCTACAGATCAGACTTCTCTTTTCGCCTTCGTAGATGGATTTCATCATAAATTTGCTTCCTGAACTTCATCATGCCCCCGACCTCTTTGCACCTGAGCATCTCCTGCACAGACAAGCGCCTGAGGCCGTGCAATGCGAGACGTGACGTGTGCTGCACGGAATGCACCATCTGCAGCGACACGCGGACTGATTCCGCCGGCGTGGAGCAGACGGGGAAGAGCCTCGCGGTCCACAAGCTCAAGCCTGTGCTCTCGCTGGAGAAGAGCTGCTCCGACACCTGCACACCCCAGAGCTCCAGGCACTCCGGCAAGCTGACGCCACAAAACCGCAGGGCACCGACGTCGGACAGCACCTTCACGCTCTTCTTCAAGTCGTCCTCCACACCGAACACCATGCTCACATACTGCACCTCACGGTCAGCTTCTACACTCAGCGCGCTCAGAAAGCAGTGCGAGGGAACATCTACTTTCCCACTTATATCCGACCCACTAATAATGCTGCCCTCCCCTACAGAGACCTCAGGCCCAATCCTGGAGTACTCGATGATGGATCCAGGTCCTACAAGACACCCTGGCTCCAGAATGCTGTGCATGACACTCGCTGTTTGAGCCAATGCCCTGTCAGGAAAGATGCTGAAGGCCACAGGCAGCAAGCCAAGCTCAGACTTCAGTTTGCTGTCAGACGTAAAATGGAACAAATACTCCTCAGTCGTTCCAATGTGGTAGAACTTGGAGTTGTTCAAGACTACAACATTAAGTGCAGTTCCTTTGAGGAGAGAGTACAGCTTCTGCCGCACCTCTATCAACTGTGATCCCTCTTTTGTGACGCTGATGCTGCTTGTGTTTGTTGTGTAGTCTTGCGTGGCTCCAGGTCCCAGGGCCTGCAGGAAGTCGCCATAAGCATCTATTTCACAGCAAAGAGTGCCCATCTGCTTATAAAATGCCAGCAGCTGCTTTGCAGTGCTATGGTCCATGTAAAATATACTGTCTGTGTACACACACTCAGAGCCCATTTCCGAGTCCCCACGGTCTCCGGGGGCAGTTGGCAAAGAACCATTCCCTCTCATGTACACGGCCCCGCACTGCCGCATGGTCTCAACAGCAGGTTTGTGCAGGAAGCGATGGCAAGATGTGTATTCGAGTCCTCCCTTTCCTGAGAAACCGGCTGGATCTAAAACAAACACTCCATGAGTGGTCCCCACGGCCAGCTCCGAAGGGTGAGCCAAGGCAGTGAATCCAGGCTTATCAAAGGTGACCGTCTCTGTAACTCCAGTGCTGTACAGCTCGATGTCATCCGCACACGTAACGAGAACGCCCGGCTTCATGTGGCTGGGGAAATCGATGTACATGGCCAGCTTCAGGTCCAGCATCTGGTACATGGGATCACCCAGCGGCAGAGCTGTGAATGCCTTTCCCAGGGCACTTGCACTGGGCAAACGCTGACTGTAACCGCCTTGAGGAAAAGCACAGTTTTAGTTACACAGAGACACTGCGTACGGGAGCAAAAGCTAAAGCTTTGCAGCTATTTTATGAGTGCACAAAGGTTCAAACCCCAGCTTGGTCATATACTGAGTATGCACCAAACAATGACAGATGTACAAATACATCAGTCATTCAAGCATTTCTCAAAGCAGATGTGACCTGATGCCCACAATTTAACACGCCATAAATAACTTATGTTAAAATGGTGGTGTGTTCTGTTTCGTCTTTACTTTGGAACACAGACCCCTTGTCTGTAACTCAAATGAAGCAAGCAGATGCTTAATTTTAGATTGAGAATAAGGAGGACCCCCACACCCACTGGGAATTTTAAGCCAGAGCTGAGGCAAAGCAGCAGCGGTTTGGGCAGCGGACACGTTACCTGGCTCCTTTCCACTCTGAAAAACTGATGCCCCTTTTGGAAGTGTTCTAGTTGGATAATGCAGTGAGTGCTCCACCTGCCCTTAGTACTGAGGGCTCTAGGTCCCTCCCAAAGGGGCCACATGTTCCTTACAGGGTATTTCAGGGCAGCAGCTGAATTCAGACACTTGGAATTACACTCCTTCCTCCATGGTTTGACAGAACAATGCAAGTGCTGAGAAGAAATACTCAGGTGACAGCAGTACCTCCCAACTGCCAATCTAAACTCAACCGGATCACAGAATCCCAGACTGGTTTGGGTTGGAAGAGACCTTAAAGCTCATCCAGCTCCAAGCCCTGCCGCAGGCAGGGACCCCTTCCACTGGAGCAGCTTGCTCCAAGCCCCTGTATCCAGCCTGGCCTTGAACACTGCCAGGGATGGGGCAGCCACAGCTTCTCTGGGCACCCTGTGCCAGCACCTCAACACCTCACAAGGAAGAGCACATGTTAATATAGTAACCAAATCGTGTACCATTGCAGTGAGAAATGTAAACTGGAATTTACCAGAATGAATGAGCAGTACAATAAAGGATGTCCAGTTGTCACCATACAGGTCTTCCAGGCACTGAAGAACATGAAGAGTTGATCCACCATTTCCTGCAGAAAAAATAGTTTAGTACCTGCCAGAAAGCTCAATGCTTTCCCTGCCAGCCACCCTCTGAGCTCCCCCAGCACTGGGCACAAGCCAACCACAACTCCAGCACTGCTGACCTTTGCAATATGGATATGAGGAAAAATGTCTGGGATATGACGAATAATGCTTGGGATATGAAGAAAAATGTCTGGGATATGAGGAAATGGTTTGGGATATTTTTATGTTCTCTGAGAACTTCAAATTGCTAGATTTCTGAAAATCAATCTCTGCCTGTTACTCCACACTGCGGAAAGACTGCTGAGATCAGTTACTTTCTACAGCAAAGTGAGCAGGAATGAAGAACTACAGGGTGATGTTACGGACACTCAGGATACTTTCTTCTAGGCTTTGGCTGCACATCAGGTAAAATACTAAAACATGTTCCTCCCTGTGAGGGTGCTGAGGCACTGGCACAGGGTGCCCAGAGAAGCCGTGGCTGCCCCATCCCTGGCAGTGTTCAAGGCCAGGTTGGACACAGGGGCTTGGAGCGAGCTGCTCTAGTGGAAGGGGTCCCTGCCCGTGGCAGGGGTTGGAGCTGGATGAGCTTTAAGCTCCCTTCCAACACAAACCGGGCTGGGGTTCTGTGATATTCCAATTAGTTAAGCAGTGAGGTTAAAGTAAACAGCGCTAATTTACAGAAAGCGTGAGTTAGCGTTACTCGTATTCCATATGATCCACGTGGCAGAACCACGCAGTGCATCAACACTCACACCACCCTGACAGGGCCCCCACGTATTACACTGGGAAGTGTAATGAAAGTGACAAACGCCGCCACCCCTGGTGTCAGCAGCTGCACAACTGAATCAAAGCTACATCCTATTTAACGGGGCTAGACCCTACGCTTGGGGTTTAATGAATACTTGTGCAGCACTTCGGAGCCCTTGCTGCGCACGAAGCAGCTGACACAGGACACCAGCGCAAAGCCTGCTTCTACCTGACTGCAAGTAAGCACAGCGCTGCATTACATGGCCACTAGCGCATCAAACCAGTGCACCAGGCAACTGCACACCCGCGCAGCAGCCTCTCAAGTCGCTGTGCTGCGCAGCCGGATCCTTCGGCCGCCCCCGACCCCCGCCATGCCCCGCACGGCGCTGGGCTCACCCCGCGGCTCGCCCCGGACCGGTACCCACCGGCCTTGTGTCCGGGCGGGTCGGCGAACACGAGGTACCGCGGCCCGAGCGGCAGCTCCCTCCTGCGCAGCTTCGCGTCCAGCTGCTCCCGGTAGGCGAGCGCCTGCCCCGCGTCCGCGGCCGTCAGCGCCACCACGTCCCAGAACCGGCCGGGGCGGGCGGGCTTCCCTGCGGGCACAGCGGCGGCGCCTCAGTCAGCGCGGCCGGACCAGGGGCTCCCATCCGCGGCCCCCCCGCAGGGGGCCGGGCCCCCGTCCCCGCCGCGTCCCACCTCGGAGCGCCGCGAACCGCGCCAGCCGTCGCTCCGTGGCCTCCCGCCGCGCCGCGCTCCGCTCGCCCGCCACCGGCATGGCCGCACTGCCCGGGCGGAGCGGGCACCGGGACCCGCTGGTGCTGGCGGAGGTGGAGCTGGTGGCGGTGGCGGTGGCGGTGGCGGTTCCGCTGCTAGAACCAGAGCCCGAGGCGGCCTCCGTGCGCCCGACCCGGAAGAGCCGAGCGGGGAGAGGCGGGGCGGGCGCCCTTAACCCGGGTCTGCCCCGCGGCGCCGGCGCGGAGCTCGGTTTTGGGTGTGTTCGGTGCGGCCTTGGGCACCCCTCGCCTTAGAAGGGAGGCACCGTGCGGGTACGAGCAGGCGCCGGTTCCTTTTCCGTCTATTGGGAGTTCTCTGCGGTCCGGCTCCCCCGTGGGGTGATGCTGCACCAGGGTCTCTGTCTGGCCTGGGGAGAGGGGTCTCCCCCCTTGCTGATGCTGCCTGCGCGCTGTGCTTCCTTCCCTTTCTCCCTTCTCTGTTACTTGGATCAGTCCCTGTGCTCTGACTTCTAGGTTGCAGCTATTTCAAGTGGAGTTTTGTTCGGGCAGAGGACGCGGGGCTCCGGTGGCGCCTGCCGGTGTGTCTTCACATGTGCCCAAGAGGTCGCGTACTGCAAACGGGCATTAAAGAAGCTTCTTCCCTGTTCTCTGTACTTATGCAACCTGTGGAAATCGTGTGTGGGCTCCGTTTGGGAGTACTTTGCTGCCTCAGAACGGTGGTCCCACGTGGAGCGCAGGGTCTGCTGATGGCTCTGGGCGGTGTTTGTGGAACAGATCCGCGTTTTGAGGCTTGGGGCTCATCTCGACTCCGCGGCGGTCACAGGAGGGAGCAGGGCAAGTTAAATTGCTGGTTTGGTAATCTAATTAGGAGCAGGATCCTCATTGCACATGAATTAGCCCGCTTAAGTCTTCCTTGTCTGTACCTGACCCGTTTGTGTTTGCACTCCCTGGCTGTACCTGGAGTTCAGTCGCTGAGCCCAGCAGGGTTTGGTGGGTTGAGCCCATCCTGCGCGGGCTCACTGCAGCTCTTTCACTGTGTGTCACTGCCTGCGGTCTGCTGGCAGTATTCACCCTGCTGAGAGTCCTTCCCACTGCCCTAGATGTGATTTCTAATCCGTGGGCTTCATCTGTCCTCCTGAGCTGAGAGTCTGCTGAGACTGCAGATGCCAAATACAGATGGAAATGAGGAGGGTTTGTCTTGATACAATCTTGTTATGCATGAATCTCACAATAAAAAGTAGCTGTAAAAGCAGTGCAGGAGCTACTGAGGAAGGGAATTCGGGAAGTTAAAAAGTCACAAAATATTTTTTCCTGAGTGTAAACCACTGACAGGGGAGACTAAAGAAAAAAGATGGATACTTCACTGCTTCAGGTTTGAGGTGTCCCTGTGATGCAGGTGGTAACTGCTGTAGTCGGGGCAGTGCCCACCACAGATGTGTTTGATCCTGACGTATGTTCTCAGCTTACTCAGGGAGCGACATGGTCTGTGTGGTTGGAGCTGTATGTTTGCTCTTCTCTTTGCCTTGAGTGTTCATTGTTGATGACTCTGACCTCGATGAGAAAAGCTTCTGGTGCCCAAGCCAAGCTTTAGAGGTGTAAGGTTTGTTACACTACTGTGTTTCCCTTTTTACCTTCCGGCTGATTAGTGTGAGTGCTGAAGCCCATCAGCTGGCTGGGTTTCATGAACCCGATGAGAATCTGCCTCAACCATCGCTTTAAAAAAGGCAGTAGGTACTAAGCAAATGTTTTCTGGTTTAAGTCAGAAGAATGAAGGGTTTTTAGCAGAGCTGGGAGCCCTCACATCTTGGCCAGCATGTTTTCTCCTGTCCCATCCCTTACGAGTGGTTTATTTGCAAAGGGAGAACTCCTAGCTTTCTGATTTGGAAAAGAGGAATTGAGATTAAAGGATTTCCCAGTGGTGCAGTGGTGGGTTCCCCCTTATTGACTGCATGTGTCTTGATCTGTCCCTGAGTTGTGTACATAATATATACAGCTTGTCTCTCTGAGTCACTGTATATAATAAATACTGTTTGGGAGAGGTATCTATTGTAACTCACACGTTCCCCTCAACAGTGAGACAATTTTCACAGTGGGATCAAAAATCTCTGCTAATTTACAAGTCCTGTACGGAGCTACTGGAGGTACAAAGTAGTTAATGTTTACTGCCAATAATACTTATTTCTTTGTAACTGCAGCAAGCCTTTGAAGCTGTAATTGGGACCCCAATGCATGCAATGAGATATTGCTGCAGTTCAACAGAAGTTTTGCTTGGAGCTTTTCGTCTGTAGTCAGGCATCCCAATGTGCTCTGTGAGATCAGCCAAGTCAGGAGTAACTCTTGATCCAAGTATTCCTGGTAATCACTTCTTTTAAAAATACTGCCACTGGGTGGTTACTCATAGTTTTATCAGCAGTATTTTACACTGATGGACTCAGAGAGTGGTTTGGGTTGGAAGGGACCTTAAAGCTCATCCCTGGCAGTGTTCAAGGCCAGGCTGGATAGGGCTTGGAGCAACCTGCTGTAGTGGAAGGTGTCCCTGCCTGTGCAGGGGGTTAGAAGTGTATGGCCTTTAAGGTCTCTTCCAACCCAAACCATCCGGTAATTCTGTGACTCTTTGCAGTTTTCCTTGGGACTTGTGGTGACAAACCAGCAGAAGGAGCACATTGTTGCATGTCTCTGAACACTGCCCAGGTCTGTCGGGTCCTGCTGCCGTCCCTTTGTCAGGTAGGGCAAGTGGGTTGATGCCAGCCCCTTGTATCTGTGAGGAGGAGTTGGCTGAGTCAGTGAAAGGTGAGTGCTATGGGATCATGCCAGCAGTAGTAGGGTCCTTTCTGGGACTCTTTTATGTGCTGTTAACGCTTTCTTGCTGCAACAGTTAGTGCCAGGGGAGGGTTTTCTACCCTGTGAGTGTATGGTATTTTGTAAGAAGTGTTAAAACAAATACCTGGATGTTTTCTTCAGTTGTCTGAAATGTTTCTTTAGAAGCTGAGCACACAGCCCTTTACACAGTCTCTGTATTCTTTCCCTGGATCTCTGAGGGGTAAATCAAAGAAGAGAAGGATCATGAGGAAGTTAACGGAATACTGAGTATCTTGTTTCTAATCCAAAAGATCTGATACTTGAATGTTATTGTTCAGAGTCTGTTGTATGAACCTCGGAGGGTCAGGTCAGTTCAGTTAAATGGGCTGTGCCTGAAAACTGGGGGGTATTTGCAGCACTGTTTTTCCACTTCATCCTCTCACATACTTCTGTTATCAGTGCTGGTTCCCTTGGTGGCATGCTGGAGCTCCACACACCTCAGGTAAATAATACTGCTTTGTGAAGGCGCAAACCCAAATCTGTTGATCTTTAGGCTTGTGTAACTGGGAAAGCATTGTGTATTCTGAATAAAGCTGATTTCTTCAGAGAGGAAGCTCCTGTGACTCTGTGTGTTCATTCCTTTCCCTCGGTTACATCCTGGGCTGGCAGAGATTTCGCCATTTGTGCTAAAAAGGCACAAATACCTCCCTGCTCTCCGGGGGGGGGGGGGGGGGGCGGGAGGCTGGAACCAGCTGAAACAATGCTTGGAGTCTCCCCTCCTTTATGGGTGAGTGGAGAGGATGACGATGATAACTGTGGTTTGTTACATGTGAATTCCAGAGGTTCTGGCATTGAAGTGAATTTGGCTTAAGGGCTGTAGCTTGAAAACAACAAATGTTTGCTGTACAGAGAAAATGGGGACTCAGCTGCCTGTGAGTGTCTTGTGCATGCTTTAAATGGAATAAATAAGCAGTAGATGAGTGGTATCACAGCTTGCAGGGTGGTGGGTTATTGTTCCTACTGCTGATGAAATGCTTCATCTGGCATCTGCTGCTTCCCCTGCCCCACACGAACTGGGAAGGATTTTCCACAGGTATTCATGTTCTCCAGTTCTCAGTTTTCATCTCCTAGTGATCTACTATTTAGTCCTTCAGTTCTGGGAGTGGAAGGTGAACTTTAATCAGCAGCTTCACTTTAGCCCTTCTGAGCTTTGTATGTGCTGGGGAGGGAATGAGGCAGAACAAGCCAGAAACAGAAAACTGCTGCAGTGCTGCTGGGAACAACCTGCTCCAAAAACCTCCAGGTTTGTGGGTGGACTGCAGCAGGCCCGGATCTGTTAGATGTGTAAAACAATGGTGCTGCACTGAATGGCTCCAGGAATGCCTGGTTTGAGTTGGTGTGACCATCGTGAAGGCCAGGCTCAGCCCTCGTCTGGTCGGTACATTGTTCCAGTATTGAGCTGGCCTGTGGGATGGGTTATAATCTTAGGTGTTAATAAATTGTATTTTCCCAGAGGATGAATTTTCATCATTATTTCAGATAAGGCACCTTCAAAGTCCGGTGTGTTGGGAAGCATGAAGGAATTCAGTGTACTGTATCCATGTGATAATGAAACAGGAGACATGACTTAGGCATTCATCTTTCAGTCCCAATGTGACAGACCGTGCTTTGTCTGATGCTGCACTGAGCCTGCAGGCAGCCTGTAGGCACGTTGTGGGGGGCAGCATCTGCTCCCTCCAAGCACTGGGTGTTTCTGAAGAGAGAATTGGTGGGAGGTGGAAACTATCTGCCAAATGGAAATGTTTCTGCCATTGTCATCTCCTTGAGGTCTCTGCTGGTGCTAGAGAGGTGGCCAGCTCTGGCATGCTGTTATCTGATGGGTTTGGGCATGACTAGTTTTTCTAGTTGCCTGGCTTTGACTAGTCCTTAGTACAATATTTGATGGAACTGTGTTCAGTCTGATAGGACTGTGGATCTGTTGCTGAAAATGGGTGTTTATTGTGGCTGCATAACGACGTTTTTGAGGTCATGTAGTGGAGCTGTGTGATGTCCTTCAGAACATGAAGCATGAAGAACAATGCTTCACTGAAAATGTGCAGCCCACTTGGCTCACACCGAGCTCCCAATTCTCTTGCCATTCATGTCTGTCAGCACCTCTGGGTGCATCCTGTGGCTGAACACAGAGAAGATCACAAATGACCCCTCTGTACATGTTCAACCAATTGAGTTTCCCAGTTTGGGATACAGAACATTAACAGAACTAACATTGGGTTCCAGTACGGGGTCCTTTCTGCATGCCAAGAACTGGCCCTTCCTTGGCTCTCTGTGCAGAAGAAATCTTGTTTAATGCTTACCTCTGCTTGCACTCCAGGCTTTGCCTTGGGCTTTCCAAAACCTCCCCATTTGTTCTTTGTGGGAGTCCCTTTAAGCTTTTTCATTGCCATTTGTGTTTGGTACCCCACATCCTTTGCCTGAAAGCAGATAGGGAGCAGCTCCTTCTCCTGCTTCTGACCATCCTCTAAGCCTATAACAACTGTGCCATGTTTTCCATTTGCCAGGCCAGTGGCATGTGAAATCTTTCATCAGAACTGGCTGCCCAGAGGCATTTCTTGGTGAAGTTGGTTTTTGTTGCAAATGTTCAGCAAAAGCCATGACTTTAGCACAGCCGGGCTCTCACCTGACTGGCTGGCCAGGACAGTGGTTCTCTGTGGGCTGTTTGTCACTGGGTGGTGGCTGAGGACAGCAAAGCCACCACCAGGAGCACTGAAACTGCCTTCTGAAATTTCTGACCCTGCTTTTGTGAATGATCTCTCAGCTTCACCCAGGTCCCTTCTGATGGAACAAACCTCTTGCTCATGAGATAATTGCAAGGGCCCGTTGACAGCCAATCGTTGTTTAATCCATACTTTGAAACATGCTATTCATTTAAAAAATACTTTGAGTAACAAAAGTAGTATGAAAAATTCTGTGCGTAGAGCAGAGCATCTTAACGCGGCGTAACGTGATTTTACAGGCTATGTGAGCCCACCAGTGCTATGAGATATGTAAATCTGTGTTATTTGCTTTTCCCAAAAGACATGAGAAAGCAGCTCAAATCGGAAACACTCGGTGACTGTGCTGTGAGGCAGAACATTGGATCTGCATGGCCCTGGGCTTGGTGTCTTTCATGCTGATGCACTCAAGGACGTTGGAGCTGTACGTATTGGGATGGCGCACATGCTGCGTTCACAAGATACTTCCTTTGCCACAGAGGGTGAACTTGTGGAGTCTCGGCACTTGTGTACTAAAGTAATGAGTTTAATTTGTTAAAGTCAGGTGAATGCAGAAAACAAGCGCTGCAAAGAGCATCTCTGCTGCACATGGAATCATCACTGCCTTTTCATTTCCTCGCTTACGTTGTTAAGAACTTGATTCTGTTTCATGGGGAAGATGTGAAATAACTTCATTTGCATGTAAACCTGCCCATAGTTTGTAACTACAGGAGCAATCACTGCAGTAACGGTATTAAAAAGCAAGAAGCATGTGATATCTGTCTTTATTCCACTGGATAACTGTATCATGTTTGTATATGAGGATTTCAGTTTTGTCAGGGCTGGAGCTGTTCACAGATGTTACCCCACTTCGTGTGGATTTACTGCTTGAAGCAAATGGATGTTACAGCTGCAGCTCTGTTGGTCAAAACATTTCCTCATTGAAGCCTCTTCTGATCACTCAGTGTAGTGCATCCGGGCTCTCTGGGTGACGTGGTTTATTTGGTGTGCTTTTCTTCCCACCTTGTGTGTTTAGCTGTGCTTTTACCAGATACCTGTTCCCCACCATCACTGTTGCACTTGGACTGGAGCAACGTCCTGGAGGCTCTCTGCAGTTTGATGTTTGAACATACAGTTGTTGCCCAAAGCCCCTCCGCACCACTGGGAGACTGCTACAAGGCCTCAGGTGGAGGAGCAGTCGCTCAGCATTGTGCACCACAGACAGTGAAAGGTCGGGTTTGAGGTTAGGTTACTCCTTCCCTTCCCAATATGGGTGGTGGTTTAGGTGCAGCCTCAGCTTTGGGTACCCATTGCTTGCAGTACAGTATTTTCTGTCCATCAGTTTTCACCAGGACAGACCGTGGATCCTGGCGCTCCTTTTCTGCCCATTGATCCTTCTGATTTCCATTTGCTGCAGCGATGTTTTCCTCTATTTTCCTTAGTGGATAAATGAAAAAGCTTAGAGCCATGGGTTCCCAGTGACAGTGTCCTTGAACCACTGAGCCTGAAGAGTGATGGCATTGGTGACGTTTCGAAAGCTCAGGTTTTTCCACTGGGAGAGCGACATTTTCTCACTCCAGATACACAATTAAAGCCTCTCTCGCTCCAGGTACACAGCTAAAGCCTCAGAGCAGGAATGCTGTGTGTCTCCGACGGGGAGGCTGGTGAGGCAGGTTGTTAAATACTGTGCCATGGTGGGATGTGGTGTGGGGACCTGGAGGACCCAGAGGTGCCTTCAGTGTCTCAGAAGCTGTTGTAAATGATGGATCATGCTGTTTGGGTGGTGTCTGAAGAGCCTGGCAGCAGGCACCACCTCACCAGAGCATGAACCACTACAGCTCTTGGACATGTCTTCTGGGTGTCTGAGGGGAAAAGGGCTAAAATGGAGAAATAGCATCTCTGGAATGTTCTGTTCCTCTGTAGTGGGCTGCTGGTGCTCATTAGTTTGTATAATGAGAGGGCAGGTTTAGATTAGGTATTAGGAAAAAATTATTTACAAAGGTACAAAGAAGAAACCTGGAGAGGGGCTTTGGGCAAGGGCCTGCAGGGACAGGCCAAGGGGAATGGCTTTAACCTGCCCGAGGGGATGCTGAGATGAGCTCTTAGGCAGAAGCTCTTCCCTGTGAGGGTGCTGAGGCGCTGGCACAGGGTGCCCAGAGAAGCCGTGGCTGCCCCATCCCTGGCAGTGTTCAAGGCCAGGTTGGACACAGGGGCTTGGAGCAAGCTGCTCTAGTGGAAGGGGTCCCTGCCCGTGGCAGGGGTTGGAGCTGGAGGAGCTTTAAGGTCCCTTCCAACACAAACGGTTCCATGGTTCTATGATCCTGTGAAATAGGACTTAAGCAGGTTGCCCTCTGTGTTCTGTCCCAGTCTTGTGCTCCTGTTCCAGGTGAGCAGAGGAATGGTGCTGCTGCCCCAGTCGCTTTCAGGCTGAGGCAAGTAGCTGCAGTTCCTCACCACAGCTGCACTTGGAGCAAATCTGCTCAGCACAGGAACCTTTAGTGTTTTTGTTCTTCATGCTTGTGCATTCTGCAGTGTTTTATTGCCATATTACACATTACCATAAAACCCTCCGTGTCTCCATACAGGCTCAAACCCAGGTCATTATTATGTTAATATCAACTCCTTTGCAGATGATGTTTTGTCCATTTTGATGTATTGTGCAACACATTCAAAGAACGATGCATTTAATTCTTTACACTTCCAGGACAGTAACTGCGCCTGGCCGGGGCTTCCATGGAAATTGAACATCTCTTCCAGACCATGTTTCATTTGATTAAACTCTTGTTTTCATAGCAGAGTCAAAGCTTTCAGGACAAAGTGTATTTTATGAAAACCATCCTATTTCTTATTTCTGGTACATTGAAATCAGTCCCTACATGTAAGCAGGGGATAGCTGTGTAAATGAATTGAGAATAAGTGATGATCCATCAGTAGCAGCCCCACATTTAAATTAGGCAGCAGGTGAACCCATACCGTGTGGTTTTAGTTTTGAAGTGCCGCTGTGTGAGGAGTAATGGAAGTCACAGAAACTGGTAATTTTAGAATTGAACTCATTTTCATATGCTGAATGTATGGAACATTATGAATATGAGACATAGGGAAACCCATGTTTAATGTTGTAAGAACATGTGCTAGTGCCTCAGCACCTCCCAGGGAAGAACTGCCTAAGATCTCATCTGGAAAAATCTTGGTTTTCCTACCATCTAATCTGGAAAATCAATCTTCTCCTGACAGCTAATGAGGAAAACCCGCTCCTGTTGGCGGTACGTCCTGGATTCGGTTCTGGTTATCACTGCCATCGCTGCTTGGGCTCTATGAGAGGCCGGTCGTGTCTAATGCTATTCAAGGGAGAATAAATACATAACTCGTGAAACCCAGGTAGGACTCTTGGCTGTAAACAGCTGAAGAGAGGGAAGGCTCAGTCATGCTTACAGAATGCTGCATTACTCTGTTAACATCCATGGAAAGGAGGGAATCTGTACGAGCAGGCAAGCAGGAACGCTGGGATGCGTTCCCTGTCTCAGGTTCACCGTACAAGCAGCCGCACATGGCCTACACTGGATGGGTCTGGCTCTGACTGACCCAAGCAGAGCTTTAGTCTGTTTTCCTTGGTCCTGCTGGCAGGCAGTCAGTGCCTCCCAGTCAGTGCCCACCCTGGTTTGCAGCATTCATGTCCAAAGGGCCTGAGACGGCGCTTGTGTTTGTACTGGCTCTGCATAACTCCCTGCACGCTGCATGTGAGCCCCCCTCGTTAGTCACCCACCTCGCTGAGGCTGTGTTAAACAGGCACTGAGGGGTTGAAATATGCATTTCAATATGAAATACGCTTAGATTTGTCCAAAATTTCAGACTAGATATTTCATTAAATGAGTGTTTTTGTGCAGTGGCTCACTGAATTTCAGCTGCATCAAAAGAATTAACTCTGCTTTATTCCGGTCCTGAGCACCACCTGCTTCTTTATGCACTGCGAAGGAGTCACTAAGGTGGTTTGGTTGTTTTTACAGTAGAATTGCTTTGCCTGAACTTCCACTGCAGAGACGTTGTGTCAGGGATGAAGACAAATTAATTGACAGTCAAAGCACACCCTCAGTGTGTGATGATAGGGAAAACCTCATGTATCACATCACTAACCAGGAGCAGCACACTCAGGGTGGAAAGAGTTTGACTGGGAAATGAGTCCCTGCCACTGGTCACAATGTTTTCACCTAAGAAAGATGAGCTTTGCAGCCAAGGAAGGCACCAATCCAAGAATTCTGGCTTAGTCTGATCAAACAGAGGCTGCATATAGGGAGTTGTCACAGAATCACAGAGTGGCTGAGGTTGGAAGAGACCTGTGCACATCACCTGGTCCAGTCCTATGCTCAGGCAGGGCCACCCAGAGCTGGTAGCCCAGAGCTGGTAGCCCAGAGCTGTGTCCAGACTGGTTCTGGATGTCTCCAGGAATGGAGTCTGCACCACCCCCTGCTTGTACTTGGTCACCCTCGCAGTGACAAAGTGTCTCCTGATGTCCAGAGGGACCTTCCTGCACATCAGCTTGTGCCTTTGGGCCTGTCCCTGGGCATCTCTGGAAGCGCCTCTGGAATCCTCCTCATTCCCTCCCTGCAGGGATGTCATGTGGGTTCCATCCCCCTGAGCCTGATCTGCTCCAACTGAGCAGCCCCAGCTCCCCCAGCTCCTCCTCACAGCAGAGATGCTCCAGGTCCTGCAGCACCTTGGTGGCCCCTCGCTGTGCTCTCTGCAGCGTGCCCACATTTCCCTTGTGCTGGGGAACCAGGTCCTGTGCTCCAGTTCTGGGTGAAGGAGAGGGACCTGCTGGCCCCCGCCTCCTGGTATATCCCGGGATGCCACTGATGTTCCTACCCATACATACGGCACAGCAACGAGGTGCAGGTAGACCTTGGTTTAAATACTCTATTTATGTATGTAAATCCATCCATAATTATCAAGGCCTTGATAATTCACTGGCCTTTAAGTGTCCTGGAGCTAGAGAGCAAGTTCTTGAAGAGTGGAGGGGACTGGAGGCAGAGGGATGGGGCGCAGGGGGGTGCTGCAGGGGTGGTTTTGGTGCAGTTTCTGTTGTGCTGTCACCACAGTATGATCCCACTGGTGCTGCAGCTGAAGCACAGCCATGTGCTACGTGCTCTGTGTGTTTACTGCAGTCACCTCGAGGTCGTGCCCATGTGTCTGGTGTGTTGCTGCATGCGTGAGCTCCCTGACACCAAGCACAAGGCACGTGCTCAGATGCGCTGTCTTCCATGGTGCTTAAATAAGAACTGCTTCTCTGCCTGAGTGCAATCAGGTGTAAAGAGCATTAGAAAAACCACTTTTATGAATAGAAGAAAAAAGTTTGCCTCCTTTTTAGATCTAACTTTCCTGCTTTTCTGCCTTTCCAGCACCTTTTTGCCCTTTACAGTTTCAAGGTAGGATGATCTTGTCCCACTCTTCTCAGTTAATGATAATTTCCACCTCAGAGAACAGAAGTGGGATGTTTTTCCTTTTAAGTTTAAAAATAACAAATTATACCTTGTAGGCCAGATGGCAGAAAAGGAGGTGAGAGATAAAGGAATGTTCAGAGGAAGAGGGCTGGAGGGATTGTTGGATTTGGTCCTTCTCTGCAGGTGATTTATCTCCAGCATCACTCTCTGCTGCCTTTAAATGGGTTTATGCTTGACAATTTTAATTTCATAATGACTTTCTGTGGGCGATCCCTGCCATAATGGGGAGCGAGATGATTAATTTTGGGCTATCAATGCTGCTGATTTGGACCTGAAAAGCAAACCTAGCTGCGCAGGCAGGTTTAGCCTCATTTCTCTCACTGGGAAGTGAGTGTTCAGTCACAGGCATAATGAAGTAACCATTTATGTGGTTCTTGAAGTTTGGGGGTTTTCTTGTCATGTGTCTTTCCAAATAAAGTTCCGTTGGTTTCCACTGCTCCAAGAAGAGCAGAGAAGTCCATAGAGCATTTCTTCTGAATCTTTGGTAACTTATGAAATGTTTGGCTTGAGTATAAGAAGCTTTTTATTAGGACTGTGCTCTTTTTTCCCTGGGTTCATGTCATGTATTTTAACAAGAGTATGATGAGCTGAGCCGGTCTCTGCATTGTTCTTACCAGTTTGGTTACTCTCTGCAGCAGATGAGGCTCTGAGCGTGTGCCTGAGGCTTCCCGGTGGCACTTCAGTGTTCTTTTATGTTCCATTAGTGAAAAGGAAAACATCTGGATGCAGAAATGACAGTTGGGCTGTAAAACAAGCAGCTCCAGTCACACAAATGCTGGTAATGATTGGCCTTTCTGTTGTAAAAAAAAAAAAAAAGGCTTTCTAATTGTTTAGTTCTTAACACCCATCCTCACGTTCATGTCCAATGTGTGTCGCATCGTGCATCATCTTCCAGGGTGATATAAAACTCATCCCATGCTGGGGTGGCACTTGGACATGTACTGCAAATGCCAGTTGGTGAAACTGGGCTGGTGAGGATGTGTGTGCAGCAGTCAGGAGTTAATGATTCTGGTGTACCAGTGCCAGCTAGTCCTTCCCTTGGGGATCTTCCAGGCTGAGGGAGCTGGGCTGGGGCAGCTGGAGAAGAGAAGGCTCCTGAAGGGGAGACCTGAGAGCAGCTCCAGTGCCTGAAGGGGCTGCAGGAAAGCTGGAGAGGGGCTTGGGACAAGGGATGTAGGGACAGGCCAAGGGGAATGGCTTTAACCTGCCCGAGGGGAGACTGAGCTGAGCTCTTAGGCAGAAGCTCTTCCCTGTGAGGGTGCTGAGGCGCTGGCACAGGGTGCCCAGAGAAGGGATCCCAGCAGGGATCCTGTGCCAAGAGGGGAAAGGCTCACCCTGTTTTATGGAGCCCTGGTTCCCGCTACCTCCAAAGTGCCATCAGTGAAACTACAAGAACCTGGGCAGAGGAAGGATGTGTTGGAACTTTTGGAGCGCTGGATTTTGCTTGCGCTGCTTTTTGTTATGGCACACAAGGAGAAGAGCTGAGGCCCTACAGCTGTGTTAAAACAACACTTGTTTTGCAAACAAATCCCTGCAAAAACAATTCCTAGTCTTGCACATGGCCACGCTGTGGAAGTTCTCCTCATCAATAAAGTGACAGAGATGCTATTTCAATCTGGTTTATATTTGGATTATACAAGCAGGAAAATTGGATTTTAAGTATGAAATAGTAGATGAAATACACAGTTTCACGTAAATCTGGTGCATAATTTTCAGGGAAATACCAGAAGTGCTGGTAGGAGACAGGAATACATTTCAAACAGGGACATGCAGAGATGCAAGTTGTGTTATTATCTGCTACTTGTGCAGTTTCGTGCAGTGATTTCTGCATTGTCAGGAGTTTTGGGTTTTAAATCTATTCCAAGAAGCAGCTGCTGTAGGAAGCTGTGAGTCTGTCGGGAATCACTCATTGGAATTTGGTTACACAGTTTAGGGTCCAGCAACGGCTTCTGGGAGGGCTTGGTCTGACCTCAGGGGGAGCCGTGATGAGCTCGGTCTTGGCATCCCATGGAGCGCTTGTGCTGCCTCCAGGGACGTTCTTGGCTCCGGACTTTGGGCCATTGTGGGGACTCACCAGTGTGTGGGAATGGGCAGTCCTGGGGGGTGGTGGCATCGAGTGTCGAGCGCAGCCTGCTGACATCCTGTTTGCTGGAATCACAGAACCCCAGCCTGGTTTGTGCTGGGAGGGACCTTAAAGCTCACCCAGCTCATCCCCTGCCACGGGCAGGGACCCCTTCCACTAGAGCAGCTTGCTCCAAGCCCCTGTGTCCAACCTGGCCTTGAACACTGCCAGGGATGGGGCATTTCAAAGGGCTGTGAGATTTAGCCCAACACAGCAGTCGGTGACTTGTCTTACCCAGTCAGTTGTCAGCAAACACTAAATTACAATAAAAACTGAGAAATTTTGTAATCTTACCTATTTCTAGTCCAAGACTGATTTGATGCTGGACTGTTTTTTTTTGTGGAACTCCTGAAAATAGAAATCATTGATGTAGAACAATGAGCAGAATGGAGTTGTCCTTTCCAGCAGTGCCAGGCTTCTCCCACAGTGAGGAACAATGTGGAATCCACAAAACAGCAAGAAGAGTTCTGAGAGCTGAAAGAACTTTACAACAGCATCAAATAGAACCTTCAGGGTTACTGGAGATGTGGGCTTTTGGGGGGGGAGAAACAAAACCCAGTGTTCCTTAGGTGAAGACTTCAGTGCGTGGTGTGTTGCTTGGACATGGGCTTGGTTTTGGCTTGGTGGTTGGAGGGAACATGAAGATGCCACAAAGAAAACCCAGAGTATTGCTGAGGAAAGCAGAGAATGAATGGAGAAGCATTAACAGTTGTTCCCAAGCTCTCTGGATGAGTGGTTTGTCTCAACACCCCGTGCTCTGAATGTGAATGTGTTGCACGAAAGGAGATGATTTTTGTAGACTTAAATACGTTTGTGCGCTTGAAGGGTCCTTCACCCTCTGCCCTCGCTGTAGGGGACACTGCAGGGCTGGGGCTTTGCCCAACCATAAGCCGGAGGCTCGCTCTTCCCTTGGCTCCTTGGACAGCAGGAGCTAACAGTGGATGTTTATAGCCTGCCATGCTGCTGCCAGAAACCCTTGCTTAGTGCTGGACACGAGCACTTGAATCTCAACGTGTTGCACAGTGCACTGTTGGCTTGCACGCTGAGCTGAAATTAGTGATGCAAAACTGTGTTTTCTAAGCTAAGCTCTTTTGGGTGCAAACCCAAAGGAATGCAGCATGTCACTGTGTGTTTTGGAGCACAGCCTGCTGGACCAGTTTCCTTGCTTTCATACAGGTGTGATGAAATTACTTACGCTCTCTGTCTGCAGGAATCATTTGTGTATGGGTGTCACTGGGGAAATGCACCTGATGTGCTGCAGAAACCCTGCTCCAGCCCCAGGCCAGGGTGTGGAGAAATTGATTCTACCTATTGGTATTGGTATTAACACCAGTGGTGGCATTAGAACAAAGGGAATAGGGTTCAGAAAGGCTTCTAAAGAGCCTTCCCCCCCCCCCAAAAAAAAAAAAAATCTTCCTGGGTAGAAGCTATTATGTTTTTAGCAATACATCATTTGGTTAGAAAAAGATTTCATGAAAATGGGTAAAATGTTCCATAAAAGTGTTGTTAGACTAATGGGGAATGTTTTACAAGCATGTCAGCTGTGCCTGAACTTCCTTGCTATGCTCAGTTACCAGTGGAATGTAACACCAGTGATCTATTGAAGAAAAGGCAATTGAAATACTCTTTAGACAGAAACACACTGAATAATATAATGAAGTACAGCGTAAGACAGATGATGTGTTTAGCTGGAGCACAGAGGCCGTGATTGCAGTGTGAACAGATCAGAAAAATAACTTTCCATCATATCCCCTGCTCAGCATCTACAGAAATTCTTGTATTGATTTAATATTTAAATAGCCCATCTCCAAGAGTGTTGTCCCTGTGTGATGTGGCTGAGCATGTCCCTGACACCCCCTATCATTCACTGGTATTTTTGTGCAGGCACAGAATATTCTGTCTTTTTATAGGCTTTTTACAGGGGTGCTTTGTTAAACTGAGTCCCACGGGGCAGCATCTGGACGTTAAACGTACAGTAATGCCTGCTGTAAATTAAAATTGCCCAACAACAGCAAGAGTCCTCTGTGGTGCATGAGGTTCCAACCCAAACCAGTCTGATTCACTTCACCACTCCTGGCTGGCATCCTGTTGTGTTGGCAGCTACAGCCTCTGCTAACCTGGGGGGAAAAAACAAGGGAGAAAATGGAGAAACAACTGTTTCTCACTGTCTCACTAACATGGCAGTAACTGGAACTGCAGATCAACTGCGTGAGTCTCCTGAGCCACCAGGGCACACTTCAGAGACTGTAATGAGGAATGCCAGGTAGGAGCGTTGGAGGTTTCACCTTCAAAGGACAAGGGATGCTTGGGATGTGCCCTACCAAACCCTGCAGAAATAACCATATCATCACAGAACCCCAGCCTACTTCGTGTTGGAAGGAAGCTTAAAGCTCATCCAGTTCCAACCATTTGTCTTCAGCCCGATGCCAAGCAACAGCGTTAGTCCTTTTGAATGAAGCAACTGTAGGGAAGGAACTTTGATTCCCTCAAGGTTTTGGGGCTGTCCTGGGCTCAGCAGTAGCAGTCATTTTTTTCTCCTTAGTAGCTGGTGCAGTGCTGTGGTTTTGACTTTCAGCCTGGGAACAGTGCTGATAACACCGATGGTTTTAGCTGCTGCTCAGTAATGTTTACTCCGAGTCTCATGCTCTGCCAGGGAGGAGGGGAAGCCGGGAGGAAGCAGAGACAGGACACCTGACCCAAACTGACCGAAGAGGTATTCCATACCACAGCACGTCATGCCCAGTATATAAACTGGGGCAGTTACCCGGAAGGGCTAGATCACTGTTCAGTCAGGCTGGGTATCGGGTGGTGGGTGGCGAGTGGTTGTATTCTCTCCCCTTGTTATTTCCCTTATCATTATTATTATTATTATTGGTGGTAGCAGCAGTGATTTGCGTTATACCTTAGTTACTGGACTGCTCTTATCTCAACCCGTGGGAATTACATTCTTTCGATTCTCCTCCCCATCCCTCCGGGAGCGGGGGGGAGGAAAAGGGGGGAGCGATCGAGCGGCTGCGTGGTTCTGGGCTGCCGGCTGGGCTTAAACCACGACGCGGGGAAAAACTCTTCAATTTTGCTCGCCCAAGTTCTACTTGTCAGTAGATGGCAGCATCCATCCAGGCTTGGCTTGAAAGCGGCCCCCAACCGCGAAGAAAGTCGGACCTTTAGAAGTAGGAAGGAAACACTCACGGAGGTCCAAAATATGATCCCTGACACGTTGTTTACCAGTATCTGTATTTGATATAATCACCGAATGTTTGATAGCCATTGGTCTCGACTGACCTTTTTAGAAACTGACGTTGAGAGGCAGCCCATGGGGAGCTCCATGCTGCAGGTGCAGTGGCTGTGTGCAGAGCTCCATGCTGCAAATGCAGTGGCTGTGTGCAGAGCTCCATGCTGCAAATGCAGCAAGGGAGCGTCTGTTTCTGACCACGGGGTATGTTTTGGGCCTCATGCACAAATGATACAGAGAGGGGCTGGATTTTCCTGCGGGAAAACGAAGGCCTGTGGCCCAGGCTTTGGTCTCCCAGTGCTGGTACAGGAAGGAATTGGTTCTGGCTTGCTTTGGGGTCTGTTGTTGCTTGGGTTCTGTGGATTAGTTTTTCACCAGCAGTGTGTGCTCCTAACCCTGTGCTGTACGGGAGTGAGGGGGTTCATAACCACACCTCGTGTGCTTTGCATTCTGTAGCTGTAGCCCTGCAAAGTGATGCTAATGCAGGAAGACACGAATGATTATATTGTATTGCTCTTGGCAGGAGTTTCAATATTCTTATTTTCTCTTTATTGCCAGCACTTTTCTTTTCCCCTTTCAGTACTGCACTCGGTTTTGTTTCTACTGCACTTGTTTATTGTAAATACATTATGCCCCATCCCTGGGAGTGCTCATGGCCAGGCTGGACACAGGGGCTTGGAGCAAGCTGCTCTAGTGGAAGGGGTCCCTGCCCGTGGCAGGGGTTGGAGCTGGAGAAGCTTTTAAGGTCCCTTCCAACACAAACCAGTCTGGGATTCTGTGATTATTCTGCTCCTGGCTGCACTAATGTCTTTTGGGGACTTTTCTTTCAAAGACAGGGAAGGAAAGAGGGAAAGAGAAGAGTTTTTCTCCTGATCTTGGGGCTGATAGCCCAAGAATGGGCTGATAGCCCATAGAATGGGCTGATTTGAGGCAGTTTTTGAGGGGCTTCTTCAAGAACCCCACGGTTCCTACTGCTTCCTCGCAGTGACTGACTTCTAGGGCTAGAGGAAGGCTCCCTGCAGACCCAGGTGGGTTCTTACTTCGATGTAAGCCCATGCTGGTACAATTGGTCACTGGTGTCAGGTGGGGATGTGCAAGCTGTGATGTGCTCACAGGCGGTGGCACAGCGCTTGGATAAAGGTCCCTGCCTCACCTGCCACATCCTGTGTGTAAGTCATCCCTGCCCTTCCCAACTGCCCAGGATGTCCCACCGGGGTGGTGGCAGCCAAAGGGGTGCAGCAGCAGCCCGATGGGTGCAGCAGCAGCTCTCCTGCCCTGGGGAGCCTTCACGTGGAGTTGTGTGATCATTGCACCCTGCTCTCCTCCTGTGCCTTAGAGCCCTGTCTGCTCTCCATGCTCCACATCTTGCTCTTCCTGCCCTGGAGATGTGCTTGCAGGGCATGTGGGGCTGCTGGGATTGGAGAGGATGGATGAATGAGGCAGGGACAAATGGGACAAATGCCTGCGCTGGCAGGACGTGGTGGTTAGGGCTGATATACTGCGGCTGCTTAATACCTGGCCTGGGGAGCTGGGAGCAGCTTGTGTCTTTATTGCTTGTTTTTGGTTTATGGCTCTTGGCAGATACCCAGAGAATGAGTCCCTGCTTTAATCCTGTTACAAACCCAACCCCACAACGTGATGCCGAGCACCACGGACCATGCAGGCATGGAGAACACCCCTGCCATGGGGCTGTGCCTGTGGGAATGCTGAGCCCTTCTCCCAGAGGTGCTGCTATCCCCTGTGCATCAGTTGTGCCAAACCGCACCATGTTCTGGCTCTTGTGCTTCCCTCTGGAGACACTGGGCTGTGCCTGCAGAGCAGGAGTCAGAGGAACTTCCCAGGGGGTCAGCATCCCACGTCTCAGTCCAGTTTGTCATCCATGACCGTCTCCCTGGGGTGTTTGTTGTGGAATTGGAGTGATTATACAAGGTGAGTGGCTCTGTGCGGTGTAACTGGCATCTCTGTATCCTGTTTCCATGAATTTGCATTCCTTCATAAACCACCAGGTTTGCAGGAGCAGTGCAGCACAGATAATCTCACCATTGTCATGGCATTTCCCAGTTACAGGTTCTCATGTGTCCTTAGAGCAGTAAATGTCTGCAGTGTTGGCTGGTAATGGACAGTGTGAGGTGTCTGCCCCAGCTGAGCTCTAGAGGCTTGTGACTGTTGTAAATGAAGCAGAAAACTCTGGTTTTCTTAACTTATTTTAATCCATGGATTGAATTCAAGACTCCTAAAGCAGACTTTTGGACCAAGAGATGTGAAGGGAGGTGGCAGTGAACTGTGCCGTTGAGGTGCCAGTTCCTCCCTTGCTGGAAGCCAGCATGGTTGCAATGTGGGTACCACAGATGTCACCAAGGCCCAGGCAGCAATGTTAACTGTTTCCATCTCCATCCGTGCCCGGGGGCAGAGGGGTCTCTGCGGGATGGGGTCCTTTGGGAAATCCTGTGTGTGTGTGTGTGTGTGTGTGTGTGTGTGTGTGAAACATGGCCATGCATACCTTACTGCAGCCTTGACCCAGCTCTGGGGCAGCAGCACAAGAGGGATGTGGAGCTGTTGGAGGGAGTGCAAAGGAGGCCACGGAGATGCTGCGAGGGCTGGAGCAGCTCTGCTCTGGAGCCAGGCTGAGAGAGCTGGGCTGGGGCAGCCTGGAGAAGAGAAGGCTCCTGAAGGGGAGACCTGAGAGCAGCTCCAGTGCCTGAAGGGGCTGCAGGAAACCTGGAGAGGGGCTTGGGACAAGGGATGTAGGGACAGGCCAAGGGGAATGGCTTTAACCTGCCAGAGGGGAGACTGAGATGAGCTCTTAGGCAGAAGCTCTTCCCTGTGAGGGTGCTGAGGTGCTGGCACAGGGTGCCCAGAGAAGCTGTGGCTGCCCCATCCCTGGCAGTGTTCAAGGCCAGGTTGGACACAGGGGCTTGGAGCAAGCTGCTCTAGTGGAAGGGGTCCCTGCCTGTGGCAGGGGCTGGAGCTGGAGGAGCTTTGAGGTCCCTTCCAGCTAAAAACCAGCCTGGGATTCTATGATGATTCTAAACAAACAGGTAATATATTGCAGACACACATACGTAGGTACTTGTATCTCTGTGTGCACACACTGTGTCTGCCTCCCCCTTGTCTGAGGTTCTCCTGATGGGATGCCAATGTCCCACTACTTGGAAGGAGCCCAGGCATTGCAGTGTGTTCTGCCCCCTTGAGCAGGATGAAAGAAGAGGTCTGGTTTGGTGCTGT
Organism: Pezoporus flaviventris; assembly: GCF_033815535.1. Lineage (NCBI taxonomy): Eukaryota > Metazoa > Chordata > Aves > Psittaciformes > Psittacidae > Pezoporus > Pezoporus flaviventris. The sequence continues at coordinate 3,442,954 of NW_026892607.1, read as the reverse complement.
AATGCCTGTGCTAAGGGATTGGATGTGCCTCGAGGCAACGGGGATGGGCAGGACACATCTCTCCAGCTCTGTTTTTCCCAAGAGCCTCTCAAGGCCCACGCTGTGGTGTGCATTACATCCCTGTCCGTGGGGATGTCTCCTGGGCTGTCAGCGCTGGCTACGAGCCCTGGGGCTGCCTCAGCCCGTGCAGCAGTGTGCTGGACCCGGCAGATAAGCCAGGTTCTCGCTGAACTCTTCCTGAGCAATTTCTCTAACACATCAGGCACAAACAGCCTTTCTTTAGAGCCAGGCATGCGTGCCTCAGCCTCATTATTTTGTTCCCCTCTAACCCATTGTTGTTCAAGTTGTTTGCCACAAGCAGTGGTGATAATGTTCTCTCTCCATTGTTACTGCAGAGAGGGGATCTGCTATAATTATTGCTTAAATTGGGTTTTTCTTCATAGAAAACATTAAAATATCTGAGGACGTGTGATGATGGATTCGCACATCCACCTCATGTGCCATTTTCAGGCCAGGCAGTGATGTTGCATCCTTCGAGAGAAGAACAGTTTAATAACTAAGATAAAGTACACTATAATGATCGTAGAAGTGATACCAGCAATAACATTACTGATAATAATGACAGGAAACAACAACAAAAGAAGCAATGAAAGCTCAGGAAACCCAAGTGATGCCCAATACAATTGATCAGCACCTGCTGACCGATACCCAGCGTGACCCGAGCCGCGATCGGTCCCTTGTGGGTGACTCCCCCCAGTTTCTATGCTGGGCATGATGTGCTGTGGGATGGAATGCACCTTTGGCTAGTTCAGGTCAGGTGCCCTGGGTCTGCTTCCTCACGGCTGCTTGTGCCCCTTCTCACTGGAAAGTCCTTGATCAGGGTAAGCGCTACTGAGCAACAACTGAAAACATCAGTGTGTTACCAGTGTTGTTCTCAAACTAAAACCCCAACCCAGCCCTGCACCAGATACTGGGAAGGAAAATAACTCTATCCCAGCTGAACCCAGGACACTGCTCAGTGGCTGAGCCATCACCCGGATAAAGCTGTCCCACAGCTTGTGCGTGTTGGCATCAAGGGATTTAAGCCGATGCTGACTGCTGACAATCAGACCGTGTCATGGGCAGTTGTTTTAGTGCTGTACAGGGCCACAGCTCAGCTCAGTTGCATGCGAGGTTTGTTCATCTCAGGCCCTGCTGACGCGATGCTATCAGGAGTGCTATCAGCTTCAGATTGGCTTACTCCTGTCTGGCTTAAACACAACTGTCCTTAAAACTGTGATAGCTCGCTGCCAGCCTGGACAGGGCTTATGTCAGCTGCTGTGCCAGCTGGAATGCCATGAGCAGTTGTGGAGGTGCTCAGGAAACACAGCTGGCAGCGGGAGGCAGCAGTAGAGAGAAGGTGATGCTATAAAGGCGGTCAGATCACTGATCTGAGGAGGCTGCAGGAGGGCTGGAGCAGAGAAAGGCATGGAAGCCAGGGCAGATGTGGGACCTGTTGATCTGAGACTTGCTGTGGCACAGTCTGCGTTGCAGCTCAGCAGCCTTTATGTGTGCTGCTTGAGCACCTGGGGTTTAGCAGGATGACCGTGCATTCACATCTGTAAAATGGACTCTGAGAAAATGAGATTTAAACAGTGACATTATGCTCTGTTCATCCCCGAGATCCTTGGAAGCTCTTGGCCAGGCTAAAGTAACCTTGAAAAGGACGGAAATGTGTATGATAACCAAGTACCTGTGTTCAGCTGCAGGTGGGAAGCTGGCTGGGTGGGACACGGCCTCTGCTCAGCCAGGGCTGGGGTGAAACTAGACCCTGTCTGTGATCCAAACATGTGCCCTGGCTCAGTCAGGCCCATTTCAAACTCTTGTGAATCTCCACTTTATTTGATTAAAGAATCATCCCGCCTCTTGCGTGCCTGCTCTGTGCCAGTGGCCATTGGACACTCTCACGGCAGCTACTCTTCCCTTCAAACTAAGAAATAAGTGAGAGGAATTACAAATAATTCTCTTTTCCTAGCCCTGTCTTTAATAAAAGTCTAATGAAACTGTGTCAAAATGGGTGAGTAACTGTTAGATGTATAATTAAACCTTCCTGTGTAATATGGGGCACTGCAGGATCAAATGAATTACGAGATTTCCCTTCTGGATATATTACCTTTCTGAAAGCTGTCAATAGCTCTTAACAAGAAAGACTGGGAGGATGTGGGTTTTTCAAAGAAGAGGGAAGTTGTAAGCTCTGTAGCTGTTCAATATTAGCTCCGAAAGGGAAAAGAAGAGGTCTATAAAGAACTGTTCTTGGCTGTATTGATGCCTGAGCCCAGGAGATGTCCTTGGCTAACTGGACACAGTACATCTTAAGTGTGTGTTTTTGTTGTTCCCAGCCCTTTGTTTGCAAGTTCATTGCCAAGATTTAGTCCTGTGATGGTTTCTGGATAATGAAAGGATGAAGAATGTTATCGATGGCATCTTAGATGCAAACAATGGATGCTTGGTTCTGCCCTCTCTAGCACATCCTTAAGAGAAGAAGGAAGAGGTGTGAGGAGCCTGTCACAGCTGGGGAGGGAGATGAGGTCCCAGAAGACACTTGAATGCAGCTCTAAAGAGATTCCAGACACTGCAAAAGAGCAAAGCAGCTTCTGAAGTGTGGGGGGAAATAAATGTTTTTAAAGGGTTTCAGCATATTTAACATAAACCATGTTGATTTATCAGAGTCTATTACAATCATTAGAAGACCATGGTTATCATTAAAAGGCTATTTTCAGAAATGAAATGCTAAAAACAAATGGTATGTATCAAACAGCATCATACATATTTCATAGATCATATTATACTGCAAAATAAGTTGTCACGTAGCCATGGCAATGACTTTTAAGTTACCCTTTTTGATGCCTTAATGCACTGCTCTGCATGTTTTAGTGTCAAGCCTCTGAACATGCCCAGCGCTCAAAAGCTCCAACTGAGAGTGAATATGAAGGAGCAGTGATACCCCAGACCGGTCACTCGCATGCCTAAACACTGCTGGCACAGGTCATGTCCCGTGGGGCTGTGGTGTTGAAGCAGGAGCTGGCAGATGTGGACGATGCGGCAGTGCTTTTGGGTGGTACTCACTGATTTGATGCCTCCTGCGCTGAACCTTCAGCGCTGGGGTTTCCATGGGTTCCCAGTACAAGGCATTTGAGCTTCAGATGTACGTGTCTGGATCCTATGTACCACAGGCACACGTTGCTGTCTGCACTTCTGCATGCCCCCAACTAGGCAAGTTTTCAGGGCACTGACACACCTCAACATTGATTTCTCAATTGAATTCAAGGCCACAACAGGTAAGAAGGGCTTTGCTGTAGGCAATGGGACTGCTCCTCATGCTCTTTCTTCTGAATTGGACATCTGGCTGCAACAGCTAGTTGAAAACAATGGGGGTTCTTCAATATCTTTGTGCATTTAAAGTTCATATTTTTACAGATAACCCTCTTCCTTTTTCACTTCATGCCCATCTCCTTTCAAGTGTTTTCCTTGATTCTTGTTTCAGAGAGCTTATAGGAACAGCCTGTCTGACAGGATCCAACTGAGACTGAAATTAATTCAGTTTTGTGGTAAGGAAGAGGACAGTTTTTAGGTATGAGATCTCATAAAAGCAGGAGGGATGTGTGCGTGGTGGGTGCTGGGCTCTCATTCACCCCCATTCCATCAGCTGGAGGGGAAGGCAGCGCTGGGTGCTGACACTGCAGAGGCCACTAGAAGGCTTCTATCACTGTGTTGCCCCATCCCTGGCAGTGCTCAAGGCCAGAGTGGGCACAGGGGCCTGGAGCAAGCTGCTCTAGTGGAAGGGGTCCCTGCCCACCCGTGGCAGGGGTTGGAGCTGGGTGAGCTTTAAAGTCCCTTCCAATACAAACCAGGCTGGGATTTGGGGATTTTAGTTGTTGGCTTTTCTTTGCTTGCAGGATTTCTGGTGTCTGTTGGTGGAACAGTGTTACGCCATTGCAGCGATGGTGGCACCTGCCTGCACCCAAACAGCACGCCTACGTGTGGGGCAATGCTGCAATCATGTCATCAGGTGCCTCAGACAGGCTTCAAGGTGACACCGCAGTCACTCAGAAGTCACACAGGTATGTTAGACAGCGACATTCGTGTCATCCTGACACAAAGGTGACATTAGCATCTCATTATCTTGTAATCAATTTATCATCAGTCACATCCTGTACATCACGTTCCGTACCACCCTGACTACCGGCGTCTCCCAGGGGTGTTAAGTTCAGATCACAAGGAATTTTGGTGATCAAGGAAGCGTTCAATAAATTTGACAGGCATTTGGGTGCTGAACAGTGCTTTGAACCTGCTTAAACAGGGATGCACATAGTGGTGAAAATGAAGGGAGAGGAACACGAGAATCCTGGTGTTGGAAATCCAGACAGGAATAGCGTTGTGGCTGCCTGGCTTCCGGAGCCACTCAGCTGTGTGTGGTGCAGGAATGGACAGAACCCAGCTTTGCTGGGAGGGTGACCCAGAGATTAACCAGTGCAACTAGAGCTGACCTAAACTCGTTCAGGTCCTGCCTTTTGCTAGGCATCACTAATGTCTCAGTAGCCCCAGCTGCAGCCAGGGCTGTCCTGGCAGTGCTGTATGAGACGAAGAAGATTGGTTTGGATGAGCAGAGCACAGGGACTGCGGACTGAGTGTTTCATCCAGGCTTCTAAGGCATCACTGAGGCTGGTCAAGAAAAGGGAGGAAACAGTGAGGAATGTATTCCCCGCCAAGTTCCAACATGGGTGAGATAAACCTGATCTGGTGGAAGATGTCCCTGCTCATTGCAGGGGGGTTGGAATAGATGAGCTTTGAAGGTCTATGGTTCTATGACATCTTAAATCATATGTAAGGCAGAAATTCTCCCCTATGAGGGTGCTGAGGCGCTGGCACAGGGTGCCCAGAGAAGCTGTGGCTGCCCCATCCCTGGCAGTGTTCAAGGCCAGGTTGGACACAGGGGCTTGGAGCAAGCTGCTCTAGTGGAAGGGGTCCCTGCCCACCCGTGGCAGGGGTTGGGTCTGGAGGAGCTTTAAGGTCCCTTCCAACCCAAACCAGGCTGGGATTCTGTGATTCTCTGCTGGGCCTGAAGAGAGCGGTACAAGCTGTAGCCATGAAATGAGCCAGGAAGGCAGTAACAGAGGAGCTGCCTGTCTGAAACAAACAGCTCAGTGGCTCCAACATTTTCAGTTTATTAAGGGTTGTTTTTCACAATGGGCTCTGCTTCGGGGTGATCTTGTGTTGTAAGGCAGGATTACTGTCACCTCCTCAGCCCTGCCCAGCACAAATCACTGTTTATGAGTCACTGAGCTCTGGTTGCTCAGCGCTGTCTGGGTACCAGCCAGCCTAGGTGTTAAGAGGACAACCTGCAGATTATCCAGTTTTCATGTGCTTTATTAACGTGGCACATCAAGTGTACACACAGCAACAGCACAATGAAAAAAGCCTCTTTGCTTTAGACTCAGATATTATGCAAAGCAAAGACATTATTGCAAAAAGGGCTCCCCCCCATTTGTTAGCAGGTTCAATTATTGTGCCACTTAACCTGACTATTTTAATGTTCATCTCCTTCTTACTCCACATGAAAGCTTTATTACCAGCACTGTAATCACTGAGAGCTGAAGCCTTAGACTGCTGAAGGGTTTTGGTGTTAGAGCTGAAGTACAGGCACAGGGCAAGAATTACCAACCCAGAAAGAAGTTGGCTTGTGTTGTGCCTGCTGCTGGATCCATCACTATTGTAGGAGACAAATTAACAACCTCCACGTTTAATTAAAGGCAAAATTATTGATAGAGCTCTTCTGATGCCCGCATGAACCCGAGAGGCTCAGTGGTTACCTGTGTCCCTCAGCCCCAGGCAGGCAACGTGGTAAGATGCCCTATTTTATTTCCTCTTTGCTTCTATTGATCATACATATCTGAACGGGCAGTAGAAAATATGGGCAAATATAATTTTTCCAGATATCAAACAGCAATTTTCAAGCACTCTTTGTGTTATTTCCTCAGCAAGAAGCTAGACTGCATTGAGGCAACCACTGCAACTACACTGCAGCAGCAACGTGCAGCTCATGAACTACACCGAGTGAAGGTTGCACCAGGCGTGCATTACCTGCCTCCGGGTGTCCACACAGCCTGGTCAATCACAGGCTATGCTTTTGCCATCACACATAGTGTGATAACTAAACAGATCAGCTACCAGCAGCTCTTTGGTGACACTGGCTCAGAATGGCCACGCAGCTTGATTCTACATCAAACAACTGCGCACAGAAACTGCATGAAACTCACTGTGTGAGCAGGGTGCCCAGAGAAGCTGTGGCTGCCCCATCCAAGGCCAGGTTGGACACAGGGGCTTGGAGCAAGCTGCTCTAGTGGAAGGTGTCCCTGCCCACCCGTGGCAGGGGTTAGAACTGGATGAGCTTTAAGGTCCCTTCCAACCCAAACCATTCCATGATTCATTAAAGTAGCACCCAAATTTCAATCCAACTTGGTGCTTCCCTGTTGTTGCATGGTTCTCTTACAGACCATATTCTTCCAAACAGTTGAACGTGTGTTTAACAAAGTGCACTCAAGGAAAACAATCACGAGGGCACTGAAGGACATGACTGATGCTCGACATGCAGAAACCCCACTGGCATACACTGCTCCCATACGGAATGCTGATTGTTCTTGTGGGATTCCTATGGGGTCGGAGAGCCACGCTGTGAATCCAGCTGTGTGGAGTAGCTCTGTTCCTACCAACGCTTCTACAAAAGGATGTGCTGTGGGAACTGTCTGCATCTGATGGGTACCATGGGCTTTACTGAAATAAGGCCCATGTAGAGTGGATGAAGACTTCTTTCTGAATTTGAAAGGGAAGCGTATTTAACAAGACGTGTAAAGATGCCATCCAGAGTTAGTAAAACTACTCATATAAAATATCCAATATACCTACTAACTACACTCTGTCATTTAGCTGTCTTCACATATGTAGAAAAGCAGGATCTACTTCTGTTTGGTAGATGCTTAGCTTTTTGACAGAGTAACACAAGAAGTGAATTGATAAGCAATGAAAGCATTAACTGTCATGTAAAGATTACAGCTCTGGTGCTCGGCAGTGCAATTAAATTTAATGTTTGTTTCTGTGGCTCTGTGAATAATGATAAGATTTCCCTTGTGAGCATCTCAGCAGTTGACTGATAGCATCGGGACAACTGGCCTGGGTAGCCAACGCAGTTCATTACCAACTGTGTCATTAAAACTAGTTTTGCAATTACCTTAAATGAGCCTAAGTGCAAAGAAGAAGGTAATATTTAGGTGTGATTAACTACACCATAAGCGTGACTATCCCCAAATCAGGTACCCATTAAAAAAAGAAAATAAGAGCTCATTTGAGTACTACTGAGTTGTAAAGATGCCTTCGTTCTGTTTGGATTCCTGTGATGGGCCTGTAATGCAGGTGCGATCACATGCAGAGATAGGAATTTATAGCTCTTGTTTCTGGATCAAACAGCCAGGAAGGCATTAATAACAACTGGAGATTAATCAACGTCAGAAATGCTCTCTGAAGAAAAGGTCACTGAGAAGCAGAGAGCCCGACACCTGCAACGAATGGCTCTTGAGGGAGAGGCATCATTTCTGAAACACGCTGTCTGTTATCTGATAAATAGGAGAAAACATCCTGGTGGCTGGGCTCCCACCACACTTGCTCTTCAGCAGTGTGTATCAGTAAGAACAGTAAGTTACTCCTTTAGGGCAATGTCCATGCTTTTACAGAGGAGCTCAATAGTAGCCAATAAAATTCACTGCTTGGGAGACAAGAAGTGTCTCAGTGCAGAGCAAGGTGTGAAGACTTCAGGGCTGCAGAACTGGCCAGATCATTGAATCACACAATGGTTTATGTTGGAAGGGGCCTTAAAGCTCATCCACTTCCAACCCCTCACAGGGAAGAGCTTCTGCCTAAGAGCTCATCTCAGTCTCCCCTCTGTCAGGTTAAAGCCATTCCCCTTGGCCTGTCCCTACATCCCTTGTCCCAAGCCCCTCTCCAGGTTCCCTGCAGCCCCTTCAGGCACTGGAGCTGCTCTCAGGTCTCCCCTTCAGGAGCCTTCTCTTCTCCAGGCTGACCCAGCCCAGATTCCATCCTCCTGGCATGCCAGGGTTTTGCCCTGTGTTCACCTTCCCTGTGCTCATGTTCTCCTTTGCAGGTGCTGGGGGACCCTGGCCCTGGTGCCCAGGTAGAGGATGGATCCCCAGCTGCAAGCACCGATTCCTGTGCTCCTCCTGCCCTTGCTCCAGGTACTTCTGTGCCTTCAGAGAGGGGATACGCTATGCTGGGGATGGCTCAGGGCTGCTCCCCTGACAGCTGAGGTGGAGCTCAGGATGGATCCCATGGCATAAACACACTGAAACCATGGTAATCATTTCCTAATAACTGATTTCTGTTTCTGTGTATCATCTACCAGTGTAGCTACCTCTTGGCATCCTGCATTGCCACTTCTGTCCACCCAGGGTGCAGATGTTGACTGCAGCTGAGTAAAACCACTCTCTCAGTGCAGGATCCAATGTGCTTCTGTATTTTTTAGGAGTCCCCAATACACAATTTCTGGCTCACATACAGGGCATTGAAACAATAGCAAATGACCAAGCTCATGTATTCTGTGTGGGTTTTCTTGTAATTACCAAGGGGTGGTTGCTGAAGGCAGGGGAACTGGTTGGACCTGCTGCCTCCAGCCCCCTGACATCTTCCTCCACTGTGTACTCGCCTCAGTTGCCGTGTGCATAATGCCATGCTTATAGGCTGAGAGGAGCATCATCCTTCCCTGGGACATGGTGCCAAAGCAGGGCTGTGGGCTCTGTGACCATGGCGATGGATGGGTGACTGCGGGCAGGTGAGCTCAGGAGAAGCTGGGTCACCTCCCTGGCCAAGGCACAGCAAGTGCAAGCCAAAGGCAGCCAGTGCTGGTGCCATGGGGAGCGGTGGGTGCCAGGGTGGAAGGAGGAATCCAGCCTGCCGCTCATGGGGAATGCAGAAGGAAAAGTCACACGTCCCATTGTAACTGTCATAGTTTGTTAATGAGTGTTACTATTGGATTCGACAGCAAACTGACTCTGTGGCCATGAGTTAAGCTGGTTTGTAAGTGATGCTGAAGGCTGTGCAGTGGAACAGTTGCTGCATCCGGTGTACTGCCAATGGTAACTGAGACTGTACAAGAAAATACAGGCAATACCTGCATTAAGCAGCAAATGAATTTGCTCTGCCTGTGCTAATATTGATTTGCTCCCTTCACATCCTGCAAGTCCTGGCTGGTGAAATTCCTGGCAGGAGCGCTTGCCAAAAAAACAAAATTTTGGTCAAATGTAGAATTCTGATGGCATAAAATGAGGGTTCAGATCCCAGAGTCTATTTGCTAGTGCCCAATTCCAGCTTCATCCTGCCAACAAAAACATGAAATAGATCTGACTTGCTTGCAAACAGGCAGCAGGAAAAATTGCTTCCAGGATGTGTTCAGTGAAGGGCTTAAAGGTCCATGAAACAGAAGGGTGGTCTCTGGTGACCAGTTAGAACAGTTACTTGCTGTATTTTATTTGCCTGCCTCCCAGAGCACATTGTGACCCCCTGGAATTTCACAAGTGAACATAGAATCACAGAATAGTTAGGGTTGGAAAGGACCTTAAGATCATCCGGTTCCACCCCCCCTGCCATGGGCAGGGACACCTCACACTAAACCATCTCGCCCAAGGCTCGGGAGCTTCTGCTGGAATACTGGGTGCTTACAGGCAAGTTAAAGAAGCCCTTGTTTGAGGACAGCAGCTTGATGCAATTTGATGATCATTAAGGCCCATCTCCCCCATGGCTGAGTGACTCGAGGCCAATGTGATCGGTGCATGTCCTGCAGGGATGTGTCAGTCAGTGGGGTGCCCATCTGCAGCTCATTCCTGATGGGAGAAGTGGAGCACCAGAGCCTGTGGCCGGAGGCAGCGTGGCCAGGGTCTGAATGAGCCTCCATTGCCTTTGCTGCCATTGGAGTTGTTTTAATTGTAAGCGAATGTTTTATGTTGTCAGGCTTGCTCTCATCAGTGTCCCCAGCACGCCTGTCTGCAGCGAGGCCAGTGCTGCTGCTGACACTGTGGTCGTGGTGCCACTGCCCGTAATTTAAGGCTGACATTAGGAAGATTAATTTACTGGGAGGATGACTCTCGGGAGGCCGGTTCAGACACCGCACGGATCATACGTGAGAAATGGGATGTCTCCTGGTTTCAGAAGTTCTAAGTAACTTTTTTTAACCACCAAAAGCATTGGGTCCAGATACATCACAGCCGCCCATTGCATTCCAAGGGGATGGCTGCAAGGATTCAAAACCTCTGTTACTGCTCTGCCATAGGCGCACTGGGACAAGGCTGCCGAGGACTTTCCTACTGTGGATTGTTCAGTTTGCAAGAGCTGACGGTGGGTTTGCAGGTCCTCCCATCCTCTGTGGGCTGCTGGTTTTGTTGAGGTGAGACAGTTCACTGGAAGCAGTGATCTCTGGGTTCAGGAGCCATGGTGGTAGAAGAAGGTTCCGTTCAGTGGGATGTCTCTGATGTGAAACCCATGGTTTGAGGACCATTGGGCTGCAGCTCACCAGTATAATGAGTGTCTTTGCTGCTGAGCTACTCAAGGACACACAAATAAAAGCAGCACTGAGTGTGCTCTCCTGCCTCAGCTCCTCCTGCTCCCTCTCACACCAGAGAGGTGCTGCGGGTGCCCTTGGCCTTGCCTGCAAGATCACTTCTGCCCGCTGGCTCCGGGGCATCCCTGGCAGTTCAGCTGCATTTCATATGTAAAAGCTCTGTCTTGAATGTGCATGGTTGAAAGCTTCCTGATGGCTCTGCTTGGAAGCTTGGCGCTGATGAAGCTGGAGGACAGACAACTCGTGCATTATATTCCTCATTTGAAAAGGAAAAATTACAAACTCCCAAAACCTAAATTCACAAAAAAAAGCATTTGGTAGCACGTGTCAGACCCACTTGCATGTGTAAACCATGACAGGGAGGTGAGAACTGTTATTAAAATGCAAATGTCAGGATTCCGTGGTAGACAGGAGATTTGGATGACCTTGGTTCAGCAATGACCAGCCATAGATTCCCAATTTCCCGGTCTATGTGCACAATAAATCCATCTCATTCAGTGGCAGGGAGCTCTGGCCAACACTCATGGGCTGCTCTGTGCACGGGGCCTGGGCTCCTCACATCCAACCCTGGCTGTGGGCTGGCAGCCGAGAGGAACCAGTGACCTTCCAAGTGCATTTGCTTGTGCTCACGGAAGCTGCTCAGCTTTGGTTGCAGCTTTTCCCTGGCCACCCTCTGTGGAATTGTGTCTGAGCTCTTGGCTGGGTGTGTTAATGAAGGCAGACATGTCTTGTCACTGAGAGATGCTATTTAAAAGGTGATGGGCTCCTAACAGCGCAGCTGGGTGCCCACGAGGATTGTCTCAAAGCTCGTTTTCCTGGAAACAGTCTTATTAGTATCAGTATTTTCATCAACTTGGGTTTAAACTGGGCATCTAGCTAACCTGAAAATCCACCCAGGTGGCTGTGAGCATGCGTTTATACCACAAATCCCTTTGGAGTCCGGTGTTTAAATACAGTGGTGATGGATGGCAGGGTAGGTTCCCACATGGATCGTTCATGTCCGGGTGCTGCCCAGCTGGGACCATCACTGGTGTCACTGTCTGCAGGGCCAGGAAGCTGTTGTAGAAGGTCTTGCGTCTTGGTGCCCTTTTGACTATCTTACTGTCAAAATAGCTGCTGTCGGGGCAGTTTGGGAGCTGGCACCGTGTGGCCACAGCACCGCGAGTACATGGAGCAGCCTCGCCTGGAACATGCAGTGCTCAGCATCCCCTGCTCCACAGCGAGCTGTGTGCAGCTGGCGCGCTGCAGCTGTTTCTCCAGGGTACCAATTAGTGTTGGAGCACGCCATGTGGATGGCGGCTGCGCTTCCTCCGTGGGTTTGGTCCTGGGATTTTACTGCTTCCGTTTCAAAAATGATTGGAAGAGCAAAATCCAGCACTGGTGTCAGTGGATGCTGCCGGTGCAGGGAGCAGTACAGGGGGTGCTGGGCTGACTGCAGGAACAGCTTTGTTGCTGTTCAATGTCCTTATCAGCGACATGGACAGTGGAATTGAGACCTCACCTGGAGCATTGTGTGCAGTTCTGGTGTCCTCAGCATAAAAAGGACATGGAACTGTTGGAACAAGTCCAGAGGAGGCCACGAGGATGCTCAGGGGCTGGAGCACCTCCTGTATGGAGACAGGCTGAGGAAGTTGGGGCTGTTCAGCCTGGAGAAGAGAAGCTGCGTGGAGACCTCAGAGCAGCTTCCAGTATCTGAAGGGGGCCTATAGGGATGCTGGGGAGGGACTCTTCATTAGGGACTGTAGTGACAGGACAAGGGGTAACGGGTTAAAACTGAAACAGGGGAAGTTTGGATTGGATCTAAGGAGGAAATTCTTTCCTGTGAGGGTGGTGAGGCACTGGAATGGGTTGCCCAGGGAGGTTGTGAATGCTCCATCCCTGGCGGTGTTCAAGGCCAGGTTGGACAGAGCCTTGGGTGAGCTGGTTTAGTGTGAGGTGTCCCTGCCCATGGCAGGGGGGTTGGAACTGGATGATCTTAAGGTCCTTTCCTACCCTAACCATTCTATGATTCTATGATTCTATGCTGCCACCTCCCCTGGACAGGGCTGGGAGCTCCCTTGGCCATCCTTCAGTCTCTCACTCAGGAGCCAGCAGCAGCAGATCCCTGCACAGCAGACAGCAGTTCCAGTAAAGCATTGAGACAGGCCACGGGGAATGGCTTTAACCTGCCAGAGGAGAGATTGAGATGAGCCCTTAGGCAGAAGCTCTTCCCTGCGAGGGTGGTGCACATCCATGTGCAGAGGCATGGATAGAGAACAAGGTGAGTACTCTGGGCTGTGTCTGTGTCAAGAGTTGTGCCAAATCAGTACCAGGACAAAGGGGACCGTGGGCTGGGGTTTGCTCCTCACTGTGCCCCCGCCTGGCTTCAGCTCCTGTGTCTGCACTAGAACCACATCACTGTTTTATCTCCTCCTCACACGTGTGATCCATGACTCCTGCTCAGGCCGGGTGGTAAAACCCAGTTACTAGGAGGGAGCATGGCAGGGTCTGTGTCCCTGCATCCTGCGATCCCAGCCTCGGACGTGAGGGCACCGTGGTCAATGACACCTTGGAGAGCCTCAGTCATAGCCTGCTTCCCAGAGAGCATTTCTGCCTTGTCCCTCCTCACCATACAACTGTGGTTTGTGCCTCTCTGAACAGCCCTAGCAAGCACCGTGAGAGCTCCTGCCCCTTGCAGGGACATAACGGAGGGGTTTTGTCCCTGCACCGTTTTATGAGAACGTAAAATTCCATGGCGTTTATGGGAGCTGGTGTCACGGAGCAGGTGGCTTGTTAAGCCTTTGCTATATCTTACTGGACTCATCTGTACACATACAACATTAAATCTTTGCCACAGCTTTGTGAATGATGCTGTCTGATACTGCTGCCTGAGCAATGCTTCCTGGTAGTGACTGAGTAAGCAGGTGTATTTATCCTATCTAGATTTCGGTGGAGTGTTTAAATGCTGCCTCCAATAGGAGCAATAGGTCTTAAGAAGGCCAGAGAGTGGCAACCTGATGCTGTTGGCTTGTGTAGAGATTCAGCCAGTTTAGCTTCTCTCTTCAGTCTGTTCATGTTCTACCTTATCACAGGCACGCTGCAAGCCTGAGCTAAGCGGGGATAGGATTTCCTTGGTGTCCCTACAGCACTGTGGTACTTAGAGCTGTCCTGGTAGGCACAGGGAGAAGTAAGGAAGAGCAATCCCCATGTCCCTAACAGCCCAAGACTCCAGTTTGCCTTCAAATCCAGCCATTCCCCTTGGTACTGCTGGGTGCCAGTCTGGCAGCGGTAAAACCCGAGTGTGCTGCTCGCTGCAGGTTACACTCAGCACAGCCTCGGTAAGGCTGTTCCACTGTCACCAGCCCGAGGGACGTCCTGCGCTCTGTGCTGAAGGGGGTGCCTGGCTCCCTGTGTGCGGGAGGCAGCTCCCAAGCCACCGTTTGCCATGATTAGATGGTTACTGGGTGTCCTGCACTTCAGCTAAACCTGTATTTATCCCACTGTACCTGCAGCCCCCTGCTCTGGGTGGTGACTGGTGTTAACAGCCGATGACTCCGTGTTCCCTGGGATCTGGCCTCCCCTTCACAGAGTCCCTGACTCTCTAATAGGAGCTTTGCCCCCAGGGCCTGCCCAGCCATGGGCACTGTGCTGCAATCCCTGCGGCGAGGGGCGGGAGAGGCACCGCTCGGCACGGGCAGGTTAACGTGTTTTCAAGCCATTGCCTTGTGCATTGCAAACAAAGTCTGTTACTTGACCTTTTACATGCTCTGTTGCAGAACACAGAGGAGGTGCAGTGACAGCACTCATGTGGAAATTGCTTCCATGCTGGTTTTCGGTGTTCTTTGGCCTGTTAACAGTGGCTACAGAGGTTTTCCTTTCATTTTGCCTTCTTTTCTCCAGTAGGAGTTGGCTCCCTAGGGTGCCCGTTATTAACATGTTTAATCCATTAATGGCAGCTCTGGCTGTACTCCCAGCAGATACATGTCTGAGGCTGGAAGGAGTGAGGCTTGTCATCTCAAAGACACATATTCCAGCCCTCCTTCAAGAGTTCCCTGCTTCACTCCAAGTCCACCACGTCTGCCAGGGTGAGCCTTTCTCCTGGCATCTCATCTAGCACAAGTGATGTATTCTTCAGTTTATGCCGTGGAGCACCCCATGTACACAAGCTGAATGTCATTTTCTGTCACCATTCCTGAGCTCTGACTGATGGAGCTGCGTGTTACCTGACCATGCGCGCCATGGAGCTGCACAGGGATCAGGCTGGGGAGGCTGGTCCAGCAAGGCATTGAAGTGCACACCTAACATCACTGCTCTGGTACTTTAGAAGGGGATCAACTGTTGGATCAGTGACCTGGGCCGCAAGCTGCTGGGGAAGGGTTAGATCTTAGGCAGCTCTTCCCTGTGAGGGTGCTGAGGCGCTGGCACAAGGTGCCCAGAGAAGCTGTGGCTGCCCCATCCCTGGCAGTGTTCAAGGCCAGGTTGGACACAGGGGCTTGGAGCAAGCTGCTCCAGCGGAAGGGGTCCCTGCCCGTGGCAGGGGTTGGAGCTGGAGGAACTTTAAGGTCCCTTCCAACCCAAACCAGGCTGGGGTTCTGTGATTCTATGATTTTAGTTTAATTGGATGCAAGAACTCACCTTGTCCTTGCTTCTGCCCATCGCCTTTGGTTGCAGCTTTTCCCTTGATCTCCAGCCTGGGTTCTGAGCAGTCGCCCTGCTCCCACTGCCCCTGGGACACAGCATTGTGATCATGGTGCCTCAGACCGGAGTGCAGCATTCCTGCTCCACCACCTCTGAAATGCCAGGCTGGCAAATTAACACAGGGATTGAAAGGAAACACTGGCAATAGAGCCAGAACTTTCACATTGCTTGGGATTGAGATCCCTGTCTGTTCAGGCCAGGAGTAATGAGACCTTTAGCACAGGCTGAGGGGGTCCTGTGCTACAACAGGGTGACAGCAGCTGCCAGAAAACTCACTTCTGAGGGATTTCCAAAGAAATATAAAGTGAGTTTGGAAAGGGAGATGCACTTAACACGATGTGACAGATGTATTTACACCGGCATCGCGTTGGATCTCATGCTCATTGCCACCAGACGTGAAAGGAAATTGGAGATCTTGGCCACAAGGTTACACGTATGGCCACATCCTGAGGAGCTGTTTTCCTCCCACCATGCTCATCCATGTTCTCTGGCCAGACTGTAACCCCAGGTAGGTGGGTATAATCCAGGAACAATTGCTCAGTGTAGGGTTAAGTTGGTGTTGATAATCTCGGGCTTGGGTAAGATCGTTTAGTGCGGTATGTGTGTGGCTGCTGAGCATTGGCTGTACCACAGCCAGTGGCAAGTCCATGCATCCAGGACCTGTTTCTGTTATGGCCATGAGGGGATTCAGTGGATTTCCAGTGGATTAAGCCTTGGTTTCTCAGTTCACGGGTAAAGCTTCAGGCAGCCGAATACCTGGTGTGTGGATGTTAACTGCGTATTGAGTGTTTCAGCTGAGTGCTACTGAAACATTGAGCAGCAGAACAACAGTGTGAGGCATCCTCTTGCTTATAGACACCAACAGCAGAACGAGACTGACTCCAGGTCTTCAATAGAACTTCCCTTTCTCCCATAAATGGTGACAACGAGCACCACTGACAGCTTCTGCCTCAGTTCTGAGGTGGGAGTTGTGTCTATTTTCAGTCAATTATTCATGGACTAAAACACGTCATTCCTTCTGCAGGTCTTGCCTCCTTTGCATCCTTTCTGCAGCACCATTGCCACAGCAGCACTAAGGAGGTGTTTTGTGGTGAAGGTGCACTGAGCACTGGGAATCAAGTCAATACACAAACGTAGAAGACTCAGCCAAGCGGAAGAACCAGTCCTTCCAGCAAGTGTCACGAGGTGTTGCTTTATTTGTACTGTCAGGCAAAGAATGCTACCACAGGCACAGTTAAAGCATTAAACAGGAAGGGGCTGAAAATGATGTTTTGGGCAGCTGTGGCATGTTTTTATGTTAAAAAGTAAAATGAAGCAACTCCAGGAGAGGCCTGGAAGAAGGAGCCACAGGAGAGCAGTAAATCTGCAAAACAGAAGGGAAAAGCACTGTCCGAAATACCTTGTTCCAGATTTATGGTGCACTGTAGTTAAGTGCTAATGAAACAAGGCACTTGGTCTTTAGCTGCCTTCACTTGTATTTAATGATTCTCATCCAACTACAAGATGAGACTGTAATGATCTTAGTCTGTAGCTAAGAATTCAGTCATCTGCTCTCCATCCTCCTCCTGTCTCATGGCTGGAGAGGGAGGTTGTGCTGTGGGGAGGGCAGGGTGTGAGGGTGAAGCCTCTCGATGGACCCGCTCTGAGATGTTTGAGCTGCGGTGTTGAGCACAAGGGGCAGGTTCTGCAGAGGTGGTGGTGGTAGGACTGCAGACAAGCAGTTACAGCAGCCCTATTGGGATGTTATCAAACCATGCAGGTGCTCTCAGAACAGCGAGGGACCAGGCGAGAGTTAATCCAGGAGATGTTTGTAAGACAGGAAAAGGTTGTTTCAGTTACGTTTTAATACGTGAGGCTCTTGCCTCTCTTTTGACAAACTGAACCCTTGGCTTTTTGCAGATCTGTAACATGGAAATAATAATCCCTGGAAATGTGTTTTGAGTGAATGATTATTTTTCAAGGGCAAGAGAAAGAAACCAAAGCATCAGGTATGGTTAACATTTTGGTTTCATTGGTCAAAGCCTCTCTTCTCCTAAAACATCCCTGTGAGGGTGCTGAGGCGCTGGCACAGGGTGCCCAGAGAAGCTGTGGCTGCCCCATCCCTGGCAGTGTTCAAGGCCAGGTTGGACACAGGGGCTTGGAGCAAGCTGCTCTAGAGGAAGGGGTCCCTGCCCATGGCAGGGGTTGGAGCTGGAGGAGCTTTGAGGTCCCTTCCAACCCAAACCAGGCTGTGATTCATAAACAGTCTTGTCACCTGCAGAAGGGCTGTCAAGAGCCATCTAAAGATGAGGAGTAACAAGCGGAATGGCAGACAGTGACTGTCCCTCGGGCTGATCTCAGTAAGAGGTTCTGCTGACGTACACGTTACAAGCTTTTATGGAGAGGCTTTTTTGGTAATGGTTACATCAACACCTACGATCATTCCCGCGGTAAAGAACCCCAGAGGATTGATTCCTTCTGCAGGTTTTGAGCCTCCTTATTTTGAGCACTTAACACTGTGACTTTTCTGTCTCTCTGTTTCTCAGTCAGGCTGTTGCTATGCTTTGTGAGCATTGAATCCCTCCCTGCATCCCACAGGCCAGCATCCCTGACAAGGGCTGAGAGTGTGGGTGAGCGCTCTGCTGGTCTGCAGTTGGTGTTCCTTCCATTTTTAATGTTACAGGAAGTTAAAGGTGATTTTTTCAGCAGGGAAATGTGATGATAAGGCAATACAAGTAGTGACGAGACCTGTTACAAATCACAGTGTAACGTGTGCATGGAATAACCTGATCTGAGCATGCCAAAGTTGAGTGTTCTGAGTGGAGGCTGAGGGTCAGGGACATACTTCAAATCATTCAGCCATCCAGCAGTAAGGACCTGGTTCCTGGCCAGCCCTTCGTGCCAAAGTGAAATTGCCATCCCGTGGTGAGGCTGGTATGGGCTTGGTGAAGCCGCACATCTGGAGTGACAGCAGGACCGGCAGGAGCTGCGTGCCAGCCATGGGCAGTTGAAGTCAGCACAAGGTTGAACCAGGGCAGGTAATGTTGGAAAGCAGGAGAACCCGCAGGCAAATCTGCTCTTTGCCTTTGTGACTGCTCTAAACCCATTTTGTGTTTGGGCAAAAGTACAAGGGTGATTTGTAACTGCTGAATGACAGCTGAGGGCTCGGGCTGCATTTGCTCTGGCAAGAGCATTCGTGAGGACGCGTTAGCAATGGGGAGCTCTCAAAACCTGTGTCAATGTATGTGAGCATACTGTGGTGCCAAAGGGCCTGGGCTCGTGCTGGTGCCTCGGGGGGGGCAGCGGATCCCTGCAGTGAGGCTTGAGAATCAGCAGACTTGGTCTTCCACCACACAGCCCCATCAGCACATGGGGAGAGGTGGCTGGAAGTCTCTGTGGTGATGCCTTCACCCTGGGAATGCAGAAGGATGCTGCAGGAGCTCTGCGGCTCGGTGCTTTTTATGCTTGTTTATCTGGTCAGCGCCAGCCTATTTTGTGGGCAGCTTGTGCTTGTCTCAAGGTATTTGGGTTTGATAATCTGATCAGTGCCAGTCCGTTCTTGGCTGCGCTGTCCACCTGCTGGCTCCCTCGTGTGACCCTTCTGGTGCTCCATCCATCTGCTAAGAATTTACTTACAAAATGCATTAAAATAAATCAATGTGATTTTATGGCACAGGGATCATGTTCCGGGCATTTCAAACACCCTAATAAACAACTGTGCCTCTTAGTAACACTATCTTCCAGTCTTGTATCTTATCATTACTGGTTCACAGGGAGTGCCATGGTGCTTGGAAAATGGCCTTATAACAGATTTGGTGGTTTCCAGAACTCATTCTGTACTTTGCTGTCAGGTAATGCCAGTTTCCAGACCAGGTGCATCTGGTGAACACCGTTATCAGGACATATATTCAGATACAGAGAAGAGCAGCAGCTTCCATTGAATCATTGCTTGACTGTAAAGACCACAGCTGAGACCTGGGGCAATGGAAGCACTGTGGATCCAAACAGTTTTAGTGTTTTAGTACAGTGAGACCAGGCAGGGCTGAGATGCTGCTGCCGGGAGCTGGAGGCTGTGGGGATGCTGGTGGTGGTCAGATCTTCATCCGATGGATGGGGTAGTTCCATGAGGATCCAACTGTGCGAGTTCTGGAGGAGGAAGTCTTCCCTGTGAGGGTGCTGAGGCGCTGGCACAGGGTGCCCAGAGAAGCTGTGGCTGCCCCATCCCTGGCAGTGTTCAAGGCCAGGTTGGACACAGTGGCTTGGAGCAAGCTGCTCTAGTGGAAGGGGTCCCTGCCTGTGGCAGGGGTTGGAGCTGGAGGAGCTTTGAGGTCCCTTCAACACAAACCAGGCTGGGATTCTGTGGTCCTGTGACTGGAGGGCAGGTGGAGCCAGGCTGCAGATGTGAGGGTGTTTGGAAGCTGCTGAGGGGCCATGGGGTGGCTTCATGTCTCTGGTGCCACTGTGCCCCTGTGTAAGGGCTCCTGCTGCTCATCACCACCAAGCTTCCAGCTGGCCCTAGGGGCCTGTCCCAGGCAGGGAGCTGTGGGCAGCAGCCTGGTCCATGTCATTTTGTCTTCCTGCTGAGTGCTTGTGAGCTGTAGTTTATGTAATTAAGCCTTTATTTGTAACATATCACTTAAAGCCATAATGTTATGGAAAGGGAGGGTGGCTGGGCTGATCCGGGATTAACATCTTCCAGTGTAATGTCCCAGGCAATGAGTAGTGTGATATAAAGAGATTCTAATGCATTCAGCAAAGCCAAACGCAACCAGAGCTGAGCAAACCCCAGAGGACACCAAGACAGCCAACCCCAAATACAGGCCAGTGTGTTCAGATTTGGTGTAGGCTCTTTCTGCCTAATTAATCTCTATCTCCCGTACATTGCTGGAGGAGGCAGGGGGAGCCGACTGCCACCCCCGGGTTCTGAGCCTGCAGGAAACACTCTCAGCTTGCGGCTAATTATCTTTTCCCTTAAAATCTATTAGTGTGGACGATAAGCAAACATCGTGTTTACCTGACCCCTGCACCTTGTACCAGACTCCATTCCAAACACTGTTCTTTAAAACAGCAATTAAAATGACAGGAAAAGAGAAGGAAATGCTGCAGAAACCACAGCAGCGCGACAAAGAAGGGAGGAGATGAACACGGGTTGGAGTTAACAGCAGTTGTAGCACCCAGGTATTCATCCCCCTTGTCGGTAGCCATGCAAGATGTGGGATGTGTATCCAGCCCTGCTGGTTTTCCTCATGGGTCTCAGGACCTTTGCTGTTTTCATCCTGAGACCCCAGGTCTCGATGTGGGTTGTTAAAGGATGGCCTCAGCGTTCCTGTATGAGGTGACTGCTGCCTTCTCCCAAGGGGTAAGGCACGGCTACGGCACCCCAGGGTGCTCTGCAGCAGATAATGGAGAGGGGCTGCCAGCCGTTCCGCTCATCCTTGCACAGAGCAGCATCAGCGGCACCTCGCTGCTCGCCCATGGGGATGTGGTGGCTGGTACCAGCTGCTGAGCTTACCCCTGCTCCGTTTGCCTCTTTCCACCCCTCACCAAGGTAAGCTGCAGCCTTTGGGGAGCCATCAGGATCTCTGATTTATGCAGGAGTCCCTGATAAACTGCTGACAGTTATTTCTGTAGCTAATGGGAATGTAAAAATTCAGATAACGTGTTAATAATGATAAGGAAAATCTCCGATAAGAACACCCCCCACCACTGAATAGGAAGATAGGAAAGCTCTGCTCTGAGTGCTGCAGTGCCTCTGCCCCTTGCTGCCAGAACTCCCCTCGGAGATGGATTTGTGGAATGCAAGAGACTTCCAGGACTGAAAGTGTCCATCTCTTGGCATGGACCTTGTTCTGCCCAGGCAGTTCAGTTGGTTGTGCCTGTGTATGGTGAGTGTTTCATCTAAAAGGTGCCCCAGAAGGGGACCTTACTGATTGGCATCATGCTGAGTCTTTGGGAACCACATGTGAAGTTTAGGCTGCCCAGTCAGAGCTGGGTGGTGGTGTGAGGGGCTGCACACAGGGTACCAACGGGAGCCACAGGGGACCTTGATCACTTGGGGTGCTTTTGAGAAGTACAGCTTTTCTCCTTCCTTCCTAATGGCTTTGCAACTGGTTCAGAATCGTAGAGGTATAGATCGTATAATCTTGCTCTTCTGAACGAGGTGAAGATCTGGCTGAATACATTGCTGAGGAAAGGGCTTGCTGTGTGGTGTTTCCATTAGGCTTGAAAGCAAGTATCACTGACTCTCCTAAGATGTTTATATTTCACGTAATAGAGAATATACATCCTGATGTGCATGCTGCTCGTAATGCATTGGTAGGATTTATCATAGCAACATCCAGGCCTCTTAAACACAAACTAAATTTAACTTTAAAGCAATGCTAATTCAGGGGGAAAAACCAGTGTGCATCATCTGTCCTCGGTTTGATAGTCTATGATATGTGTAACCAATTGTTCTTATTTACATTAATTTGCATTGTGAAAAGCAATTTTACAGTTTCAGTCAGACTTAATAGGCAATTTGCAGCTCACTGCCTAATGGCGCAGTTACTTAAGCCTGCCCCCAGGGTGCTTTCTAGACCTGAGATGAGACTAAACCTTTTAAACGTTCGGTTGAACGTCTTCGGAAGTCAGAAACCCTTTAGCTATTAGAGCCGGTTTGCACTCGCCTTGTCATCTTCGGAATTACTGCTACAGATGCCCTTTGGCTCGCAGACGTTTTGCCCTGGGCTGCAGATGTGGGGATTTGATTCGGCAAAGCAAAGCGTGGTGGCTGCCCGGCCCCCGGAGCACGCTGTGGAAGGAGGAAGGTGAAGGTAAGGGTGTCCTGGCAAGCCTTGCACCATGGTCACTGTGGTTCACTACCTGCATTTAGCGACTGACTTTTCACCAAGGCACCTCCTCTCAGTGGCACATCTCCACACTTAGGAACGCGTCACCACCTTCAGTAGGCGTGATAAAAGCTGTTTTTACAGGAAGACTGAGTGAATGCCCTTAATTCACCAGGATTCTGCTTTGGGATAAATGTATTAGGGACAAACTGAAAACAACCTACACTGAGTGCTGCTGCTGAAGCTACTGTGATCATTGGCACTCTCAGAGCACAACCTAAGAGAGGTTCTTTGCCTCATCAAGTTACATTAGGAGATTGTCCTTCTTCTAGTAGCATGTTTGATCATTGAAGAGGTGCTCTAAGAACGCGTGTGAGCATCACTGGTTCTGAGCGTTGCAGGTTAGGGAGGATCTGACAAAGGCCTGCTCAAAAGATGAAGCTTCACTTCTTTGTTAGGCAGAAGTTGTTCCCTGTGAGGGTGCTGAGGCGCTGGCACAAGGTGCCCAGAGAAGCTGTGGCTGCCCCATCCCTGGCAGTGTTCAAGGCCAGGTTGGACACAGGGGCTTGGAGCAAGCTGCTCTAGTGGAAGGGGTCCCTGCCCGTGGCAGGGGTTGGAGCTGGAGGAGCTTTGAGGTCTCTTCAACCCAAACCAGGCTGGGATTCCTAATTCCTTGCTCTGGTCACGTGCAGCTGTTGAAGGTTACCAGGAATATTTGAAGTTATGTGTTACATGAAGAACCCAGTGTGCATGTGACTGAAACAGGTTGCTGATGGGGGACGGCTTGAGCAATGGCCATGGCTGTATCTCTGGCCTTTGTACCTAGTGTTGAGAGGGAGTGAGTTTTGTAGGAATAACACAAAAGAGATGGTGTTTGGTCGTCCCTGTGCGAATGGTTAATGCAGGCATGAGCTGGGATACTCACTCATTTACAGAAGGTATTGATATGTTTGCAATGATGATGACTGAAGACCTCTGTTATTGCTGCTGGCTGACGACAATCCTCATTCACATTCAGCAGTGTTCATTTCCATCGCACTTCCAGATGTTGAGATACTTGTTTCTAACCCATGCTGATATCACACAGGTATATGCACTTCACAACAGATTATGAAAATGTGTGAATGTTATTGGATTTCTGTCTTCTCTAATAAGATAAAGCCAATACAAGGTTTGCTAAATGGCATTTTCTAGGACAGAATATAGTGCCACACTGAACTAATGTAATCCCACCGTCCTTCTTCTTGAGGAGCCTGCTTGAGTCCTGCAAGAGGGTTTTATATCAAAAGACGTCACAATTCACTTCACAGTGGTGTGCAGAGAGACTCCAGAACATCACTGTAGCTGTGTGCTGCTTGCCATATCTTGCATTTGCAGGATTGTGCAGAGCGCGGAGAGATAGTCAGGGAAAGTTACATATCAAATCACCCCATGTCATAATGCAAAAAGTCCCTTATCTCCAATGGGCTGAGAGTGTTTGAGGCTGTGAATATCCCAGCCAGTCTGGCAAAAAATAGCTAAAGTGGAATTATGCTTTTATAATGTGTTTTAACGAGATCTGGCTAGTCTGAGGCCATCTGAGCTCTGTGATGCATGGAGGTGGTGTAGGTAGCGTAGGCAATCTGGTGCTGTCTATTTTTGTACTTCAGAATAGCAGTGATTTAACCTATTTTCAGTTTTAAACCCTTTTTTTTACGGTGGCCTTTGCTGCTTTCTCACTGCTAAGTAATTAAACAGCGCCAAAGTTCAGACATCCATGGGTCAGAGGTTGAAGACAGCCTTTTAAAAAGGGAGGTGCAGGTATTTTTACAGCACTAGCATGAATCTTTACTGCTTCTCAGAGGTTCACTTGTAACACAGCTGATGGTTTTAGCTCTTTATGAAAAGGGGTGACCATTACAGCCTCACACTATGTGGTCTGTACTCGGTGGCTGAAGGCAGGGTTAGGCCAGGGCAGGAAGATGGCTTAAGCTCTTTCTCCTCCACCTTGGTTAAGGTCTGAATCACCCACCAGCACCTGACCAGAGCTTGGGACTCTGCGGTTGTCCTCTCACAGCAGCTCCTTCGGTAGCACTGCTGCAGGGGTTACCACAAAAGCCAACAGGGACATTTCATAATGGGGATTTTTTAGAACCTGCTCTGGATTCTTCCTCTGCAATTACCCACAGGTCCATAGCCTGTGACAAAGGAATCATCTATCCACAGGGTAGGTTTGATTTGCTCATAGCAGCTTCCAGTGCCTGAAGGGGCTGCAGGAAATCTGGAGAGGCGCTTGGGACAAGGGCCTGTAGGACCGGCCAAGGGGAATGGCTTTAAGCTGCCTGAGGGGAGACCGAGCTGAGCTCTTAGGCAGAAGCTCTTCCCTGTGAGGGTGCTGAGGCGCTGGCACAGGGTGCCCAGAGAAGCTGTGGCTGCCCCACCCCTGGCAGTGTTCAAGGCCAGGTTGGACACAGGGGCTTGGAGCAAGCTGCTCTAGTGGAAGGGGTCCCTGCCCGTGGCAGGGGTTGGAGCTGGGTGAGCTTTGAGCTCCCTTCCAACCCAAACCAGGCTGGGGTTCTGTGATTCAGTGCTGCCCCCCACTCTGGGGTGTTCACTCCGAATCCCAGGGCCTTTGGGAGCCATCTCCGCAGTTGAGCACACACTTCAGCAGAATGATCTTGTGGACTCGCCACCCAGCTCTGCTTCCTGGAGACCCAGCTCCCTGCAGGCTCTGTAACCAGATGGGTTTTGTGCTTCAGCATCTGTGTTCTCCAAAACGCAGAGGTAACGTGTAAGGAAAAGATCACAATAATGAAGGATTTTGGGTTAGTTGTATTCTTTTACCTTTAAATCCGTGACTGAAAAGGACAATTTCTGGCTCGCTGCTGCACAGTGCAGACAGAGTTGTTTGTTGTTGTTTGTTAATGTTTGATAAGCAGCAACCTGCAGGTATAAGATGGTACGTTACAGACTAGCACTGCTGAGTTGCTGTGAAGATGATGCGCTGCATCTAACCCTCCTGGTAATGGACACTGGTCTTTTCATCTTTCATTGATTTTCAAGAGATGGGTTTTATCAGCTGAGCTGCACACCTTCTGGGCTCACGCTGGATACCAACTGGAGTCATTAAAGCATGGAAAAGGACTCAGGAAAGACATCAGACCATTAACCACTGGCACATATAATGACTTTCATGCCAGCAGTGTCACCCTGAGTGGCAACGCCACACCACTTTCATTGCCAGCCCAAGGGAGAAGCAGGACCGCGTACCTTGTGGAGGTGGCCACAGGTGTCCCGTGAGGAACAGGGTGAGGTGCAAAGGGATCATCCCAGAGCATGAAGAGTACAGCCAAAGCCAACAAGGATGTAAAGGTGCCTGGGGGGTGATGCAGTGCTGAGGGGTCTTCACCAGCAGGAGAAGATGGTGCTGCTCTTCAAAATGCCCATCTCCCCAGGGCGAGGAGCACTGCATCTTGCCATTCTGAAATGAACTCCTGTACCGATGGCTCACAGCTTGTTTGCACAATCTGTTCCGTGCCCAGAGTCCTTTCCTGTGGCTCAAAATGGTCATTAAGGCAAATTGGAAATGAAATGAGCATCCACATTGCCACTTTCACTGATTATGGCAGCATTTAAAAGCTGTGGTTACAGCACAGAATGAGGCAGAACATCTCTCTGTGAAAGGAATTATGTACAAGAGCTTGAAACCTTTTCTGCCACTGTTCTGGTAGTGAAGTGCAAGTCAGTGTGCAGGAACAGGACAAACAGCCCTCAGCAGATGTGCTGCTTGAGTGAACCTTCTGTTTGTGCTGGTGCCTTTCCCCTGCTGCTGTGGCTGCTGGAAAACGGGGGATCCCAGGAAGAAGAGGCCGTGGCCCATTGTAGCTGCCAAGCCATCATCTGCACAACCTCGGGGACTCTGCCTGATGTTCACAGAGCGATTTCATCCCCTGCCTCACAGCTTTATGCAGCAACGTTTGGCTTGAGTTTCTTGTTGCAGGGGGATGCACTTCACATGCCTCAGGGAGCATGGGCATCAGGAAGGGGCAGGCAGCACAGAGTCTCAGTGGGGACCCATAGGCAAGGCATGTGTCATGTGGAGAGATGGTTTTGAGGCTGTTCAAGGCCAGGCTGGACGGGGCTTGGAGCAATCTGCTCTAGTGGAAGGTGTCCCTGCCTGTGGCAGGGGTTGGAGCTGGGTGAGCTTTAAGGTCCTTTCAACACAAACCAGTCTGTGAATCTGAGGCATTGTCAATGGGGCTGTCTGTGCTGAGATCACTTGCTAACCACTCGAGTAGGGATGTGTCAAGGTGCTGCTATGATACAGCCTCTGGGCTGTGTAAGTGATGTAGAAACTCTCTTTAATTTATCCTGAAATGGTTCTGATGCAACGAAAGTCCTGGCAGCAGCGACTGCCTTGATTTACTTTTCCTCCTGTCCGTAGTGCCGTGTACTTCCCAGGTAGCCAATGGCTAATTTGCCAATTCTTTGATGTCTTCTACCCAATCTC
The DNA here is from genome assembly GCF_033815535.1 of Pezoporus flaviventris. Taxonomy (NCBI): domain Eukaryota; kingdom Metazoa; phylum Chordata; class Aves; order Psittaciformes; family Psittacidae; genus Pezoporus; species Pezoporus flaviventris. Next base: position 3,416,322 of record NW_026892607.1, on the reverse strand, counting down.
CACCAGGCTTTGAAGAGATGAGGTGACTCTACAGCTTTATTGGCGAGGTTTCATTGACTGTCCTCACAACACCCACATTTGAGCAGCTTGTCTGTGGGTTTTCAGTGAACTGCTGGGGAAGCTGCTTTGTGACAAAAGTATGATTAATGATTGCTTTTGCATGTTTCTCATAAATGACATGCTCTGTCACTAAGTAAATACACAAATAAATGGGCTGGGTGTAAAAGAACATGTTTTTCCCCAAAAATGACATCCTTGGTTGTAAATTTTAACAGATGTCACGGAACTTTATCATGATCTATTACAAAAAAACATTGAAGTTCTGTTTTAATTAACTTGCAGAGCCACTGGGACTCTGGGAGAGAAAATGATGTGTGTCGTGTATCTCAAGAACCGCCTGAATGTGGTGCCGGGGATGTGATGGGCACGGCTGCAGGACAGAAGGGCCGAAGAGCAGAAGGGAGGAGCAGCCGCTGCTGTACATGTAGGTGGCATTTGGCAGAGCAGCCCTGGCCGGGGAAGCACCTGGGGGGAAATCGCTGCCAGTGCCTTAAACCCACCTTACCCCAGCAGCACTGGGGCAGGCTCCAGAGCTGGATGTGCTGGAGCTGGAGCTGCCTGCACTGGGCAGCATGGATGGGCTGTCAGGGCTGCAGTGATGAGCACTGGGGGGGATCTTCCATCGCACACTGCAGACACCGCACAGCCTTGCTCTGCCAGGGGCTGAATGAAAGGAGACTGGGACCAGAGCGCACTTGTCACTGAGTTTGTTCTGCTGGCTACGGATGGAGCTCCTGCTCGCTGTGCAGCGTCGCTGGTTCTGATGGAGGGTAACAATATGCTGTTTCCATAGCATGTGCTTCAATGAGGTTTCAGTTCCAGAGCAGATGGAAATGCTCCAGGGTGGCAGAGTTGTGTCTCTGTGGCACTACTCTGAACCCCACTGTGTAACCATGGACTAGTGGAGTAGACAGCACTTCACATTTGTGTATGATAAGCATCTTTTAAATAGGGTTGTGATTCCCCTAACTCATCTACATTCCAATTAATCTCTCTTCTGCAATCCCAGTTGCACACCCAGTGCTTGCTGGGTCTCCAGCATTATATTGTCACTCTTGTTGCTCTGACTGATGCCATCACCAAGTGTATCCTGCTGCTGCATTACAGAGGGCTTCTGGCCCAGTGTAGACAGACATTCCTACAGACCATCTATTGCTGCTTGATTACCAGCTAAAGGAAGCAACAACACAGCACTCGCGGGCGAGTCAGGCACCAGCATTGTGCTCAAGCATTAAAACAGTGTGATTAAAATTCTGTTTGAAGAGCTACACGGCTGCTCAGGGGCTTACATGGGAGAGATAATGGGATGAATAAATGGGTGACTGGTGGATTAGAGTTTTAAATGCAAGAAAAGAACCAAGTTCCCTCTGTCATAAATGTGGGATTTAGAAAGTCTTGTTTGAAGGTTTATGTGAAGGGTGTCTGTTCAGTCATGTCTGCGACGTACAGACTGGTCCCACTGTGAAGTTTTGCAGAGAAAAGTTATTGGTTTAGGGTCCAGGGGGCTTGGGTCCAGGGATAGAGAGCAGGGCTGGAGACCCCAGAATCACAGAATCCCAGACTGGTTTGTGTTGGAAGGGACCTCAGAGCTCACCCAGCTCCGACCCCTGCCATGGGCAGGGACACTGTCCTGGGTTCAGCAGTAGCAGTCATGTTTCTCCTCCTTGGTAGCTGGTGCAGTGCAGTGTTTTGACTTTCGGCCTGGGAACAGAGCTGATAACAATGATGTTTTGGTTTGGCCAAGGACTTTGTGAGTCTCATGCTCTGCCAGGCAGGAGGGGAAGCCGGAAGGAAGCAGAGACAGGACACCTGACCCAAACTGACCAAAGAGGTATTCCATACCACAGCACGTCATGCCCAGGATGTAAACTGAGGGTTACCTGGAAGGGCTGGGAGACTGCAGGGTTGGAGGAGGTATGGGTCAGTGCTTGGTTGGGCTGGGGGGGGGGGGGGTGTGTGGAGTTATCAGTCGGCTGGTGGTGAGGTGTTGTATTCTCTTCCCTTGTTATTTCCTTTATCATTGTTATTATTGGTGGCAGCAGTAGTGATTTGTGTTATACCTTAGTTACTGGGCTGCTCTTGTCTCAACCCGTGGGAGTTACATTCTTTTGATTCTCCTCTCCGTCCCTCTGAGAGTAGGAGGAGGGCAAGAAGGGGGGGGGGGGAGTGAGTGAACGAGTTGCCTGACTGGGTTTAAACCACGAAAGACCCCTTCCACTAGAGCAGCTTGCTCCAAGCCCCTGTGTCCAACCTGGCCTTGAACACTGCCAGGGATGGGACAGCCACAGCTTCTGTGGACACCCTGTGCCAGCGCCTCAGCACCCTCCCAGGGAAGAGCTTCTGCCTAAGAGCTCATCTCAGTCTCCCCTCGGGCAGGTTAAAGCCATTCCCCTTGGCCTGTCCCTACAGGCCCTTGTCCCAAGCCCCTCTTCAGGTCTCCTGCAGCCCCTTTAGGCACTGGGAGCTGCTCACTGGCTTTTCAGTGTGAAGGCAGCCAGGAAGCCCTGGCCCTCCATTGGTATGAGTGTGGGCTTCAGCTGGAAGAGAAGCTCGGGGGGGCTGTCAGGGGATCACTGCTGCTGCTGTGCAGAAGCTCAGGGTAGCTGTGGCCACCAGAGCAGCACATGGCTCCTGAATTGTGCCACCCTAACCAAGGCACGCGTGGGGCTCGGTGCTCCAGACTTCTGCAGCAGCCCCATGAAATCAGCAGGAGGAATTTCGTGTAAGAACATCTGGTGGTAGCTTAGCAAAGGCCAGGCAGTTAAACACAAGGGGCAGGACGTCAAACCGTGGTTGCTCTGTTGGTGTAAACAGGTCTCACTGCACTGAAACAAGTGGAAGCGCTCCTGACTGACACCTGACAGCCTGATGTGCCCGTGGGTTTGATGCTGCAGTGAACAGGCATTTCATGGGCACAAGAGGAGGTCAGGTACAAACTGTACTTTTTAGTTTGCTCTGTGTGGCAGCCAGCATCCCTTCAGAGCAGCTCGGAGCACCAGCTTGTAGCACCCCCCAGTCAATCCTGCCTACAGAGCAATAATGCTTTTTTAATTTAATTTCTGGGTTTTAGATTGATGTCCTCATTTAATGCATCGTCGCTCTGATTTTCACCAACTGCTCAGTGTTGTGACGAATGTGGAGTCTTTAACGGGCAGAATTCTCCTATAACTTTTGCACCTTGTAGTAACCAGCCTGACTCATGTGCAGTGCTGGGTGCAGGAACCTCCATAGCCCGTGCAGGAGCTGAGCAGGGGATGCAGCAAAGCCTCCTTGTCCCACTGCAGAAGAGGAGCTGCCCCCAGCTCGTTGCCAACAGCTTAGCGTGCAGGTTCCATTATCTCTGACCTTTCTGTTCACATCAGAGCAAACGCTGCCATTTGGGACAATTTAAGGTACTTCAGACTGCTCTGTAATAGTCAGGAAACTGCTCCAGCATCCTCACTCGCTGCCTCTGCAGCTGATGCAGGGTGAAGGCAACACTTTGGGGCAATTCTGAGCAAGAACTCCTGCAGCATCGGCTGCTTTTCCAGGGGGTTGATGCCAAATGCGTATTTCCCTTTATTATTGTGCCGAGTGGAAGAATACATTGCTCAGGTTTTTGCTGGTAGCTCCCAAGAACCCAGCAAGGAGTACATTTATCTGAACCTATAATTTATTTGTGTAATGACCAAGAATTAAAGACTGAGGGTAACTGGCAGCATCCAGCCTTTCTGAGCTTTAACATACACACACACACACACACCCTCCCCCGGTTTTTAAGGTCATTTGCTACGTGTTTCACTGTACCCACCACACAGAAGCTGGGTCTCTGTTAACCTCCAGTTTAGGTCAGGAGGAACAGGAAAATTAGGCGTTCAACCAGCAAGAAATAACTCTGAGTTTCTTACTCAGAGCAGATGAAAGCGAGCAAGAGCTGGAGCCCTGGGGTCAGGCTGCGGGGCTTGAAGGAGCTGTGCAACCCATGAACCTCACACGCTCAAAGCCTGTGGGTTGTCAGGGAAAGCCTCACCTCATCCCTGCCGCATCCCGGGCTCACCATGCACCCCAGGCTGCGGTGTGCATCCCACCACTTCCTGCTCTTCATCCAGCTCAAACCCCTCCTGCAAACCCATTCCTGGCTCGGAACCCTTTGCCTAAGTTCTCGCAGTGCAATGCTGCTTTGCTCCCGAGCAGCAGTAAGGTAACCGGTGGCCCGAGGTGTGGACCACCACCACTGGTGTTGGGCACTCAGCTCTGCTGACCATCCGGCTCCCTCAGGGCTCCCTGCTTCAGTGTGAACTGCATTTACTGCCCCATCTAACCTGCAGTGTTACGAATGGTCTCTTCAGTAAACGGCACTGTTCAGGTTTCCCCAGCCTCCCAGGAGATGTGCTGCTTACAGACAAGTGCATTTCCTAAATGGCTGCATTTGCCTCATAGTCTTTAAGTGAAATGCCTGGAAAAAGGTGTTTCTGTGGGCTTCAGGGAAGTAATGGGAGGTCTATCCCTCCCAGTTCAAGACAGTTCTCCACTGGGTTTAGCACTGGACATAGCAATGCACAGTCATTTAAAAGCTTCCTGAGCTGTTCATACTCACAAGGAACGTTCCTGAAGCATCTTCAGAGCACACACAGTAAATATGTCTGTCATATAAATATTCTTATCATATAAATATGTCTGTCATATAAATATTCTGATCATATAAATATGTCTATCTTGCAGGTGGCTTGAGGAAAACCTTCTTAGTTCAATCATTAGGTCAAGCCAAATAAATTTCTGCCTCCTTCAAAGGAAATTGCCAGTGAATGTTGAGGCTGGAGTGATTTTAACTTCCTTGACATGGGAGACTCAGTTACATCAAACAATAATGATCAGCTAAAAGATGTAATATTGGTTATAAAAGAGTGTGGCAACTGCACATTCAAAGGCAAAATAGTTCTTACTGTTCACTGCACCATACTATTTAAATACTTAGCGCATTAAATATCAGCAAGACTTATTTATAGAGGCAGCTGATGGCTCTGAAGCTTGGTCCCCACTCAGTCTGTCAGATCCTTGGGTTTCAGAGGAAAAGCTGTGCAGGAAATCTTGTTCTTCATTGTGTTACAGACGGTAAATGGAGCTCTGGCAATAGGGACGTTGCTGCAGGGCATTTGGAAATGAAAGGACTATTTTGTGTCTCATTTAGAGACTTCTCTTTATTTATTGGAGTGTGTTATCCAGTGGCAGGGGTAATGGGCCTCGGAAGAAAGTGTTGCTTAAGTAAAATAGCCGTGGTTTGGGGGGAATAACTGAATCAGAGGTTCTGAGCAGCAGTGGCAAGTTCTCAGGGATGTGAGATGTATCTACTGCTAAGAGCAGAGCGATTTTTTCTAATTCCAAAATCCCAGTTTGCAAGGATGCTAAATCATCCTCGGGCTTAGCACAATAGTCTCTTGGCAACCGCAGATGCTTATCTTGAGAGATTCATTTTTACAGCAGATTGAATTCTCAGCAAAGAGGCCAAACATAAAGATGTTAGAAATCAAAGGACAATCCAGCAGGGTTTTGAGGCATGATTTGGTTAAGCACCCAAATGGCTGCGTATTTGTTTGAAACTTATTCAAGCTTCTTAAATCTTGAAAACTGGTCGTAGGCTCTATCCTGCCCACCCAGTGATGGGAAGTCTTGGCACATTCACTTCCAAATTGCATTGACCTTTTTACTGCCAAATTCTATTGCGTTTTCATTTCTAATTTACTGGCCAATCCAGCCCCAAGCCCTCCAGCTTTCGCTGCCTTTCTAGGTTTCCATTTCCAACTCACTATGTGCTTTTCCCCACTGTTTAATAGCTTTTGGGCTTTTTTCCCATTAAGTCTCATCCCATTACTCAAACATTTTGGGGTGGATGTATGGGATCAGACTGGCAATCCGTTATTCTTTCTTCTATAATTTTCCAGGTTTAGATGCTTCAAAAGGCACAAAAAAGCCCATAATGGATCATTATGGAAAGCTTTGTCCATAGGAAAAATCCATAGTGTATTTCATGGCTGATATAGAAGAGTTTAAATCCTCTTCCATGATACCCAGCTGAAATAAGTGTTTCTTCTCAGCACCCATATACATATCTATCTTCTTCTGAATGCCATTACATGTTCACTCGGTTTTATCCATTGGCCATGAGCTCCACAGTTTACTCTGGAGGTGTATTGGCTGTGTCTGCTGCACTCGTATTTCCTCTGATGACACCGGTGTTATTTATCTTTTCTGCTGGTTTGCTAATTTCCCAGAGTAGTGTCACCTGTGATTGCCATTACGGTGCTAAATGTCACTTCCTTTCCAGCGGCAAGGAGGTGGCTGTGGAGGATGAATTACAGTGCACATTCTCCCTCTAGTTTTTAATTCGTACTTGTGTAGAGTGTGTTTTGAAGTGTATTTTAGGGCTTTTCTCTGAAATCTGTGGTTAGAATTGCTGACCGCTTACTTCCTGGCAGCTCTCTTGCGTTTTGGTAAGTAGCTGGCTTGCCAAGAGGGAAGTAAGTATCTGCATTAAACCTGTTTCTGCATCTTTCCCCCTTGCTTCTGGCGTTACCTCTGAGTATTCCACTGCTGGGGCCTTTGCACACCTTCCTGGCAGCGCTTCCCATCTTTCCCTCAGCTTCCTTCCTCCGTGTTGCTTTTGATCCGTGCTTGGGATTTATCGGTTTCATTAATCTAATCTCTGCAGTGTCATACATGCTAACTGCAATAATTCCTGACAGCATTTTGTTGATCCCTGTGATCGCTGAATGCACGAGTGAAGCTCTATGGCAGCATACAAAAGTATTCCTTACCCGTGACAGTGTTTTAGAGGGGTTTTCAGTCCTTTTTCTGCCAGAGTTGTCTCTTTGTCTCAGAGGCTGGTTTTGTGTGTTTCCTCATTGATGAAACTTGCTTATTAATGCTCTGTGAAGTCCTATTGTGTTCCACAGACTTCTGCAGGAGCAAACTTCATACCCAAAATCACAGGGCACTGCTACAGTGGAAGGCACAGAAACGGTATGGGCACGGGGGGGGGTGTTAGGTGTTCAAATGTGTTGTTCATTTTGAAGTGTTCACAGAAAGAACAGTGCTTTCTAGGTAAGTACATGGCTACGTTAACCCAGGACTGCTCCCAGGGATGGCCGTGGCACAGCCTCAGCCCCTCAGTGCTTGTACCAGCAGCAGTGTTACACAGGAGCGTTCCTTTACTCATAAGCTGCCGGTGAGCTAGGAGTTGCCGCCATCATCCCACTTCCAAGGATGCGCCAAAGCGTTTCGGATCCCAGTACCTGTTGTTGATGGAAGGTTTTATAGCACGGGCTCAGGAGTTTGCACAGTTTGAGGATTTGTTTGGAGTAATGAGCCTAACACCAGGCTGGATTTGCAAGTCTGTTGGAGCCATCCGCCTTCCGAAACATCAGACTTCAGAACATCCACAACACAAACACTGATTCTGTTTGGGTTATTTCACATGTTCTTCCAGCTCTGCTGAAAGGACTGTGAGTAACTCAGGGGTTGTTCGATGCAAGTCCTGGTTGTTCCTTGGACTTGTGGACCAAGGGCCTGACCACCTCCCAGATGGAACCCAAGATGTGATTTATTTTGCACTTTCAAAACAGAGAATCACTCCGCATGATTTTGATAGCATTCCCGAGGGATGGGCTGGATTTAGTCTCCATCTCTTCTCTGGTGTGCAAAAAGCTCTGCAATGCTGTCCAGAGACATTGTGTGGCAGAAGCAGCCTCAGGAGGATCCCCTTTCTTGCTGTCTCCCAGACCGCTCGCACGGCTGCTTAGCACTCGCCATCACTTAGAGAGATGTCCTGTGGGTGTGGGGTGATGAACAGACCTACCGGTGAGTTTGCTGGGGTGAAGCAGATGGATGCCCTGGAGAAGATCCAGGCAGCATAGGAGAGGTGTTTTGTTTTGGTTTCCATAGAGAATTATATTGCCTAGGTAGAAATGAGCCCTGGGATATGGCCTTCCCTTGGCAGTTTGGTCACTGGAATCACAGAGAGCAGAAAGAAAAGGGCTTTTTGCAGCTCCTGGTCCCTGTTAAATGTCATTTGTTTTCCCTTCAGAACTAATTTTTGCCCTTGTTGACCTCAAATAAGTGACAAGAAGAGGGATGAAACTCTCCTGCCCCCTCAGTGTGCTCTTAGAGAAGGAGTAGGGTGGCTTGGCTGGCAGCTCCAAGTCAGCAGTGCTGGTCGTTTGGCTGCGCAACTGGTTTGCACTGCGGAGTTGTTGTATCTTCCTGGGCATCATCAGAAATTGTGAGCTCATGCTCATTGATTCCTTCATGTTAAAGGGAAGATTTATTTCAGAGTAGTTGAGCGCCTCTCATCTCCAGCATAGTCCACCAGGTCATTGTACTCCCTCCTCTCCATAAGCAGCTGGCACTAACACAGTATTTAAGTTGTATTTAAGTGGTGGCCTAAAGGACTGGGTGATGCTTTGCTTCAGACCATTAAACTGGGGCCACTTTTTCTATGGTGAGTGCTGTGAAGTTGTACTGGTACTCTTGCATCACACTAATTATTGAATCACAGTAATTCAGAGTTCTTCTAAAATAAGCATCTTCCTGCTGTTTTCTCCTCACCAGTAGAACTGGCCCCAAAGAAGTACTCAGGTGATGGCTGAGGCAGGCAAGGCTCTGTGCAGGCAGGAGCAGGAGGAGCACAGATGTGCTCTTATACCACGGGACTGCTCAGGGCCCTGCGGGTAAGCCCAGGCCTGTCAGCACATCACTGATCCCAGGCACAACAGCAGCATGGTGATATGAGACTTGATTAATGAATAATTATTTACAATGTGTTCCAATTAGTGTCAATCATCTTGTGGGGGTGGAAAATAGGGCCAGGAGATAATACTGACTTTATTGTTCAATGAGAGACAAGTGCAGTGGATGAGGAGAGTGCTGATACCCTGACCCAAGCTGTGATGGATGTGCAGGGGAACAGGGACACACAGAGGGATGGTGAATGGTGATGGGTAGCAGAGGGATCAGGGCCGGGAGAAGCTGGGCATCAAGAGGCCAGAAGGAGCCAGCCTGCTGAATTCAGGAATGAGATGCGCAAGGCATGCTTTGCTCTCAGCCTGTGAGTATAAACGTCAGGAGCAGAAGCTTGATAACAGGAAAACTTTTCAACTTGGTGGACAGGGCTAAAAGTGAATCTGAAGCTGGAAGCTGAGATAAATATATGTTTTTTGGATGGTGGGGAGAATTTAGTAGCTGGAGAATCCTACCAGAACTGCTGGCTGGCTGCTTGCTGCTGAAATGTCTTAGTGGAGACTGGGTTTTGGTTTTCTGAAAGGATGCTCTACTTGGAGAGAAACTGTTCATAGAATCACAGAACCCCAGCCTGGTTTGGGTTGGAAGGGACCTTAAAGCCCATCCAGCTCCAACCCCTGCCACAGGCAGGGACACCTTCCACTGGAGCAGCTTCCTCCAAGCCCCTGTGTCCAACCTGGCCTTGAACACTGCCAGGGATGGGGCAGCCACAGCTTCTCTGGGCACCCTGTGCCAGCGCCTCAGCACCCTCACAGGGAGGAACCCTGGAAAGTTCTATGTCCAAGACACAATGGATGCTCACAGCAGCCCTTCCTAGCTGTGGACCCAAGATTACTTGCCCCAGTTAATGTCTCTGGGAGCAGGACCAGGCCCTGCTCCATGGATGAGCTGAGGGTGCTGGCAGCTGATGGCCATTGTGGCCCTGCAGCACATGGTGTGCAGCACTGGTGCCTGGCTCTGCGGCTCACCAGCACGGCATCTAAAGTGGATTTGCTTTTGAGAAGCCTTATGGACCCCAGTAAAGATCAGTAATCATTAAAATTAACCACATGCTGGTTTAATCAACATACAGCTTTGTTAATGACTCGCTCTTCCTTCGTGTCCATCTGTTTTTAAGATTTTAGTGAACCTGCAGCAGATGTTCATGTAAATACAATAAGCCGGTTGCCATGTAGATATGAAATTCTGAGTGTTTGTGTAAACCAGTGTGTGCGTGTGCAGGTCTCAGAACCACATCTCCAGTGCCAAACCTAGGACTGATGACTTTGTTAAAACCCCTGTTCAAGAGCTGGGCTGGGCTGGCTGGCGGGGGCTGCGTGGCACTGCAGAAATCAACTGCTCAGGGCTCTGACACCTCGCAGTGCTCCTTAAGAACAAAAAAACTCCTGGTATAGGCTTTAAAACAGCCCCTGGAATGTGCTTTGCCAGTGGGGACTGAATGGGTGCGTTCTGCTGGATGTTTGTTTTCCTAGTGCAACAGAATCTCCGGTACAATGGGACAAAAAGCATGGAAACCCCCTGCACTTGCAGAAGAGTTTTATGTTGCTGGAAATACCTTAAAAGTTCAAGTTTTTGTTTGAGTCCACAGCTTAATAGCGGTTTGCTTTTGTTTGTGTTTGATTTGGCAGCACATGGAGCAGTTCCTGTGTGTGGGAGTTGTGGATCTGGGTCCATGGAGATCGTTGCCTATGGGAGCATCGCAGATGGTTTCTTCCCTGGTGGCGTGAGGGGGGGGCTCATGATTTGTTGGATTAAAACTGTTATTGACACAACTGACTTTGGACAAGGACCTGCAGGGCCAGGCCAAGGGGAATGGCTTTAACCTGCCAGAGGGGAGACTGAGATGAGCTCTTAGGCAGAAGCTCTTCCCTGTGAGGGTGCTGAGGCGCTGGCACAGGGTGCCCAGAGAAGCTGTGGCTGCCCCATCCCTGGCAGTGCTCAAGGCCAGGTTGGACACAGGGGCTTGGAGCAAGCTGCTCTAGTGGAAGGTGTGCCTGCCTGTGGCAGGGGTTGGAGCTGGGTGAGCTTTGAGGTCCCTTCAACCCAAACCAGGCCGGGATTCTGGGATAATTGCCCGGTTTCCTGTGTGGAAGTAACCTGACAGCTGGTCTTGTCCAGCAGAATGGAACCCACAGCGAGGATGCGAAACGGAGCAACCAAGGGCAGGTCCAGCTTTGTCCCTGGGATACAGGCACTTCCCCGGGGAAGCAAACTGGGAGCAATGGGGGGACACTGGCTGCAGCGAGTTGTTCGTGCTGTAGCCAGGAGGAGCCAGGATGGGGTTTGCCAAGGTGGTGGTACAAATGCAGTGTGGTCCTTACACTTGTGGGGGTACAGCCTCGAGCTCTGCTGAGCTCGCAGCCTGTCAATCCCAGACACAGCCTGTGACCTCTGACAACAGGTAGTGTTGGTTGTTGCCATGCCCTGGTGCAATCCATCCTGAGCTGCAGATTAACCTCATAAAGGCACCACCAAAACCCCCCTGAGCTCCCACGGGAATGAAAACGTCAGGTTCTGATTGTGAATTCAGGAGGAATCTCTTGTCTAGTTAGGTTTGTGCAAAGGCAGCCCTGGTCGATAGAGGGATTCCTGAACGTGGCTGCAGCACAGCTCAGTGATAATCACCACAAAGGCAACTGAGCAACAAGGGAAGAAATTCACTGTTCATCTGTAGAGGATGAAACCGCACAGATTCTCACATTCACCTGGCGATGTCAGAGGTATGTGGCCCTATTGATTGTCTAGATTTTCCACCTGCCTTCAGAGAATAACCAATCTAATACACAGTAGAACTTCAGCTTCAGATTATGTGTTTCTCTAATCCACTGCATGTGGTTATTACTCCCCACATCCAACCTCCCTGTGACCAGGGCTTCCCCAAGCAACCCCGGGTGGGCTCCCATCAGTGCTGCTGATGGACAACCGTGGGCAGGCTCTCCAGCGGTGGCAATGGTGGACAAGCAACAGTAGGCATGTGCTCAGCTTGGGGCATGGGTTTGCTCGTGGTTTGATGCTTCCACCCCCATACATCATCTGTAGCCTGGCAGTGATCTTTCTCTTGAATGAGTTCGTGTTTGTAAAGCATTATCCCCCTAATTCTGCATTCTTGTGGGGGTAAGGTGAAAACTGAAGTGTGTATTTTGGTGCTGGGCAAGGGAATAGAGGGAAGGATGGATCTTAAAGTTTCCTGCAGGGAGATGAGTCTGGAGTTATCTTTTGTTTTTGTCTGCACTTGAAAGGGGCTCCACTTTCTGATTCCTTCTCTTATTTTTCAGCTTCTAAGGATTTGGGGTTCATTTAGCTCTGCATTGACAATGACTTCAGGAGCATAGAGAGGAGGATGAGAGAGTGCAAAGGCAGATCATTACACAGCTCTCTTCAGGCACGCTTTGATGTGTGTAGTCCTTACACCCAGATTGACCAGACAGGCCACTGCTGGCATGGAACAGCGAGGTGGGGTGAGCAGGAATCCAGCCACAGCAGCAACTAAAAGTGGATTTAAAGACAGTAGAAAACAGTCGCCAACGTGAGTGGAATTTTATCTAAACCAAACTCATTAACTGATACATATAGAGAGCAGGTTTTCTACAATTCCTACCAATCTTTGCATAATATTTGCTACTTTTACCATTTCTTTAAAGCTAAAAATGCGCCCTTTTAGAATCATAGGATCACAGAATGGTCTGGGCTGGAAGGGACCTTAAAGCTCCTCCAGCTCCAACCCCTGCCACGGGCAGGGACCCCTTCCACTAGAGCAGCTTGCTCCAAGCCCCTGTGTCCAACCTGGCCTTGAGCACTGCCAGGGATGGGGCAGCCACAGCTTCTCTGGGCACCCTGTGCCAGCGCCTCAGCACCCTCACAGGGAAGAGCTTCCTCCTCGTATCTTGCATACAGCAAACAGTAGAGAAGCTTCCATTTCCCACCACAATTGAGTCTTACTACGACAAATCTTTGGATTTCAGATGACAGTGGGAATTAATGGGAAGAATAAAATCTTATAATTGAATCTGAAATGAAAGTAAATCTTCCAGATGGGACACTCGCCCGAACTCCAGTCTGGGCACCCAAGGAATCACTGTGCATTTTTTAGTGCTTTGACTCCTCTTCATAAATGTTTTGACGTGCTCAGAAATTAATCTTCATTATCGAGGCTGCCAGATCAGCACATACTGATGAGTCCAGAGTCACAAGTTTCTCTTACCAGTTATTTGGAAATAAATTTCCAACTGGGAATCTGCAGCACGGGTTTATTGCTCCCATTAGTCACATGAGGCAACACTGAGACAATACTTGGAGTTGCACACACGTGCCTGAGCCCTGCCCTGGGGCTGCTTGGTGCCTTCCAGGTTGGGAGCAGCTGGAATCCTGTGGGCCCTGGGGAACAGTCCCAGGTCTCACCAAGTTTGGTGCCTTTCAATTTTATTCTCAATACAGGCAAGCTCTTGTGAAGATAAGGTGCTCCTGTAATACCTGTACTGCATGGAAGCACTGATAGCTGTTATTGTGAAAAGAAGATGTTTATAGTTTTATACCATCGCTGGCAGTGTTCAAGGCCAGGTTGGACAGGGTTTGGAGCAACCTGCTCTAGTGGAAGGTGTCCCTGCCCATGGCTTTAAGGTCTCTTCCAACACAAACCAGGATGGGATTTTATATTGGTATTGTAGTTAATAGAGTCAAGACCTTCCTGTTGCATGTGTTTCTCTTCCACACTCTCCTTTTAGATGCTGCATTTCTCCTGTGTACAGAATTAAACAATGGCCTTTAATGTGTAGGAAACGGGAAGCTATGAATTGGAGGAGAAAAACATCTGATTTTGTGCATTTGTCCCACAGCGGTGCTACGTGGATTGAGAAAAGAGCTTCTGACCAGGGTGAGTTTGTGTTTCTGGTGTCTCGGGTGCGCAGATGCTGGTGCTGTGACCATCCTTTGATGGCATTGCCACCAGCCCAAGGGTAGCAGGAGTCCACGCTGGGCTTGGAATTGTTTTCTGAAGACTTAAAAGAGCCCCTGCTTTGGTACTCCCTACAAACACTCCTTGGTGATTTACCGGGATCACACTAAGCCTCTTGCCTTTAGAGAGGAATTAAAGTAATTGTGGGACATAATGGAGGAAAAATCCTTTGGTGTTTCCTGCTTTATAATTCATATTTTTATAATATCCCTTAATTTCCTCTAAGCTCCTTAAGTGCCTGTGAAACAGAAGAGTTCAGCTCCTTTTTACACTGTTTTATTATTGAAGTGTGAAACACGCAGTGTTCCCACTAATGGTCCATTTGAGACCCTGAGGTGCCTATTGAGCAGCCGGGCTGGTGGCAGGGCTGGACCCTTCACAGTGTCCAGGGTTACTTCTGTGTCAGTTCTGATGATAAGAGAAGGCAGGAGACACTTCTATTTACCAGTGCAGGTCAAAGATCAGCTCCAGGTCATCAACACTGCATCAGACCTGTGTCAATTGATCTTCTCAAACGTTTTATTGCAAGGAGGCTTCCAGATGCGAGCTGTTCTTGTAGGTCTTCTCTGTGCTGCTTCTAATGTTTCAGCACAATTTTTTGCACTGATGACCCCCAGTATCAATACAGGGATGGAGAGCAGTCCTGAGGAGAAGGACTTGGGGGTGCTGGTTGGGGAGAAGCTGCTCATGACCTGGCTTCAGTGTGCACTTGCAGCCCAAGAAAGGAAGACCCATTCCCAGAAATGGAAAGGGGCTTGGGACAAGGGCCTGTAGGGACAGGCCAAGGGGAATGGCTTTAACCTGCCAGAGGGGAGACTGAGCTGAGCTCTTAGGCAGAAGCTCTTCCCTGTGAGGGTGCTGAGGCACTGGCACAGGGTGCCCAGAGAAGCTGTGGCTGCCCCATCCCTGGCAGTGTTCAAGGCCAGGTTGGACACAGGGGCTTGGAGCAAGCTGCTCTAGTGGAAGGTGTCCCTGCCTGTGGCAGGGGTTGGAGCTGGATGAGCTTTAAGGTCCCTTCCAACACAAACCAGGCTGGGATTCTGTGATTCCATGACTGCACAAAGCTCAGTATTCCACTGCAAATCCCACAGTGGAGGTGGATAACGATTTCCAACCTGTAATTTTCAGCTTTAAAAGAAAAAAAAGTTTTAACCAAATTAACGTGTTCATCGTCAATTGTCTGTCAAGTGCGCTGTGCACAAATCAAGGCAGTCTCAGAACCTCTCTTCAGACTCTTTCTTCTTTCAAACATGTTTTCTTTAGACATTTCCCACGTTTCTGTTACAGAAGGTGTATTTAACTTTGGTGGCAGCAGTGAATACTTGGTTCCAAGTCAACTTTAAGCATTTTTAAGTGTTTTTTTCAATTCAGACATTTAATTTGATCTCCTGAAAATCTTGTTTTAAGGACTTTATTTTTTATCTTTCTTTCCCTTGATTTAGAGCTGATCACAAGCCCTCGTGTCTATCTATGCCTTTATGAAATGAGTATCAGGCAGAGGTGATTTATAACATGATTTACCACAATAGTGCAGATTAGGGTTGTGAAGTCTGTCAAACCAACGAGAATGAAAAATGGAAGACAGGATTTTAGATTGCACTTGAGGTGCTATTTGGTGTCTGTGTTTATTAGTGCTGCAAATCAGTGCACATTTCCTGAAGAACCAAATTTACCCACTTTATTTCTCCATTGGAATAATTGCTGCCAATAAATATCTCCATAAACCACCATTTAGGCAGTCATTCTCATTAAAAATAATGTCCAGATCCTGTGCAGTTATGAACTTCCACGTGCTCACAGCTGGTGGCAGCTCCTCTGCCACAGGCTCAGCAGGGTCCATGAATGTCCCTCTCCCGTCGCTCCAGTGTTATGAATTGCTGCTTGAAATGCTTGGAATTTGCTGTTCAAAATGTTTGGAATACAAAAGCATCCACTGGATTCTCCTTCACCCATTTAAACAATCAACAGGAACAGAATCTCTTTCTGACTAACTGCATGGCCAACTGCTTTGAGCCAGAGAAAGCCCATTCCGGTTTTGTTTTCCCCTGAGTGGTAGATCCTCACCTCTAGTTGCTTCCCAGGAAGGCATTTTCCTAACAGGGGTCTATTAGGAGATGCTGACAGACTTCCAGGCCATCTGAGAGGTTATAAGGGAAAAAAGGGGAGGAAAATGGTGCGACATCACAGGCACTCCCGTGGATGTGCCCATCGCTACAGCAAATGAAGGAGCAGAACTAACCTCTGACTCCACCAGCTTTGCCAGCTCTGTGGTTTGTTAAGGCTCCTTTGTCCCCAGCCCTTCATTCTCTCCAGTTCTGCTGAAGCTGGCTAACCGGTTCCCAAATTATTGCCATTTATAGTGTAGGAATGGGGATAGAGGTTAGGTATGGCCTGTAAGACCTCAAAGCTATGATGAGTACATCTTGTGCATCCTCGCTTGCTCATCAGGACATCAGTGCAATACTTGTGGAGCAATTTTGATGTTTTATTTTTCAGATTAGAGCTGGATCAAAGCTAGAGGAGGGCAAGCATGGCCTATCCAGGCTGGGAGCTGCTGTGCTTCTGCTTCAGGCTAACAAACATCTGTTGAGGTTTCTGCTTTCACCAAGCTTTATTGCTCTGGATGCTCCGCCCGCGGTCCCTTCCTTGCTGCTGTAGCACCTTTCCATGTGTTTGCTGTTAATCCTTCCAGAGCTCTGCCTTTCCAAGGAGCTGTCCTGTGGCCGGCACAAAGCAAACAGCCATCGCTTTCACATACAAATACAAGCAAGCGCCGGGCTTTCAGAAGTAATTGCTATTCATGTTGGCTTGTGCAGGAAATAAACCTGGGCAAAACACTGTTGTCTGCTCAGGAAAGCAGCTGCTTGCTTGAACTAAGGGTAAGGTAGGGCTAATGGTCCCTGCTTGAGTTAAAAAAGCAAAACCCAGTAGGCACAGATAAAGCCAGAGCTTGCATCTGAGAGACACAGAGAATTCCCAATACAGTAAATTACTATAACCCAAATTGCTATAATTTTGTAGAAAGAAATAAGCTGGTGAACATATAGAGAAATGTCTGTTCAGGTTCAGTCGAGGTAATGTGCTGTGAGACTGATGTTAAATGAAATCAGAGGAGGTTCCAGCGCTGCCCAGCAGCCCCACAGCACAGGGAGCTGCCTGCTGCAGTGCAGGAACCCAACAAAACCAATCCCCGTGGCAAACAAACCCCATGGCAAACAAACCCAACGGAAACCAAACCCAACAGCAAACAAACCAACAGAAACCGTGTTTTCCCAGGGAGAACTTCAAAGCCCGGGGATCTCTGCCCTGTCCGAGGCAGACACCAACCCTTGGTGTAACCTGGTGCACCGCAGCCCTGAACATCCTCATCAGGGACAGCTGCTTCCTTTGCAGTGTGTAACAGCACCATCTATGCAGGAAAATGGAATCCCAGGCATTGCTATTCCAGTAGGACTGGAGTATTCCGGGTGTCCGAGCAGTGTTCCGTAACAGTGAGGATTTACTGCCCTGATGTTCTGTAGGGTGGGAAAGGCCATACAAGCAGGGCCACTGAGACTGCAATACAGTCAGAGTCAGTTCTTGTGAGTTGCCCTGGAGGCAGGAAACATCTGTGGGGCCGTGGCTGGTCCGTGTTCACTGGTTCTGTTCCTGCTCACAGGGATACACCATGCACTGGGGTTGTGGATTCTGCAGCTCCCAGTCATGGTTTAAACCCAGCAGCAATTAAGTATCATGGAGCCACTTGCTTACCCCCTGCTTTCATCCCCCTGGGTGGGATGGAGAGAAGAATCAGGAGCATGTAAACCTGTGGGTTGAGATAAGAACAGTTTAATAACTGAAACTAAGTAAAATGTAATGATAATAATAACACCAGCAACAACAATGCTGATAATAATAGTAATAGAGAACAACAGAAAAGGAGGAATGAAAGCTCAGAAAACCCAAGTGATGCCCAATACAATTGCTCAGCATTTACCAACCAATCCCCAGCCTGACCCGGGCAGCCATCGGTCCCTTCTAGGTGACTCCCCCCAGTTTCTATACTGGGCATGATGTGCTGTGGGACTGGAAAGTCCTTGATCAGGGTAAGTGCTACTGAGCACAACTGAAACAGCAGTGTGTTACCAGTGTTGTTCTCAAACTAAAGCCCAAACTCAGCCCTGCACCAGATACTAGGAAGAGAATTAACTCTGCTGCAGCTGAACCGAGGGCACTCCTGCACGCAGGGGCAGATGTGGTGACCTGTGCTGTTGTGCCAGCCCCGGGGAGGAGCTGCACTCCCACTACCAGCAGCAGCAGTGTCAGAGGTGGTTTAGGGCTAACCTGACTTCATTTACTGTGTTGTTTTACCCCTTCGAGTGCGCAGGTTGTGCCTAGCTCTAAAACTGAACTGAATGGAGCAGCATAGAAATGCAGATGCGCATCTTGAGAGACTCCATCCCACCACTGTTCTTCAGCTCTGAGGGAAGCTCTTTTGGACCCTGAGGGATGCAGCAGCACCATGAGCACGGGTCCTGGTGCTGGGACAGACCCCATGTCCTCACGGGTGGGTTGTGCCTGGGCTGTCACAAAGTCAGCACACAGCTATGGAGCTCCTGCACCACCGCAGCGGAGCTGAGGCTGAAGCTGTGTTAAATCCTGACATTTTAAGAGACTAAAACAAATAAGTTACTGTTCCACTGCAGCCTGAGCAGAGCCTGCCCTGCTCCTAAAGCCCAGCGATAGCAGTCAGCGTGCACAGGGAGAGCTCTTTCAGGTTAGTCGATTGGGAAATAAACCTCAAAGTCAAGCTAACCTTCCTGTGTTTGGAAAGGAGCACAATGCAGTGGGCTGCGTCTGCAAGAGGAGGATTATGATGGGCAACACGGGGCCCTACGGGAACAGTGTTCCAGGTCAGGTTGGACACAGGGGCTTGGAGCAAGCTGCTCTAGTGGAAGGTTTCCCTGCTTGTGGCAGGGGTTGGAACTGGAGGAGCTTTAAGGTCCCTTCCAACACAAACCAATTTTATGAAACATGCACTGCAGCTTTCTGCGTGCCTGTGTTTTGATAAGGTTTTGAATGCCATCAAGGCCAAATCCCCAGATCCTGAGATTCAGCAGAGACCGCAATCAGCTGCTTTTGGAATGATAAATCTAAGAAGTACAGCTGGAGAACAAGTGCTTGAAGTCTGCAAACATTATGTCTGTAGGGCTGACTGTGCTCTTGCAAAGTGGATCAAACCTCTGCTCTTTGTTTAAGAGAGCAGCAGTGTGAGGAGGGGTGACTGCATGGGCTCGCCACACAAACAGCTTTTTCTGGAGATTGTGACAATTAAGGGCTTGGAATGGCTTTTGGTTGGTTTAATCTCTCTGTAGGTGGGAAGGTGCTGAAAACCAGCTCCCTGATTTTCCTGCTCCCTGTTCCCTCCGAGGCACACACTGAGGGTGCACTCACTGCACAGAGTTCACTGCTAGCGCTGGAAAGGGGATGCTGCTGATGCAAACCTGTCAGAGGGATGGGAACCAAAGGTGCGTATCTTGAAACTTCCCTCTTCTCCAATCCCTTTAGCTTCGTATCTCTCCTTGTTATTTCCCTTATCGTTATTAGTATTAGTATTGGATTGTACTTCAGTGTAGGTATTACACTGTTCTCTTCTCAACCCATGGATTTTACATTCTTTTGATTGTCCTCCCCATCCTGTCCAGGGAATAGGGAAGGAAGGGAATGAGCGAGTGTCTGTGTGGTACTTGGTTACTGCTGGCTCTAAACCACGACCGAGGCAGGGAGCCTGGCAAGCTGAGCTGGTGAAGCTGTGGTCTTCCCATTGATTTATCCCCATGGCACTGGCATCTTCTAAGAGAAGGCTGTACAGAACAGGATAGGCAGATCCCTTTGGAAAAGGTGCTGTTTATCCCCAGCTTTAGGGGGACAGATGAAGTGCTTCTGGGGGAGGTCTCAGCAAATCTGCACTGGGAAAAGGCCACGAAGGAGGTGTTTGATGAAAGGTCCCAGGGATGAGCGGTGGTGGTGGTGCAAAGCATCAGCACTGGCGGCTGGTTTCAGTTGTGGCTTTTTGGCTGCCAGCACCTGGAGCTGTCTTTGAGGAGAAGGTGCAGAACAAGGGGATTCATGAGGCATAAAACAGCGGCCATTAGCAGAATACACGCACTAGGAACAGCAGCTGCAGCCAGCTTGTCTGAGCTCCTCCCTGCTCTCCCTTTGAGGGGCAGCAGAAATGCAAGCGGGTCTGAAGCAGTTATGAGCTGAGCCGAAGGGAATCACAGTCATTCTCCCACAGCAAAACATTGCAGCTATAGCTGAGGGATAAAAGGAGGTGAGGCTGAGGTGGTTTATGTGTGAGGACAGTGCAGAGGCGAGGGCCCGTTTGCCAAGCAGGACAATACTGCACAATACTGCACAATACATTCACCAGAAAAGCACATGTCATATTGGGTGCTGCTGTTAGCAAAGGCTTGACCAAAGTACTCATTGATGAAGTAGCTTCTTGGGTCCCAGAGAGTAAATCAAGGCACTGCACAGCTGTGCCTTGGATTTCAGTGATTCCCCATGGGATTCATCAGTCCTGGATTCCCCTCCTCCATGGCCTTTACCCTACTCTGAGCCAGCAGCCTTCCCAAATCATGGGGGAAATTCCCCAGACCTGGAGCTGGCAAACTGGAGTGGTTGCTGCCGAGGAACCGGTTTCCTGACAAATGCACTTGTCAGGTAAGAGAAATCCACATGGGATGTGTGCCCCAGAAAAAAGGGAGATTTCAACAGGCAGGAGGAAGCTTTTGATCATTATTAGTTCTCATTCATTTGGAAGTGTTGAAAATATTGCCCCCATTGTCCAGGGAGTTTCATGTTTCCTTTAATGCTCGGGTGTATTGATATATAAATACGTACAGGGTAGCACACACTTCTCGGAGCTGGCTGTTTTGCTTTCTCTGGTCAATCCTGTTTAGCATCATCCCTGGCAGACTGACGCAGTTACCATGTGCCCTGTGTGTTGTGGTGAGGTTCAGATCAATTACAGAACCACAGACTGATTTGGGTTGGAAGGGACCTTAAAGCTCATCCGGTTCATCACAGGGAAGAGCTTCGCTGTGATTTCACTATTGAATTCACTGTGAATTCACCGTTGGAACTCCATGTCTGGCTGGAAGCTGCAGCTGCGTGTTTCTCTGGAGGAAAATCCATTAGGATTTGCAGACTGGAGGGAATGGACGCAGCCATGTTCCTTCTTCTGTTCCCTCACTGCCTCTGGCTCTGTCGGTAAGAGCACATTTCTGATTCCCTGCAAGAGGCCTTTCTCCTCTGGAAGCAGCTCCAGTACTACTTAGGCAGGTTCAACCTTATTCCTAGGGATGTTGAGAAAGAGAGCCATTAAAGCCAGTACACCGGGATTGGCAGGTTTGATTTAGTAAGGACAGGGCTCTGGAGATGTCTTACTGCCAACAAGTGCCATGCAAGGGGAAGAGGAGGAGGTCAGGCCGCAGTCTGTGAGGCTGATCACACAAGTCTGCTGGCACATCCCATGGACAGACAAGCATCCTGGCATCTGTTTATCTGCACAATTAGCCTTGATTACTGAGTGCACCCCACTGATGCAGGGAGAGGAGTGACCCATTTGTCAGCATTGGATGCAGTTCTCCAAACTGCCCAAGTCTGGCATTGCAATTGCTCCTCTTCCCCTGTGCAGCTGCAGTAATTTACAGTGGAAGTGAGAGACATCTCCAGGTTAAAAGTGGATCTCCTGTGAGAAGGATGTGACAAAGTTTAAGTAGAAAGCTGATCCCCTCTGCAGGGACTCAGAGATGCATCCTGATGGCTGTAAGGCCTTGTAGGATGCAGGGTTTGGTCTTGTGCTTTCAAATCGATATTCTGATGCTGAATCTAGGCCAGGTTCACTTGAAATTCTTTCCTTTTAATGCTGTCTCCCTTGTTTAATTATTGAGCTCAACTCTACAATGGTTTGACTCTTTTTGATGTGCAGCAGCCGGTCAAGGACCCTGCAAGCAGGACTGTGTTTGAAAAGCAGGCTCAGGAAATGCTGTGGAAAGCGAATAAATCATAAGTTATTTCAGGCAGACAATAGGAGCAGTGTGTATATTCTGTGTACTGGAGCCATCTGGGAGAGTGGAGACTCTGGAGTGATGGGAACAGCACTCACCCCTCAGGAGTCCCGGATAGGGAGCAGCCACATGGGAAGCTCAGTATTTATCCTTCCGGATGTCTCTCCCAGCCTGTGTGGGAGATGCTGCAGCTAACCTGGGCAGGCAGAGCAGCAAGAGGTCAGGAGGGAGCTGAGACTGCTGTGGGCTTGTGCTGCAGTGATGGGGCTGTGATGGATGTGGGGTAGGAGAACGTAGTTCTTGGGTCAGAGGTACCGGGGCTTATGATTAAAACCACGTAAAACCATCTCCTTCATGCACTGCACTTGAGATTCAGCCTGAGAACGTTATTGAAGCAATCCCTAACGTGACCCAGCTCCTTTACAGCAATGGCTGTCAGCAGCAGCCCCTGCAAGAGGCAGGGCTCCATCCAGAGTCCGCTGCCGGGAATGGGAAACCCCCTGTTTATTTCAGCAAGCTTTGGATCGGGTCCTTAGAAAGCAGTTTGGGTGGTGAAGTCAGAAACTTGGGCTGAGCAGTGCAACAATAACACAAGCGTCGAGCTCCACTCTTGTCACTTCAGTTCACAGACAGAATTCCAGTCCAAGCACAGAGCATCCGATCTCCCGCACATTGCAGGCAGAGCAGGCACTAAAAGGTACTTTTTACTCTGTGAGGCTTTTTAATGCCTATCTCCAATGTGGTGGTTTTGTACATTCATTCCTAATGTGGTCGTGGGTTCTGGTTTTAGTTCCTGACCTGAGGGGATGCTCTGACTGGACCAGCTCCTGACATAAACGGGTTTCAGTGTGGTTTAACTGAGAGGAGGGGGGGCACTTCCTACTCCACCAACCTGGTCTCATGTTTGCTGGGGGAAGCCAGTGGAGCAAAGCAGATTTGTGCCACTGACTTAATGAAAGGCTCTTGTTTCAAGGGGATCCAAGTTCCTCTTGTCCTTTCAGTATTTATTTCTCAAGCTCAACACCCATGGAGTAAACACAGGGCATTGATGGACACCATGGATGAGCCTGATGTTCCTGGCTTGGCAAACCCACATCAGGCTGCCCATGGTGCAGCATGGTGAGCTGGAGATGGTACAGGCAGAGGCTGGAGCCAAGCACCTTCACTGAGCCTGTCCATGTTAAACACCAGTGTGGTCTGAGTGGTACTAATTTGAGGTGGAGGCACACATCAGCCCGAGGACATCAGCAGCTTCATGCTTCACGTGTTGGCCTGGTTTTCCTATGAAATGTTAATGGCTTGAACCTGCCAGAGGGGAGACTGAGATGAGCTCTTAGGCAGAAGCTCTTCCCTGTGAGGGTGCTGAGGCGCTGGCACAGGGTGCCCAGAGAAGCTGTGGCTGCCCCATCCCTGGCAGTGTTCAAGGCCAGGCTGGACACAGGGGCTTGGAGCAAGCTGCTCTGGTGGAAGGGGTCCCTGACTGTGGCAGGGGTTGGAGCTGGAGGAGCTTTGAGGTCCCTTCAACCCAAACAATCCCATGACTGTGATTCTCTGCTACTTGGGTAAAATGGGATTTTGGGCAAAATCACCAAAACCTGTGTTCAGTGTTGCCCTGAAAGGGCAAAGAGAGGGGGAGGCTGCTCTCTGCTCCCCTCCTCAGTGCACTGTGAAGGCCCATCTCTGGATAAATCCAGAAACTAAAGAGTAACCGAAGAGGCTATTGGGTGAGGATTCATACTCCAGCTTCCAGAGAGCAGTCTCTCTGCCCAAGAAGGAAAGACATTTCAAGGTGTAATTCAAATCAGTGTCTCAAGGGGCATTTTTCTTTCTTCCTGTCCAGAACAAGGGTGCTCAGGGTGGACAACCCCAACTTCTCTGCCTCTCTATGAGTGGGGGTGAGGCACATGGGCCTGGGAGCTGGAACCTGAACCTCTCCTGATGCTGCATTGTCCCAGGGCCCCATTGTTGCTCAAACCCCACAATGCCAAAGGCATTGCTTCGCAAGCCCTCTGCTACTGCACATGTGAAGTAATTCCTGCCCCTGTAGCAGGTTCTCGGGTGTTTGTGAATGCCAAGTGCTGGGTTATTTCCTGCCGGGTGCCATGGAAAGCGGGGTCAGAGCTCAGGGAAGCAGGGATCAGCTCTGGATGCCCGTGTGACTGTACTGAACAACTTCATTGCAGTCTGCCGTCATACATTATTTCTTACATTGTGTTTTGCAGGGTGTCACAAGTTTAGTCTTGCTCTTGTCATTGCCTTGTAACGGGGTAGAGCGGGCGCAGGTTAACATCCCTGATCATATGTGATTGCTGCTGGGTAGGCGCTCAGTGAGGCCAGAGAAGGAATGAGGAGAATATTAATACCAGTCACAGCAGGACAAGTTACTGGACTCCTGTGGCAATTTCCTATGGTAATAAGCATCCAGAAGGATATTAAAAACGTCATTTGTGCTTTAAAAGTAATAATAATTGAAATAGAGTCTGGCATCTTTTATAACAGCAGAGCCAACGATTATTAGTGGGGATATTTTAAAGCAAGCAAACACATTAAATAATTGGTTAATTGAATTGCCAACGTGCTGATGCTATGGGAATTAATGGGAAAATAGGAGATTAGCAGCATGGGTTTGCACAGTGAGAGTTGGTTGGAGGTAAAATGAAGCGGAGGACAGGGATGTGCTCTGCTGGAAGCAGCCTCCTGCACAGCTTAGTGTGCGGAGTGGGGTCAGCGGGACCCTGCTGTGAGCACCTCAGTGACGTGCTGTCACCAACGGCAGCATGGAGAGGAGACTGGGTGGTGGTGGCCACTGGCCGGGGCTGTGGGGACACTCTGGATAGGCACAAAGACACTGGATAAGCTGCAGCACTGAGATCCACCATCATTCCCATGGACTTGCCTGACATAGGCTTCTGTGGGCAATGGCCTTTTTTGTACAGGTTGTAAAGTTCCTGCTCCACAGGCAAGTGAAGCTATGCATTTCTTATCATTCCTGTTCTTACAGTGTCCTGGTTTCAGCTGTAGCAGAGTTAATTCTCTTCCCAGTAGCTGGGGCAGGGCTGGGTTTGGGCTTCAGTCTGAGAATAACACTGGTAACACACCGGTGTTTTCAGTTGTGTTCATAGTGCTTACTCCAATCAAGGACTTCCCAGTCTCATGCTCTGCCAGTGAAGGCAAGGGAAGTCGGGAGGAAGCAGACCCAGGACACCTGACCTGAACTAGCCAAAGGTGCATTCCATCCCACAGCACATCATGCCCAGTACAGAAACAGGGGGGAGTCACCCAG
Source organism: Pezoporus flaviventris (assembly GCF_033815535.1). Classification (NCBI taxonomy): domain Eukaryota; kingdom Metazoa; phylum Chordata; class Aves; order Psittaciformes; family Psittacidae; genus Pezoporus; species Pezoporus flaviventris. The sequence continues at coordinate 3,391,202 of NW_026892607.1, read as the reverse complement.
AAGGGACCAATGGCTGCTCGGGTCAGGCTGGGTGTCGGTCAGCGAGTGCTGAGCAGTTGTATTGGGCATCACTGGTATTTGTTTATTTTTTCATTTCTCTCTTTTTGTTATTTTTCTTTTAATGATCACAATGACAACAATAATAATAATAATATTTTACTTCAGCTATTGTACTGTTCTTATCCCAACCCACGTATTTTACCTTCCTCTGATTCTCTCCTCCATCCCACTGTGGAGTGGTGTGAGTGAGCTGGTGCCTGGTACTTAGTTGCTGGCTGGGGTTACACCTGACATACAACTGCAGAGGTACAAATGCAATGTGTATTTTGAAAGCTGATCTCTTTGGGTGGGAACAGGACAGACCTGAGTGAGGAGGCTGCGTTCAGCCATCAGCCTCTCATCTGTGCTGGTGGATACTTCCCCACCAGGTAAGTCACCGGTTCAGAGTTTATAACACAACTGAAGCTTTTACTGGGACTGACAACCTAGAAAGTCCTTTCTCCCCCCCGATAGGTCAGCCCATGGTGATGCAGGACTGGTGTGCAGTGCCTGCAGCACCGCAGCACCAAGCAGCCGTGGCTGTTCACACTGGTCACTGAGGTGGGCAGCCACGAAGACACAGCTGGTGACAAAGATTTGCAGTCTCCCTTCCCCCTAAACCCCAAAGTTTTAAGCCTGGAGTGCTGCAAGCACCGCTCGTGCGAAGGGGAGGATGTATGTAAATATCTGCGGCGCTCTCCCGAGCACTCTCTCACGTCTGGCACATACGCACGTTTTAAATGTGTTGGTGTTTCTCCGAATCTGTTTTAATTAGCCATTAGAGCTGTGGGCTGGGAAAGTTTTCTTCTCCTCCCACCCTGCTTTTCAGGGCAGGCTCACCCTGTGTCTGTGCAAGGTCTCCCAAATGCATTCCTTCTCCATCTGTATGGAGTAACAAATTCCTATGAGCAGTCAGCACCTTGGGTGATCCCAGTGAAATCGGGCTGTTCCACGCTCACACAGAAGGGAATCTGCCTGAGAAATCCATCCTCTGCACCTGAGCTTCTGGAAAGGGCAGTGCCCTTCACAAACCCTCTTTGGTGCGTACCTTTTGCCATCAGGTACCAGTGAAGGATCCCCTGGGTTATTTATCACTCATCGCTCTCCATCGTGTCATCCACTGCTTGCATCTGTGTGACCGCAGGGGACCAATGGCTTAGAATTCATGGCAGGATTGCTGTGGGAACACAAGGGTTATTCCACACGGAGAACAGTCCTTGCCAATGTAAAATGCTGCTTTCCCTCCTCTTCCAAGCAGGAATTATGTTTCCCTCCAGCTGCTGGTGCGCAGGCTCTCTGCATTTCAGCTGACGTAAAGCATGAGAGCTCCAAAAGCAGCTTTCAGTGTCCCGTGGCTCCAGGTCTGCTCTTCTTCTGCAGCAGGGATGCACACACCACGATCCAGGGCTCAGCTGTGATTTTCCCCACTGCATTCCAATGGCCAGCACCTCAGCACCCTCACAGGGAAGAGCTTCTGCCTAAGAGCTCATCTCAGTCTCCCCTCTGGCAGGTTAAAGCCATTCCCCCCAGCCTGTCCCTACAGGCCCTTGCAGAACGTGCTGAAGTCCAGTGAATTCCGTTTTGCCCTTTCTCACAAATCCACACACACAATACATTCTTTTGCACTTGTGCGGTTGGGAATGTCAGTGGCTTGGCTTAATCCTCCCTTTAAAAGAGGGCTCCTGGAGTGGGAATAACCCCCACTTGTGGCAGCTTTGCCTTCCGCAGCTGCACATCGTCATTCACACAAAGGATGTGTTTAACCTCTTGCTTCAGAAGAGAGGCTTCTGTAACATGGAGTCTGATTAGTTGTGACAGGAAATATGTTATCTGTGTAATTAAGTGCCCTCGTGGGTTAGTCCATGCTGGGGAGATGCTGTGACCCCCAGTGACAAGCACGGGTGCTCAGAGGAGCCCAGCCTCAGGGAGGTGCAGGTTGCAGTGGGACTGGTCACTCCTGTGCGGCCGGACCCCCCAGCGGTGTGGGAGCGCAGAGACCCATGGCTGGGGCAGGGCTGTGCGTGGAACGGGGAGGGAATTCCTGTTTCAAACCCCGCGCCAGCCTCCAGACCTATTTGTGGTGCTTTCACGCAGGAGTGTTTGGAGAGCGGGAGTTGAAACGCAGGGTAAACACAGCTGAAGGGAATTCATTAAACAGGAAAGCAAATATTTGCAGAGATTTCGCCTCGCAGCCGTTACAGCTCCCCAGAACCACAGTAACAGAGCACGGGCACGCGTTCAGCTGGCACCGGCAGGACGGAGAGCACCCGGGGGCGTGCGGAGGGGCAGAGAAGGGTGGCGGGGAGCAGGTTGCTCTGTTCGGTGCTGGGTGCACCCGCTGGGTGACGTGTCACCTGCCTCGGGCCCTGCAAACGGGACACATCAGCCCTTGGAACGGACCTGGAGCCACTGCCCAGCTGCCGTGTGCTGAGGGTTGGGAAAACGAGCTCCCAGGTGAAGGAGTGACTGTGGAGGGCTCTGCTGGCCAGGGAGGGGGATGCTGAGGCTGGAGGGGAGGAAAAGTCCTGGCTCCAATCCTCAGAGGGCACCGAATGGGGAGAGGGAGGAGAGCGTGAGGGGAATGGTGAAGGGAAAAGAGCCTGTAGGGACAGGCCAAGGGGAATGGCTTTAACCTGCCAGAGGGGAGACTGAGCTGAGCTCTTAGGCAGAAGCTCTTCCCTGTGAGTGCGGTACTTTGGTACGATTGTTCAGCTTTTGCACAAGCTCTGTGCCAAATTAGGGTGGACACCCATAAATGCTGCAGTGGTGGCTGGAAGGAAGGTTAAGTCCAGGTCCTGCACATCTCATACCCTTTAACTCTCTACTGCAATACAGGGATGGAAGATCAATCCTGGCATTACAGATCAATCTCAGCACTACAAGGTGGCCTTTGTCACAGAGCAAATAATTCCTTGGGGAAAAAAAAAGAAAAGAAAGAGGGATCTTGCATGTCTCCCTTATGCCATGTCACTCAGCTTTTTAATATATATTCTTCCATCTTTCATTTTTCATGCAGCAGCTACACAGAACCATCCCACAGCTACACAGAACCATCCCACTGCTACACAGAACCATCCCACTGCTACACAGAACCATCCCACAGCTACACAGAACCATCCCACAGCTACACAGAACCATCCCACAGCTACACAGAACCATCCCACAGCTACACAGAACCATCCCACAGCTACACAGAACCATCCCACAGCTACACAGAACCATCCCACAGCTACACAGAACCATCCCACTGCTACACAGAACCATCCCACTGCTACACAGAACCATCCCACAGCTACACACAGTGCTTCACAGCAAACACACCTCCCATGACTGTGATTGATAATGCAGACATACCTTGTTTCTGCTGGGTTGCTGTCACTTTGTGTTTCCCTTGCTGATGCAGTGCATTCCCCTCTGAGAAAGAGGGGCAAGCTAATTGTTTTCAGGCTTAATAAGCAATGACCAAGGGTCTGCATGGAGCCTTGGCAAAGCCTGGCTCCAGAAGTCCCCAGTGCTCTGGGCCACGGTGCTGGCTGCAGGATGGGTCTAGGGCTGGTGCTGGTCCTGCAGCCGGCTGCAGGGGAGAGGCCATTTCCAGCCCAAGGTGCACAGTGCTGCACATCTTACCGCTTTGCTTTTGTTCCACATGCTGTTCACTGTGCTCCAGGTGTCAGCTGCAGCCATGTATTCCTGCTCCTCAGGCCATGGAGAGGTGAAGGATGAGGTGTCTGCAGGAACAAGACCTCTCTGAAAGATGTGATTACACCAGAGCGGGCAGAAGGAAGGATACCCACCAATGGTGAGAGGTGATGCAGCAACTGCTGTGGTACATGAGGGCTCGCTGCTGCTGGCAAAGGAAGAGCCCATTCAGGTGAGATGAGGCACTTGACTGGAGACCTGGTTTAGTTATTATGGTACCAAATTCCTGTGGGAAAAGACACGGGGCTGCTGCTTCCACCTCCCTCCTGACCCTCCAGACCCATGTCAGGCTGCTCAGAGACACCTTGTGTTCAGCTCCCTCTGAAACAGCCACAGGATCAGGAGGTACAGAACGTGCTTTTCACTGCCACTGTACATTGTGCCTGCAGGAAGAATTCAGACTGCCTCCACCAGCAGCACCTCAGTGGTTGTTTTTGCTGGCCTTCCTTTATGCATAAATGTAACCCCTTGACAAGCAAGACTTCTACATTTTAGAGGCTAAAAGCATTGCCACGATGCAGTACCCGTCCCCTTCCAGCTCAGTCAACCTCCTCAGAACGAAGAAAAATGAAATTACAGACTGACAGTAATCTTATTTCAGTTAATGGTCTCATATAATGGCTTGCTTGTAACAAAACCCGTCTCTTCCTCCTGAACACTGTTCAGGCACTACACTGCAGGATCAGGATCAGCTCCTGGCATAGGGAAGATGTTCTTGTTGTTTCATTTGGATTCCTCTTTGAACGTGTTGGCGATATCTGCAGTGCCCACTGCCGATGTAACACAGATTTAATTCTCAGCTCGTTTAGTGGCTGCCTCAATAGGCAAAAAACACCTAGTGGGAGCGATGATTAGAAAACAACAGCAGAGCTATGGAGCATAGAGAAATGAAATGAACTGCAGAAGAGTTCCTAATGACAGGATCTCTGGCCACATCAGTCAGGTGACACTAAACTGCTGCCCTTGTCTTATTTTTACTTAATGATAGTCACATTACGAAGCAGCAAAGAAGAGGAAAGCAGGAAAGAATGCAGAATATACCCTCTCCTCCCAACCCCAATGTCATGGAAGCATCAAGTGGAGAAGACAGTTGTAAAAATGGATTGCATGGAGAATGCCTCTCAAGCTGTTATCTGTTATTTATAAGGAATTAAAATGCACTAGCTATTTCATATGTGCCAAAAAAATGGGCTCATCAGTACTGTGCTGAGATGCATTACGACTTCCTGATTCCTGATTTTATAGCTGCTGTACTTATTTGAAAACATATTTATATAGTTTGTATCAACTGCTACACATTGAATTTTTATTGTCCATTACAGGGGAAAATCTTATGTTTCAATTTGCATCTCGCTTGATTCATTGACACACCATTCATAACTCTGGTCTTGTGGGATTTCCTCGGGAAACGCTGGATCTCAGGCTGTGAGAATATCCCTTTCTACTGCACATGAATGGCTGTTAATGTCATCACCCCATGGGGTGACAGATGTCAATGGGGTCCCAGCCCCTATCACAGTACGGAGGGGTGTGTGGGAAAGGCTTTACTGACATATAGCCTGGTGGGATCTAACATTGGACATTAAGTGACTCAAAGATATGGACTTCATGAAGGGAACAAAATGCATTAAAAGCTTTTGGTCTCATGTTTGGTACTGCCCTTGGGGAGGCTGTCTGAAGGCAGGAACCTCTTCTCTTAACGAGAAATCCCTTATGTTGGTGTGTGCAACACTCACACCCTTCTAACTAAGGCTGGTCCATGCAGCAGCAGTGCTTGGAGAATGCTACACCAGTGCCAAGCTGTGCTTAGCAGGGACAGAGGCTCTAGGTCAGCATCTCCATTGACTTTTAAGTTGCCTGCAAGCTGGGGAAGTTCTTTCCCTTCCATCCCACCACCAGTTAACAAGCGATTTGCTGCTTTGGTTTTGTTTGTTTGTGGGGGTTTTAAGAACGTAAAACCCTGCAGAAACAGACAGTTCTCAGTGACCTGTAGGTCTGGGCTGCCAAGGAAAACGGGGTCACAAATGTAACTGCTTTTCTTAAACTGAGTACTTAGACTCCAATTAAGATATTCAAGATATAAAAGGCAAAAACCCGTTGTTGGAAAGATCACCTGGAGTGAAGAGTACTGCCAGTGCCTGGGGTAGAATTAGACAAAGCATATGGCTGAGAACAAGCCTGCAATTATAATAAATTAATGACCTCTAGTTAATCTGCTCATTTGTAAATGCTGTGGTTTAACCTCAGCTGGCAATCAAGTACCAGGCCGTACTTAGTACTAAGGAGCCAGTGTTTCTGGCCCCCTCCCTTCCTGCCCAGTGGGATGGAGAGGAGAATCAGAAAAAGGTAAACCCCATGCTTTAAGACAAGAATAGTTTAATAATTGAAATAAAATAAATAATACTAATAATCATCATTGTCATAATAGTAGTAATAATAATAATGGCAATAATAGTAGTAACAGTAATGAAATGGAGAGGTAGAGAAAGGAATAAAACCCCAGACAGATAAGTGATGCCCAATATAATTGCTCACTGCCTGCTCACCTATCCCAGCCAGACCTGAGCAGTGATAGACCCCTTCCCGGTAACGTCTCCCAAGCATGATGTGCTGTGGTATGGAATCCTCCTTTGGCTAGTTTGGGTCAGGTGTCCCGTCTCTGCTTCCTCCTGGCTTCTTGTGCCCCTCTTCACTGGCAGAGCATGAGACTGAAAAGGCCTTGTGCGGGGTAAGTGCTACTGAGCAACAACTGAACCATCGGTGGGCTATCAGCATTGTTCCCAGACTGAAGCCCAAACACAGCCCTGTACCAGGTACTGGGAAGGAAAACAACCATTACAGCTGAAGCCAGGACACTGGGTCTCCTGCAGGAGCTGGGTGCATGCTGGGTGCAGGCAGGTACAGGCAGCGCAGCCCAGAGCCTTCTCCTGGGGAAAGACGCTGTATGTCCAATCCATTCCTGCAGAGCTCCTTGCAAACCCTGCTCAGGATTGTTCCTCATCAACCCTGAAGGAGAAGATTCAGTTTTGAAGAACTGTATTCCTTCTGAGGGGTGAAATTAAAACCACCCTGTGTTGAATGTCCTGTAATTGGAATCAGTAGTTACTTCTGAACTGTAACCCAAATAAGCCCTGGAGATCAGGGTAATTGGAGAGCCAGTCAAAACATGCGTCACTTCAAAGGCCAGGTATGCAAGGTGCTGGGCAGGTTTTCCTGCTGCTCAGATGGTGAGCTTCCCCATCCAGAGGTTTGGGGTTTCACATCTTGATGGTCCCTGGGACTCAGCTGGGAATGACCAAGGTGGAGTTAATATGAAGGGGCAAATCCTTATTTCACAATGGTGAAGGGAAATGAGCCTCATTGGCTGCATCTGAATGTGCAGGATGGAAGACCTAATACATTCCAAATACATCTGGCTACACCAGCTCTAAGCAGTGTCAGTCACTCAAGTCAGTGTGCAGCCAGGACTTCAGGAGGTAACGTCACCTGTGGAACCCACCCTGCTCAGGGAAAGGAGAGACGGAAAATCCTGGTGTGTACCAAGACTGCCAGGACTTGAACGAGCAGGGCTCGAGCAGGGCTTTCATCAGCTCCTTCAGATTGCTTTTCTCTACTGGGAATATGCAATGTACTCGAGCACAGACCTCTGGAAAACAAATATGAAATGCGTATGTATTAACCATTTCCATAATGGAGGCAAAATTACACTGAAAGGGAGGTTAATATTCATAGGCTTTGCTATACTTGCTTTCACTTGTGCAAGTGTTCGCTCACCATGTGCAGGGGGTTTATTGGTGCTCCTGTGCGCCCTCCGTGCACCCTCTGACACTGGACACTTCAGGAACTGGGGGCTGGAGCAGATGCCCTGGATTTGCCTGGAAAAATGCCACAGTGTGGAAACTGATGGTCCTACAGAGAGGAACTCGTGGAAACCAGCGCGATTAGGTTACACAGAGAATAAAGAATGCCCCTTGCTTCTAGAGGCTGACAGAAATGCCTCCAAAATCCATTTCAGGAGGAGTTAAGGATGGGAAAATGCACTTTATATTTTCACATTATTTAAATGTAATTCTATAACTTTATATATAGAATCTGAAAGGTAAAATACCTCACAGTTAGCAATGTGAAGAGAAATCAACATAAAAATACATCAAAAGGAACAGTTCACTTTGGAGCTCTCTCCTTTCCCCTCTGTCCGTATTTATTCATATTTGTCCATCAGGGTGCTTACCAATGGGAGCTCTCTCCTCTCCCCACTTCCACTGGCCTCAGATGTGGCCAAAGCCACCCGGTTTTGACTGGCTCCTCTGCAGATGCTGTGGTCTGAGGATCAGATGTGGTGGGATTGCAGTTTAACATTGCGATCCTTCTGCACCGTGATCAGCACTGCATTGAGGGAAAATTCTGGAATAAATAATTTAGAACCGCTTAACAGCCTGCAGTAGTGACAAAAACCCCTGTGACACAATGGACTGTAGAAGTCTGCCACTCCCAAGCTTCCCATGGAACACCCGTGCCTGCAGATGTGATGCCAGGGTGACACGTCTTGTCTTGACTTGTCATCTGCATCCAAATGTCCTTCAGGCTGAACGCTAGCTAGGTGAGCCCAAGTCCAGTGGAAACCAGGACCATGTCCAGCAGCAAACCCTCTCCAGCAGCAGCTCGTCTCGATGGGTAAGCAGCCAGCACAGCATGAAGCCTCCTGCCTGAATTGTTGGTGTTTCTGTAGCACAGCTCCAACATGACAGGGATGGATCAGAGCTTTGGCCCCGGTTCATCTCACAGGACCCTTCCTCTGACCTGCTTTTACTGTAGCAGATGACCCAGCTCTGTTTGGAGGGGATATGACTTTAGGGGTCATGCGTCCACCCACAGGGCAGCATTTTGCGCCCAGTCACGCTGGTGTGGGTGCGGATGGACACGCTGCCGCATGCAGTGACTGGGTTGTCCTCGCTGCAATCACCACAGTGCACTTGGCTTTCAAATCCAGCACCAGCAGTAATTTGCTGGGCTGTGGCAGTAATGAGGGCTGCTGGCAGAAGAGCCTTCAGCAGATGTATGGTTCTGCTTTCCCCGTGCAGTGGCTGATCTATCTGCACTGACACCGAACAGAGGGTTTCCATCAACAGGACTGCCAAGTAAGACCGTGCACAGGGCTGTGTTAACACCACAGAACTGCCATTAAAGAACTGAGACAAATATTTATACAGAGCATTAAACCAGCGCTGACGGTGCATGGGCAGGAGGTGATCGTTGTGTGAAAGGGCTGTGCTGTTTTAACAGCTGTGGTGGGCAGGAGGGTGACTGGTGGTGACACCGGTAAACTCCGGTGCTGGGGAAAGGGGTGTCCGTGGAGCTGGACATGTTTAGGGGTGCCCTTCTGCTTTAGACACCGTCATCTCTAGCAGCGCACACACCTAAGGTTCGGTCTCAGCCCCGAGTCTCAGCTTCTGAACTGCAACAAAAGGACCGTTTTGTTTATTTTTCCTGACTTTGGCAGCTGGAAATCCTGAGTGCAATGGTGTATCTTGATAAGCTTAAATAGCCTCCTGCACACAGACTGCACGTTTAATTCAGTTCTGGTGCGAATTCAGTAATGCTATACAATAAATCCGACCTGGATGTGATGGAAAGTAAGAGAATTCTATATTAATGCTTTATAATAGGTTTATAGTTAAATAAATTTTATGAAAGCATAGGGGTCTCATTGTTACCCAGCCAGCTTTCCCCATAGCAATATTTTCACATGATTAAGTTAGAGATCAGATAACCACCTTATGCAGTATATACCCAACAGCAATTTAAAGAATTCAATATCAGCTGTATTATTCTAAAGACTCATTCCATTTTCAATGCAAAATGAGCGCAAAATAAAGAGATAAACTATGTATAAAATGTAAAACATGGAAAAATTTATCACTTGCAAACATAAAAGCAAAAAGGATTAAAAAAAAAAAAAGAGAACAAAAGCAAATGGAGGCAATAAAAAATGCAGAAAAAAAGAGATAAATCTGCAGCGTTACCTTTTCCACACACAGTTTAGCTGGTTTTATTAAGGCGCACACACTCTGGTACGAGAATGTAATCATCTCTGTAACGCACTTGACTACTGCAGCCTGAATTGATTGATGTAGTGCTGAAAACTTTCAGCCCCATTAGAAACAATGGGGAGGGTGCATGGGGCAGGCAGAGGAGCACGTCAGCACCCACTGATGTGCCCCCCCCCACTGCTGTGGCTGGCAGGGGGCTGTGCTGGGCAGGGAGTGATAGGCATGGGCATCCCACCAGCCCACAAGTGACTTTTGTCTGTAGCAGCACAAAAGGGAGGTGATCATTGACCCACAGGCTGGTTTGGGTTGGGAGGGACCTTAAAGCTCATCCAGTTCCAACTCCCTGTGAGGGTGCTGAGGCTCTGGCACAGGGTGCCCAGAGAAGCTGTGGCTGCCCCATCCCTGGCAGTGCTCAAGGCCAGGTTGGACACAGGGGCTTGGAGCAAGCTGCTCTAGTGGAAGGGGTCCCTGCCCGTGGCAGGGGTTGGAGCTGGAGGAGCTTTAAGGTCCCTTTCAACCCAAACCAGGCCTGATCCCATGGTTCTATGATTCTGTGTCTCTGCCTCCCCTCTTCCCATGGGAGCATCAGCCCCTGGGGCCACAGTGAGGAGCTGTCCCCTCCTTGGGGTGGGCTGTGGTGTGTGAGGGGCCCAGTGCAGCTCAGCTCCCAGTGCTGGCCCTTCGACCCCCAGCTAGTGGTGGTGGTTGGCATCAGTGCCCTCATCCCTTGGACCCATGTTCCTTAATTCATTGTAGCAAACACCTAGCAGCATCTTGTTCCAATCACTGTCGTCAAGGTCGTGCCAGTGGTTCCATTATGAACGTGCCCTCAGGAGTTATAATTACTGTGTTTTGTCTGTACAAAGTTGGCCCGAGCTGACACCCTGCATCCTGGTTTCCACCCAGCACAAATGGGTCTGTGTTTGTTGCTGTGCTGAATTGCTATTCGTGTCACACGGGCTGCCCAGGCACACAGCTCATAAACACAACAGGTTTTTCAGCGGGCACTTGGGGTTCATGTAACCTTTTTCTTGGAAATAAAAAAAGTCATGTGTGAACCCCCCCTCCACCATAGCCTAAAAAACCTCTCCGAGAGAACCTGGACTCTGCGTTGCCCAATGACCCTCATTTCAAAGGACACCACCATTTCCCTCCCAAAGTTACCCGTTTTCTGCTCACTTTTCCTCTTGAGAACTTGCTATGTCAGGAACACAGAGTTATGAAACTGAGGCAATAGAATGAACCATTTACCCTAAAAATAAACTGCAGTATATAACGTTTCTAGTGTGGGTAACAGATGGAATGTATTCTGCCTACTGAGACTACTTCACGCTGACATAGAGCATGTCCAAGCTTTTGGCTAAGGCTGACCTTCAATCGACTCAATCCATCAAGGCCAACCTTTGCAAGCAGTGGTGTGGGGGACTTTCTGTTTTCCAGCATGACCAGAAAAAGCCGCCCGTGGTGGGGCCGGTGACCAGGAGAGCATAGATCAGCACGCATCCACGCATAGATGTTCAGCCACGACCCTGTGGCAACGGCTCTGCTTGGTCTGTGTGGTGTCTAAGTCACCCCTGTGACCACTCCTTGTGCAGGACCCCTTGTGCAGGATGCCGGGTGAGTTGTACTGATGTGCTTCCAGCACTCCCATGTGAGTTTGCAGGGTTATGGGATCTAAAACTGAAGGGTTCCTGCAGGATTGCTGTGGCTGCATTAACCCGGGGTGGGGGCAACATGTTCTGTTTGTTGGCAAGCACTGATGGGCTGGAAAGGAGCTGAGTTTGGTAAGAACCACTCAAGGAGAGCCAGCCCTGGCTCATGGCACGAGCTGACACTGATTTCACAAGTAACCTCTTTCCTTTCTGCATTGCTTTGAGAGCCTTGGTAGGCTACCCTGGTTTTCCAAGCTTATTTTTACCTTAACATTAGTTGAAGGCAGCTCTGAACTGGTGCTTCTTTACATGGCAGGTTTCCAGAGATGACACTGAAACAAGGCAGAGGAACACAGGACAAAGATGAATGCCTTTGATTTTCCCTTGACGCCATTCCCCTCTTAGCACATCACAGGGTTCAGTTCCTGTCATGAACACCACCTCTCAAGCCCAGATTGTGCCTAGCAGCTGCCCTGCCCATAACCTGTCCTCCCCAGGTGTGCCTTCTGCCTCTTGCACATAAATGGTGGCTGGTTTAGGGATGGACCGCTGCTGCTGTGCGGGGCTGGGTGATAGAGAGGGGGAGCACCCATGGGAGCTGTGGCAGCCTCCACAGGCAGGGAAGCTTTGGCAGAGGATAAGGACAGGACAGGCAGGGCCTCGGAGGCAGGACCTGGCTGCAGGCACTGGTCAGCCTCGTGCATTGCCTCCTGCCCCCCCAGATCACTGGGCAGCCCAATGCTGCTGTGGGATGCAGGGATGCAGAGCCCCAGCAGCATCCGCACAGCCAGGGGGTCTGCCTCCAAACAACCCCAGCACTGTGGCCACCAAACAGGAGCCACCTCACTGGGGGCAGGTAACAAACTTCATGTGTTTGTGAGAAACACTCCGCCCCTGACAGCACCAGGCTTTTATGGATTTCCATAATGCTAACCAGTGTCTTCTCACATACCCATGGATCTCAGTGGCTCTGTTGTCATGGATACTGGTGCATACCTTGTTTTCTTTGAGAGATCTATCAAATATGTGCATTTGGATGTTTGCTATATTTGCCTGAATGTTATAAGTGCATTTTTTACACTAGTCACTAGTAAATAATATTAAGCAACTGTGTAATTTATGCTGGAAGACTGAACATGGCTCAGCTCAGTATTTTAAACACCCTTTTTTCACCCTGGAGATTTCAAATCCAAACAACTTGCCCAAATGCTCTTCTTGTCAAGACGGAGCATGACTTGCAAGAAACTGTGTTCTTTTGAAAGGATTTTATTATGAAGGACCCCGTCATGTGCTAACCACTCTCCAACCCACGGAGAAGGGAAGGAATCAAAAGCCTTGTTTTCAAGCACGAGCTGATTCCTTTCAAGATAATGTTCCAAAAGATACTCACAGGCTAAAAAAAATCCATCAGATTTTCTGCGCATTGTGGCTGCTTCACCCTTATAGTGGAAGCAACAGAAATATTACAGCTACAGGCACTGCAGGTCCCCCATCTCCCCTTCTTGGGAAGCTGATGTCCCACATGAAGGTGCTGTGAACCCAAAACGGAAGGTTTAAGTCCCAGCACTTGCAGCGAACTCATCCCTTTTGCTTCGTTACCTCTTCATTAAGCCACAGCAAATTTCATGGCACCTTCGTGCATGACAACATGGAGCAAAATATCTCATTAGCAGTGAGTAGCACAGATTTCTGTCCTGTGTTACAGTGACAGGGCCTCGTTCATTTCATAAATAAAATGCCAGTGCTGAAGACTTCATATCCTGGGTCTGGAGGTGGCAAAAAACAGGGGAGGGGATCTTAGTCTCTGCCTACTGAGAGTCAGCAACTAAGTTGTACACTCCCTTGTTGTCTGGTTAGTTACCAGTTAGTACACCAGTGAGTGCAATTCAGGTAGTTCAGGCTGCCTAATGGACTTGTTCCTATGGTTTACAATATTAAATTCAATTAAGTTCTATTTATCAGCAGCAGAGGAAGAAGACATTGAGATAATGACAAGAGAATAATAATGTTATTAGTAAAGAAGTAAAATTTGTTGTGATTAAAGAACAAAAGTGCAATAGAATCGATTCCCTTATCTGCACTTTGTGAAGCCACGGGTACATCAAATAAACATGGGATAAATATTTGAGATAAGCATGCACAAACCCATCCCTCTGAGAGAAAACAACAATTTCCTTAATACAGTGACTCATTGCATGCTTCAGAATTGCTTTTAAATCACACCTGAGGCCTAGACACCACATGTGTTTTTCTTGCCATTGCACATAGCTGGGGCAAAGTTGTGGCCCACAAAAGGGAATCAGAAGGTCTTAGAGATAACTAAAGTGACTTGCTAATGAAAGGTTAGCTCCTGAGAAAGACCATAGGGAAAGAGGGCGCAATAAATGGAGAGGTTTTGTCCTCAGCCAAGCACTGAGGATGATGGTGCACAGCCCGAACGCCGGCAGCTTCACCTGTGTGCAGACCTCATGGGTGTAGCCAAACTGGGCTCAGATTAAGAGATACCGTGAGGTCTTCCTCCGTGCATTGCATGGGCTTGCTGAGAAATTGATTGCCTTGACTTTGCACCATGACTTTGGAACGGAACAAAAGCCATTGCTAACAGCTCTTGGCAGAAGCAAGCCATGAAAATGCAAAAATACGTAAGTCCAGGGTAAGCACATGAAGCAAGGGAATAGCAAAGACAGGCAGTAATCAATCTTTGCGTATGCCTTGAAGTTCTCCTCTGAGCCTTATTGCAGGGGTCTGCTGCTGTAAGCAGAAGTGTTGGCTCAGCAAAGGCAGTGCAGGCACTAATGGGACACCAAAGCCTCTAGTTATCCCTTGAAAACAGCTCGTGTCAGCTCTGGCCATTGACAAGATGCTGATCAGGAATGATGCAGGCAATGGTAGCACCAGCAATGGTAGCACCGCTCCATGCTGATGGCCTCCCCTCCAGCATCCCATTGCTGAGCAGAAAAGCCATTGCAAGAAGCCAGAAGAGCTGTTGTAAGATGTCCCAAAGGAGACATTGCAAGGTGCCACCCACGTGTGCTGCTGTCGCAGGGCACATCTGCAGCTGCATTGCTGTGGTCAGCACCACAAAGCAGTGCTGCTCCAAACCTGTGGTTCTCATTAAAACCTCTGCTACACGTTTCAAGCATGAGGTCTGCCTCCTTAACAAGGTCTTTGATTAGCAAGTTTCAAAGAGGGATCAAAACCTGAGTAAACCCCTAATATTTAAAGGAGGCTGGTGCCTTCTCTTCCTTTTGTACAAAGAAAAATGAAAAAGGGAAAAGGAAATGTAATTCTCTTTCATTTGTGTGTGCACGAACAAATCAGCTTCAGAGGCAATTTTACAGTAATTATGACCACCTCCAATGGATTAGATTTTCAGAAATATTCACTCTAATGTCATGATGACAACTCTCACATCCTGATTTTGGTATTTGATGTTCTAGCAATTGAAGGGTTCCAATAATGTGTGTGCATGACTAGACTAGAACAAAAACACATTTACAACTCACGAGTTTTGTGACACTGAAAATTTAATGGCAAAGTGATTTTGACCTTTGAAGGATATGAAAAATTCAGTGGTAACATGATCTTTATCTTCTCAGCGTGGCATGTTGATACAGGCTGTCATTTCAGCTCATATTCCCTGATAATGAGGGATGTTTGATCTTTTATTTCTCATAATACTTCAAGTGTCTCATAATTATGAATTTATTTGGTAATCACTCTGATAGCACTGGTACAAGAATCCATTTAGCATTCCGACGTCTGCCACACTTCCTTTCATGGGTGACACATTGTCATTTCATCAAGAGTTAAAGCACGAAGCTTTCGTGTTTTCCTGTATGGGGAATTGAACGTTCATAAACTTCAGGGAAGTTTGGTGAGTTTTGGGGAATTTTGTATGAAAAATGCCCAGTGACATCTTTAATGGTTACTGGTAACTCAGTGTCTGTGTATTTTAAATGGCTTTTGTGGTCAATTAATTGCCTGCCTGATACTCCACAGTATATTACTGGATAGAGAGCAATGGAGATGGCTTTGGAATGTCATTTGATGAACTTGCATCTACCTTGAAGAGTTTTATTGGTTTTTTTGGCCATAAAATCACAGAATCAGGTAGGTTGGAAAAGACTTTTAAGATCATCAAGTCCAACCATTCCCCAGCACTACCAAGGCCACCTCTAACACAATTCACCAAGGTCCTCATTTACGTGGTTTGTGAACACTTCCAGGGTGGTGATGGGCATCACCCCTGTGCTCTGGTGATTCAGGTATGCCGTGTGGAGCCGGCAGTGGAGGGACTACAGGCTGAAGCAAAGACTGAGAGATAAACATCAGACATGGATCCCTTGGCTGGCATTTCTAACCCATCATCAGGCGAGCCCTTGGCTCTCAGAGCAGTGCGAGCCACTGGAGCTGCTGCTTCCCAGGACAAGGCAGTTTGTGTGGAGAGCAGCTGAGTCAACAATTACAAATGATCCATTTCTTGTTCAATGTGGTATCATCCATCACCAGGCACTGCAAGTGAGCGTGGTAACATAAAAACCTTCCTTAATAAAGGCAACATTTCAATACCATTTATGATAGGGTCAGCAGTTGCCTGGTGCAATTAATCACTGGTTCACTGGGAAAGGGAAGGGATTGGAGAGCAGGAGAAAACAACAACAGTGAGAGGACAAGCGTTCACACCACATAAAAGGCAGTCATTATACAGTTAATGACCGTTTGCTTCGGAGTTCTCAAACACCTCCTGAAGCTTTTCAGGATTATCTTGCAGGATAAATCAAGCAGATTTAAAATACCTGAGGATGTTTTCCCAAGAGAAACAAGTACAGCAGCTTAACATGGTCAAAACCCGGGATGCATCTATCGTGTCTGCTTTACATCACCAGAGAAAGACAGAGGACCAGCTCAGGACACCACTCGGGAAGGCAGAGACAGATGGGTCCTTGGTTCTTATGCCAGAGACCCTTTCGAAGCCTTTCTGACTCAATGGGTGTGCATCCTGTGCCTGCACACGTGTGTGTGTGTGTGCATGTTCCAGTGCACGTGTGTGTGTGTGCATGTTCCAGTGCACGTGTGTGTGTGTGTGCATGTTCCAGCGCACATGTGTGTGTGTGTGCATGTTCCAGCGCAGGTGTGTGTGTGTGCATGTTCCAGCGTACGTGTGTGTGTGTGTGTATGTTCCAGCGCAGGTGTGTGTGTGTGCATGTTCCAGCGCACATGTGTGTGTGTGTGCATGTTCCAGTGCACGTGTGTGTGTGTGCATGTTCCAGCGCACGTGTGTGTGTGTGTGTATGTTCCAGCGCAGGTGTGTGTGTGTGCATGTTCCAGCGCACATGTGTGTGTGTGTGCATGTTCCAGTGCACGTGTGTGTGTGTGCATGTTCCAGCGCACGTGTGTGTGTGTGTGTATGTTCCAGCGCAGGTGTGTGTGTGTGCATGTTCCAGTGCACGTGTGTGTGTGTGTAAGTGCACGCTGGGGGGACTCAGCAGCGCTCCCGGGATTTCTCCGAGCTCTGTTCCCGTGCCATGGACACACCACTGCCGGTTCTGCACTGAACTGCCGGCGGCTGGCAGCCTGACTGTGCCTCTGCAGCGTGGCAGGCAGGGAAGGCGCGCTGCCAAAGGGCGCTCAGGACTTAAACTGCATCAAAGGCTGCTGAGATATTTGGGCTGCGGCTGCTCTCTGAATCGAAAGACTTTTGTAATCCACGGGTTAGAGACGCAGACAACCTGTGCTGAAAGTTTTGCTCTGAGAGAGGCTCTGTATCAAAAGAGAGCCGCCGCAGCCAGACTCTCCTGCAGAGGAGAGGTTCTGTGTATCCCGGGAATGCTTTCATTTATATGCATCTGATAACCCAGTGAAGGGAAATGGGAATGAGCTGGCAGGTGGCCTTTTGAATGAAAGGGCACACGGTAAATTATCTGTTTGCTGCTTTCTCACTCTGGAATACTAAAGGTGTCACACGGGATGCATATTCCTCTCCATCCGCCTTTGTTTCATTGTTCATATTCCAAAAATTAAACACAATTTCAACAGAGAGATGAGTACGATGCTTTTGGGCTTGTTCATTGCAGTTGCGGCATGTAAGTTCTGCTGCTTATCCTAATGGTCCATACCAGAAAACAGAGGATTGCCCCATTAGACTTTCTGCCTTGTAAAACAAAGAATTAGAGTCAGTCTTTAGTCTATAAGCAGGATGTGAAAACAAAATTAGTGCTACTTCTTGAAGCAATTACCTCCCGGTACCGTCTCTTCTGATGCCAAGCTGTGTCTCCTTTAACTTTAAGCACAGGTGCTGATGTTACAAGCAGCAACACCTGGGCACGAAAACCCACCCGCATCCACAAGAACATTTCAAACTGTTAAATACTCAGGTATTTACCTGGAGTCAAAGCTACCAGGAGGCAGTACTGCAGTTGTCTGTGCTCCTCAGGCTGGGTGTGGAGGTGACTTCTGCTGGGGAAAAGCCACCTCGAAGCAACCCAAGCGTCTCACTGGGGTTGTGCGGCACCAGCTCCACAGCAAGTCAGTCCTTATGCGGAAATTAAGCACTGATCCTTGTTAGCCTCATCCTCCCAGAACTTCCCAGGCCACTTTTGCACAGAGGAAAGCCAAATTATAGCAAAACAGTAATTTTCCCTGGCATCAGGTTCTCCTGCACATGCACATAATGATCCCACAGCTGAACCCAGCAAATAATTACAACTCCTGTTGTTGAATTTATTGCAGTTATGACAAATTGTACCTGTGCAGTCTGAAATGCTCCTAAGGTCTAAACACTTGCAGCCTTTCAGCAGGGACAGATAAATAGCCGGATCTTTAAGGAAGCGCACACAGGCTCAGGGAGCTTGCAATTAGGCAGGGCTGGTCACCAGCTGGCCTCTGAGTACGGCTTGTGAGGGAAGCAAACGGTAACTGCTGGAACTGGTGGTGGTGGTTGGTGTTCTCGTAACGTCAGAGATGTGGATTGAATTCTGAACTTTTGAGTGTCTGAAGCATCTTGGAACTTCGGGTCATTGCTGAGCATGCGGCTGGGCCATGGGGGCCGGGTCAGCAAGGAATTGATGGAAAATGGAAGGACTTACATCAGTAATTGAGCTTTGGGCCCCTCCTGCATGGGCAGCTGATACTCATTGCTAAGCTGGTCCCTGATAGGAGGGGAAGCTCACTGGGGGGAGAAGGAATCAGGATTAAAGTGGGAAGCCAAAGGTCTGTTCTGCTCTCTCTAAGGTTGCTGACTGCAACGGTGGGCCTGTAGTTAGTGAGTGAAAATGTGACAAGCTCAGTGTGTGCTTGCTCCAGCAGCACCGTGGTAAGGTGGTTGCTGGGTTTGGGCTTGGTGCCACTGTAGGTAGCTGGTAGCTCTGGAAAAAAGCCTCATTCATCAAAGTGTTGTTTTGGTTTTGCTTTTGCCAGAGTACAGAAGTTTAGCCAAGGCATGTGTCCTGTGGGAAGCTGCTGCCTCTCTTTGCTTGTCTTGGCTCAAGATGATCCACCTGGGATGCACCAGGACCCAGGTCTGTGTCGATTCCTGCCCCTATCTGATAATATCAAATGGGTTTCTTCTTCATGTGCCTCCCTGTATAGACCATTGATGTCCAGGTCATGCACATGCTGCGGAACTGCAGGGAGGTGACGGGTGGGCAGGGGAGAGGATTCCCACAGGGAACAAGGAGGAAGAGCATCACTGCGGGGGATGGGGTAAGGCTCTACTCAGAGGCAGGAGTCACTGCGTCAGGAAGCACGCTCTGGCCTGCCTCACCCCTCCAGGAACAGCTCCTGGGTGCTCTAAATGGAGCGGTGCCTTTGGTAAAGGATGTGTGTCCGTCTGAGAGCAGTAAGAGGAATCTTCCCCACTCCGAGGTGGCTCTGCTGCTGGTGGTGACAAGGTGTGGGTCTGCACAAGCTGGGAGAGCCACACAAATCCCTGTCTCTGGGTTTTGTTCATTAAATGTGTTGAATGTGGTTTGTTCGCCTGCAGACTCCCAGCACCGGCTCAGCTGCCTGGGTTCCTGGTGAGGTGACTCGGTTCCAGCAGCTGGGAAGACTTTTTCTGCAATGGACTAATACAATATTTATATAGTCTGCAGCCCGCTTCCTCTCAGACCTTGACTCCAGCTCTCTCTTGGGTGCTGTTTCTCTGGTGCTGGTGATCTCTTTCCAAAGGAGAGGAAAAAGAGAAAGCAGGAAGAAAGCTTTAGTAAATGGTCTAGGGAAAGGCAAACCAATGTAAGCCTTTCCTTTGTGAAGCAGCATTTGTATGTTATGCTGCAGCAATTCCTTTCCTGCTGCTGACACTTGATCCCAGAGACATTTGGATTTCATGGTCTAGAAGCTGCGTGAGCTTCATTAAAGGCAGTTATGTGCATGCACCAAGAAGAGGCCAAGAATGGAGAAACACATCTCTGGTTTCAGTGCCTGGGCTCCAGGCTGACGCCTGGCCTCAGCAGAGGGGAGGCCTGGGGTTGCTGTCAGGCTCCACTCTGCAGAAACCTCCCTTTCAGGTACTGTTGGGGCAGCCCAAAGTATTCGCCTCAGTGCCAGGGTCCCCGGTGGTTCATAGAATCCCAGCCTGGTTTGGGTTGAAGGGACCTCAAAGCTCCTCCAGCTCCAACCCCTGCCACAGGCAGGGACCCCTTCCACTAGAGCAGCTTGCTCCAAGCCCCTGTGTCCAACCTGGCCTTGAGCACTGCCAGGGATGGGGCAGCCACAGCTTCTCTGGGCACCCTGTGCCAGCGCCTCAGCACCCTCACAGGGAAGAGCTTCTGCCTAAGAGCTCAGCTCAGTCTCCCCTCTGGCAGGTTCAAGCCATTCCCCTTGGCCTGTCCCTGCATCCCTTGTCCCAAGCCCCTCTCCAGGTTCCCTGCAGCCCCTTCAGGCACTGGAGCTGCTCTCAGGTCTCCCCTTCAGGAGCCTTCTCTTCTCCAGGCTGACCCAGCCCAGCTCTCTCAGCCTGTCTTCAGCTGCCATCCATGGGTTCATGGTGATGTTTTGGGCTGGTTGCTGAATGCAGCCTGAGGTTCCCTCTCAGTGCAGACCTGTTTCCACCCATGGTATCTGTGTGAGCTCCTGCAGCGATCACAGCAGCGCTGCCTGCATGGATTGTTCTGCAGAGTAACAGGGGAGTCTGGTGGCTGTGTTTGGTTGTGAGCAGTGGCTCTGCACAGTGCTGCGAGGGGCTGCTCATTGCCAGAGACGGCTCCATTCCTTGGCTGGAGATGCTGCAGCCAGGCTAGCTGTAGGCTGCCCGGCCTCGGGAGCCAACACAAGGGTGATTAAAGCACGGTGGATGTGGTGGGGATTTCGGGGTGCTTGAGGTTGCTCAGCAGAGCACTGAGGTAAATAGAAGCAGAGTTAGAAAGGAGAGTCTGAGGAAATCACTGTTGTCTCATCATTACCGGATGCTGGAAGGTCCTGAGGTTTGGAGAGCACCTGATAGGAGCAGGAATTCTGGTTGGTTGCTTTGTATGTTAACTTGATAATGAAAACCTTTCCACTGCCTTGTACGGATTTTTGTTTAACCACATTTGCATCGATTTAAGGGTGAAATGCATATTTCTGCAAGTTTAAGCAGAGGAAACAAGCAGGAAGTGGTGAATATTTCAGGAGAGTTAGGAAGATATTTCAGTTCTTGTCAGCGCTGCACTGTGCCCCTACACCCGGTGAGCATAATTGCAAGTTAACACATACATGAGAGCTGGAGCTGAAACATTGTTTGATGATAGATCATGTTATGACACTTAAAAGGAGCGGAGGAGACTGTCATGGTGGAGACGTTGGCTCATTTTACAATGTGCTGTATAAATGGTTCCCCAGCTGCTCTTTCTGCGAACTGGTTTCCTAAAGCAACGCTAAGGGCAGTGTCTGATGGGTTCTCTGTAAGAACAGGGAAAGGCAGAACAGCCATAGGGACCTTATTTAGCAAGAGGCATCACTGCTGGTGCTATCAGTATGTGTCTCACCTACCTAAACACCAGCCTCTGGGGACATGGCCCTCAGCCTGGGGTGTTTGAGGCATCTGGGGAGGCTGACAGGCAAACCCTTGCTCCACAGTGCCAAGGGACTTGGGAGAAGACCCCCAGGTGTCCAAAGCAGGGCTAAATGCCTCTGTGAAGACAGCTGAATCCCTCCTCATCCCAACGCAGCTCCTGCCACCTACCCAAAGTCACCCAGGTGGTGACCTACAGAAACCTCACCCCTTTTAGCTCGCTTTTCCTTCATTGCCTCCTCCTCTGACCCCTGCAGCCATGGCATGAACGCACCTTAAAGACCTCCCAGGCTGAACGCAGCGACTGTGCGAGATGGTGAGGGGTGGTGGAGGGAAAAGGCAGGAACAGCACCCGCAGCACACGTTTGGATGGACGCCGTCCCCACGGCAGCTTGCACAACGCGTCTCCTGAGCGGTGACTGCTTCTGACCGGGGCTGGGGCGCTGGAGCATCACCTTTATTGTTGTTGTGCAGAGCGGGAGGAATTTCCTGCCGTGTTCCGGGGAGCTTTTGCTGATCAACGAACACAAGAAGAGCTTCTGGAAGTCTGACAGGAAACCTCTTCCTTCAGTCCTGTCCTGGGGCCGGTGCTGCCCCAATGCACCCACCCGCAGCAAAATGCCCCCAGTGGGTCAGTGGTAGTTCCCTGAACGTGAGGTGTTCAGCCTGGAGAGTAACGTGCTTAAATCATCCCCCGGCATTTGATGTTTGCTGTACGTGCACCGGGACCATGTTATCAGTGATAGGAGCGTGTGAGCAAGTGTGAAAGTGATTATGAACATAGCTTGACAAGCAATATGGGGATAAGAGAGTGGGTGCCTGATGCCGGACCTGCAGCCCAAGGGATGAGCGAAACGGGTACTTTTGTTCATGTATTTACAGTAGCACGGCAGAAATGGTTACTTTTGTTGCTATACTGGCAGAAATGGTTACTTTTGTTGCTATACTGGCAGAAATGGTTACTTTTGTTAATGTATTTGCAGAAATGGTTACTTTTGTTGATGCAGGTGCAGAAATGGTTACTTTTGTTGATGCAGGTGCAGAAATGGTTACTTTTGTTGCTCTACTGGCAGAAATGGTTACTTCTGTTCATGTGTCTATGTTAATGGTTGGTTTTGTTGATGCAGGTGCAGAAATGGTTACTTTTGTTAATGTATTTGCAGAAATGGTTACTTTTGTTGCTATACTGGCAGAAATGGTTACTTCTGTTCATGTGCCTATGTTAATGGTTGGTTTTGTTGATGCAGGTGCAGAAATGGTTACTTTTGTTAATGTATTTGCAGAAATTGTTACTTTCGTTGATGCAGGTGCAGAAATGGTTACTTCTGTTCATGTGCCTATGTTAGCGGTTGGTTTTGGTGATGCATGCGCAGCAATGGTTGCTCCTGTTCATGTGTCTATGTTAATGGTTGGTTTTGGTGATGCACGCACAGCAATGTTTGCTCCTGTTCATGTGCCTATGTTAATGGTTGGTTTTGTTGATGCTGGTGCAGAAATGGTTGCTCCTGTTCATGTGTCTATGTTAATGGTTGGTTTTGGTGATGCATGCGCAGCAATGGTTGCTCCTGTTCATGTGTCTATGTTAATGGTTGGTTTTGGTGATGCACGCACAGCAATGTTTGCTCCTGTTCATGTGCCTATGTTAATGGTTGGTTTTGTTGATGCTGGTGCAGAAATGGCTGCTCCTGCTCATGTGTCTATGTTAATGGTTGGTTTTGGTGATGCATGCACAGCAATGGTTGCTCCTGCTCATGTGTCTATGTTACTGGTTGGTTTTGTTGATGCATGCGCAGCAGTGGTTGCTCCTGTCGCTGTGTGCGCCGAAGCGGTGACTCCTGTGGCTGTGTTTGCAGCAGCGCAGGAGCACGCGGTCCCTGTGTCTCTGTATCTCCAGGATCCCGGCTCTCTCAGCGGCCGGGCAGTGACCGCCCCCCTCTGCTCAGCCCAGCCCCGGCTTCCCCGTGGTTAAAGCTGAGCTCCTGCTGCTGGATGCTCCGAGCACAGGCAGGGGCTGGGTGATTCCAGCTCCCTGCCAGGCCTCATCCAGGCAAACTGCAGCAGTTGAGCCACAGCCCTTTAGAAGTGCAGCTTCGTAACCGGTTTTCCATAGATCCTAGGCTGGGAGGGGGGGTGGATCCTGCCCAAACCAGGCCGGGATTCTGTGATGGTTAAAAATAAGTAAGTGGAATCTGGTTGTAGTATTGACATTTTCAGCAGCAAGGGGTGGCTTCACCCATATCCCTTCTGCAGCTGCCCTGTGAATGGGCGAGGGGGGGGAAAACAGAGTCTGGGTTTAGGGAGCCCTTCGCACTGTGCTTGTCTCTGACATCTCCCGGTGCTCAGTCCCCGTGGTGTACCCAGGGAGGATACTGGGAGCTCTGCTCCTGCAGTTATCAGCGCTCGGCAGAGCCGTGGGTCCCGCGCAGCTCCTGACCTCGCACTGATATCATAGGATCATCTTCATGCAGGATGCAGCTGCCTCAGCAGTTCCTGCGGGATGTGGCACTGCAGCATCTGGGCTTCGGGCCTGTTTGTAACCACTTTCCCTTAGAGCCTTGTGGACCTGGGGTATTTTTGCTTCTGCTTGGAGCTCCCCTGCCGAGTCTGGGCAGACGGGTGGCAAGCACCTGAGCTATGCTTGGTTTGGATTTTCCCCACTGGGCTCTGTCCGTGCTTTCAGAGACTGAGGGGAAGCTGCCCCTCAGGGCAAGCCCTTTCCTTGTTTGGATTTTTGGTGGGATTCTGCCCTCTGGGAGTGTCTTGGTGGGTCCCAGCCTTGGGCACCTTGGTGAGCACATCTGTCCCACGCAGACTGGTGCACATATGATAAGAACAGTTTCCCTGGCCCCTCCTTGTCACACCAGCGTGGTGCATGGTGCCACTCGCAGGGGTGCTCGTGGGTGGGAGCTGTGGTCAAGCAATGTGCAAAATCCAATGGGTAAAAGCGTGTTCTGATAAAAATACTTGATTCATTTTGCTTTGAAAGCTTTTTGGTGCTAACCAGATGCTGCAGTGAGACACTGAGACCAGGATGCCATCAGAAGGAGCATGAGCAGCAGGTCAAAGAGGGGATTATCTTGCTCTGGGGAGACATCCCTCCCTGCAGCCCTGATCCAGCTCTGGGGCAGCAGCACAAGAGGGACGTGGAGCTGTTGGAGTGAGGCCAGAGGAGGCCATGGAGATGCTGCGAGGGCTGGAGCAGCTCTGCTCTGGAGCCAGGCTGAGAGAGCTGGGCTGGGGCAGCCTGGAGAAGAGAAGGCTCCTGAAGGGGAGACCTGAGAGCAGCTCCAGTGCCTGAAGGGGCTGCAGGAAAGCTGGAGAGGGGCTTGGGACAAGGGATGTAGGGACAGGCCAAGGGGAATGGCTTTAACCTGCCAGAGGGGAGACTGAGATGAGCTCTTAGGCAGAAGCTCTTCCCTGTGAGGGTGCTGAGGCGCTGGCACAGGGTGCCCAGAGAAGCTGTGGCTGCCCCATCCCTGGCAGTGTTCAAGGCCAGGTTGGACACAGGGGCTTGGAGCAAGCTGCTCTAGTGGAAGGGGTCCCTGCCCGTGGCAGGGATTGGAGCTGGATGGGCTTTAAGGTCCCTTCCAACACAAACCAGGCTGGGATCCTGTGATTTCAGGACCTCTGATCCCTCAAGAATTGGGGTAATGTATGTAACTGCTGGATCCATTGCCAGCAGCCTTACGATCACACTGGTGTGATGACTTTCTTGCAAGGAGCAGTGACTAAACTCACTGTGGCACTGGTAGCACCCATCGTGTCCCAGCCACTGAACCCCATGGGCTGCTGCCTCTTCACAGCCATGCAGCTCATATTTGGGTGCCACAGAGTGCAGCAGCACCGGGGTAACTGCTGCCGGCACAGCCTGTGGCTCATGTCACTGGTGGGTCAGGAGGGGTTTTGCTTTCACTGCTGACACACGGACTCTTGTCACTCTGGGGTTTTAAGTCCTTTGCCGTGTGTACACTGGTGTCTTTAGATGTCAGTGTGGTGCCTTTCTCTCTGCTTTCCTCT
This sequence comes from Pezoporus flaviventris, assembly GCF_033815535.1. Classification (NCBI taxonomy): domain Eukaryota; kingdom Metazoa; phylum Chordata; class Aves; order Psittaciformes; family Psittacidae; genus Pezoporus; species Pezoporus flaviventris. The sequence goes on along the minus strand of NW_026892607.1, from coordinate 3,365,754 downwards.
CGGCTGTAGCTTAAAGGCCCCTTTCAGGAGGAGAAACAAACAGAACTTGGCAGCGATGCAGATTTGGTGATGGGGGTGTGTGACTTTCTGGAGAAGCATTGGAGAAGGGGGGCAGTGTCAGAGCCATCCCCTCACAAAGAACAGGTTATCCCCTGTATATGCTGGGAAACTGAAAGGTCTGTTTGAAGACTTTCTATGGCTGGCAATTCCAGTGTGTGCGGTGAGGGCGATCCACATTCTTCTTCAGGGAAGGCTTTGCCTGGTTCTTTCTCCTTATGTTAAGGTTTGGGGTTTGTTTTATGTATATTTTACTGCCACAGAGACATGCCATGTATATGAAAGTGGATCTGAGAGATCCAGTTTGGAATGTGTAAGCAGTTGGTGGGGTCCTGTTCCAGGTGCACACGTAGACGTTTTATGGGATTTGCATATACCCAGTGTGATTTCTGTTTTCTTATTAACACAACAGTGTGGTTTATACTGTGCTGGGGTCATTCACACTAGCCAGGCCACCATTTCTCAGGTCTCTTCTCTATGGGAAATGCCTTATAAGAACCTTTCCTTGTGCCTTTGGGTGCTGTCAGTCATTGCTTGCACTCGAGCCTCATTTGCAGTTTCTGCTGCTGCTGGTCACAAAGTCCCAAGCAGAAACTGCTCTCTGTGCTATCAACTGTTGTGTGACTCCACCCTTGCCTGGGGGAATTTCCAGGCTAAACCCGTTCTTTGTGTATTTATGTTGATGGCAGAGCTGTCAGCCCTGTGTGCCTTGAATCCTGGATTCCATGGGTGCTGTCCTGCCCAGCCGCTGGGCTCCCCACTGCTGGCAGTGGGCTTTGTACTGCTGCTCTGTGCTGGTTTGCTCCAGTAAGGTGTGGGAAGTAAAGGAGGCACCTGCTGGAGCCCAGCCTGGTGAACACCCCAGAGCCTGCGGTTCTTCACTCACCCGCAGCCGCTGGAGAAGGAAGGGCAGTCATGTTTGTGTCTCTCTTTCCACGGTCTGAGGAGATGGAAGCTGAGGTTGGGGTTTCTATGGTGACACCAAGGCACAGACCCCAGCTCTGTGGATGCTGCGTCCAGCACCGCTGCACTGGCACTGTGGCATAGGGCTGATGCTGTGGCAGACTGCCCTGGTACACAGGAGATGCTGTCAGGTTACAGATGCCTTCTATTTAAAATTAGAGGGAAATTGGACTTGGAGTTAACATCAGATGTTGTCTTGTTCTCTCAGCGCAGCTGGGACCCTGAGAAAGTTCATTAACACATGGGAAAAGGCTGGAAAACTCTTTGCGGATGTCAAACCTGGAATCAATGTGTTGTTCAGGCTGAGAGGCTGAATCTGGGAAACTTTAGGAGCTGGAAGATGCTCTCAGCCTGCTTTCATCTGCACTGCACGAAGCTGCAAGAAATAATGGTTCTGCTCTGCTAAAACTTTCTAGGTTTTGGACTTTGCTGTAATTTCACTCGGGAATGTGAAATGTATAAAATATCTGAAGTGTGTTGTGACCAGTGCCTCTGGCTTGGGAATCCCTTTTGAAGGAGTTTCCCTTTTGAAGGAGCTGGAGTGGTTTGGATGCTTCTACAACATCTTTCTCTGCTTTGGAATGCTCACGTGTCTCTGTTACCCTGCTCTGAAATGGACCTGCTCAGCTCACCCCCATTGAGGCCTCTCCACACCATTTAAGAGCTGAGAAGTTGTGAGCGAGCCGAGCACTGAATTGTTACAGCAGAAAGCGGGCAGAGATGTGTTTGTAAGAGCTGAAGTGGGAAACTTCACAGCACTGGGTGGTCCTCAGGTTCACACTTCCACACGTGTCACAGCCTGGTGGTAACACACTCTGAGCAATAGCATCAAACAAGGGAGCGTGCAGCTAAACCTGACACTTTCCCTGTGCTGGCCGCATTCTGTGGTTCCTCTGGGGTTCTGGTCCTGCTCATGGGGATGGATGAGCTTTGAAGAGCAGAGCACAAAACTCCTGGGGCTGTGCCCTTGCCCAGCAAGTTCCTTACTGCTTGAGCCCAGACCCCCCCCTGTGCTGGGCTGCACCCCCAAAATGTGAGCAGCAGCTCAGGGAGGGGATCCTGCCCCTCTGCTGCATGAAGGGGAGACCCCCCTGCAGCCCTGATCCAGCTCTGGGGCAGCAGCAAAAGAGGGACATGGAGCTGTTGGAGCGAGGCCAGAGGAGGCCATGGAGATGCTGCGAGGGCTGCAGAGAAGCTGTGGTGCGAGGGTGCCCAGAGAAGCTGTGGCTGCCCCATCCCTGGCAGTGTTCAAGGCCAGGTTGGACACAGGGGCTTGGAGCAAGCTGCTCTAGTGGAAGGTGTCCCTGCCTGTGGCAGGGGTTGGAGCTGGGTGAGCTTTGAGGTTCCTGTGAGCCTTGCAGAGCATCAGCCTGTGTTGGATGCATCCCCTAACATATTTCTGATAACTCTGAGTCAATTCCGTATGGAAACTTTGGAAATTTGTTTTATTGGGGAAAATTATTTGACATGAATGGAGCACAGGCAGGTGCAAAGGCCAGCTGTGAAAATAAACAGTGTCCCATAATAAAACATGGCATTGTCCTTTCTCTAAGTGGAAATTGTGTCTTTAATCTTTCTCTTGAAAAAAGGAGCTGGAACAGGCATAAGAGACAGCCAGGTTCCTCAAGAACAGTCTAAGTGAGGGAACGAGAACATTTCTAATAGCCATGGGGAAAATCTTCATGTAATTGTTAGGGTTTCATCATAATGTTAATGATGAAATAACAATGATGGATAATGGGGAGGGCACTGCAGGCATGGAAACCCTGAAAAACACTGAGCAAAGGATGACTTCGGTGAAACTATCTATGTGGGTAGGGAAGAGAGAAGGTGAGACACAATTAGAAATGGGAAGATAGATAAACTCATTTCAGCACTAGCTTGACACTGTTTGAGTTCAGCTTGCACTGACCGGGTGGTTATAGCTTCCCTCGTGCCTGGACTGCCCCTGCCCCACTGGCGGAGCCAGGCTGGACCCAAGGGGATGCGCCTGGGACAACGTCAGGTTTGAGATGTGGGGCCTAAGGTTTCCCATATGGGAACCAGATCTTTCTAACCATGAGGAACATCCAACCCAGATAACTTCCGTGGCTCTTCCAGAGAAAGGAGGTGTCATTTAGGAGTATTGATGGGTGATATGCTGGAGATGGAATAAGTATGTTAAAAAGTGTAGACTAATACACCAGGATTGAATAGCTGTGAAAAGCAAAGCAGATCCATCAGAAGTGAAGAAGGGGAGAAATGAAACGATGCTGACGTGAAAGTCATGAAATAGCAGTGTTCTCTTTGAGATCTAGAGCAGACGGGGTTGGGGAATTTTAAAAGTTTTCCTAACAGCAGCACTTGACAAAGGGGATATGTGGGAAACACGATTTTGTTTCATCTGATATTCCTGCTGAGGCGCTGAGGGCATTACCACGTTACATTTCTGAACCTCACGGTAGCAGATCTTGAGAATTCGCAGGAAAAAGTGTTGGAGGCAGCAATGTGGAGGAAAATTAATGAGGAACCCGTATTTACAGTGGCAAAGAGGACAGGTCCCAAGCACGGGAAGCTGGTTTTGCTCTCAGGAGGCTGGGTAAATAATAGGAGATGGAGAACTCCAGCACACAGATGCCTGGCAGCACGGCTGTGGCTGGAGCATCCTCTGGTAGAGCTAAGCCTCCAGGAGAGAGCCCAGTGGTGCCAGTGTCCATGGGCACTGCTGTCCCCACTCTGCAGGAGCACTGGAATGGAGCCAGATCACACCAGGGTGTCCTGGGAAAATAAATATTTATGAGGAAAAGGCACAAATTGCCGCGTTATCCTGCAAATTGTCACAGAACTGGAACATATTGTGGAGGGAAAAGGTATTTTCTGACAAGAACCTTCAAGCACAAAGCTTCATTCTGTGCAATGCTCATCTTCAAAAACTAAGAATGGGGAAGGACTAATGGTCCAGGAGCCTGAGAATTCACACTTCCCGGAACAAAGAACAAAGATGTTAAACCTGTCTTCAAATGTCCCTGTTTTCTACAAAGGAGTGTAATTTTGCTTCTGTCATCATTTCAAGAAATACTTTCCCCACAATAGTTTCTTTCCAAAGTCAAAGAGTTGAAATCTTGCAAAAAAAAAAAAAAAGGAAGAAAAACCTCTCGCATTTTACGAAGAGAAAAACCAGCAAAAAACAGGCTCTTATTTTTGCTGGCAGAGGCAGAACTTGTGGGAAACAAGAAGAAAGAAGGAGAAGCAAACACGCTTCAATTAGAAAAACATTATTAGCTCACAAAGGAAGAGGCAAGACAGGGTTTCTTCCCCAGGGGAGCGATGGGGCTGCTGCTGCCACGTGTGGGTGATGCTCATCGGGAGGCCAGGGGAGCGGTGCTGAGTGCTCACGCAGTCATGGCTGGCTCAGCGTGGATGCTCTGGCTGTGTCCCAGCCGTGCCCAGCATCCTGCCCTGCTCAGCCGGGCTCTGTGCATGCAGCCGCTGCCCCAGGCTGGAGGACACGGCTCTGTCACCTGCTGTGAGCTGGGGAGGGGAAATGGTGACAGGAGCCTGGGATGCCCTTGTTGCTTTTCTTGGCCATTGCTGCAGCATCTGTGGCACTGAATCTGCTGCAGCTGTAGCCTGACTCATTGCTCACCCTGGAAATAGAATCCCAGCCTGGTTTGGATTGAAGGGACTTTAAAGCCCATCCAGCTCCAACCCCTGCCACGGGCAGGGACCCCTTCCACTAGAGCAGCTTGCTCCAAGCCCCTGTGTCCAACCTGGCCTTGAACACTGCCAGGGATGGGGCAGCCACAGCTTCTCTGGGCACCCTGTGCCAGCGCCTCAGCACCCTCACAGGGAAGACAACGAAGTTGTTTACCAGCAGTTGGGGTTTGCTTCCAAACGGCTTCCTTGTGCCCGGCAGCAGCAGGGAGCTGTGGTGGGGCAGAGCAGAGGAGTTTCCCTGCAGGACGTGCCTCTCATGTACACAAATGTATGAACTGTTAACCCATGTGGCATTGATATGTGGACAAAAGAAGGTGTCACTGGCAGGCAGAGCCCTGCTGATGGCTCAGTGTGTGTGTCCTGGTAGCATGTGGTGTGGAGTTACAGGGACTGAATGGAAATAGAGATGAATCACCAAAAGCTAGGGAAGAAATGAATCAAAGCTGTGCTTACTGCTCATGCCAGGGGCAAACCAAACGTGAGGAAGGTGTGCTGGCGGCATCACGCACTTGATGGGCACCAGAGATCTCACTTTCATGACTATCTCTTAATTTCCAGGCACATGTTGTGGGCATATAAATAAGTAATAATAACTCATTTGGAAATAGGGACTTGGGGAACAGCATTTCTAAAGCTGTAGCACTGTTATATGGAAAAAAAACATTCTGAGGGTACCAGCCTGACAAGGATCAGGCCTGGCAATGCCTGTGGCTATCGTGGTCTCCATGGCTTTTGAACTCTGTTATGAATGAGACTTCTGAACCAGGGAGGTCCCACTGAACACAACGAACACCAGAGCTTCTACCAGGGTGTCCTGCACAAGCACTGAGCTGCCAGAGTTTAGGCTGTTGCCACACAGTGTTAACTCATCCTTTTGGACAGTGGTACTTTCAGGAATGACACCAGTACAGTGTCCATCAGTCACTATCACATCACTATTAGAGCTGTCATCTCATGGAGGCAGCATGTGCAGGAGCATGTGAGGTGTCTGCTGTCAGTGCACCCCTGTGCTCAGGAATAAGGTGGGTTGGTGCTGGGTTGCAGAACCAGCTGAGAAGACACCAGCTCAAGAGGAACAAGCTGTTTCTGCTGTTGTACCATTGACATGTTGGGCTGCACAGGAGGGACATGAGATGCTCTGTGACTTGTTCCCTTCTGGTTTCCTTCCTCCCAGAGCACCTCCTTCCTCACAGGACAGTGTGCAGGGTCCTTTACCCTGTTGTGAGTCAGAAGCCCAAAGGACACGTGTGCTCCATACACTGAGTGGCTGGATAACAACAGCAATGCAGGTCACCCACTAATAGGTGGCTGCTGACTGCTATGAACAACCCGACGCAGCGTTGGTGACATCCTCCTTGTTTGTCTGTGGGGAGCTTTTGGGGAAGACACGGGCAGAAACTGAGGCTCATGGTCTAACAAACAGAGTTTTCCCTGTCCTTCCCAACATGAAGACTTCTGGCTTTTTACCCAGGCATTATTTTAACCAGTTCTGCATAGCTCCCCAACACCAGGAACGTCAAAGCTCAAAATAATTATGAAACGTAGTTGGAGTTCAATGTCCCTAATGCAGGCTGTGAACTTCCCAAACCCCACGATGAAGAAGTTGCAACGTTAGTGCCTGAGCCATTGCCAGGAGGGCAGCAAGGAGCTGGTCTGGAAGTTGGCGTTTGACCAGGAGTTCCCATCCTGTGTGTTGTTTTTGCAGGCACCAGGTCTCCAGTGTGAAAATGCCACAGTGCTGGGGCACGGAGATGAGTGAGAAGTGACAGGAACCCCTCTTGTCACAAACCTCTGCTCTTTATAGATGTCGTTTTTAGGATCTGACAGTTTGGGGATTGTAATAGGGTCTTTACAACCATTATGCTTCATATGGTAAATGTATGATTACATGCACCTAAGCTCCCTCCCTCCCTGTCTCCTATAACTGACCTGGCAGGTGAATTGCCATGCTCTTCCTGAGAAATGATTGATGGGCTTTTGCTCAGCTTTTAGAAATGGGAAAGTTCTGCAGGCGAGAGTGCTGGAGCTGGTTCCTGGCTAGACCATAAACAGGACTTTCTGTCTGCTGTCCCTGTGCTGGTATAAATTAATCACCAGCCTGTGGTGGGGAAATGTTCCCATTTGCTTGGCAGAAGAAGGATCCAGCCCTTCCTTCATGAATTCTTTATCACTAAAACTTATATATCATTTAAATTAATTACCAGTGCTGCATCTTACAAAGGCGAATGGGGCTTGTATGTCATGGCCAGTCCTTACACCTTTGAGAACCGGTGGCTGACAGCCAGGGGAGGAAATGAAGACACTTTCTGGGGTTCCAGTTGGGATCACTTGTTCTTCCTGAGCCTCTCCAGGAGCTCATCCAGCCGCGACGTGCTCAGCTCCTCGGCTGTAGGCGCCCCTCTGGGACCAGGTGGTTCTGAGTGCTGGGATGCCAGGCAGGAAACAAGGCAGGTCCCAGGTCGAGCTGGGATGTCGGAGGTGACTGGTACATGTAATGCAGGCAGAATCAGCCTGGGCACAGCAGCTGGGGGCTTTGTGAGCCTGCTGCCTTCTTTGCTGCTGTCAACCTCTGTGTTGTGAACTGAGCCTCGCTCCTCTGGGTTCTTCACTTTCCTGCCATAAGGTGGCCAGATTCCTGCTGAGTGCCGTTGACTTTGGTCATGGCAATGGAGGAAAGCACAGACACGGGCCACCGAGATTCACTTTCCCCATGCACCGTCCTAGCCTGGCATCACTTGTATTAGCTGCCCTAAGGATGGATTTGAGGTGATTTTTGCCTCACCATTTTGTCATCTTCTCAAAACCTCATCTCCACTCTGCAACTCACCGTGTTTGGATCCAGCTCCCAGCTCTGTAGTATGAGGACAGCTTCTAGCATGCAGGTAATCATCTCCCTCCTTTCCCCTCTTGCTTACTGTAGTGGGTGTTAAACTGCCAACTCAAGCTCCCTCTCTGTACACATATTTTCCATATAACAAGCTTTGTGGAGGGTAATTTATTTGATTTCAAAATGCTGCCACATTTATAGATGGGAAACTTTAAAGAAAATTAAACTCATTAAAAAAACCACCCAGAAATTGTTTTTGCAACAAAGCAATTAAGAAATCTCTGCTCTCCAGCACGGTGGGCAGCATCTGAAATAACACCCAGCCCAAATTACCTTTTGCTGCAAACAAAGTAAGAGCTATCTCCTGTGACTTAGTAAGAAATTGAGGGGTTTAGAATTAATGCAAAGATTTAGCAGCTTCCTCCTATACGTGTTGCTAAGCGTTTTGCTGGAATTGCCACAGAAAAAAAGCAAACAATTCAGAAGGAGCACATCCAGGAGAGGGTTTCTGCTTCCCCCCCCCAACTGAATTACTCTGCTTTACAGGATGCAGAAAGGAGCTGAGGATTTTATTTTCTTCCCCCAGCGCATGTGTATACAGAGGCTTGATGGGGCATTATTTTGTTTTATTTTCATTGTCTTAGCTTCAAACTACTCCTTAAAACCTCTGATGTTTCTATGGGAACAAAGGAATAATACAGATTCAATGGGCTGCAAAATATGGGGCCTGCCCTATGAATCCCAAGGAGCAGGTTTATTCATACCAATAGTCCCTCTGAGCACTGGAATGGCTCCCATAGATAAGAGCTTTCAGGATCAGCCGTGACATGAGAGCATGACTCCATGGATTTTCCGGATGGAAAGTAGGTGCTTCTGCGATGCTCATGAGCCAGAGAGGGAGGAGATGGTGAGGAGGGGCATGGGATGAGGTGGGTGAAGGGGCTGGAGGGATGCTGGTACCCAGGAGCACCGCTGACCTCCCATCCCCTACCCTGCTCCCTTCAGGGGTATGCCAGGAGCTGAGGGGCCCTGCTATGGCTACACCCCAGGATGGGCTGTGCCCATCTCCTCTGTTGTGCCCTGTATGGCCAAGGTGTCCCTGTTCAGAGTGGTGGGACCATCAGAGCATCATCCTGGCCACTAACAGTGAAGTTGGAGAGGCTTTTCCCAAGATGTTGAACATATCCTGTACAAGCCACAGGCACTTAGAGGAAATATGGATCTACTGAGGTTTGTCTATTGAATCACAGAATCATAGAACAGTTAGGGTTGGAAAGGACCTTAAGATCACCCAGTTCCAACCCCTCTGCCATGGGCAGGGACATCTCATACTAAACCATGGCACCCAAAACTCCATCCAACCTGGCCTTGAACAGTGCCAGGGATGAATCATTCACATTGGATCAAGCTGTTCCTGCCCCTCCTGAGAAGAACCTGATGGAGATCTCCTCTCATCATGGCAGAGACTCTGATGCTCCAGGAGGAGCTGGAAAAGGATGTAACACGCTCAGTTCCACTCTGATGTTCACTGCCATGTGTGCTGTCTGCATAATACACCAGTCTGCTCTTGCTCCTGTCAAGGGGACAGTGCTGCGTGGTCCCTGCCATCGCAGAGCAGCACCACAGTCCTGCAGTCTTCATCCATGCAGAAAACCTCTTCATTGAGCTCCATATGTCAAGTAAAGCAATTCCATGTGAAAGGGCGACAGGATCCAGAGCGGGCAGCAGGCAGCCGGGGCTGTGCAAGCCTTTGGAAGATGGCCAGTCCCGCAGGGTCCCTCCCGAGCTGCTTAATTGCATGAAATAAGATGAAGAGACAGGCTAATGAGAAACCCCATCTGCCAGCCAGCTAAAATTAAGGCTGCCTTCTTCAGCAAAATGTGCTCAGATATCTGTATTCTTTTAATATCTCTTCATATGGCCGGGCAGGTTTCAGAAATGCAGCGGGCCCTCTCTCAGCTCTGTTTTTTTTTCCTTTAGTTTCCCAAATTTGCCCCTGAACAGCAGGGTAAGTGGAAAAAATTGGCTGAAGGATTCTGTTTCAGCAGGAACTTATTTAAGAGAGCATCAGCTAATGAACGCCGCAGTCCAACCTGCTTATTATTACATTATGGGATTCAATGATTCATGATATCAAATCGGTTATGGATGTGGTCTAGCAGGTGGTCTCATGGCACTTTTAAACTTCCCAGAAGAAACTAGGACAGAAATGTGAAAGAATATTCTCAGAACAGCCCTAAGGGTGTTTATGGAGGGAGAAGACGTACATAAGGAAAGGGGTTTTATTTCACCCAGTCTGCCCTGTACTCCCATGCAACTTCTGTGCCCCGCAGTTTCTGGTCTGCTCAATTTACCTTCCTGATTGCTCTGCTGATGCTCAGGGGGAGACATTTCTTGCTGCAAGGGTTGGCAGCCCCACGCCTGTATCTTCAGGCTTCAGCGTGAGGTTGGAGATGCCAGCAGCATCCTCCTCCTGAGGGCCTGCACCAATGAGAACAGCAGCAGAAGGTGGGCAGAGGTGCTGGACCCTGGCATGGCACGTGCAGGAAAGATGCACACTGTGCCAAACTCGATGTGTTTAAACCAGGCTGGGTACCAACAACGCTGGGGACTGAACTCTGCTGGAGTTATCACTGCGCAGCGTCACTTGTCTTTCCATTAAAACCAAGCAGAGTGGCATCTTAATTTTCCTTTATCCATCCATCCATCCATTGTTGTGAATCAGAATCACTTCAGTAAGTCAGCAGAAGTTACAGCCATGTAAAATTGTGGACAAGAAAGGAGAATCTATAAAGCCTGAGAAACAAATAATTACCAAACCACTCGTAGCACTTGAACATCACCCAAGTACAAATTCTTAAAGCAAATTGCATGCTTCTTTGGAAAACATGTATTGGTTTTTACCGTGCCAATTGAGAAATAAGTGTCTAATAACTTTTTCATGGATTAAGACTGAGGAAAAATGTCTTTTTTCTCTCTCCATCACCTATTATTCAAACACAGTGGTATAAGTTAATCAATCTTGTGATAATAGCTCTCAGGATAACTACTTTATTGAAAGTCATCTTTCTGGGTTTTTCCATACAGTGAAGCAAAAAAGAGCCAGGTATGGCAAGAACAAAACTGCACTGAGCTCTTCTGAAATCGTGACTATTTTAGGGCTGGGGTCTGGGGTTTGGGTGACTCTCTTGAAGCATGCAAACCGCCTGCTCACTGGAAAGGTTTCTTTGCAAGAGATGAAGCCAGTTACAAACCACAGAGCTTCCAGCAATGGTTTTGTCAGCTCTGGTGAATGGCTGGAGAGGTGCGGGAGTGAGTGTGTGCACAGTGAATGGCTCATCTGCCTGCCCAGGAAGCAAAGACTTCCCTCAAACACTGTGTTTTGCTTTGTCCGGAAGCAGGATCAGAAGCAGGGGGAGCTTTAAGCCAGGGAGCACTGCTGATGCATTTGTGTCCTTCCCTTTTGCCGCAGGACAGGCCCGGACAAACAAACTCCCTCATAAATGCTAGTAAATGAAATTCACCTCCCAGGGGGTGTGCACAGGGCAGGGGGAGCCTGGCCCTTGGTGCTGCTGATGGGAGAAAGGCTGCAAATAAAGAAGACCCACTTAAAAACTGGAGCTGCGATTGAAGTGAAGAACACTGGTCCGGCAGAAGGAGCCTGCACGATATGATAAAAGCCTGTTTTTAAGGAGTTCTCATTTTGGTGAAAATTAGTTTTGAATCCTCATCAGCGTATTCAGGAGAAAAATATTACTCTAATGTCTATAGAACAGAGATAAAAAGGAGATCGACTGAAGGAGAAATAATGAATTTACACTTCCAACATTCATTCTGAGGTGCAGAATATACATTACATTATGACTGTATTAAACTTAAATAAATTTCATTGTGAAAACAAGATTAGAGAGCAGAGCAATTTGGAAACATCCAGTAATTATATGATTGCTTAAAATAAAGAGCTTTCAGGATGGCAGTACATGACTATACTTTCAGATAACCATATATAAAATATATATTAAAGTGATTGAAAGGACAGCATTGAATATACAGCAGCAGAAGGATTTGGGGTGTCCTTACCTCCTATGGCCCCTAGCTCTGCTGCAGTATACCATAGTGCCTGGGGCTTATGGGCTGTTTGCAGTCCTGCAGCCTCATGGAGACAGTGAGGATGAATCGCAGAACCCCAGCCTGGTTTGGGTTGGGTTGGAAGGGACCTCAAAGCTCCTCCAGCTCCAACCCCTGCCACGGGCAGGGACCCCTTCCACCAGAGCAGCTTGCTCCAAGCCCCTGTGTCCAACCTGGCCTTGAACACTGCCAGGGATGGGGCAGCCGCAGCTTCTCTGGGCACCCTGTGCCAGCGCCTCAGCACCCTCACAGGGAAGAGCTTCTGCCTAAGAGCTCAGCTCAGTCTACTGCTGCCCAGTTGCTCCAGGCTCAAATCACGGCGTCAGTTAAAGGGAGCATTTGGTTACATCCAGCTGCATGATTTATCTCACACAGGGTGATTTTAAAGGCATTTGTATTGCCGCCAGCTGTCCCACCCTGCTGTGCCTACTGGGGAGGGGTGCGTGCTTCTATACAGAGCTGCTGAAGAGGTCCCTGGCAGTAGTGAACCATCCCATGTATTGGGATAAAGAATGATCCATGGGAAAGTGTTTAGCATGGTGACAGATGCTGTGACTGCACACTCCACTGTGTGAGGAGCGAAGTGCTGTCTCTCTGAGCTCAGTACTCTCAGTGCTCGTACAGCACCCATCAATAATCTCTATTATAGCCGGGCCCATCCACCCACAGCAATAGAATCATAGAACAGAATAGAAGCATCTCAGTCACAGTAATGAGCATCCACAACTGTTCACGTTCAGATAATCCCACGATGCCCACACACCAGCCATTTTCCTCTCCCAAAATGTGCTGCTCTGCAAAATTAATTCACATTCTTGTTATGCAAAGTCACTCGTAGCAGTGTGCAGAAAGCTGTCTGCTTTCTGGCTTGGATCCTTGCTTATCAATAAATACTTGGAACCACGTGGCAAGACATCTTCCATAGGAAGGCACTGGTTAGATGTGTGTTGTGAATTAGTTAGCTAATTTTTAGTGCCTGTTTTATACAACCTGTGTATATAAGGCGGATGAAGATGAAACCTGTTGCTTCTTACAATATTGCTTCTGGATGTCCCCACTCTGTGGGACTCTCCATGCCCTGAGACATGCCCAAAAACTGTTTCTGCCCAGATCCTGTGAGGAGCTGTCACATATGAGCTGCTGCAAGCTTTTGTAATTAGCGTGCTTTTACATTGCCCAAGTACACCTCTAAAGATCCAGGTTTACTTATGTGCATCTTTCAAGTGCAGTAACTTCAGTGTGCTAAAGGCAGACCTCACTTAATGAAATGCAAATTGTTATTTCCTCCAGTTTTATTCAGGGAAATGCTGGTTGGGAACAGAGCAGAATTTGGCACTTCAGAGGAAGAGCAGGAAATCATTTAGAAAGAAGAAATATAAATGAACTGCACTTTAACAAAAAGTGAGCTACATCCTGCTTCAGTGAGATGTGGAAGGGCTGGATATTTGCATTAGGTACTGAGCTGCCTCAGGACCATGGGGAGACTAATTATGTATGATGTAGACACACTTCAAAGGGGAGCAGTCCTAGCATCCTCCTCCATATCCCCCTTCCAACAACCTGCTCTAGCGGAAGGGGTCCCTGCCCCTGGTGTTGGAACTGGATGAGCTTTAAGTCCCTCCCAACAGAAACCACTCTGGGATTCTCTATCACTTGTGAATCTATTCTGACTTCTTCTTTGTAGTTCCTTTTGCTCTGTGCTTCCCTTGCCTGAGGATGAGCAGAAGTGTAACAATACGATGCTGGAGTAAATTGCCAGGGCAACATTATCTGAATTCCTCTGGCTTAGGAGTTTGAAGCCGATCAAAGCCTTTAAAGATATGTTCTGGGGACAGTCTATAACGAAGTTTGGAAGCTGAGTTCTAGGCATTTCATAGAGAAACCCTGTGCTCCAGCAGGATGGGTGCAGGAGGCGTGGAGCAATGCACAAAGCAGAACCCACCACTGTGGGGAGGCTCTGCTCTGACCTACTTACAGCTCCTCCAGCACGAGGCTTGGTGCAGGAGTTGTGCCCTGCCAAAGAGTGAAATTCCATGACAGCAGAGCATGGATCTTACGCTCTCACTGAATAAGTTAACTGCGACAAATGAAATCCACCTTCCTTTCCCGAAAGTCTGCAGTGGAGAGAGTGAGTGGTGCAAGAGAGAGGGGAGAGGGAAACTGGGGTCTGAGAAAGCAGCAGCCTTCAGCTGAGGAGTTCAAAGTGTGCAGCGTAGGTTATTTTTGCAGCCTGTTTCCATTTCCAGAGCCTTTGACTCAGTTACTGGTACGCTGATGCTTGCATTGGGAGAGTTTCAAAAGTCACTTTGAGACAGTTTTGGCCACACCACCTTCAGGTGTTCTGTTTCACTGCCAGCTCCAGAGAACGGCACAAGAGACAACAGGCCCTGCGAGCAGCACTACCAGCAAAATGAATTCTGGCATTCAAGGAGTCAAAACCGAAGGCAGCTCACTCCTGCCTTTCCACACCAAAGCAGTGTGCATGTCTTTATGTACATATGAAGGCATAATGGTAAAGAACTTTATCTGATGACAGTAGATCAGAGAAATTGAATGGTTTTGAGTATCTGATGTGCATGGGATGATGTAGGTCGGTTATCCAGGAAAGCGAAGCATCCTGCTTCCCAAGAGCCAGGGTCCAAGGCAGGGGTTGGCAGGATGGGAAGGAGCATCAGAGCAGTGCTTGGTCACCAACAAGTGACCCAACTCCAATAGCTCCATGCCTCCTGAAAGCTTGAGCATGGTCTCACATTAAGCTTGGGCTCAAGAGAGTTTTTCCAGTCTCGTCCTAAGGGAGCGAGGTAAGTTTGGGTGACAGCACAGAAGTCTTATGAAAAATCCCATTTATTCTTTGGGGTACTTAATGCAAAATGCTTAAAGAGCCCATTACCCCAAAGGCACTTATGAAACGTGTTCATGCCATGATGAACAAAGACAGGAGATTGTCAAAATTACCTGAGAGCGTGAACCCTGTGAAAGTGCCACCGAGGTGGAAGCGAGCTCTGCCTGTGGGGACCGCTTCAGCAGCTCTCAAAAGGCTCCTGCTGCATCAGCTCAGCAGTGGACAATATTTATGACATTGCTCTGTATCTTTCTTATTCTTCTAGATAAGCTTATTACTTTAGACTGACACCTGCAGTAAAGCCCCAAAATCACTGCAGCAGCTCTATTTATTACCACTGGCTATCACCAAACCACCTGCTGGAGGCATTGATTTGCCATCTCAAAAGGCACCAATTGTGGATTGACTGGTTTGTAATTCCCTCGGTCCCTCACTTTAAAGCTAAATACACTAGTTCCTTTCCCAGCCCACTGGGATATCCATGAGCTCTTGAAGATAATCAGGAACGTACGTGATTGCTTCCCGCGTTCCCAGGTTTGCCTGGGTAAATGTCAGCAGCCTTCCTGCCTTTCATTAACATCTCATCCATTTAAATACTCATTGATATTTTATCTCCCTACTTCGACAGGGGTTCTTACCATCTCTGAAGATGGGACTGGCCACCAGCAGAGCTGGTGGCTAAAGTCAGGTAAAACCACACGTACACAAAGATATCCCCTCACTGTTGCTGACATTCACCCTTTTGTATGGTAAATGGGTGTCATCAAACCTTTTGTCTGATACAGAGGTGCTGCTTTATTTCTGATGAGAGATGAAAGGTCACTGGTATCACATCATGTAAGCTCAGCTACGTTTTTAGTTCCCTGAATTATACAAATATATTTTCCAATCTCAACAACTCTTTAGTTAATATAAAACATGATCTTTAAGGCAGCACTTCCCAAACATTCACCATGATGTTACTCAGTTTCAGCCACCCCGCCTATGGCTGGTGAGGAATTCATGTCCAGCCATGATTCCAGACCTTTTTTTCCCTTGCATTACACACTAAGTTAGGAAGTCACCGGTGTGCCTTGCAGCACACAAAATAAAGCTGTAGGTGCTTATGGGTTTGAAGCCATATTTACTTGTCTGGTTATTGAGTCTTTTCTTACTCAGGAAACAGTAAGGAACAGCACTATTTTGTTGCTAAACAGACAATGTGTTTTGGATGTTGGGCTGTGTTTGCAGTGCTGTTAGGAAGAAATAGTTCTCTGACAGTTGTATTAAGTGCAGCCCCACTAGGGTTTGAACATTGTAGGGTTGGGTGGAAGAAAAGGGGTAGGTGAGCATAAAAGGTCAAATTTACCACACATATTCAATGTCCAGATTCTGCTTCAGTTTGTACAGGGAGCTTTGGTATTTGTTTTCCTGCAATCGTCTGATTTTTCTCTTTTTTTAAGCCAGCTAACACTAAGGGATGAAAACCTTTCCCATCATTCAGTTCACATTGCTTTTTATATTTACTGGACACTTACAATACACCAAGTATTGAGCTGTCTCTATACAAACAGGCTCTGTCTCTTCACAAACAGTGGGATTTGGAACCCCAGACTCCATGTCCACAAGCAGCATCCAGCACTGCTGTACCCTAGCACTGCGTATACAGTTAGGATGTGACACTGTGTGCTTTTGCTTCATTCTTATTGATGTTTTAATTACCAAGGCTCACTAACGTAAGAGCTGCAGGAGGGAGGGCAGTGTCACGGGTCTTGGGTCTCCAGATCATTTTTATTTAACCTGGCATTATCTGTGAGAATGCAAATGGCCACAGCTCAGATCAAAGCTTTACAAAGCATTTGTCTTTCCTCTCCCTGAGAATTGAAAAGATAAGGAAATGCTTTCTTTTAAGAGGCTGAGAACAGTCATTTCCCCCTCTGCTCCTTGCCCCGTGTGGGGCTGCTAATATCAAAGGAGGAAAGAATAATCCATAAATGCCAGTGGACACGACTGACGAGCATCAGTTTGAGGTGGTGTACCCAGTTTTCTGTTTCATTACAGCACTCTGACCACTACACCTCCATTGCAGTTACCATCTCAAACTTTCAAACCCTGTAGGTGCTATTACAGATGCGACTTGTTTGTATTTAGATGGGTACCACATGTCTTATTGATTTGATAGTGTAGCTGTTTCCAATAAATCGCATTTATTCAGACAAAAATAGGGAAATAAATGTCAATAGCTGTCAGTGGGAGTGCTGGCAGGAAGAAAACAACCTTAAAAGTGCACACTTCAAGAGCCTGAGCAAGCCTTGTCTGGAAATGGAGTGGGAGCCCTGTGTCATTCCAGTGCTCCTTTTAACACTGCTACAGCAACAGGCAGTGATTACTTTTGGCATTTTCCTGTGTAGTGATGTACTGGTGATAAAACAGTGAGGCAAATTTCTTGTGAGGTTTTCTGCTCCTTTGGCAGAGATTGTTAAAGCACCAAAGAGCTTTTGCTGCTTTTCCTTCAAGAGGACAAACAAGAGGGATGAAAAACCTCGCCTTTTTGACTAGGGAGTGTGTTCTTGGCTTATTTGACCAGCACAAAACCAGAAGCCTGTGCAGCAACTTTAGCTTCAGGACATGTAAAGGATAATAAATTTGAAAATGGGTCACACATAATGAATATGGAAAAGAGAACCACCACCATCAAACCCTAAAAAGCCATTATCCACACTCTTCACAAAGAGAAGTAACAAGCGGTATCTAATCACACTGCACTGAGATTTGCAGCAATTAGCACTCACCATTTTTCATCTTTTCTGTCAAATTTGCTCTCTGTTGCATGGATTTTCACTGCTTAAATGTGGTGTCTTTTACCCTCATCTCCCATGTCCAAAGCTCTGTTTTTTTCCACTGGAGTTAATCTGGATTTATGATCCTGTATCTGAAAAGCAAATAGGTGATAGATCTTATTTATTATTAAGGATACAGTATGATCTTTTGAGGTGAAAAATGATAAATAGTCGACACATCTAACACATCAGCAGTGCTTGCACCAGAATCCGGCTGGAAGAGCTCTTCCCGTTCCAGCCAAGAGGCAGGAATGCCGGTACTGTACCTGCAGATTCTGACCATCAGCCTCCCAGGCAGAGTGAGTGCTCCTAAGTCTCCTCTGGCAAATGAACAAATGAAGCAGCTAATTCAGAGGATGATTTCAAAGGAACTTCTGCACTCAGGAGACGTGACCCCAGACAGCACAGAGAGCGGAGAGAGGTGAGAGGCACTGATTCACTGCGAGTTATCCACATGTACACTGTGCTAACAAAAATAACAGCTTTCATCCCAGTTAAGATGTAATAAGGGCGGTAGCAGCTCTGCAGCCTCATTTCTTTGTCACAGACCACGGAGCTTTACCCAGGCCACTTCCTGTACCTTTGATGTACAATGTTTTCCATGTTCCCCGACACAGAGCACTGGAGAAGGAATGGAGAACTGCAAGGCTCTCCAGGTGTACAACCAATAGGGCTGTTTGCTGTGCTAGTCCTTATTGGATTAACTAAAACCTTGTGCTGATTTCGTTTTCCACTTGGATTTCTCGTATGCACTAGTTGCCGAATGCGTAGTTACTCCAAATAGTGTCAGAAAGGGAAAGCAGGAGCTTAGGTCTCTGCTGGCAATTTTTCTAAGCTTTGCTTGAAACAACCAAATATAGCAATAGAAATTTACTTAAATGCTGTCCTCCACAGTGAAATTTCAAGTGTGACCAACAGTGATTTGGGATATGACTTGCTTTTCTGCATCATATCCTTGCTGCTTCAAAAGCAGCAGCAACTGGAAAGCAAGCTGTGTTGGGCTGGAGTGCCTGAAGTAGTTTGTTCTCTTGCCTGGCATGTGACAAAATGAAATCAAACTCAGGAAACTATTTAAGTTCCTATTATGATACATTTTAGAGTATCCCTCAAGCCTTTAAACATTCCCCGAGAGCAGCGCTGCTCTACTGCCTGTAAGGCCACAGCAGAGTCTTCCTTGGCAAGATTCCCTCTGATGCTGGCACTCACAGCAGGAGCAGGGCAAGTCCTGCTGCTCACTCATGTGGGTGGGCTCAAGCATTAAATACCCCGGACCAAAAAATCTCAGGCCTTAAGGGTGCAGCCACACGCAAGCTTGCTTTCTTTCAGAAATGCAATGAGAATTCTACCTTATTATTGTTTTATTACTAATAATTAAATGTATCATTGCTGTTATTACTGCTTTCTATAAAAAGCAAGTATCCCCCATGGTAAAGAGCACAAACATTTTTTCCCTTGAACTCCCATAACAGCATTGCTGCATTTCACTTAGCCCATGATGGACAGTGCTGTTCCCAGACCCTGTGCTTTCCATGCTTCTGTGTTCAGCTGAGTCCAACAAAGGACAGAAAAACCTAAGGCCAATGTGCTCCCAGCCCCAAAGCACCAGGCTCCAGAGCAGGCGATTGAAATGGTAACAGCTCTGCACCCAGACAGACACATGTTCTCATTCAGACCAGCAAAACGTCCTGGTTTGGTTTGGTCAGGTGCTGTAGTTGTAGAAGTAGCAGGTAAATTAAGCATAAAATGCAGAGATATGAAGGAAAGCCTTTATGTTGGAGAAATACTATGAGAAGTGATCTTCTTGAAGGGCAGTCTGGATTTGGATTTTTTTACTAGAGTATTTGCCATTAACTTTATCCCATGTGGCCAATTACTGTCCTTTTTATGCGCTTTTATTGTGAGATTCAGAGAACACTCTGCAAACAAACCCCTTCTGATGTCCCTCAGCAATTATTCCTGTGATCAGACTCCTTCCTGTTCTCCCTGTTTGCAGAAGCTCAAGGAGGCAGAGCCGCTGCTCCCGGAGCATCCCCAGCCGCTGCTCCTGCTATTGCACATCCCTGGGCTGCAGCGCCGGTGCTGTACAACACCCTCTGGAGGAGCTGCTGTCTCCTGGGGCAGCCCTGGGCAGCAGCTCTGCTCAGATTGACCTTGTTCTGAAGGGAGCAGGAGCCCACCGTTTGCACTAGATAAGGCCATTGCTTGCAAGTAGATAAGCCCAACCTGAGGCTGGTCCAGCTGGAGGGTGTTGACCTCAGCCCAGGGCCAGTCAATTGGCTCAGACTGGGGCTATAAAAGTGTTTTTCAGTAGCTCTCTTCCCCTACTGCTGTCATCTAGAGCTGGGTCAGTCCTGGCTGGAGAGTCAAGGTATGTGCACATCCTCCCTCCATCAGTTGGTCTCAACTCAGTGGTGGGTGCTGGTGCAGTTGTAAGGACTAAGCAAGTTCTTTGTTTGGGGGCAATGCACTATGGAGAAAGGACAATTTGTAAGGCTCATAAAGGCTTGTCTGATGCTTAGTAAATTAAAAAACCACCAGCCTTTTACTTAGTGCAATCTTGCCCTTTCTGCTTGGATTTGCTGCTGCTTTATCTGTAAGTTGCTGTTTGCGTGGGCATCTGGCTGAGCAGCGCTCTGAAACAGTGCATGCACCTTCATCTGGGGCAAGCCACCGTGTTCTCATGCACTTGTTGGACCTCAGAGAGATGGGGGATGCTGGGTGGTAGAGGGGAGGAAATAAAAAGCTAAGTGTGCTCTCAGCAAAGGTATTCATCTTCAAGGCACCGTGTATTTGTGCTGGGTAAGTAGCTATTATGTGCTAGTCATCATTACATTACAAAGCCCTTGCAGCAGCTTCATTATTGCTTTTTATTCTGCTGATTGCACATTAGCTGTCTCTGTTGAACCACCTGGATGTCTGGGTGCTGGCTCATCCTGCCTGCCTGGCTTAGAGGGAAGGGTGCCAGCATCCCCAGTGCAGGCTCCTGACCATGATAGACACATTCAATAAAGCGGCCCAGCCTGCTCAGATGACCTCCTTGCCCCGGTGTGCTCGATAATGAAGTTAAACCACAGCACATCTACATCCAAGAAACCATTTTATGGGAACTTGGTGGTGTTCTGCTCTTCCACAGACAAGGAGGAGGAGCCTCATGCTCGGGATGCTCTCACAGCTGGGGCAGCTCACTGGGTGATCCTCACTTGTGATGATGATCGCTGTTATCAGAGGGGTATCTCGCTGTTACCAGTGCATCCTGTACCAACCCCAAAGGCTGCACAAAATGAGCCACACAAGGGCTGTGAGATACTTGTGTTAGAGAACACTTAGCTGCAATTTACATTCTTGTGGAAAGCTAAACTGCAAAAGGAGAACACCTCGCTGTAAGTGACGTGGCTCAAGGGCTGCTTTGGCAAACCCGCTCTGACCTCGTTCTACTCTATATTCATGTATGGGTTTTTTTTTGATTCCAAAGTTTGACCTCGGTGGCAATGCATTGCACATAAATACCGCATAAAGGCGAATGCATATACATAAAGACAGACACAAAATGCTGCAGCTGTTTGTTAGTCTGCTTTAGCTTTTGACACACAGTGTTTATCCACTGCTATTCTTATCTTTTGGGTTGTATTAGCAAAAAAAAGGAAGACTTTTTGTTTTTGTTAACCTCCCATAGAGGTAAAAAAGGAGTGTCCAGCCGCAAAACCAGCCACAAACCCCACAAAAA
Organism: Pezoporus flaviventris; assembly: GCF_033815535.1. Classification (NCBI taxonomy): domain Eukaryota; kingdom Metazoa; phylum Chordata; class Aves; order Psittaciformes; family Psittacidae; genus Pezoporus; species Pezoporus flaviventris. The sequence continues at coordinate 3,344,698 of NW_026892607.1, read as the reverse complement.
CCCCAGCCCTGTGCATCACCATAGTTACCTGACAAACCCCCTCATTTGCTCAGCCAGACTCAGTTCCTAATGAGGTGACGATGTATGGAGTTACCTTGTGTTTTTAATATGCACTTGTGAGTTATTCATGTTCAAAACAAAAAGTACGAGGAATGATAAAATATACGCATGAAGAATTGTTTGCTATGAAATATTCTGCTTTTAAGAGGTACGCCTGTGATTGCAGGTTTACAGAATGCAGGAGCTCTGTTATGTACAATAGTAAATGGAATTTAAAAGTGAACCAGAAGCAGACGTGTCTTTTGCAGTCTATTGTTTTAAAATGATCAATTACTGAACCACACTTCAGATTTCTTATCTTATTGTTGTCTTCAAAAGCTCTTGGACTGGGGAAGATAACCCTGCATCCTCCAGGTGGCTTTACCGAAGGGCAGGGAATGTCCCTGCCCAGACCGTTTTTGGGGATTCCATTCAAGAAATGGGGAAATGAACGTATTTAGGAAGGGAGCCCAGTGGAAGGAGCTGAAAGCTTTTCAGTCTGGGGGGTTTTGTCTGTTACCAGCAGCATCTTTAAAGCAGCCAAAGCTCTGACCCATTGCCCGCAGAGCAAGTGAGAGAGTAGGCTGCCTTCACCCCAAAGGGATGCAGGCTGCTGCCTGGGTAAGCAGGAGTGCAGATGTATCTGCACAGGTCACTTACACAGCTGACCTGGGCAGAGCTTGTCCTTGCCTGATCACGCACTTCCTGCATGACCCCCTGGTTTACTCCAACTGTCCAAAAATGAATTTTAGGAATTTTTGGCACAGGCAAATTATCAATGCATCTTTCCATCAGCTCGCAAGCACCACAGCCTCTGTCCGGAAGCTTCTTTGTCTGTAGTTTTTCACCTTGGGAAAGATGAAACCTCAGCTCTTGTTGCCTTATAAATAAATTCAAAGTGATTTTACATAATGATGCTAAAAATCTGGCTATAAGGCATTCTGTGGGGCAGTGGTGTGCAGAAATCGGAGTGTAGAGACCCTGGAGGCTGCACCAGTGAGGAGGAGCTTCTGAGGGTGATGCTCCCCACCTCCCCAGGAGTACAAACCTGGGGTGGGCTCTGCTCCAGATCCTGCTGGCCATGGGAGACCTTGAACCCCATGGTTCTGATTTCAGGCTCCTGGGGCAGGGCAGGGCAGTGTGCGGGTGCCCAGCTCTGAGCATTTATTAAGGTCCTTGGTGTGAGGTCCTGTCCCCTTTGTCCAGACCCACCACTGGAAAGTGTGCTTGGGCCTTTGTAATGCACAGACAGCTCCAGCATCACAACGGGCCTCTCGCACAGATGTTTCACATGTATTGGTTTGAAGTTCAGCTTTGAAGCGTAGCCATGTAACAAAGCCGAGTTCTTATTTGTGTATCACAAACCTGCTGCAGGCCTGGGGCATTCACTCTGCTTCAGGAAAACAGAAACAACTGCAAGACCACAGATGTCTAAAGAATTGAGACATTTGGATTTCCCTGAGCTGAACCCGAAATCTCAGTGCTGAGATTGGCTGCTGAAGTGCCAAATGCAGGAGGAATCATGGAATGGTTCGGGTTGGCAGGGATCTTAAAGCTTACTCAGTTCCAAATCCCATCCTTCCACTTCCCACTAGAGCAGCTTGCTCCAAGCCCCATCCAACGTGGCCTTGAACACTGCCAGGGATGGGGCAGCCACAGCTTCTCTGGAAAGGTTTGTGGAGATGAGCAAACCCAGAAGCTTAAGGCAAATAATTCAGGGTGAGTGTAACTTGTATTCCCTTTGTGAGGATGTTTCCTGGGACTGTAGGCCCATGGAGAGGATGTTCATGGATGAAGGGAATACTGCAAAGCAGAATGTCTTTGGAGGTTCCTGGGTGAGTACCTGGAATCATCACGGCTCCCTAGATCCCTGGCAGAGAAATCCTGGGTAACATAAAAAACCCTGTAGAGGAAGATGACTGCATCCTTCCTTACGGAAGAAGAGGATGTGCATTTCCATGCAGACACACAGAACTGGTCCTGCTGGAGAGCTTGTGCAGGCAGATAGAGAAACCATTCTTGATTCAAGTGTTTTCAGAAGGATGCCTCCAGAGCATAGTGAATCCACAGGGAGCCTCTGCAGTCTTGTCCCTGCGATGCTCCTGAGGACTCGTACCAGAAGCACGTCTTCCAAAGATCAAGTTCTATTTCCCAGCAAAAGCTGTCCCATCTGCCACATCAAATGTTACAACAGCTCTATTGTGACTGTGAGCATCACTCTACATGCCCAGAATCCTGTTGTGAACCTCCTCTGCTTGATCTTTGGGCATGAGAGGATGTGCTGCCGCTTTGGTCTCCATCAGCATCCCTGCTGCTGGCTCCCTGGTGCCGAGATATCGCGTGCGTTTTGTTGCTCAGGGCCTGGGATTGTGCTGCCTTCGCTCCCTGCTATGGGAGCATAAAAGCACTTGTTCTTCCTGCGCACACATCTGAAACCTGGGAGAAAGGGTAAATGCTCATCGCTTACACAGTTTATATTCCAGGCACTCAATGTCTGCCTTTAATCTCACAGCTTTGCTTGGATCTTGCCCTAAAAAAGAAATCCCAGCTCTGATGTACCCACTGCTGGGAGGCTGGGGGCTGGCTTGGCAAGTTGCATATCAGTGATCAACCAGAAGTGCTGTGTGTGACCAGTGACATCAGCCTTCACCTCACTGCCTCCTTCACCCCTTTCTGCACGCCCCATGGCCCTTTTGGTGCTGCCCTGCAGACCATGGCTGTCTATAGGTGAGAAATAAACCTATGGGAGGGGATTTCTTAACTGTGCTGGAATCACCTCTGATGCCCTCTGTGTTGTGGGACCAGCCCAGCCCCATCAGCATCCCCAGGGAGACCCACAGCCTGGGGCATACCATGGCAGAAATAGAATCATAGCACAGTGTGGGGCTGGAAGTGATCCTTATGGGTCATGCAGTCCAGCCCCCAGATAATAAACAAAGAGTTGATGGTTCCATTTCTTTGCTGAGCTAGAGGGGATGGATGATGCTGTGGTGCACTTGGCTGGTGGCATTGCTACTCCCATCCCGGAAGAGGCTCCCAGGAAGCACACTTTGGGGTGGTGTAGAGCACCCCAGTCAGACATAACTCCATGGGCTGTTGAAGCAGTGATTTGGAAGCCTGCAGCTGCGTTCAGGCAGGACCGGTATGAGGAGCACCACGGCTGTGGCTGGGTGGCTGGGAAGTGGCTGGCCAGGAGAGGAGCAGTGTTGGGCTGGGGTTCCTGTGGAGCATCTCCCCGGGCTTCCCACCAGCCCTGCTCTGCTCCTGGGTCCCAGTTTTCCCATGTCAACCTCTTCGCATTTATTTTTAATTACCAGTGCTCAGAGCATGCTGCACCTTAGCTCCCTGCAAAAGGTAATTATCAATGGGAGGCTGGTTCAGTTATCAGCATTCAAAACTAAAAGCTATCTGAAATGTCTAAATATTGACTCTAGCTTCCACCTGTGACACCAGGAATCCTGCTCTCCCGCCTCCAAGCAGCGCACTGTGATTTAAGGCTCATATACAGCACGAATCTGGTAATTAAAAATGGGATTGCTGGTGGAGCTTTTGTAACTGAGAAATAAGTAAAAGGATCTAAAAATCAGACTGAAGCTGTTCCATTATTTTCCTTCTTATGTTGGTGCTGGAAACCTGGCAAGACATTAAAGGCAACAGGATGCTGTAGCACAGCCAGGATCTATTGCTGCTTGCATCTGAAAAACAAAGTGTACATTAGAAAGTTTTAATTGCATTCTAGAAAAACGATTCTTTGGGTAGTGTGAAGAAGATGTTCATGGCTCAGATGTTGCCTTTAACCTTTTCCCGTTTTACTTCATGTTTCTATAGCTGGTGGTGGCACAAATACCCCATCAACTGAAAGAGGAGTATGTAAATCTTGTGCTGATCAATACTTTTACTGGAACAAAAATCATTAAAGCTTACAATCGGCTAAAGAAGTTAAATCTGATCCCTTTAATTTGCTAGAAACCTTTCCCCTGCTTTGTGCAGGCCCCTCTTCCTTGTGTTCCAGTAAAGACTGATCAGCTCCGGGCACCTCCACGCAGGGTAATGGTTCCCCTAACACACCACCTGTAGCGGGATGAGGTGCTGTACAGAACTCACGTAACCTTATGTAACCTCTCGAACCCAAGCACTGAGGTCTCTGTGCTCTTCCCTTCAGGACGGTAGGAGCATCTTTCCTGGTGTTATCTCACCATCAGTGTGACCTTCCAAATAAATTCATAGCGGGTGGGAAGTCAAGAAGCCAAGTGATGGGAACCTCTCTTCATGATTTATTCATTGTTTAACACAAGCATCCCGCAGAATGGCTACAGGTTTCATTAAACATTTGTGCCTCAGCTAGATGTGAGCCGTCGCACGCCACATTCATGGAAGGAGTGGGAATGGAGTGGGGAGGCATACGGATAATTTTGCAGATGCATTTCTCTGGCTGCTGCATATCCAGTATGTTCCCCCAGCTCCCTTGTATCATCTACAAGGGTGATTCTGGACCACTTCCACCAGCTCCACCTTTCCCCTGTTTACTCTCAGTGCTCTTTGCACTCTAAAAGTACACATAATTTCATGCTCAACAACTGCAGATGCTAGCAGTGATTTATAATAGATGTACATAATGATGAGATGCTCTCAGGGCACTGCCTGGGAAAGCTTTCCAGCTGTGAGCTCCCGTCCACCCTCACGTAGGCTGGAGTTTGGTTAATCTCTGCCAGTAGCACAGCATGGCAACAGCAGTGAGCTCCTTCCTTAAGGCACAGCTACTGCTCACCGCAGGCTCCACCACTGAGCCTTGGAAAGAAGTTAGAGTGAATGAGCATGAAGTGCTCCTGCCAAGTCAACACTGACATTTCGCTTTGCCATTGTGCAGGGACTCACAGTGGCTTTGGTTGCTGGTGTCAGGACTTTTCTAGAAACTGGAGTGAAGTTTCTGCAGGTTGTGGCTCTTCTGTTGACCTCTCGTGTCTGTGCAAGCTGTCTTTCCTGTGCCAAGTACAAGAGGGCAATTACACCTCTGTGCAAATCGGGGTCTCAACAGCTTATGTACTGTTCTTACAGACCAAGGGTTGTGTAGAGCAGGAAGGAAAAGTCTCAGCAGCTTCAAGCTTCCCAGTCATTCTTTCAAAACCTGATGAGGCCAAATGGGTTCTCTTATAAAACACTTGATTAAGAATTAAACAAGTAAAAATTATTTACTTCAGAGAAGTGGAGATGTGAATGAAATGAAAGAAGGTTCTTGCCAACACTTGGCTTGGGAACTGAATTCAGCAGAAACACGTTTCTGCAACACAAGAATGAGTTGACAAATCTGCTGCTGTGCTCAGTGACAGTGAGTGCTGTGGGTGTCAGTTTGGAGAGTGCAGGGGTTATTAATGCAAAGCCTGGCAGCTCCAGGGTCAAATCCACATTGTTTTCAAATTTTCAACTTGCTTTCAGTTTGAATAAACTTATATAATAGAGTTTGGGAACGGTTTTGGCTCCTGCTACCCGTGGTCTGCCACAGAATGCATCCATGGCTGTGACACAGCTTTGTCCACAGAGCAAGCCTCAGAAGCTGAGTGAGATGCCATTGCCAGATGTACTGAAGACCAGCAGTGGCAGGAACCTGCTGTGCTCAGGCTTTCTGGGGTGAAGTGTGGTGGGGCTGAGGCACAAAAATGGCTTTTCCATAGACCCCTAAGACACCCTAAACCAGTGTGTGGCTGCTCAGATGGCTTCAGTGCCTCTGAATCTGCTGCAGGAACTGGCTTCTCTGAGACCTGCTGGGCTGGGGGCTTGCTCTGGGTTGCTCCTTGGGATCAACTCCAATGGCCCCCATGGCTCCTTCCTCCTCCTCAGCTCCTGCTGCCACTTGCAGCAGCTTGACAATGAAGAGAATTACTCAGCCACATAGAAATGCTGGTAAAAATGTCACACACTGGAAAATTCATGTTATCAATCAGTTGCATAAAGCTTTGTGTTGGAAATGCAGTGAAATGTCTGTAGCCCCATTGCTGTGGGTTGTCTTCTGCATGATTAGGGGTGTAGGAAGATGTGTAGCAAGTATGAAATCTGTTTCCAAACAAGGAGAGAATGAAACTTCAGTGTGCTCTCAACAGGTTTATGGAAAATTAAGAGTTCTGAGAGTTAAAAACCTTCATCAATTGCATCTACCTCTCCATGCCATTATCTGCAGTAGTATGGGCATACACAGACCATGATCTTCTGTATAGCACAAGCAAATTGCTGAGGCTTGATACTCCAGCATCTCTTACTGTTTATTTCTCTTTGTCCCTCATTTGTGTGGGGAGACGGTTTGCTGCTCCCTCTTGAAACTCAATTAGATGTGCTTGTAACAAGGTTAACTGGGTGCGTTTGTGTGTCTGCATCCCGGCATTCCTGAGTGGTCAAATCCCAACAGTTTCTGGGTGTTGAGTAAGTGAGGGAAATAAACAGCCATTGTGTGAGGCATAAGATGACTGGATCTAAGTGTTCTTACCTGTCCTGTCATTCTTCACTCGCTAATAGTGCAACGTATGTAAGAGTCCTGAAGAGACTTAACTAAGATTTCTTTTTTTTAGTATGTTGCTATGAGAGGCACTTAAATCACTTTTTTCTTTCTTTACAAAGAGCGATGTGGAAGGATTTTATTAGAATTGCAATCAATAGCGCTGTGGGAAAGGCAGATTGGCTTTTGAGTCCAGGGTTCATTAGCTGAACCCTCAAAGAGATGGTGCCCTCGGTATAAAGAACCTGCACAGAGAAGCTGCAGCATCCCAGCTCCCTCAGAGTCAGAATCTTTCCAGAACTCAGTGCCGGGTCTCCTCATGTGCGCGGACACATTCTACAACGCAGGCTGCATATACCACAGCTGTGCAGCATCATCCTCACGCTGTCGGCAGTACGAGGTGCCTGGGCACATCAATTCCCAGGTGCTAATGTTTCACATCAGTATTTGCTGTCCGGTAGCTCTGGGATGGTCGCAGTGATGGTGTCCTGGGCCCAGAATGGAGGCAAGTGTTGCTGGGAACATGTAATGTGCTAGCTGGAGGAGCACAGACAAACATTAGGTGTGTGTGAAGGTTTCATTCATCTCAATATTTCTGCAGGTTTGGTTCCTTCTCCAGAGCAGAAGCAGCCTGCTCTGGTTATTTATGCCTCTGACCCTCGCGGGTGAGCCTTGTCCCTGCTCCATGGGCTCAGGAACCTCCTGTTGCAAACACGTCTGAGAGCTGAACACCCACCCCCCGTGTGTGAGGGGTGTGGGACTGGGAAAGCTGCTCACTGCTAATATTTTCACAGCAAGAGTTGACCTGCAGATCCTAAGAGGAGGAAACAAAAGGGATGCAAACGTGCCCACACTTATTTCCAAATGGGATTAATTATCTGCAAGCAAGTTTTGTTGTCACAGATCTTATTTCTGTTTCTTCCCAGGCACACTGAGCCTTTTTGTGTTCGCACTGCAAACACATAAACCCTGCAGTCAGATGTCATGTGTCACTTAAACCTACCCCAGATCTGGATTTGATGCGTGTCAACACATTTGAAGTTGTTAAAATGAAAAGGGGTTTCTCTGCCTGCTCCTCAGTTGCCAAGGGAATGCAGAGTGTGTAATTTGGCTTTGAAAACCAAATCCAAACATCGCCGGGTTATCCATCTGATGGTACAAACATCTGAATATTGATTTGTTGTGTAATAACAGTAATAGTGATGGTTTAGCACAAGCGCTGTGGCTGCGGATGGGAGTTAGGGAGATGAGGAGGTGAAAGCACTGCACTGGCTGTGGGGCAGTTAGATGTGCCCCTGCCTCCTGCGTACCTCCTGCCAACACTGTCCATCTCAGCACCCTGAGTGATTTCTGACCTCACCTGCAGCTCACACCAGTGATCCTGAGCTGGTCTGATCGGCGCCTTCTCCCATGGGTACCTGTGGCAGGGATGTCAGTGCCTCGACCAGGGTCCCCACACTTGATGGGCATTGGCTTGGGGCTCTGCCTTCCCCAGGGGGTCCAGGACTGCTCCTGCCCTCAGCTGAGGTGAAGACCAACATCAGCAGGACACGATGGTGATCTGTCTGCGAGAGAGGAACAGACACACAGAGCAGGGAATGGGGTTTGCAGGTTGTGCCCTGTCCCTGCGCAGTCTGCGGGAAAGCGAATGAAATCCGTGCTTTGCCATTATCTTTCAGTTTATAACGCTGCATTTAGAGCAGCTCAAACCAAAGCGTTTGCAATCTGTCACTAAATTTGGAGGAAGGAGGGGCCAGTGGAAGAAGGGTCAGTCTGAAAGCCTTGCTGCCAGCAGCACTCGTGGGCCTTGGAGGCAAGGGCAGCCAGACTGATGGGCTGATGCTCTGTGAGGACCGAGTGCTGGAGGATCAGTCCCTTCCTTCCCAACTCTGACCTTCCATTCTCTGGCAAACACTGAGCTCCGCACAGTCCTGCAGGCTGGGAGCTGCAGCTTAGTCACTGCTTTATTTTCGGTTCAGCAGAAGAAAATCAGAGCATCTTGCATGTAACAAACACCCTAACCGAAAGCTGTCCTTTGGGAGGGAAACAGATTAGATTAATAGTGAAACTAAAATGTTGACCAAATTGGTACCTTTGTGCCGTTGAGGGCACACTGGAGATCCACACAGTCTGCACCATTAAGGCTTTGGCAGCACAGAAAGTTGCATTCATCACCACCACAGCGGTTAATCAAGTGCTTTTCAATCAAAACAGCACTTCAGCTGCCTTTTTGCCATCTAAAGCTAAAACATACATGGTATAGAATAGAGGTGGTTGGGTTGCAGCGAATCATAAAAGTCTTTGATACAATGGAACCCAAGTGCATCAGCTCCATTTCTAGTTTCCACCATCAAACTACCCACACAGACCTACCCCACTGGCCATCGAACTTCAAACTGGGAAGGCTGAACACTTAAAATACATGCAGCATTTCTTAGCTGTGGGTGGGTTATTAAAGCTGTTTTCAGGTGTTCCTTATAGAATTAGAAACAGATTAAAGTAAAATCAGGGCTAGAAAAGGGGGTTATATACAATAATACACTGGGGAAAGGCAGAGCTAGAGACCTGGCTGGGAGGGACCAGCAGAAACTTCTTTGTGTCTTTTTCTGATGCAGAAGGAAATCCTGGCTCATTATTTATAGGTGTGTGATTTCTGGCCTCCTATTCCATATTTAACTCCTTCTCGTGTAGGTTTCTGCTTTTATTTCAATGTGTGTTTTTAAGAGACCCATGAAAACTAAATGAAGACAAAGAAGACATCAGTGACATGTTATGGCTGAGATGTTGCACACATAAAAGCCCTTAAGCAGAGCTGTGTAAAACTCATTGGTTTCACTTCGCAGGGTCTGGTCATGAGATTTGCTCTGCCTTTTGATCCACCTCAGCCTGCACCCTCCGAGGGCTGCAGGGAGGCTCGGGGCTGAGCTCAGTCACTGTCTCAAAGGCAGATTCAATCAGGATCAGTCAGTTCAGGCACCTCTGTCATCGGCTGTTTCTCAGGCTGCCCTTTTCACATGTTTTCTTCACTAAATCACGTTGGTTTCTTTCAACAATAATAACACCCAATTTTCCTAGAGGTTTTATGGACCTTAATGAATAATTTAGAGGATTCTGAATTCATGGCAGAAGATAAAGGACGTTTGCATGAGGCTGTTGCTCATATTTCAGTCTGCTGTGACTACAGTGTAGTCCCAGAGTATGTTTGCACCAAGCAGGCAAATACTTCTCTGTAGATCAGCTGGTACCCAGAAAACTGAGCCAAAATAGCCATGGAAATGTCTGAATTTCTGGTTATGAATATGCCGTCTGACCACTAACAACCACTTCTGTGTGTAGAATAGGCTGTTGGTTGGTGTGTTCTGCACTGCTGGGTGTGTAAATCCCGCATGATTTTCCTCTGTTGACCATTTTTTCGCCCCCTTCTTTAGTGGAAGAAGGGGGAGACGGTGGAAGGTGTCCCTGCCCCTGCAGGGGTTGGAACTGGGTGAGCCTTAATGTGTCTTCTAACACAAACCAGTCTGGGATTCTTTGCAAGGGGAGCTGTCATGCTGCTTGGCTGGAGCCAGCGTGCCTGCCATGGGAGGTGACAAGTTAGTGCCATGATCCTCTTTCTTACTCTTCCATTTTGCCAGCTCAATCCATCGGTAAGTCACTTTGCAATGACTGGTAAGTAAGGTGTAACAAAACCCATGTAGTCCCCCATGGAGAGAATCATGGTGGGGCTGGGGTGTGGGATTGCCCAGGGCCTAGATCCGTGTCCTCCCAGGTGTCTGCCAGAGCAGGACTGATGGAGATTAGACCTGGAAAGGTTCCGCCTCATTACCTGGTCTCTGCTCCAGCTGTCAGAAAAGGTGATGCTGAAGAAAAACTGCTGGAAAAGAATAAAGGTTTTAAATTGTCAATGTCAAAGGAGACCGAGGAGGTTTGCGGGCAGCAGCTTTTCCCCTAGCATAACTTGGTAGCGCTCACCAGGCAGCCTGAGCCCAGCTTTAATGAGGAATTCATATTGTTTTTCACAGAAAATTGTTTTTCTACAGAGTTTGTTTACTTTGTGAGCTATCATCTACACATAGACTTAATCAGCTTTCCAACAAAACTTATTGACAAGGAGGTGCATCATGGTGCTCTTCCATCCCGTCTCCTGCAGGGAAAAGAAAAGTTGCAGAGGGGGGAAACACGGTGCATATGCTCAGACAGGGCTGAGACACAACACAGCTGAACACAGAGAATTAAGGCTTCCAGATACATCAGAACAGAGAGATCCTCAGTACACAGACGACAACACTGTACTCTTGGAGAGTGACAAGAAAGCTTTAGCAGTCACACTGAAACACCCCAAACGTGGCTTCTTTTTCAGTGAAACTGGGAAAAAGAGAAGAAAGTGGGAACAGAGTGCAAAGCAGGAGGGGCACTGGGCACTGTGTGCCTTGGAGCAACAGGAAATGAAGAGGAAAAGGCTTCACGTGCTCCTCTTCTGTGCAACAGGAACAGCAATGGAGGCACAGGCAGCAATGGATGTGGACGGATCTTTACGGAATGGAGATGGGTGGGAGAGCCGACGATGCTGAAAAGGCTGATTGGTAAAATTAAGAACAAGGGAAAGGAATTATTTACACATCTCAGTAACAATCAACCCCCCCATCCTACCTACCTGGGGACAGTAACACCCAGAACCCTCCCATTGACATGATTGGAGCTTGTACATAGGAAAATTAAATCAGTTGAATACCCTGAGCCATTGATAATAACTCTTAACAAACCCCAGAACAATGGACCTGTCCCTAAGGAGGAGGAATTATATCGTATCTGTGCTCAAAAAAGGTAAATATCAAAGTTCTGGTGACCGATGACCGTCTATGAGGCACAGAAATAACAACAGAGCTCACGTGAGGTGCCATCACTGACAAATTCTTCAGTTCTGGAGTGCAACTAATGCCAAGCAAAGTGGTTTTATGAAGCATAAGACTTAGAGAGAAATGCCAGGGAGATGATAACTTTGCTGACTGAAGGTGCCTGTCACAAAACAGATTTCCTAAAATAATTTGATTTACTACCCCAGGCACCTTGAAAAATTGCCTTAGACCCAATAATGCCTCAGAAATTAAATGAATTAAAAACAGTTAAATGATCTAAAAATGTAATCAGAAGCAGGAAGCCATCACTCTTTGGTGTGTTCCTAGCAAGTTGCCATAGGGATCTCTCCTTAACACAATACTGCATTGCAGAGGACATCCATCAGCGAGCGCTAATAGTCTGGGTGGCAACAGCTCAGCCCTGTGGCTTAGGGGACTCCTGTGGACATCCCACTCGGTGGAGCTCAATCCGGGGTTTAAGTGTGGAAAAGGTGAGGAATGTTCTGATAGGAAGGAGGCAATGTCCAGGAATGCAGTGGGAGTGAGAATTTACAAGGAGAGCAATGTCCAGGAGGTGACAGAGCTGTGAGTCTCATCTCAGCACCTGGAAAACTCCACAGAACATCCCACTGGATGCTGCTGAAAGGTGTTTAAGGGGCAGTGCAAGCATCAGGCACATGGAGCTGACTAAAACCAGCACCTAGGCACAATCTTTTCCATTTACACTAAACTAGGATGAGTTCCCGTTGCTGTCACTAGGTTGTCCTGTCATGTTCTGGCTGTCATACTGGTTTATTTCCACAGTGTGTATCCTGTTGCAAGAAAATAAAAGTATCTTTCCTTGGATGATTGAAAATGCTCAGCCCCAAACCTATGGATTGATGATCGTTACTGATGTAAATGGTAAGCAGTACCCTGAAGGTTAGATATAATTTCACAGTTATATAGACAATGGCTAGATAGTACAACCTGGGAAAATCCACTGTGCACTGGGCTTCATGCAGGGTTGAGGAGGTAAAGCTAAAGGGCAGTGAGCACTGGCCGTTTGTTGGGATGTATCTGTAAACGCCAGGTTGGCAAGAGCAGGTGCTCACACAGCAGCTTGGGATGCACTGGCCACCATGGCTACAGCTAAAGCTGGATATGCCCCATGCAGTGGTCCAAGTGCCTTAGTACTACAGCACAGCCGAGCGCAGAGGAACCCCGGCCAGTGCCCACCATGCCTCTGGAAGCCTGGGTTGGTCGTCACCATCCCACAAGGACCAACAGCCAGCACCACCCAGGGAATGTCATCTCCTCAAGTCTGTCTGCTGTGGTGGAAGTTGCTGCCAAGGAGTATGAGCAGTGATGGATTACCTTGACTTCATCACATGCTACCCGTCACTATATGATGAATGGTCCTTTAGGCTGTAATTAGGTGAAGGGGACAACACAGGGTATTAGTTTTCCCGTGAGTATCAAATTAGGAAAGCTGTCAGGCAAAATGACACATTTAACAATTAGGTGGCACGTGTTGAGTTATTTACCTGGCACTGATGTTAGCAGAGGCATCGCAGGTATAACCTGTGAGTCTTCCAAGATGTCATCTACAACTCGTCTGCTGAGAGTGGTTCGGTACCGGTCATGCAGCATCCCCTCTGACAGCGATGTGCAACGCTGCAGAAGGATGAGGGAGAAGCAGCTGTGCCCTTGATGCCTGCTCCAGCACCTCCCTTTCCTCCAAGGTTCAGTTCTGGTGTCCTTTCACGCCACCTATGCCGTCGTGCCCATTCTTGCTGGAGAAAGCAGCGACTGGTCCACCCACCACTTTTTTGTCACGTGCTGGTTGCAGAAGGGTGCAGCCAGCACCCAGACCATTCCGTAACTCTATCATTCACTCCTGAAAGGGGAGTGCTGGCTTTTCCTCCAGGATCACTTACAGGAGCCAGGCACAGCCTTGTTGTACTTCAGAAACCTGTGTGGCATTTGCTTACTTGGGAATTGTTGTAAACCCAACTGTTATAAATCATTCCCAGACCTGGACCAGCAAAGCTGGGATGCTCCTCATGGACAGCGTGAGGGCTGATCTCTGGGTGTCCTTCTGGTGGCAGGGGCCTTGTGGCACAGACACCCACTGGCTGGCATGGGGCTGTGAAGAGGCATTTCCAGCTCTGCTGGGTCAATGGCTTTGCTCTCTGGCAGGATTTTACTTTATTTTCATCTATTAACAAAATTAAATAGAAAAATGAAACCAGAAGAAATCCCCCCCCCCCCCCCCCCCCTTTAGTTTTCTTTTTCCTGGGATCATGCTTTCATCTGTAATTATTTCCATGGCCTGGAATAAACACACCCTGGATTCAAGCAAAACCACCTCCTCATCCATAAAACATGATAATGGCTGAAAATCAAAAGAGCAAAAGGTTCAACCTGGGACACGCTTCTGCTGTGAGAAAACCCAGTGCTCCCTTCCTGGGGTAAGCAGCCATTTACAGAGGTTTTTGTCTTCTCAACAGAAATGCCCAACAGGGCCACACAGGAAACCTGTGCCAAAGTAACCAAATTCTCTCTGTAAAGAGAAACCACAGAAGAAACTTTTCATAAAAGTCTAGCAGCGAACACTGTGGTGTGGAGAGGCAACTGCAGTGTGCTTGGCCTTGCTGTGGGTAGAGGTTAGGGCTTAGGCAGAAGCTCTTCCCTGTGAGGGTGCTGAGGCGCTGGCACAGGGTGCCCAGAGAAGCTGTGGCTGCCCCATCCCTGGCAGTGTTCAAAGTCAGGTTGGACACAGGGGCTTGGAGCAAGCTGCTCCAGTGAAAGGGGTCCCTGCCCGTGGCAGGGGTTGGAGCTGGAGGAGCTTTAAGGTCCCTTCCAACAGAAACCAGGCTGGGATTCCATGATTCCCTGCCTGGGGCTGTGAGTCAGGCCTCAGTGCTGGGGCTCTTCCACAACTGAAAGCTGCATGTTACTCATTTAGTGTTCTCATGCTGAATGCAGCTCTTTGGATGACACATCCTGCTACTGAGCACTGACCCGGCTGCTCCAGAGTGCCTGTGGCAAAGAGCCCCGAGCAGGAGTTTTGTAGGTCACGCCATGGCCTTTCAGGAATGACCCTCCGAGGTTCTCAGTACCACTTGCACATGCTCAAAGAAAGTCTATTTTGTTTGTTTAAAGTTTCAGTCATTTGGATTTTGGAAATATTATTCAAAAAAAATTTTCCATGACAGATTTCTTTTGACAATTCTATCAAGAGGATTCGATGGTGCCAAGTTTTAGGTTTTTGTGCATTAATTCTCAATTGTGCTTTGCAGGCATTGGTTTGTTGACAACCATCTGTTCCAACCTAACTTTCTTCCTTAAAGTCAGCCCAAGAGAAATTAAAATATCAAAAGGAAATATTTCAGAGGGAGTGGGAAGGAAGCAAAAAAATGAGGGTGCTGGAGCTGGAAACAGCTTTGGAATTTCAGTTTAGCTGAAGCCACTTCTGCAGCCAATTTGCCTGTGGGTGAGCTGGAGCCACTCAGCCTGGAGCATCCCAGCACCGCAGGGAGCAGCAGCTTTCAGAGCATGAGCATCCAGCAAGAGCTATGGAACCCAGCTTGGGTTTCCCAGAGGGCTTCCCAAGGGCTTGCAGAAGCTTATTTTAGCTCAGATGGCCTCCACTCCAAGGTGGCTTCATTGCTTTTCCAGGTTTTCACATCCTGCTCCAAACCCTGCAAGGGAAGGGACTCTGCAATGCTGTTAGGGTGTGCAGAGCTCTGGCTGGCCTCTCGGCCTGTGATCACTGTACCCCATGACTAAATTAACCATTTATAATTAAAACAGTGCTAAAAAGCAGATGGAACACATTAATTAAATCTTATGGTTGGCTTCCTGTAGCCTGTTAAAACAAGGTGCAGTATGCCTGGTCTTCATGAAACAAAAGAACAGATTAAAGAGAGTTTTATATATCATAGAATTCATTTATATTCATAGAATCCCAGCCTGGTTTGGGTTGAAGGCACCTTAAAGCCCATCCAGCTCCAGGCCCTGCCACGGGCAGGGACCCCTTCCACTGGAGCAGCTTCCTCCAAGCCCCTGTGTCCAACCTGGCCTTGAACACTGCCAGGGATGGGGCAGCCACAGCTTCTCTGGGCACCCTTTTTATATATATACATGTATGATTTTACACATATATATATGTATGTATATATGTATTTACGTATGTGTATATATATGTAGCCCCAGTGTGGGGTTGTGGGTGCTGTCAAGGTGCTGCATTCCAGGACATTGGGGTGGGCTGAGCAGCAGGTCCCTGTGCCTATCCCCCAGCAGACCTGTACACACTGAGCAGACAGTGCAAAGCTTCTGCCAGCATTCAAGATTAACCTTTTCCCATTTATTATTATGCACTGGAAACATATGTGGGAATATGGCTTCAGATGGATGAGGAAATGATGGCAATACCAGCGGCACTTTTTCTTTTTGCAGAACTACATTGTTGTAAGTATTAAATTTTTTGCTGGACCTACTTAGGTCAGGTATTAATAGGACTTGGATAGCCCTATTACATTTCTTTTTCTGATGAATTCCCAGTGGTCCATTGCTGCTGGGTGCTATGTAACAGCTACAGGAGCCGTTCCCATGGTGTCTGGCTTTGATTTACCTGCTTCTGGAGTGCTGGTAAATGCCACCAATAATACACCTACCTGGTTTGTCACAGCCACTGCTGCAGAGGGGGCAGAGGCTGTGCTGGGCTTAACACCCAGGGTAAGCCCTGGGATTAACAGGGATGCGTAACGGTCTCCATGCACAGACAGTGCGTGAGTGCATAAACTGTTAGTTGTGCAAATACAAAATGACCGGTCCTTAAAATAAGAATCACAGGGTTGCCATCCCCTCTGCACTCAACACTGTGATTCAATAGTTCTTATATCACTGACATAATTTTACTGACATACATTGGATTTTCCATGAAAACAAAATATCAATACAGAACAGCAGTAAAAATGAACAGAGAGCATTTCATCATCAAGAAAATGAAACAAAAACTCCTGGACTTCAATAGGAAGAAAGTACATGATGGTAAGGGATTCAAAGAGTCACAAAGATGAAGACTGGGAGAAAAGCTGCTCAGAGATATGTTAGATCACAGAGTACAAGATCGGTTTGGGTTGGAAGGGATCTTAAAGATCACCTAGTTCTACCCCCCTGTCACAGGCAGGATGAAGAAGCAGCACCCTCACAAACAGAGGGTGCCCTCCTGACGTATAAAGGTGAAAGCTTCATCAGCATCCCCATTGAAAAGGCCATCCTCCATGTGAACAGTGTGGTACTCCACACAGAGAAACAAGACCCTGGGAAGAGGAATAACACTTGTCACTGATCAGTGTGAAACTGTTCGTTTTCATTGGATTACAGCAAACTTGGAGTCAAACAGACAAGTCTTAATCCTGAAACACTTTCATTTTCTTTCTAATATTTTGGTAACACTCTAACCCACCGTGTTACTGCACCGTTTAATCGATTCCATGAGGAATTTGAGAATCTGTGCCAGTCTATTGTTGTTTTTAAACAAATAAGCAGATTGTAGTTTCCAAAGGTTATTGTGGATGCAGAATTACAGAGGAGCCCAGCTGGGCCCAGGAGGGACCATTAGTCAAGTCCATCACTGCAGCGGGCAACCTCATATGTGGATTTTCTGCAAAAGCCCATTTGGGTTCCTGTCAGTGCTTTATCCCCATGTTTATGTGCTGCTGCACAGCCATCGGGTTACGAAGCTGCACTTCTAAAGGGTTGTGGCTCAACTGCTGCAGTTTGCCTGGATGAGGCCTGGCAGGGAGCTGGAATCACCCAGCCCCTGCCTGTGCTCGGAGCATCCAGCAGCAGGAGCTCAGCTTTAACCATGGGGAAGCCGGGGCTGGGCTGAGCAGAGGGGGGCGGTCACTGCCCGGCCGCTGAGAGAGCCGGGATCCTGGAGATACAGAGACACAGGGACCGCGTGCTCCTGCGCTGCTGCAAACACAGCCACAGGAGTCACCGCTTCGGCGCACACAGCGACAGGAGCAACCATTTAACCATGGCAAGTGCAAGGTCCTGCACCTGGGTCAGGGCAATCCCAGGCACAGCTACAGGTTGGGCAGAGAAGAGATTCAGAGCAGCCCAAGGAGAAGGACTTGGGGGTGTTGGTTGATGAGAAAATGAACATGAGCCGGCTTCAGTGTGCGCTCGCAGCCCAGAAAGCAACCGTATCCTGGGCTGCATCCAAAGGAGTGTGACCAGCAGGGCGAAGGAGGTGATCCTGCCCCTCTGCTCTGCTCTTGTGAGACCTCACCTGGAGCATTGTGTGCAGTTCTGGTGTCCTCAACATAAAAAGGACATGGAACTGTTGGAACAAGTCCAGAGGAGGCCACGAGGATGCTCAGGGGCTGGAGCACCTCCTGTATGAAGACAGGCTGAGGAAGTTGGGGCTGTTCAGCCTGGAGAAGAGAAGCTGTGTGGAGACCTCAGAGCAGCTTCCAGTATCTGAAGGGGGCCTATAGGGATGGTGGGGAGGGACTCTTCATTAGGGACTGTAGTGACAGGACAAGGGGTAACGGGTTCAAACTGAAACAGGGGAAGTTTAGATTGGATGTAAGGAAGAAATTCTTTCCTGTGAGGGTGGTGAGGCACGGGAATGGGTTGCCCAGGGAAGTTGTGAATGCTCCATCCCTGGTGGTGTTCAAGGCCAGGTTGGATGAGGCCTTGGATGGGATGATTTAGTGTGAGGTGTCCCTGCCCATGGCAGGGGGGTTGGAACTGGATGATCTTAAGGTCCTTTCCTACCCTAACTGTTCTATGATTCTATGATTTCTGCAAATACCTTAATGAAAGTAACCATTTCTACAAATAGGTTAGCAAAAGTAACCATTTTTGTAAATATAGCAACAAAAGTAACCGATTTTGTAAATATAGCAACAAAAGTAACCATTTTTGTAAATATAGCAACAAAAGTAACCGATTTTGTAAATATAGCAACAAAAGTAACCATTTTTGTAAATATAGCAACAAAAGTAACCGATTTTGTAAATATAGCAACAAAAGTAACCATTTTTGTAAATATAGCAACAAAAGTAACCATTTTTGTAAATATAGCAACAAAAGTAACCGATTTTGTAAATATAGCAACAAAAGTAACCATTTTTGTAAATATAGCAACAAAAGTAACCATTTTTGTAAATATAGCAACAAAAGTAACCGATTTTGTAAATATAGCAACAAAAGTAACCATTTCTCCCACGCTGCTATGAATACATTAAGAAGAAGGAAGTTTCCTCCTGTCCCTTGGGTCCCAGGTCCAGCAGCAGACACACACTCTCTTACTCCCCAGTTCCTCCCCAGACCATGTTCCTAAGCCCTTTCACGTCTGCTCACAAGCTCCTATCATTGCTAACATGGAGCTCAGTGCATTCCCTGTGAGTTGGCCTGCGCCGGATGCTCCCACTTTCCTTTCCCCTCACACGAACCCCGGTGTGGAAGTCAGTGCACCCGCTGCAATGCTGTGCCCGGTGATGCTCTCGCGGGCACAGGCAAAGGAGCGCGGGTGGGAGAATTACAAATCCCAGCTTCCGTCACGGAGCTGCTCCAATGACAGCTCATTTTCCACCACCCCTCGTTAAGGTTAGAGCTAATGACAGTCAATCCCTACCTTTTCTTACCAAAATGTGTGTATGAGAGCCACCTCCAGGCCTCATCCAGAGATGGGTGAGCTGTGTGACCGGCAGTGATTTGCGCTATTCATGATCAAGCCGATGACTGAATACTTGAGAACATTTTCAAATACATTTGTGCAAAGGGTAAACACCAGGGAACTCATATTTCCTTCCCAATAGCCACAGAGTAAGATGCTAAATTTAGTGATTAAATTATTCATGATATGATAGTCTCTTGATCTTAATCTTTGACTCTTATGCCAGGCAGCAGAACACATGCTGAAGACAAGCATTTTTCAAGGCTGCTTTCTGCTACACACCAAAAATACACCTTCAGAGGCAGACTAGGCCAAAAAAACACTGAGTCTGTGAAGTGAGACCCCAAGAATATCTACCAGCCATGGTGTTAGTTTCTCCCTCACACAGAGTGGCTCATATACCTGTTTATATCCATGTAGATGGGCTTCTCAGGGCATTTCTAGCTCTGAAGTCCTATTAGAATCCTCGTGACTTTTTTCCTTTACTTCCTTGGCATTGGCTTTCACCCCATATGTATGACTTAGAGTGTGGATGTGCTCTGAGGTCTGCAGAAAAGGATTTTGATATCGCTGCCCCACATTCTGGTGGACTCAGTGATCTTAAAGGTATTTTCCAACCTAAACAACTCTGATTCTATAGAAGACTGTGTTGGGAGGTGACAACTTGTTCACCTCAGGAGTTCATTTCCAACCAGCCCTCAGCAACCAGCTCACACTAATAGAAGAGTTCCCAGCTCACTGCTGCTTGGGGTCCTGGCTCTCACCCCAGCAGCAGCAGCCCCAGTTCCCAGCCCCACACTGAGATGGGAGCAGAACACTGGCTGCAAACAGCATTCTGAGGGTGTAGGTCCAGTTCCCGTGGGGAATAGCGGGGCTCTGATGGAAAACTTCAGATGGTGCCTGTGCTGCTCACACGTTTCCTACACTGTGACGCAGGACACGCAAGAGCCTCGGTGAGTTCCTGGATGGGTGCGATGAGCACCGTGGATGCAAGGTTAACACCATTTTATTGTCTGGTTTATATACTTAGATTTATAAGCAGTATTTTCATTCTCCTGTGGGGTATCTGTATTAGCATAAAGCAATCCGGTCACTGGGTCTCAAGCATTGCCTGGACTGTGGATTTCCATTTGACTTCCAGGTGAAGGCTCAGTGCTGCAGCTCCTCTTCGTGACTTCATTTCACACACATGACAGGAAGGGACCATACATGGAAAGCGGTTTGCAGGACTGAGCACTGAGCTTCTGACTGACTCATTTTGTGACAGAAGAATGGAGGAAAAGGAATCCCTCTCCATAGCTCTCCTCTATGTGGCTGAAAACCTCTTTTCCAGGAAGGCTTTTTCCACTGGGCTGTCCTGCAGCCCACAGACAGCTCCTGCTCACCCCAGAGTCAGTTTGGTGAATGGCTGGAGGATTTTCTTCCTCCTGTGTCTATTTGTGCAATCCCCCTTAATCCCTTGTTCAGTCATAGCTGAGGAGACCAGAGGACCTGTGCTGGCTGCTGCTTGGTGTCTATTGTGTGGTGACCCCACAGGCACCCTGTGGCTGGTGCAGAGCCAAGAGCCTCCCACAGCTGGAGTTGGGGGGCTGCATTTGGGTGTTGGATTTCAATTTATAGATAGCATTTCCCTATCCTCAAAAGCCAAAAGCTTCCAACTAGCAAGCAGCTACGGGCATTCTGCAGAGTGCATTCGGGCATGTCTCTTCAGGAATGAGCTGGTGCTGGGGAAGACCACAACATCTGCTCAGGCACCGTCATGGGCCTTGCTTTTCTGACAGGTAGAAGTTTATCTTTGAAAAGTTGCCTACGTGCATAGGGGAAAGGTTCTTTTTATATAACTCACAGTGAGAAATAGGAGTGTGCATCCAGAATTTATGCTGTTAGATAGCAGACAACTCTCATCTCATCTAGAGTGAACTCAGCACCTATTCAGCTGCAGACCAAAGATCTCGCTTTTCTTCTGACATCCTGCCTCTGCTGCTCTAACACAGCCGGTTTTGTTGGGGTTTGTTTGTTTGTTTGCTTTACTTTTTGTGCTAAAAGCTTTGAAAGAACTCTGAGGAGCATCTGTACACTCCAGTTATGCTATTATCTAATGATTTAGGATGTGGCACAACTTATCTGGTAGTATGGAAATCATGTAGCGTTTGTTAAATTGAGGGTTTAGTTGTGTGAGTCAACAGATCTCATTTCTTGGGTAATAAACTGCTCTGGAATGATTTCTGACTCATTCTTTTCTTGCTTTAGAGGATGCATGAGGGCTGCGGGGAGCCCAGGTTTGCAGGGATGCTGCGCTGTGCATGGAGGAGCACCCGTGGTGCCGAGCTGTGTGTCCCAAAGCCACTGCTGTTACTCATCCTTAGGGGAAGGGGTGTTGGCAGCCCTGAGTCATCCTGCCCCATGGGGAGATCTTCACAGCGTCGAAGCACTGGAAGCCTGGGAGCAGTTTATTCATCCTCATGTGGGGTCTGGTCACTTGTATCAGTGATCTCCGGTCTCTGCTCCTCGCTTGGCTTCTCCAGGGCTTTTGAAGACTCTTTCAGCTGGTCTGGGGCCCTGTTTCAGCCTGCTCCAGCAGGCAAACAGGGTTCAGATGACACATGGGTCTCTGGGGAGGGTGCACAGTGCCCATCGGAGGTTGATGCAGGGCTGCCCTGACATGCTTCGTGCTGGACAATGCACTGGGTAGTGCCCCATGAAGTAATTCATGCAGAAGGGAGAGAACCCTGACAGACAAGTGATGTTTTTAAAACACAGCTCCGATACCCTGGGCTTTTCTTTCTCTTCTTGTTCTTGGTTTTGTTTTTTTTCCCCTCCATTTTTTACCTGCCAGGAAATCCCTGTTCTTCACACAAGGCAGCTCCACCACCTTTCTCCCAGTGCAAGGCTGGGTTAGATGCAGACACCAGAGATGGAGACTCCCTCCTAACTTCCCAAGGATGACACAAACTCTCCCTAAAGCTTCGTTGAAATCCAAGCAGTTGTCGAATTTTCAGAGGTTTTCCTTTTCCCTGCCTCTTCCTGTATCTCTCTCTGCTTTGCACACACCCATGCAGGTACTGCTGTGATTCAATTATTGGCTTCAAATTACACTATGTGATTTTTCCAGCACACCTGTGTTCTCCCTTCGGGATACGAGATGGTTGTTGATGCATGGGGAAGAAGAAAGCCTCCATGGACATGCAAAGAGAACTGGAACAGAAACCTGTGATCCCGAGGAACATTCAAACATCTGCCCCTAATGAAGAGGCATCACCTTGCAGGGTCTGACCTGTAATTGGGAGCTTTCCATCTCAAGGTTCTTTACACTGATAAGCCTGTAAGAGCATTGTCAACACATTCGTCATCTCATATTTTCTCCTCTACCTTCGCAGACATTCCAGATAAGGCAATGCACAGAGGAGTTATTTATGGTTAGCATGACCATTAGCTGCATACGTGCGTGTAACATATAGTTTCTGTAACAGGACTATAAATCGTTTCAATTATTCATCTTGGCTATATTTACAGCAGTGACACTTCTTAATATTGGAACTTCTTATTCATCTTTACTAAATTTACAGTAGTGACATTTTTTAGTGCCGCAGCCTCTCTTCCTCACCAGGCAGCTCCAGGTCTTGATCTGACTGAGATGGAATTCCTTGGGCAGAGATGAGAGAAGCTCGGTTCAGTTCACTGACAAAGAGAGCTTTATGCAAGGAGCTTCCCAAAGCAGATAATGAAGAAGTATGTGCCTGTTTATGTATGCAGCTACACCAGCACAGCTGAGTCACCCTTTGATCAAGAGTCATTTGAAGTAAGGGGCTGCCTTTGAATGAAGCAAAGTATCAGTGTAAATTAAACCAGGAAAAGAAGCATGACATGTTGGTCCCAGACCTGCTATTGACTCCACTAAGAACAAGATCAGACTCATTATGTACCCAATTAACCAGGCCCAGCACCAGGAGGCCACGCCGGGCAGGGGAGGAGATAGGAGATGGCATATGGGGGACAGGCACGGGATGCTGTGGCTTACCAAGGCTGCCCCATGTCCCCTGTGGAGAAGCTTCCTCACAATCACCTTCACCCATCACCTGAGCACGAGACCAGCCTTCACCGGAGCTGCCTGTATCTTTTGGCACAGGATTAATTAAACATAAATCATTCTAATGCAGTGTATGGAGAGGCTGATGGACAAAGACCTTTAGAGCCGGAAGGGTGAAAAGGAGGAAGGTTGATGGTGGCACAGCCAGAAGACAAGCTAGGTTTCTCTTTGGAATGCTTCTACCCTCTCCTACCAGACATGTGCTTCCTCTGCCCATGTCAGTCTGTCTTCACTGAGACTTTAGTGATCAAACACATAGAATCACAGAATCCCAGACCGGTTTGGGTTGGCAGGGACCTTGAAGCTCATCCAGTTCAACCCCCTGCCACTGCCATGAAGCTCTCCAGGGAGAGAGCTCCAGCTCCTACGCTGGGGAGCTGGCAGGGAACGTGAGTTGAAATTCCATTCTCTGGTGGGAAAAAGTTGCAGCAAGAAGTCACCGAGCACTGACAAACAGCTGAATACAGCAACATCCGCTTTGTGCTGCAGACCGTGGGCATGTCCGTGCAACCACAGCCAGGACAGGCAGCACCCACCCCAGCACCACACAGCGGCTGCCTCCCACCGTTGCCTGCGATGCCTCCTCTCATGTCCATGCACACATGTCCACCTGCACCCACAGAGAGTGGATACAGCTGCCGAGGCTGCAAAAGCAGCCAAGTACATTATTTATGGTGTCCTACATCTTAATAGCAAAAAGACATCCCCAGCATGGCAGTGGAGAATAGCAATCTGGAGGGGTCTGGAACAGTAGCAGAGGTTGTAATGCTGATCAAGATGAATGACCCATACTGATGGAATGTGTCTTAAAAACCCTGACGAAGAAACTCGGTGTCCCAGAATTTGGGAAAGTTGAGATGAATTGTGCGCTCTGGCAGAAATGATTTCTATGCAAAATACAGCAAACAAACAGAAGAGGTTACCAGGAAAAAAAAGTGAATGAAAACAGGTTCAGTTCAGCAACGCACAGAGGTGTTGCAAGTACCCAGTCCACAGCAGAAATGATAAAAATAGTCAGGAATGTCAACTGAAATAAATGGAAAACTAATGAAAAATAGTATTTATGAATTCTGTTGTGCTAATGGAAGTACCATCAGGCAAACCGAGACCCTTGAGAGCTTCAAGGACAAGTTCAGGTTTAGTTTAGAGAGTATTCATTTTGAATTTAATCCCCCTAATTATTTTAATAATTAAAAACAGTCTTCTAAAGCAGGTTGTCATTAGCTAATTATTTGCTCTGTTTCAGATTCCTGCTTACTTCTGCCTTTTTACTGTTCTGCTAAACTTGAAGGGAAACTCTCCCAAAGTGCTGATGTTTCCACCTAGAGGGGCTGCTCAGGTGCTTTTTCCTCTGGGGACAGAGTCCTGGGCTGCCATGGGAGACCCAGCATGGCCATAGCCATTGTGCTGGGCCCTGCAGCAACCCAATCCTGCTCCTGCAGCATCCTGGTCCTGCTCCAGGAGCATCCTGGTCCAGCTCTGGCAGCACCCCAGTCCTGCTCTGGCAGCATCCCGGTCCTGCTCCAGCAGTGCGGCTTTGTGCCAGAGCCATGGGAAGGGTGAGCCCTGCTCCCAGGCTGTCATCATTGTGATCACTGCACAAAATTATGCAGCACCTCATTTGTCTGGGCTAAAAATAAGCCCTGAAAGGTGGTTTTAATTAATGAGTAAATATAACTAATTGATATAATTACAATTAATGCAGGAAAGGCAGTGAGAACCTGGGCAGTGTGAAACTAATTCACAGCCTTAGCTTGAGGTGATGAGGACTCTCATTCCCCTGCCTCCCACCAGCCCTGGGCTGCTCCCTCCCTCTGGCAGGGACACACACCCTGTAAGGGGTGGTGGGGCAGGAGGAGACCCAGGTCCAGGGCTCTCCTTGGTGTCAGCTGTGGGAGCAGAAACAGCCTTGAGTCGTTGCTGGTGGCACACACCCAGCAGTACCAGTGCCTTGTAGCAGCCATCTGCAGCATCATCCCACAACAGATCCCGGCTCTCTTGTCTCCAGGGACAAGCCAACCCCACAGTCCTTCCACTGAGCGCCTTCCCCACACAGCACCAGAGGGATGTTATGTTTCTTCACAGAGTGTGCTGCAGAAAAGTTTCATTGGCATTATCTGTCCCATGTGTGTTGTAATGGCTTTTTTCCTCCCTCTGGGCCAGAAATCTAGACATTGACTTGATAAAGGAGATACACAGAGAAAAACTGGCTCTCCAGCTCTATTCCTTATCTGCATCCCTGCTGGTGCTGTTCCAGCAGCACTTATCACTGCGGTATCTGGGCATGGGAGCAGGGGATGGCGCTGGCTGGGGAAAGAGAGCAGATGCTGTGATTCATTCCCTGGGCAAGGCTGGTTGGGAAGAAGCAACCTGGTGTTTCACCCTGGTGTAAGGTTTGTGTAAAGACTGGGGTGGGGAAAACTCACCTCCATGCCCATGCTACGTGCCCAAGGAAGGGTTAGAGGAAACTGGGTCCCATCTCAGGACAGCTCACACAGCAGCTCCCATAGTCAAAGACTGGAAAAGGAAAGAAGATGTGAATGAATTTCTGGAGAAAACAACATGAAATAATGAGGAATGTATCCATATACAGACAGCTTTAGGACATTTATTACTAGTCTATAACCAGGACAGTTAAACACAGATAAATGATGGCTTTGATGAGCCTTTATTGCACTGTTCTTTGCGCCTCATTAAATATGAAGAATAAAAGAAGAGTAGAAGTCTCAAAAGGCAAATCTGCCCAGGGTACTAATGAACGATGAGGGAGAGGAGACAAAGGACAGGGTTTGGCACATTTGGGTTGCCATGGCTGGAACAAGTTTGTGTGTCACTGGGAAGAGAGGAGTGTGAAGGAGGAAGAGCTGCAGAAGGAGGGAAGTCTCTTGGTCATTGCTTGGAGGGAGCCCAGTTTGGTACCTCGAGTTGTTACCAGGCATAAACAGCTATAGAAAGACCTTCAGGTCCAAAGGAGGAAAAAAGCCCCTTGTTACAATCCTGTTAAGTGCTAAGATTGCTGCTTGCTCCTCAGCATCCCCCCTCACATGCTCAGTCTCATCAGCACCATAATGAGAGACTGTGAAGGGGAAAGCTAGATAGGAAAAGCTGCATCAAAGGAATGAGCTGCCTTTTGCTGCTGCCGTGTCCTCTTTGGAGCCCGTGCACTGACCCACGCTGTCCTCTGCACGTGTCACATTAGAGCACTGAATTGCTCGTGCTGCTTCCACACTGCACGTCAGGGACCGCGCAGGTGGCAGAGTGCTTGTGACAGCCACCGCTCTGGCAGCACCTCCGCTGCTGGTCCCCCCCTTGGAAGGGAAGCAGGCAATGGGGATGGTTCCTGGCTCCATCCCCACAGCAGCGCAATGCTCCATGGTGCTGGTAGCAGCACCACCAGGACTCCTCCTGCTCAGGATGCTCAGCACAACCCCCTGCACCAGAGCTTGCTGGACAAACCACGGCATCGTGGTGCAGCTCCCCGGCACAGGCACAGGAACACGGCACAGGCACTATGTGGAATGCTGGGGTGCCAGGCCAGGCACAGTGCTGGTACCAATGGGGCAAGAGATTCCCAGGCACCTTGCCAGAGATGGCTCACACCACCCCCTCCATACGTGGCTGGAGAGATCTTCCACTGCCTTTCCACATGGGAACAGTCCCTGCTGTCAGCACTGCGGGGCGCTTCCCCTGCACAAGTACAGCTCCACTTGCTACATCTCACAGGTCACAAGTACTGATGTGAAGGGTTAACCAAGGTACAGGGGGGTTAGGGTTAAGCCGCTGGCTTAACAATGTTGCTGCTTATTTGTGCTTACTCAACAAATGCGTGCTCAACACAGGTCGTGCTTGCTGGAACAGGGTGGGAGGACCGAGGCTATTGGTAAGAGGAGGGAACAGTAACTCCTGTTCTCTGGACCCCTAAACCGGCTGAAATCAGCTTTGTGGTTTGGACAGTGACTAAATCACCAGGGAACATGCACAACGACTGGAGATGAAAAGTTCAGGGAAGACTCATTTATTTCATCTTGAGACCCTCGCCCACAGCCACCACAAGACACTGCGCAAGCAAGGACCTTTTACCTCATTATAATATGAAGCGGGGATAGGTCATGAATATGTATAGATGTGTTGCATAACCTCATGAATATGTAATAGTTTAGAGGATAAATATGAAGGAGAACAACGCTGAGGTGTGCATGCCTTTGGAGGAGCTATCCCCCATACGCCTCAGCGCTGAATAAAGCATACCTACTTCACAACTTTAATGAATTGTGGAGTCTACGTGTGCGTCAGTACAGCTCCACTTGCTGCACCTCACATGTACAGCTTCAGGTCACAAGTAAGGCTCCACTTGCTGCACCTCACAAGTACAGCTCCACTTGCTGCACCTCACATGTACAGCTTCAGGTCACAAGTACAGTTCCACTTGCTACACCTCCAGGTTTTTATTTTTAATGCAAGATTTACTTTATTTTTTGCATGTGGAGCTCATTTGTTTATTTGCTTGAGAAGATGAGAAGGGTCCCAAGGGAGAGTGTTCTTACTCATCCCCATTTCCTACCTGGAATTACATTACAACACTTTCTGTAGCCTTCCTGGAGTTTAAAATTAAACCAGAACATGAATATTGATACCAGGCTCCTTCTCCTCAATGCTCAAGCAGCTCACATGTCACTCTCACCGAGGGATGAGGAGGAGGAAGGCAGCTCATCCGAGATGGATGCGGTCATGTCTCACCTGCCGTGTCCACACAGGGGCTGTAAGCAGCTGAACAGGTGCTGCCGATGCTGGTGCTGTGCTGCTGCTGTGGGTTCCTGTTGCAGCACCCTCCGTGCATCCTCAGCCCCCTCATGGGCTGTACCCACCCCGGAGAGATTCACTGGCACAAGCTGGACCAGCTGGAAAGGGGAGGATGCCCATAGGGTTGAAGGGCTGGCAGGACCAGCAGTGCTCTCCCTGACTGATGGCTGCTCTCCCTGAGCTGTGGTTTCTCTCCCACATTCTGTACCAGGATCTATTGGTCCTTGTCAAATGATTCACTGCCCCCAGAGTCTGCAGCAGCTTAAAAGCCCTGTTGCTTGCCAGGGTTACTGCACTGCCGTCTCCATTGCTTTCAGATTCAGGCTTCATTTGTGGGAGTAGAGGTGTATGTAGCTGATAAGATGCTCACATGGAGTTACCATATCAAAGGGATGAATGTGGTGAGCAAAGTGGCTGTGCCAGGTCAGCGAGTGGGAGGGAAGGCAATGGGTCCTCTGCATCTGCTGAGCAGCACTTTGGTCTTTCTGAAGCTCTGTTGTTGTTGTTTTGAAAGTTCCCAAAGACAAGAGAGATCAGGGAGCAGGTTCACACCGAAAGAAGTGGGCAGACACCCACTGTCCATCTGTCTCCTCGTACAGCCAAATGCCACCCAGGAGAGCAGGGCTGCAGGTGGCTGCTGCCAAAAGACCATTAGATGTCTGCCTTGGCATGCAGATGTCTTTATAAAGCCAGAAGTGAGTGAGCCCCACTGTGCAAAGAACCTGAGATCCATGGCAGTCTAGAGACAGTACTGTGCTGGGGCCCAGGGATGGGGACAGTGGGGTTCCCCCCTCAGAGAGGTGGGGAAGGGGCTCAGCCATGGACAAAGCCCCAGTACCCAGCTGGGAACAGAAGCGCTGCTTTGCTTCTGTCCCATGACCCCTCCTGAGCAGACGGACAGATAACGTGGCTTCAGGACTGCAGGTAAACTCAGCACCAGCAACCAGCCCCGGGGAGAAGAATGCACAGCAGAGTAATCACGGCCAGTGCCTTTGGAAACCAGCGGGGCTCAGGCTCCCGGATGGGTGCAGTCTGCTGCTGCTTGGAGCGGGTTAAACTGCTCATTGACTGCCTTGAAAATGACTGTGGCTCCTAAGGCACTTCAGCCACCTTCAGTGTGCCATCCTGGTCAACTAGGGACATGCTTTCTATGATGCTTATGAGCAGAACAGTAAGGCAAATCACTCAGGGGGATTAAAAGCAAAGCAGCAAACAGAAAAGACCAGCTAAGTGAAACAGTTCTGCTGGAATCATGTTACTGAACCAGCATGGGCACCTTTAGACACCTGAATATCACTGAGTCATGCGCCCACCTGCCAGTGCTATCCCAAGATGAGCTACCCAAGACCTGAGTAATAAAATAAGAAGGGGAAGAGAGGGACTTTCAACAGAGTTACAGGAAACTCTAATTGCTGCTACACGCACAACTGAAACTATGCAACTATTTAGAAGCAAAACACATGCTCAGCCCTGTCCTCTTGCTGCTAATTTCGGGGACACATTATGGAGGAGAATGTCCCACTTCCTCGTAGCTGCATTTCAATGGAGAGGAGTCGATTTTTTGCCATCTCCTTTGGGGTGCTGCTCCTCTGAAGGACCCGCAGCAGTGCATTATCTCTGCATCTGACGGCACCGAGTCAGGTCTTCAGTGCCACCCTCAGCTCGTCTGCATGGTTTTCCCAGGCAGTAATGAGAGGGCAGTGATGTGGTTTGAGAGGAAATGAGCCTGTTCTGGAATATCCCAAAGCCAGCGGTGAGCTCCATGTTGGAGGTGGTCAGGGTGGGGGAAGCTCTGCTCTGGAGCATCCCATGCACTGCTCCTGCCAGAGCCAGGCAGCAACACGTAAAGCTGCCAACAGCAGCAACAAAGCTGCAGGCAGAGAAATGCACACACGCAGCCCTCCCCATGCACTGTGTCTGCAGGATGGGAAGGCAGAGTGGTGATCCAGACCAGCAGGAGGCTCTCGGCAGGATCAGCTTGTGGGAAGGGAGGGAATACTTGGACGCTGTCACCTTAGAAGCTGTCACCTTTCACTGGAGACAGGATTTCTCATGTTTGATCCCTTTCAAACTCGCATACCAGCTCCTCACCAGCCACACACCAGCTGTTGGAGTGATCCTTGTGCCCCTGAGCCCCAGCACAGGGGTGAGCGGGGGTACTGGTGTGGATGGGGATGCTGGTGTGAGCGGGGATGTTGGTGTGAGAGGGATGCTGGTGTGGATGGGAATGCTGGTGTGGATGGGAATGTTGGTGTGAGCAGGGATGTTGGTGTGAGAGGGATGTTGGTGTGGATGGGGATGCTGGTGTGAGCGGGGATGTTGGTGTGAGAGGGATGTTGGTGTGGATGGGGATGCTGGTGTGAGCGGGGATGTTGGTGTGAGAGGGATGTTGGTGTGTATGGGGATGCTGGCGTGAGCGGGGATGTTGGTGTGAGAGGGATGCTGGTGTGGATGGGGATGCTGGTGTGAGCGGGGATGTTGGTGTGAGAGGGATGCTGGTCTGGATGGGGATGCTGGGACATTTGCAGTCTGCCTGCTGCTTCTGCAGCTCCAGTGTGCCCTGCATGGTGCAGGGTGGCTGTGCTGTCTGTTCCAGGCTCCTGTCTCTTACCCCATCCCATCCAACCCCAAGTGTGCTGCCTGGGCTGTTTTGTCTTTGTAAATGAGAGATCAGTCACAGGATCATTTGATCATTGCACCCAGTTCTCTCGTGGTGTCAGCTCTGGTGCTTGTTCCTAATCACTCAGGAGTGTCTGTTCATACACTGCACCCTGGCTCTCCAGCACCAGCCTGGCAGAAGCATGGGTCAGTAAAGCCTTGCCTGGCTAAAGCAGCAGCTCTGCCCCTGGTTCTGCTTGTCCCCCTTGCTTTTTGAATCTGCTTTCTTTCACTCTCTTTCCTACTGCAGTTTGCACTTATTTCCCTGCTGATTCTATCACTCATGTTAGTCCTAGCTGATGCCCATCAGTTCTAGACACAGGTTTCTTTTGATTTCTTGCTTCACAAACAGTCATATAGTGTTCTCTATCTTAAAACAGAATAATCTCATTTCACGTGCCCTGTATGCTTTCTGGATGGAGATTAAAGAGTAGAAGAGATGTGGAAGAGGAGTCTGCAGAGTTCATAAAAAGGGAAGGATGAAAATATAGAGCATCTCTGGGCACGAAGTTGTTCTGCATCTTCTAGTCATTGATATGCTGTAAGCATAAGTTGCATCATGTGGAGTACACCCATATTTGCTGCTTAAATTATGCATGGATACAGATATATAGAAAAAATTCCCTGTAAGCTGGAGATGCTGATTCAAGCTGGAAAAGTCTGAACACTCATTAAAGAGAAAACACTGCTAACAGTCTGCTTTTCCTCCTAAGGATTCCATGCAGTTCATGCTGGTGCAGATGGAGCACTCCTCATACACACATCACAGACCCATCAAATCATTGCTCCTTCTATGCTCTGGGGTGTAACTGCATCCTGGTATACCTACATCTGAGAGAGAAACCCTGTCCTTAGCCTTCACTGCTCCTCCTGCTACAGGAGCAGCTGATGTGCAGCCTACAAAGCGATCCTGTAATTCAATTGCTGGCACATTAGGTTTTTTGACATTAAGACTTGCACTATAAATTCCAATTCTGTATTCTGTCAGAAACTAACAAATGCTGAATTATCTCCTTCTTTAGACATACACCATTGGAATCCATTTAAAGTGCTTAATGATGTATTAATAAAGCATGATTTTCCAGCAGAGCTTCTGAACTGCAGCCACTGGCGCCAGGACAAGCACTGCCAATCAAATTAGAGTGTCATCACTCCTCAGTAAGTAAAGGTTAATTGGATGTACAGTATGAAAGGCTCGGCAATGCAAGACATCTATGGCAGGTTTGTTCTTGCTTGCAAGTCTGATGTTACATCCCCGCTCCCCTGCGCGCTGCTCAGGCTCTGCTGTGGCTCCTGTGCCTGTGGTTACGGGCCCTGCTGGGTGAGAGCATCCTTCATGTACTTGGGATGGTTGAGAAAGTTCACAGACAAAACATATAACAGATGAGGGCTCCTGTGACCTGTGCATTTCTAGAGGGGGCAGGATCTGAAGAGATACTCACTGCCAATGACTTCCCTACAAGGCCCTACAGGAACACTGCTGGTGTGGGCCAGTACCTGCATAGGTGACAGCATCCCTTCCCATGCACTGGGGGGGACAGAGCACACCCCTCTTCTTCAGAGTGCCCCATGTGTGCAGCCATGCAGCTTCCTGGGATCACCTCCTCCTCCAAGACTCCCAGCACGGGAGCCCCCACGGATATGGCAGTGCTCCATGGCAGGGCAGTTCCTGTCCTGGGGCTGTGAGATGCTCCTCATCCAGCTGTTGCTGTGCTGCCTGGCACAGTTTCCCACATCCAGCACCATATCCCACTGCCAGGCACCATATCCCACTGCCTGGCACTGCTTCCCACCACCTGGCACCATATCCCACTGCCAGGCACCATATCCCACTGCCTGGCACTGCTTCCCACCACCTGGCACCGTATCCCACTGCCAGGCACCATATCCCATTGCTTACCACTGCTTCCCACCACCCGGCACCATATCCTACTGCCAGACACCATATCCCATTGCCTAGCACTGCCTGACACCACCTGGCACAGCATCCTACCACCCAGCACCACTTCCCACCACCCGGCACCATATCCCACTGCCTGGCACTGCTTCCTACCACCCGGCACAGCATCCTACCATGTGGCACCACTTCTCACCACCCAGCTCCATATCCCACTGACTGGCACTGCTTCCCACCACCTGGCACCATATCCCACTGCCCAGAACCACTTCCCACCACCTGGCATAACATTGCATCCCTCCACCTGGCTCCATACCCCACCACCCACCATCACTTCCCACCACTTGGTATCACTTCCCACCACCTGGCACTGCATCCCACTACATGGCACAGCATCCCACCAACAGCCATCACAATTCACCACCCTGCACCACTTCCCACCGCTTGGCACCGCTTCCCACCACCCATCACAGCATTCCCACCACCTGGCACTACTTCCCACCACCTGGTGCTGCATCTCACCACCCAGCACAACATCCCACCATCTGGCACAGCATCCCACCAACCATAATAACTTCCTACGAACTGGCATCACTTCCCACCACCGTGCCCTGCATCCCACCACCCAGCACCCCTTCCCAGCCCAACAGGAGGGATTGTGGGGTGGCCACCTTGCCAAGTCACCCCGGGATGGTCCAGGTCCTCCAAGGAGCCTGTCAGAAACCATAACAACACAAGCAGGTGAATAAGCACAAACCCACATTGACATTCAATAATGCGCAGTGCAGCTCCTGCTGGAACTTCATCTCGGTGCATCAGGGATTTTATTACGGAAAAGTCCATCCTGTTTTCCATCCCCCTTTAATGCATCTGAAGAGCCTTTCTCCTTCAGAGACTCTTTCGAACTCAGGCCCTTTGTTTAGTCTTTCGTTGCTAATTAACCCTCCTGAGCTGTTTGCTCCCTGCTCGGCTCTGGAGGCCTGACCTTTCGTTGAATACACCCGATATTGTAAAGCTCTGATTAAAATATTGCCATTAAGTGCTTTTGCAGTGAACAAAGAGCTTTTGACAGGAACAAAAATGTGTTCTCTGAAACATTTGGTTTTGCTAAAACGTATCAATTTGCCACCAAATTTTTAAAACCCGTCACTGCACTGGGAACGTTTTGGGTCTCTGCTGCTTCTTTATAAATGTTCATTGGAGATGTATCAGTAATAACAGAAATACGGAAAATACAAGTGAGTTATAACTGCTTCAGTAAGTAAAGGTCGTCTCTCACAATTCCCATTCCCATTCTGCAGAAGCTGCCTGGATTTTGCCTGTTATTCTCTGAGCCTTCAGTTTGGGAGCCCCTTGCTGGGCGCTGCCCCTCCAAGACTGCACACACACAAACACAATGGGTTAATCATAACCTCGGCAGAGCTTCTCTCTTCTGCCTTCAAACATGCATGTCCTGGGCTGCTCCCCAAAGGGAATGAACTGATTTTCTGTAGAAGAAAGCCCTTGGAAAACAATGGGTTGATGCCAAAACATTTCCAGCTTTATTGTATCATAGAATTAAACTATTTACCAAAACAAGCAGGTCTGACAATGCAACAAAATCAAAGGGATGGTTCCAGTAACAAAGGAAAAAGAGACAATGGAGGTGCCGTCTCCTGGTTTGGAACACAATAAGGACACGCAGCTATTGTGTACTGATACCACATTACCAGTGCCCCTTGCTGTTGGTAATCCTGTGTCACTGACAGATGCTCATCAATGGGCAGAGTTGTGGGCAGCTCAGCACACACAGGTCTCCCATCCATGTTTAACAAGAGATGTCGTTTATCCCACATTCTCCATATCATTGCTACACGCCACTCACATCAGCAAGGATAATGCAAACCAAAGGCAGCAGTTCCAGGCTGACTCCACTCGGCTACATGAGAGGCACCCGCCTGGGAAACCATGGCTGAGTTTCTTGGTTTCCACAGATCATGGATACCAAGCAAAGGCACGAGGTGAGCACATAGTCACCAGTAGTGTGTTTTAGATGCTTTCGCCATATTTCAAAGGGTTTTCAGGTGCTTGTTACTTCCCCCTTAATATTTCAGAGCTCGTGGTGATGGGGATGTGTGTGAAGGAGCTGGGATGTTGATGCATCAATGCATAAGTCGGGTTGGACAGGGCTTGGAGCAACGCGCTCTAGCATAAGGTGTCCCTGCCGGTGTCAGGGGGCTGGAACTGGGTGAGCTTTAAGGTCCTTCGCAGCCCAAACCAGTCTGGGATTCTGGGATTCTGCACTTTACCAAAAGTTTCCTCTTTCATCACCGTTCCTCTCCATTGCTGGTGTCTCCCTTCCCTCAGCCATGCCATGTCAGTGTGTCTCCTCTGCCCCAGTATGGTGAATTCTTCAGCACTTAGAAGTGTGTTAAAGCCAGCGTGTGCAGGGACTTAGGAACCAAGCTCCTCAGTGAGAGAAAGGCTTGCTCAGAGAAGATGAGTTTCTGTCAGCTCTGCAG
This sequence comes from Pezoporus flaviventris, assembly GCF_033815535.1. Classification (NCBI taxonomy): domain Eukaryota; kingdom Metazoa; phylum Chordata; class Aves; order Psittaciformes; family Psittacidae; genus Pezoporus; species Pezoporus flaviventris. Next base: position 3,309,698 of record NW_026892607.1, on the reverse strand, counting down.
ATGAGGAAGGTCTTTGGCAGCAAAGGTGACGTGCTGGTCTGGCACCTGGGGCACCCCATAATGTGTCCTGCATTATTCCTCATTTTCCTTACAGGAACACTTGTGCCTGCTTCGGTGGGGAACTTCATTATTGTTTCCTTCCCCATGCTTTAAAATATGTATTTTCTATTTCATACATTGCTGGAGCTGCCTTCAGGAGCGATGTTCTTCCTTTTTGTGCAATATTCTCCCAGCCCATAATTGCTTCAATCAAATCCATCACAAACCATTCACCTCCACCTGGAAAGACGGATGTCACTGTGCGAGAACACTGCCACAGCAGGAGCTACAGAGTTTGCTGCCCTCTGTTTATCACGTCCCTCCTCCAAATTATTTCTCACTTTCACCTATTCCTTGCCATCTCTTCCATAGTCACACAGCAGGTTTGCATTTTCAGATGCATTGCTTTCTCTCTCCCAACTCCCCATACCTCTGGACAAGAGGCTGGTGATGGAGCTCACAGTAACCTGCAGTCATTTATGCAAGGAGGAGCTGATTTCCAGCATGGGTGTTTTGTGGCGAGGCATTAGCTGCTGCAGAGGACTCCTGGATAGCTCCTGTCCTTGCAGATGAGCACAGGCACGGGAGTGGCTGGTGAAGGAAACCAAATATTTGCCTATGTAGTTCTAATTCAACTAATGAAAAAATAACTTCCTGGCCATTTAAATCAGACGGTGTCCAGCCCGGCTGTGGAGTGGATGGCAAAAGTAACATTCCTAAATACATCTCTATCTGTGCTGTAACCAGAAACAAGTGAAGGACTCCAGGTTTAAGACCCTGTTCATTTTTAAAATGAAAGAAGGAATAAACAGTGGGGCATAGCACAAACACACAGGTTTGGACTCATTTTCCTCATTATTACACCAGTGGAAGAAAAGCAAAGGAAGTGTCAATATCATCACACAGTTGTGTGTCCACAAAAAACAAGTATTTTTCTCCTATTACCAGCAGCGGGTGGTGCTATAGTAAAGGCACAACCTGGGATTTGGGCTGTCTGGACTAGCTCTGCCCCACGACCCACTGTAGGCAACTGTCAGGCTGCAGGATGCTCCCCATCATGGCACATGCTGTGCCACGCACCCATCCTGTGCTGCAGCGCTGTCTGCTTTCCTCCAGAGCACTCAGAGATAGCCAGAAACATGTTAAATCTTCCAGCCATGCCAGGAATAAAAAGGAGATAAGAAGAGTCAACTGGAGTGGAGATGTTTTTCCCCTGCCACACACTCTTTGGAAGCTGAAAAATTGACTTCCATGTCATCCATTTTAATGCTGACGGGTAGCTGGCCACGGCCTGACTTCAGGATCTCAGTGCTTTGTCATTCCAATGCTGCGATTTCAGAATATATGATGGAAAGTCATACCAATGCCAGATCCTGGGTGAGATTTTGATGACAGAGAGCTCACAGGGTCTGGAGCGAAGGTCCAGGGCATCCCTTCTTCCCTGCACAGATGCACTGAGGCAGGGCAGCAATACCAACAGATATTCTGATGTGTGCAGTTAATTTCAAAGCAAGCTGTTTTTAAAGCACACATCCATCCCTGCTTCAACCTCCGCCAATTCTGTGTACTGCTCCTCTAGGGAAGGAAATCCGTCCATTTCTATTTCAGGGTATTTGAAGATAGGCTGAAGTGCCAACATCTAGACCCCGGCCACCACCGCTCAAGTTTTGTATACCCAAATTTACATTCCAGTTTTGACTGTTGCAAGTTACCTAATTCAGGACAAGTGACCATTTGCAGAACAGGGGTGGTGCTGACTGGACCATGCTGAGCAGCATGGAGCGGTGCCTTAGGTCATCCCCACCAAGCCTGTCCCTGCCCGCATACGTAGGTGTTGGGTGGCTCGGGCAGGCAGCACCACCTGGAGGAAGACTTTCCATCACTGCCCACGCAGATGGGAAGCAGGACCCCAATATGTACACCCACTGGAGCTGTGGGCCTGCGCCCATCGCAGATCTGGTGTGCTGCTGGGACACCAGGAGCTGGACTTGCTGCTGGATGAAGCCCAAACCGCCTGGATCATGCTGAGAAACCCACCAGACTGGGGAACTGAATCTTACTGTAAATGAAGGCAAGTTCCCTCCTCGGTCCATTCCCATCTCCCTCATTTGCCCTTGGCACCCTCCTCAGAAGTGCATTTCACTGTGATCCTACTTCCCCACTGTGTGGTTTCTGCCTTTCCCCTTAACTTCATTTATACAATATTCCCAAGTCAATGGGATTTCCCTAATGTATTTAAAAATACAGAATTAAGAAAATATTTCACATTTCCAAACCCCATTTCAAAAGCTGTTTTGATCAGAGGTGGGTGCTTTCAGGTATCCTCTTTTTAGGTATCTATTTTTTTCAGCATGTGGGAGCACAGAACGGATAAGTAGAGGAAACTCTTTAGGTTTTTTTCTCATCATTAAAGTCCTACTACTCCAGAGAACACAAAGCACAGTCAACAGAATGTCATTTTCTCTTTAACCATCCTTTCATGATCATAATGCTGTCATTAACAATGTCTTTCAAGTGTATGTGTAACTGCTTAGGAATTGTCACCTATAACAAATCCCTACCTGGGACTTGTTTAAATATAACAGTCTGCCTTCCGGGATCATATTTGATCAGTGACTACAAACTACTCCTTGGAATTAGATTTGTATAAGGAGAGATTAACATTGTATAATGTAATGTTAGGTTTTGTTGTTCTGAGCTATACTAAATGTAAATCATGTCTCAGATACAATAATAATTCAAACTGGAAATGCAAAAGAAAAGACATAAATATGAAAAAGATAGGGTATATAGGAGTACAGTGCATCTGAAACTTGTTTTGAAAGTCAAATACATCCCTTTATTTACAGTGCTCTGGTACTATTCACTTACACAATGAATTTCTGTGGAATGATGTAAAATATGCATCTTTAGGAACAGCACAGCTGGAGAAGGCTGAAGGCAAGAGCAGGAGCTCAGACCTGCCAGAGGAGCACCCCCAAAGCAGCGCTGCCTCTTCCACCTGGGCAGCAGCACAGAGACCTAGGAGTTTGTGTAAATTCCTGTTGGAGAAAGGGCTGAAGTGCTCCAGAGCCATGACTTGCTGCCATCTCCAGAATGAGTAATGCAGCTTGTGTCTGAATAGTGCTTTTACAGAAAACTGATTAAAATGGAATTCAAGTGCAACACAGAGGCAGAACACTTTGACTACAAGCTTGTTACCTGCAGCAGATAGGCAAGCCCTTCAAGCCAAGGATGCTTTCTCCAAACAGAAAGGCTACCTGTGCTGTGAGGGTGCAGATGCTGCCATTACTTGTAGGTGGCTTAGGAGTAGCATGTTCGAAAACCTCCTGTGGGACAGGCAGACATAACCTCGCAAGGGAGAGCAGAAGCGCTGCAGGCTGCCACCATGAAAGGCAATAGCTCCTAGCAGGAGATGGAGCTCCTCCTGAGAGCAGGAATCAGTGGAGCAGCCTGGCTTGGGCCAGATGTGGAGCACTAAGTGGTTTCCTCCAGGAGGATACAAAAGGAGCGTGGCCAGGAGGGGTTGATGGTGAGTGATGTGGGAGTAGGCTACAAGGGCTGTGGGCCGGCTAACATCAATGTAGGCAGCACATGGAACTCAGGTAGGAGCACAACTTCAGTTCAACTTGACTTAAAGCTTTAAAAATGTGCTTGAGGTAGGGTGAAGGCATTTTAAATTCACCCTGTAAGGCTCCCTCTGTATTTCTTCCTATGCTCTTGCTGTTGGCCCCATGCAGGTCTATTGTGTATTGAATCCTGTTCCATGACCTGTGCAGTAGGAAAGCTGCCTACGAGAGCTTTGGCAGGCTTTGCTTCCAGAAAGCTCAATAGTGGTAGAGCTGGGGATGTTCCCATGGGAAGGAGGAAGAGCAGGTCCCTGCAGGGAGCAGTGGATTACCATGAACTGCAGCATTTTGGTCACTTGTTTGGTCTGCAGGGGCACAGGGATGGTTTAGCAGCGAGGCTGGTCTGTGAATGCCCTTTAGTGGAAAAACATCACAGCAACCTGCGCAGCCTCCCCTTAGCTGCTGGGTGTGGGGCTTGCAGCCGTGTCCCCACTGGTGTGGTCCATACCCCTCTCTTGTCACTCATCTGCTGTTCGGGTCCCTTCCCACTTTGTTTGCTGGAACGTGCATCTCCTGTGCTTCTGAGATGCTGTAATGCAGAGCAAGAGCAAAGAGGTCTGGAGGGGGCCAGTGGGATTATATTAAGGCCTGTATCGAGAATAAAGATCTGGATTGGCTCTAGTCCTTGTTCTGATAAAGGGCAAAATGCTGTTTTCTCCCCTGTAACATGATTGCCTCCCTAATGATGCACAGTTTGGGTTAGTAAGAGCACTAACTGGCTCTCCTGTGTATGGAGAAAATCAGCCTTCCCCTCTCTAAACAGCAGTTTGTACAGATGTGTAAATAGAAAACATTGTTTTGCTTCTCAAGGGAGCTATTGTTTGGTGGAACAATACTAATGGTTTCCAACTGTATTTCAGCATTAAAGCTGTGTGTGCTCTCAAAGCCCAGCGTTGTTACAGGAACACAAAACCTCGCAGTGATTACCAGGAAAAGCTGACTCACTCTTGAAGATGTCTCTATAAGAGCCAAGATGGAGCTCTGCAGGTCTTGGGCTGCGAGAGTGGCCCTGATATGGCAGCATCATCACTTCTGGGGCTTTTCAGAGGCCTGAAATCATCTCAGCATTCCCCTTTAATATTTCATGGCACGCACTGAGCGTTCATCTGTGTAATGCTGGAGGAGAGTGTTTGGTGCTGAGTGTTACAGGAATAATGGGGAGGCCAAGAGAATGGGATGGTGGGAAAATGTCCCTGTGCTTCCAGGACAATCTGAGCTGTAGAACTGATTTGAGGTTAATGTGATACTGGAGGAGTCGGGTGGGGTGTAGGTTATTAAAACCGAGGTTGTTTAGGCATGGGCAGGAGTTAGTCCTGTAGCTGGCTTGCACAAAAGCTGGTAGCATTTTGCTAGTGGTGATTTGGACCTCCAGCATTGCAGCTTGTATGGCTTTGCATAGTGAAGGCTTGAACCAACTTGGGTATGTGTTGACCTTCCTCTTCATTTCTGAACCAGAGCTGATGGGATGGAGGGGGGGAGGCCACAAGTGGAGCTTCTGCTGCTGCGGTTGCTTGAGAACAGCAGATACAGGATCAGTTTAATCTACCCACAGCTGGGAAATGATGGGAAGGAAGGAACATGCTTATGAAGTTGGTATCTTTGAGTTTGCTTGGCGAAGTTTAAACCTAAGTCTTACTATTTCCTGATCCAGTATACTACGTCATGTGCAAATGAGATACAATTTCAAGTGGTTTATTTAGGATATGGCTGGACTGGATCACATAAACCCATCCTACCAGGTTTGTCCTGTTCCCTGGGGTGATCTGACCTCACAGCAAGCAGATCACCTGCTGTGCTGGGGCACAAACATCACTGGTAGCTCCAGAGAGCATCACTGCATGCACGGTTGCTGTGTTTGCCATACTGCTCTGCGGCTGCCATCTCATGATCCATCTCCTGTTGTCTCGTTGCCTTTCTGACACTCCCATGAGTGGGAACAGGAGAGGCTCCAATTGTGCCCACTTTGCTCATTCTTGTCATAGCTGCTAAACTCCATTGCTGTAGTCTTGTAGTTTCATAGCCACAGACCCCTTTGAGAGCCCTCGTTTGGGGATTGCTTTCAGATGGGACTGGGGTTACTCTTCCCTAAGGGGGCAACATCCATACATAGTTCTGCATGAGCAGGAGACACTTCGGTTTCTCTGTTTCTTGCAGGGTGCTCAGCCATGTCCTTGCTCATCCCACTCTGGTGCACAGTACCAGGGTCTCATCCTGTCTCCATTGCCATGAGCTGTGGTCAGTTTTGCCTCACGGGTCTCTGGAGGGAAAAGCCTTCTGCAGTGGGGTAGAGCAGCTTCAATCCTCCCCCATGAGAGCTGGCTAATCCTGTACCTTCAGCAGACCTAAAATCAAATCCACTTATGAGGCTTTGAAAGGTGACTGTTTTTCTGCAATCTGGAGCAAAGGCATGGAGTGCTATTCCCATGGTTGCGGATTGAACTCTCTGACCAGATGGCAGAGCAATAGGAGAAGCTTTGGGCAGCTGCTGCTCCCCTGCCTACCGGAGGGACAAGCAGAAGGTGGGTGTCTGCAGAGCCAGGTCCGCGCAGGACTCCAGGGTGGCAATAAATTAAAGGGAAGAGCTGGAGCAAGGCCACGAATGAGAATTTAATTGCACACTACTTGTGCTTCCTGGGCCTGGATTAGGCTGGCCAGGAGAGCTTCTGGAGGAAATGAGAAGCTGATACTTGGTGAAATATTGCTGCGAGAAACCACACACAATGAGTCCTGTATTGAACAAACTGCTCCGTTAATAGAGACGTGATGGCTGAATCTACGTTTGGAGGCTTGGATGCCTCGAGTATTTGCTCAGCAATAATTCCTCAGCTGAGGAACACCGCACAGAACAAGCACGGGCAGGCTGTGGCCACCTTCTCCTCCTGCCGGTTAGCAGAAGATGAAGCAGGCAGGGGGTGACCAGGAACAGTCAGCCAGGGTATGCAGGAGGCTTGAGTGTGCCTGACCACCATGGAGTGAATGAGAGGCAGAGGAGCTGACCTGTGCAGCCTGGTGAGCTCTGCACCCCACAACCCCCAGTCCTCAACCACCCCGCTCTGGATGCGCGTGGAGGTGAAGCACCAGCCAAGTACTCCCTCACAAACATCAGGGCTTCAGACTGCCTGCGTTTTCTGCCTTTATGGGAGTGGGGAGGCAGGAGAACTGATGGAAATAGCCTCTCAGTGCTAAGGAGGGCTGGCTACTTGACTAAAAGCCCCTCTTCATCAGTAGTCAGACCAAGAAGTACATGCAATACTGGATAGATTTTACTGATTAACTCCTGAGCCCATTGGTACACTTAAGGGAGAGTCAGCATTCTAACAGACATCTTTGCCATTCCTGTGTCAGCTCTCTCATGAGGTCCTACAGAGCCATGGCACTACTTTTCCATAACCTTGGCTAAGCTTTTTTAAGCTGTTTTATTTTCAAGGATTAAAGCAACTCATAACTTGTTCAGGACCTGTGGAATCAGACATCTGGGGGACTGTGAAATACGTGTAAGGGGGCTTTTAAAATACCCCAGGTGAAGACACTCATTTAAAAAAATGAGATGGATAAATATGAATTTGAATCCAAGGTCATGGGGTTATTTTTGCTTCAACTTTTAAAGGTGATGCAAGCACATGGTAGCAAAAGACAGCACTTTTCCATCTCCACGGTGCCTACCTTTGGTTGGCTAATGCAGAAAGCAAGCGAGTCACAGGAGTAAAGTAACAACTGTTGTCAGGGGACAACAAAAGCACAGTTTTGAGCTGCTCATGTGCCATCAACAGAAAACGGGCTGCAGGAAGTGTGGTGAAACTGCACAATACTCTGCAGGCCTGGAGAACGGAGACCATCCTTCATGTGCATGGCGTGAAAGGCAGCCCAAATACCCACAGTGATGTGAGGTTAGTATCAGGTCATGATGGCTTTATGCTCTCCTGACCTCTAAGAATATGTCCCTCTTGGGCTCAAGTTTTTCTGGGCTGGATCTGCCTGTAGGGAGTGGTCTTGGATGTGTTTGCTTCCTCTCTTTTACTGTTTTCAGTGACTGTGTGCTCTGAGACTGGGAGGGGGAGAAATGTTTTTATCACAACAATGAACACGCCTTTGGGAAAAGGCTATGGTGAGAGTGGTCAGTGTCTAATGCTGTTACAGACAACAGCATCCTGCATGGCACTGGGCTGATTTCTCAGCATATTGAGCAAGCTGTTTAACCTGCTCTAGTGGAAGGTGTCCCTGCCCATGGCAGCGGGGTTTGGAACTAGGTAATCTTTAAGGTCATTTCCAACTGAAACCATTCCAATCCTAACTTCCTTCTGTCCAACTGGGACAAGGATGTATTGTCTGAATTTCAGAGTTAGCCTCTGTGAGGCCAGACAAGACCAAGTCATCTCTGGTATTTGACACATCCAGGATCCTTAAGCTTATCCCAGCCTCTTCCTCATGTACCACACCAGTGCTCATCCTTGCCTAGCACTCCACGTTGATTTCAGGAGGCTGAGGGGACTCAATGCTTTCTCAGAGGCTTTGCTCCAGTGGTGAATTATTTCCCACTGCTGGACAGGGAGCAATTGCTCATTTTCCCAGGCATTCATCTCCAGCAATTTCTTTTGCCGTGTTTTCCACAGGTATGCTAAAAGGCACTTTAGTACCCAATCCTTTCTCTTGAAAGCATTTGGATGCTGTAATTTAGTCATTTGTCTAATTGGAGGTAACCCCCAGAGACTCCTGAGCTCTTCAGGTCCTTGACTGTGCTGTGCATTTTCTCTGCCTCTCAAGCTATTTCTGTAGTTATCCTCTACACTTCATCTTTGCATTCCTGGCTTGTTGCATCCCCATAGCAGCTCCCAGTGCCTGAAGGGAAACCTGGAGAGGGGCTTGGGACAAGGGCCTGTAGGGACAGGCCAAGGGGAATGGCTTTAACCTGCCCGAGGGGAGACTGAGATGAGCTCTTAGGCAGAAGCTCTTCCCTGTGAGGGTGCTGAGGTGCTGGCACAGGGTGCCCAGAGAAGCTGTGGCTGCCCCATCCCTGGCAGTGTTCAAGGTCAGGTTGGACACAGGGGCTTGGAGCAAGCTGCTCTAGTGGAAGGGGTCCCTGCCCGTGGCAGGGTTGGAGCTGGAGGAGCTTTGAGGTATCTTCCAAACCATTATATGATGCCTTCCTACACTGTTGGAGGAGTGATTCCTATGAATGTATGGTGTTGGCCTTGGCCAGTGCAAGACTGTGAACAAGAGGACACCCTCTCCTTCACCCCATGCCAGCAAAGCTGCCTCCAGCCCTGGTGCAAACTAATTTCTAGATGTTAAGGATAATGACATCAGTGGAAAGAGCTATTTGCGTGAATTTTATTCCTTAATAGGGAATAGTTGTAAACGTTTCATTTGACCTTTTTATGAGTTAGGAGCAGACAAGTAGACAATGTTTTGTATTATCGCTTAGAAGTATCCTACCTGCAGTACCTGACTCCCACAAATAATTAGAGAAGAAAGGGGTAATTATCTGAATCTATTGATAACAGCATTTGGCTTAGACAATGCCAGAAGAGAAACTATAATTTAGACTTAACGTGTGCTATAAATTTGACCAAGAAAATGGTAATTTATGTAAATTCCAATATACAGTTTCTAAGGTTCCAGGATACGTGGGATGCACATGTCTGTGACTCTCCTATAGCTTCAGCTCACCAGGCTGACTTTTCAGCCTCTAGAAATTATTTCCTTTGGATACCATCCTCTTAAAAATAGCTTTTACAATTTTAGGAAGGTCAGAAATAATTGCTTGTGATTTGGCTGAAACTTTCCATTCCTCCCACCGTTTATCCCAAGGAGAGGGAAACTCTCACTGAAGTGCTTTGTGAACATACAGTGGGCAGGTAGGGTATTGCACATGATGCTGAGGTCTTGTGTATCTCTCTCATTTTGCCTTTCCTTATTGTGATCTTGGTTTTGGGGCTGGGGTGTTGAGCAGACACTGAGCTGCAAAGCACAGAGTTCTGAGTCACTCGCACAATTAAACGCTATCAGCCTCATCAGAAAGCAGAGGAGTTTCTAACAGGTGGGGTACCCAATGTGCTCTGGCCCAGGATACCTCAGAAATGCACGTTTCTTCTCTTGAGGGCTGTAAGTTGATGCCATCTGTAACGTGGGGGGCAGACTGGCAGCGACAAAGAAGAAAGTCCTCTGAGAGCACAGGTAATGGGGAGGTCTGCGGAGGGCTCAGACCTAATGGAAGGGCTCTGGGGTCCACACACCAGCCAAGAGAGGAGCACCACAACATGTGCTTTACTGCATCGCTTACACGTGGGAAGCTGAGTTTCTCTCACTGTTTATTCCCTGTTACATCTGCTCTCCAATGCGAGGGGAAGCGTTCTGAGAATGAGGTGCAAACCTGCAAGTCGCCTTCTGCAGCAACTCCTTTGTGTTTCCAGTTGCCTGTGTTTCCAGTTCCTGTTTTCTGCTCACTTCAGCAGAAACCAGGAGCTTCTACCTGGATTTGTTGTTTGCAGGAGCTGCAGCGGCCTATGGCCAAGAGGGTGGACTCTCATTCCATGGACAGAAACCTCCCCACACTCAGTCCTGCTCCAATTCATTCTTGGAAAAATCTTTCATTAACTTGAAAATTGCATAATCAGGTTGGAAATTCCCAGTGTGGAGCTGGCTCCTGGCTCTTTCCACATTGCTGCCTCGAGATCAAGGCCGAGTTTAGCTCTGAGAAGCTGAATTTTTGGTTTAAACATGAGTTGGAACAGCATGACCCGTGTTTGAACCCAGCTTGAATTTTAATGTCAATGGCAAGGAAAAGAGTTTGCGGAACAGTTTGAAAGTGCTGACCATCAGTAAGCTCGGGTTTGTACCTGCGTTTGGAATCAATTATGGGATGTAATTGTGGCTTCGGTAAAATCCTGCTCCAAATGAGGATTTTGGTCTGGAGAACAAGACCGTGGCCCTTTAAGTGCTGATAGGAAAAGGAACTTCATCTGTTTTTAAACTTATTCTTTAATCTGCCAATTCCCATTCTCATAAAAGTCTTTTCTCCACAGTTATTAAACATTTTCATAATGTAAAAAATGTAATAACCTTCATCACGTGCAGCCTTCAGCCAGGGCATGCTCATGAATACAGGATTCCCAATTGAATTTACTAATCTTACGGAAAAAGGACACTTTAGCAAACATTGCAGTCCCAGTTTACACTGCCACGGCAAGGCAGGAACCGCTAATGCCATCAAGAAACAGAATAAATTATACATCCTCTCTCCTGGGTGAGCTGGATCATTGACATCTGATTTTTCAGCTGAATCTGATTTTTAGAGAATCATTGAAAGCTTTTTGTGTAAAACTGAAGGAAAGCACCAATGAACCCGCCAGCCTCTGCCTGCGGTGGTCGAGGACTTGGCTCTCAAGTTGATGGGACAGAGGCTGATGATTCCTTGGCAGATGGGGCTGGTGTGAGGCAGGGATAGCAGCAGTTCTTTGCAGCTTGGTGGGTGCTGTACACACAGGTGTGTGATGTCATTCCCCTGAGCACATCCATGCTCCTGCCTGGCTCTTGGGCAGTGGTGTGGTCCTAGCCAAGCAGAGCTCCCATGGTGATACAGTGATGGAGCATCTCCAAGGGCTGCTCAAGCGCAGAGTGCTGTTAACGCCCTGGAACCGGTTCTGTTTCCAATTCACAACATTCCCTCACAGACTGCAGGCACGTTGAGGTACTCTGCAGAAGGATCGCTACCCATAAGCACATGGACGTCAGTGTATGTTTGTATACAGTTATACATACCCTTTGCACACTGCCAATTGTCAAAATACGTATTTGCCCCCAGCAGCGATGTAAAGACAGTGCCACTTGAGTATGCTGTGATCAAAGGACCCGATTACCTCTGTCTGAATGGTAATAATCCTGGTGGCTTTGAAGTCCAGGTGTCAAACCAGAGATGTTACAATCCTCTGTGATGTCAGTTCTGTTTTCCCACTGCAGAAATGTACAGCTATCTGAAACATAAAGTATGAGTAAGCCTGCAGGTGCTCTGCTCCCTGCGGGTTCTGTTGGCACGTTGCTGGATGTTTGAGGCTGGCTGGACCACCAATCCATCCCCTGGGTGTGTGATCCTGGGGACTGCAGCCTGTCGTTAGTCCGATATGTAGCTCCTGTCAAGATTGACGTTTTTCCATGGACATCCCAGAATCTCTCTTTAAGCTCGGAAAGCTCCTCAGGAAGCAGAATTTGGTCCAAGAGACCATGGTCACTAGTGTGAGGTTGGGGGATGTGTGTGTGTGTGTGTGTGTGCGTGTGTGTGTGTCTGGGGGTGGCTGGGGTAGAAAAGAGGTGAAATCCTGATTCTCAGGAGTGAATGCGGACCAGAAACAAAGTCAAGTGCAAGGTTCTACACCTGAGTCAGGGCAATCACGGGCACAGCTACAGGTTGGGCAGAGAAGAGATTCAGAGCAGCCCAAGGAGAAGGACTTGGGGGTGTTGGTTGATGAGAGAATGAACATGAGCCGGCTTCAGTGTGCGCTTGCAGCCCAGAAAGCAACCGTGTCCTGGGCTGCAAACCCAGCAGCGTGACCAGCAGGGCGAAGGAGGTGATCCTGCCCCTCTGCTCTGCTCCTGTGAGACCTCACCTGGAGCATTGTGTGCAGTTCTGGTGTCCTCAACATAAAAAGGACATGGAACTATTGGAACAAGTCCAGAGGAGGCCACGAGGATGATCAGGGGCTGGAGCACCTCCTGTATGAAGACAGGCTGAGAATGCTGTGGCTGTTCAGCCTGGAGAAGAGAAGCTGCGTGGAGACCTCAGAGCAGCTTCCAGTATCTGAAGGGGGCCTATAGGGATGCTGGGGAGGGACTCTTCATTAGGGACTGTAGTGACAGGACAAGGGGTAACGGGTTCAAACTTAAACAGGGGAAGTTTAGATTGGATCTAAGGAGGAAATTCTTTCCTGTGAGGGTGGTGAGGCACTGGAATGGGTTGCCCAGAGAGGTTGTGAATGCTCCATCCCTGGCAGTGTTCAAGACCAGGTTGGGCTGAGCCTTGGATGAGATGGTTTAGTGTGAGGTGTCCCTGCCCATGGCAGGGGGGTTGGAACTGGATGATCTTAAGGTCCTTTCCAACCCTGACTATTCTATGATTCTATGATTCCCTCCTCCTTGCTCTGTTCTCTATGGGTAGGCGCTGATTTGAGTTTTCTAGCTTATATTCCATATGGTCTTAGAGATCTTGATTGCCCAGCTTGGGCGTTCAACCCTGAGCAGAACCTTTCCGAGTCAGAGTTTTAGGCCAGTTTTCACCTAAATCTGGGGTAGTGCTTTGAGCACCAGTCAAATCTATGCAGGAAGATACTGAAGCAATGGATTTTGGCTACAGTCATCTTACAAAAATCCAAAGCAGACATTCACATTTTGTCTGTGTAATAGGAAAAAATTAAGCTCCCCCTGCAAGAAGCTGTTTCTAGGCATGAAGTCAGAAAGCACAACCCAGCAGCATCAGCCTCTCCTGATGCTGCTCTAACAGCGCTGTTTTGATGTGCCTGTTTTTCTGCCCATGCAAGGAGTAAATTGAGCAGAAACCAGAGAGAAATAAATGGGGAGGCATCAGCCTGCTGAAAACAGCGTGCTCTGACCCGTCTTCCCTTCACCCTCTACCTGTCTGGCCTCTGGAGCTGACCTTTATTTAATTGGGACAGGGCTGGAAGGATCACCAGGGAGCATTGGGATCCTGTGGCTGTACCACTATCCACCTGTGAGCAGGCGTTTGTCCATAGGGTCCAACTAGACTCCATTGGTGTGGCTGCCTGCTCCTGTCAGGGCTCCAACTGGTGCTTCAGAAGAAGGTGAAATAAAGCTCTGGCACGTCCAGGAAACTGAGCAGCGCTGCTCACTGAGGTGGCATTTGAGGTGTCAGCTTCAGCTGCTCTGTTCTGGAGGAGACGAGCAGCTGGGTGCTCGGGCAGGGTGCTCCAGCTGCACGCCATGCGGTGGGATGCTCTCGCAGGTGGGATGTGCCGGTGCGGATGGAGGCTCCACCTTGCACAGGAGGAGGTCACCTTTTCAAAATCAGCCTGTCTTGTTCTCCCTGCCACGTGTTCCCCTGCAGCTCTCCTGCAGAACAGACTAATTTATGGGTTTTTCTTTTCTCTCCAGAAAAGGTGCTTGAAAAAAATAATCCTTAATGGAAGCCTTTGGGGTGTGTAATCAGGATTTTATAATGATTCATATAAAAAGTGCAAAGAATTTTGGCTGAAGTAAAAGGTAAGGGTTTTTTAATCATCAACATGCTCATTATTCACTTCCCACTCTAAGCCAAGACAAGAAAAACAGCAGCTTTCTGATGAAAAGCTGAGGATCCATCAGGTCCCACTCACTTTTCATGAACTAAGAACTGATGTCAGTGACTGTCAGATTCAAGTGATTTTCTCCATAAATCTTCTCTTTACTTGCAAAAAGGAATCATTGTTCCCTAACACTGCACAAGCTTTTTGTTCAGGTTTGCTGTGTATAAAATTTAATGAGAACAGTCACAGAACACATCAAGAGCTGAGCATGTGTCAGTTAGGAAATGTGTGTGTTTGAAAACCTTTTCCTATAATTATCTACATTTCCAGTTACCTGCTTGGGGGTGATGGGGAGAATGGGGCTGGTGCCTGTTGGAAGCAAGAGCTTCCCAAAATGCCAGGAGAAGTGCCTGACTGCTGGAGTCATGCATGGCTGGGAAAGGCAAAAGGAGAAGGAGCTTGTGTGATGCCAAGGTCAGGTGTCCCCAAGGCAACGGTGCTGGGGCAGTTTCCAGTGTGGAGTGTTTCGTGACTGCCTGCTGCTGACTACATGAACTGTGATGATCTCTTTTGTTGGTTGTCCCCAGCTCCTGTATCCAGTGTGTGCTCTGACCCTGTCCTGCGGGGTTCATGGGCTGGTTTTCCATCACAGTGCGGAGTACTCAGCTAAGACACTGGGGACAGGCATAGGAAGTGTACAAGGCCAGGTTGGATGGGGCTTCGAGCAACCTGCTCTAGTGGAAGGTGTCCCTGCCCATGGAAAGGAGTTGGAACTGGATGAGTTTAAGGTCCCTTCCAGCCCAAACTCGTCTGATTCTTAATGTTCTCTCATTGTTTATAGGTAGCTGCTGTCACTGTATCGGGTTTTATAAGTATAAAATTCAGCTTTGTGATGCCGTGATTCATCATCTTAACTTATTTATGAGCGTTCTTTTAAAACTGTCAGGATTCATTGTCTGACAAGGCAGAAAGCAATCAAAGAGCAAAGACTACAAGCAAAAACACGTGTTGCAATTATTTAATGACATCTGAAGCAATTAGAGTTTCATCTAACTTCTTGTTTCTACAAAAGCCTTGTCCTAGAAAATTATTGGGGGGGGGGGAGGGGGTGAATTCCCATTTCCTTGAAAGCTGTTCCTCAAATCTCAGAGGCTTGGCCAGCCCTGGAGACAGAGGTGGTGCTGCCTTGTGCACAGGGTAGTAATCTGTCCTTTGCTTGAAGGACCACCTGGAAACACGCGGTGATTTGGGAGGCTTTTGCCCTGTTCTTGTACCATGGCAGTCAAGGCTGGGATAAGTGGAATAAAGCATTTTCTTCCCCATCTTCAGTCCCTAAAGCAAACTGTAACTGTTTCATCCAGGCTGTGGTTGCCTGACACACTCCAGCAATTGAGCAGGTACAGCGAAAAAGTGGATGAAACATGACTGAGATACAACTAAAACTCCAAATGTGAAACCACGTTCAGCCTATTCAGTATTTGCATCGAAGTGACTCTGAAACGTTTACCATGCTGTGTTTTAAGCTTAGCATTCAGTTAATAAAAAGAGAAAGAGGTCGCGAACATAATTTGTCCTTGGCATTAGGGAACCTGCAGGTTGTCAATAGCATCTTAAATGTTTCTTTCCAATCTATTAAGGTGTTTAATTTCATTTTAACCTTTAAAGAGTTGGGGTTGGTGGTGGCCATCAGCGCTAAATTAATATTGCTGCTTTGCAAGGCATGAATTGCTATGGCTGAGCTGTAACTGTAGCTCAACAAAACAGGACTGTGATGTTACATCTCCCAGGTAGCCTCTCTGGAGCCATGGGTTATGAAGCTGCGTGAAGTCGTCTGCAATTAGAACTGAGTGATCTTCATTAAGGGGCCTGTGACGTGCAGCCGGCGCCGTTCTTTATTGCTCGGCATCTGTGGAAGTGTGTACATCCAAGCAGGGGGAATTTCCCACAATCAGGGTAGAGTGTGAGCACAATGAAGCCCAGACAGTAAGCAATTGCCACCTCTTTGAGATGCTTTTGTGCAATGATGGTTTATTGATGTTTCTTCCTGATCGCTCTCCATTGAGGACAAGAAAAATCAAATGGGCTACTAAAGGAAATTACCTGAACATTTATTTCCACTTGGGTAAATACTGCAGTGGTGAATGTGTAAGGGATTGGTGCTTCCAAAGGGAAGGCAGTGATGCACTGGCAGGATTACAGGGTATAATGAACCCAAAGAAGATTTTGAATATAATTGGAAAGGGTGTCAAAGGTGAGAAACTGGTTAGTGTGTGTTACCTGTTAGTGGGACTGGAGCTCACATCCCATTAGGAAATTACCCTGCTCGGATGAGCTGTATCACTGACTGTGAGCACTGTGACTGAGCACTCAGCTGTGCGAAGGGTGATGCAGAATTGGTGTCGTAGGGGGGCTTATTGTTCTTTATTTCCTAAGGGAAGAGAAAACCTCTGTCTTAGAAAATTCTTCTCCACGTTGTGATTTCTTCTGCGTTTCCCTATGCTAATCAGGCTCACGCGATGTGAGGTACGATTATGGAAAGAGAATTAACTGTGTCCTTTGCCTGCAGAAATCACTGTGAACAGGCAGCACTGTGTGCTGGGTCCAGTCTTGCCAGGGCAGGGAGCCCAGCGTCTCTCATTGGAGCAGCATGGGGTAGAGATGGGGACACTGCCACCAGGGAACAACACAGGAGTCATCTGCATCCCTTTGGGGTAGGGGCTCTGCATTCTTTGGCACAGATACTCAGAACGTGAGGCTGAAGGTAGCTTCAGGAATCATCACATTGTCTAATGGTCCGGGGCAGAAATCAGCCGAAGACTTTGTTGTCCAAACAGGCAGAGCCTGCAGTGCCTGTGCTGTCTGACAAAGCTCCTCTAAAATTTAAACCCTGGGAGCTGCAGATAAACCCACTTCTGAGATCACCTCCACTGCAAACAGAGACCCTGCGTTTATTCACTTGAAAGGGTGAGAGAAAAATCATTTTCTTGTAACAAGGAGACACGTAAAGGGTGACTAAATGGAAATGCTGAAGGCACTTAAATAATAAAATGAAAATGAGGGTTAAGAAACGTGCCTTGGTGAATTGTGTACTGAGTGACTCAGGTGCGTGCAGCGTGCGTGGCTTCTTGCAGCACAAAAGCATTTTCGCTGATGAACATGCTCCAGTGACTTGTTTAAATCCGTTGTTCTTCAGCTTGGCCAGTTCTGTGATCTGCTCAGGAAAGAGAAAGTAAACATGCACGTTCTTACAGACACTGTTGCTGTAGGAGGTGCTGGGCTACAGTGTGAGACTGCAGAGTAATTCAGAGTAATTAATGGGTGCCTGTTGGCAGCAGCGTTTCCTCTGGACACAAACTCCGGTGCCTCATTCCCAGCAGGGCTGGGAATTGTGCTGGCTGTCCCTGACAGAGGCAGGCTATGAGCTCCTCTCATGCCCACTGTTGCCTTCAGTGATGTCCATGTAACCCATCGAAAGTCTGAACGTTCACACTAGTCCTTCCCCAGGTTTGGCGAACCTGATTGAAGCTTCTTACTGATGGTTGCAAATATAATTCTGCAAAAGAGAAATCAGGCCTTTAGCATGAAATAAAATGTTTCATAGGCTTTGGGTTTATTCTCCTTGGTTCTTTTTCTGCCAAGTATAAACATGATCTTAAATGAAGTGTTCAAGGCCAGGTTGGACACAGGGGCTTGGAGCAAGCTGCTCTAGTGGAAGGTGTCCCTGCCCGTGGCAGGGGTTGGAACTGGATGAGCTTCAAAGTCCCTTCCAACACAAACCAGCCTGGGATTCTATGAGCTGTAGCCATCTCTATATGTGCTACGATAACTATTGCGTAGGAACTTCTACAGGAACTCTATTGCATAGGAGCTTTCCGGAGTTTCATGCTGCCTTTAACATTGTACATTTTAATCCAAATCAAGCAGGGGTTTGTGTGTCTGGGGTTTACAGCAATAAGACCTCTGAAAACCAGGATAACTCCTTCAGAACCTATCACAAACTGCTAAGCTCTGTTGCCTGCTTCCATCAAGCTCTGATGCAGGGGATGGATCATGCAGCGTGTTTTGTGTGTGCTGCACGTGGTGCCTCCTGCACCCTGGTGTATTTGATGGTTGTAGTGAGCAGTGTGGTGCTCCCCTACATGTGCTGTAGGTGCTGACCGTGCTGTCCCGCTCTGGCATGTGGCACAGCTCCCTGTGACACCTGCATCCCTGACACAGCCCCCATGGGCATCATCCCCATCAGTGCCTGGCAGACACTGAACCACACTCTGGGCTTAAAGATTTTATTGAAGTCTGTTTCCATTGGAAATCTGGCTGAGGTTTGTTTCATTAGGGTAACACAAATGGAAATAAGATAAACCTTTACAGCGTGTATCTGAGTGAGAGATGAAGTACACTGTGGTCACTGGGCTGGCAGCAGCTTTATCATGCAGGGATCTTCACTCTAGGCACAACAAACACAAACGTTATAACACCAAACACAATTCCTATCAGTGAATAATTCCTTTACTGTTTCTGAAACAGGTTCAGATTGATTCAGGGCCAGAATTCCTCTCTAAGGTGCTGGAAAAACTGACCCCTTACCACCAGCTTTGCCTTCAGAGTGTAACCTCTGAGGGCAATGTGAGCAGGGGGGTGTAAATTAGCCCTATGAAGGAGGAAAACCTTGTGAAACTTGACCTGCCTGTGATTTGTTATGAGTAACAGATGATAATATCAACACGCTGGGGAATTCAAACACTCGTAATGTTTATTCACTGTGGTTTTATTTCTAAACCACCTGTCAGCCAGGGATTAACCCCTGCTTGTCCTCGGCCGAGCACACTAAACCACTTGGACCGTCAGTGGCACTGGGGCTGCTGCCAGGGATATGTTTAAGGAACAAGGAAACCTCCTTGATGTTCTCCTGAGAGATCTGCAGAACTGATGGGGTCTGGTTCAACCAATGCCCAGAAGCTCCCTGTGCCCAACAGGCCATGTGCAGAACATGGGACAGCACACCTGCAATTAGCTTTTGGTGCACAATTTACTTTCAAATCACTATAAGCAAAATAGTTACAATGCTGGTGTATCACTAAATAATGATAAATGTAAAAACCCAAGCACGAGATGGAGACTGACGTTTGATCATGAGGGAATGTAACGAACACTTTCAAAAGCAAATTCCAAGTGACATTTTTAGAATCTGTTTTTACTGGACCCTTGAAAACACTCTTGGGAATCATGAGAATGTCCATGAAGCACAAATCCTCCCCTCCAGCTCAATGCTGCAGCAATGGAGGGATGAGCCAGGCCCTTCTCCTCACCAAGAGGCACGTCCACGAGCAGTTCTGTGCCTTGCTGCAGCCCAAAGGCACTGTGCTGGGGTGGGTGGGTGGGCGGTTTGAAGAAGCCACATGCTCCAGCCATACAATGCGCTGACTCAGCACCTTCCCAGCTCTGAACGGGCGTCAGGTCAGGTTCAGCTCAAACTGTGTGCTCATTGTTATAAAATCATCACAGAATCCCAGCCTGGTTTGTGTTGGAAGGGACCTTAAAGCTCCTCCAGCTCCAGCCCCTGCCATGGGCAGGGACCCCTTCCACTGGAGCAGATTGCTCCAAGCCCCTGTGTCCAACCTGGCCTTGAACACTGCCAGGGATGGGGCAGCCACAGCTTCTCTGGGCACCCTGTGCCAGCGCCTCAGCACCCTCACAGGGAAGAGCTTCTGCCTGAGAGCTCATCTCAGTCTCCCCTCTGGCAGGTTAAAGCCATTCCCCTTGTCCTGTCCCTACAGGCCCTCGTCCCAAGCCCCTCTCCAGCTTTCCTGCAGCCCCTTCAGGCACTGGAGCTGCTCTAAGGTCCCCCCAGAGCCTTCTCTGGTAGGACAAACCTACCTGCCTTTGTTCTCTGTGCCCACACAGCAGCAGGGCTGAATATGTTAAACTGGGCTGTGATGTGCTGTTGATGCGGGTGAAAATGAATAGCAGATGCCCATTGACAATGGTAATGTTGATGCATTCACTGTATTGAAAATGTTTCTAAAGTTGCTGAAGAAGCAGAAAAATAATGTATGATGTTTCTTATTTGAATGAGTTTCACCTTTTTATCTAGAGGCAGCGTAGAGCTGAAGAGTCTCTCAAAATGCCAGGAGCCTGAGCAGCACCAGAAATAGATTCCTGAATCAAATGTAAATGAAGCTTTCTGCTACATTTCTGTAATAATCCATCCAAAGAGGAGCAGAAGCTAAAAACCATAATAACAATGGGATAAATTATCCAGCCCCACCATTTCCCCAGCACTGCTGTTAGCATAACACGAGATTGATGTTGTACCTATTTTTATTTCTGCTGCTGGAGCAGCCTCTGTCACAAAGAGGAGGCGCACGGATTCCAGGGCCCGCGTGCTCCGTGCGGTCTATGGAGTGCTGCGCTACTCTGACCTTTTCAGGAGTTCTCATTTCAATTGCCTGCTCACCCCAGTCCTTTGGAAGAGGCTGGGCTCCTGTTAATGGGGAGAGGAGGAGTGCAGTGGTCACCCACTCCAAATGCTGCATATTAAAAAGGTCAGCGGAGCGTGGCGATGGCAGTGTGGAAATGAGACAACACAACCCCAGCTACCTCATCGCGGTGACAAAAATTGTAGCAAGGAGGGAAAATGTCACAACACGAACCCATTTCCAGGGAGGGCCGGGAGCGTGGCGTGGAATGAAGCTGTCCTTGTGGCGAGCTGAGGCTGTGCTCCTGCTGCCTGCACGCAGCCTGGGGCAGAGGACGGTGTGGGCGATAGTCAGTTATTCGCCACGATCCAGCTATGTTTGTGCAATTTGTGCTGTTAAACGGCCACAGAAACACGGCAAATGTGCGAATTCCATGTTATTCCGTGCTTCCTTTTCTCCATGTGTTGTGCTATCCTGGGAACCTCCTTCCCAAAGAGCAGAGGCAGATGAGTTTAACAGCTTGTCCTTGTCCTGTTTTTCAGTCATAATAAGCAGAAAAGAATTTTGCTTTTAAATGTGGTCTTAGGGGAGAAAAGAACAGATCCGAATGGTTGTAAACCAGGGCATTTCCACTGCAAATAAAGCAGCCACTTTCAGGGCCTGGCACAGGCGCTCCAGTTGCCTGCCCCAACAGCACGTTGCTTGGGCAGAGCTGGAGGCAGCTCCTCACTGCCCAAAGCCCGTGCACGCAGGGCTCCTCAGTCCAGCACCTTTCTTGTTTTCTGCTTTCCTCTCTCAGTCTTCAGCAGCTCGTCATTCCCAGTTAAAGCCTTTGAGAGCCCAAATGGTATTTATAAACATTTGCTTGTAAAATTGGCCAGGCTGATTGTAAGTACACAAATGCCATTTCATGCGCTTCCAGGGTCATAAAGAAGTACTTTGGGAAGTATTTATTTTGCCTTGAAATGATAAGTCAGTGTACGATAAACAGATCTGAGGTACCTGACTCAAGGCATCTACTTTGCAATCACTTGCCGATGGCTACAAGGAATTGCTATTTCAAAAGATCCAAACCCCAGAATTAACATAAATAAGCTTCAACTGGAAATGGGATTTCTTCCCACCTGAGGCAGGAAGAATTAACTCACATGAGTTCTATCTGGCAGTAAAAGTGCTTTTCTTTTGCAGCCTCAGAGAAAGAACCAGCATTATAGAGGAGTTAAAAGCAGATGTCCTGGCCATGTGGGTTTATTACAGCCTAATGGGATGGCATTGCCAGGCTGGGACGGACCCAGAGCTCCTTTCAGAGCACTTGAAGCTTGACTGCTCAGATTTTTGCCCTGGCAATTACAGCTGGCAATCACCCTTGATGGAGATCGTGTCCTGCCACCCTTTGCATGCACAGCTCTCATCGTCGCTGGGGAGGTCTGAGTAAGATCGATGGAACATAAAGCCCCAAATTTGGCCTGGCTACCGGGCACACTGGGTAGCTCAGTTCATGCTTCTGATGAAGTGCCATATACAGCAGCCTCTTAAAAAACACCCAAAAAAGCCCAGCAACTGAGGATGCTGCTCTGCTTCCAGCTGGGAAGCAAGCCTGCACCCTGCACAGGAGCCAAGGGCAGCCCGAGAGGGGAGGCAGCAGCATCATTTGGCTGATCTGCTCTGTTCTTACAGGCTGGCTTTCAAAAGGCAAGATCAAAATCACCAGAAGAGCCTCTAAAAGCATCTCAGCTTTCCAAAGTCTCACTTCTCTGACACCGTGATGAGGACTGCAGTGGGCTCGTGGCAATGCAAAGCCTGAGAAGTTTGATCCAGGCATCAGGACGGAGCAGAGAAAGGGATTTCCTGGAGGAAAAGCAAGGGGAAATTGTGTTGAGAACTGGGAATGAAGTCGTTTTATTGAGATTTGGAATACAAAGTGTTCAGAGAAGGTGCAATAAAGATAAAATGCATGTTTGTGCACATCGAACTCCCTGCCAAGCGAGGCCCTGGGAGCAGGCTCCACTGCTATGCTTCCTGAGAGCTGGATCTGCAGGGGAGAGTGGGAGTGTCTGAGAGTGGGAGTGGGTAACGAGGAGTGATTCTGGGTCAATGCAGCTGGAAACAGAGAGCAGCAATTATGCTCCAGAGTACAGCTACACGGTGTCCTGCATCATCATTAGCCACAATTGTGCTCGAGTCTCTAATCCCCTTCTCCGTTCAGATGTCATGAAAATTGGATGTGAAATGCTCCTGCTTCTGGCTTTAAACTAGTAAAACTCCAGTGAGGTGATTAGAGAAAGCTCAAATCAGATCTGAAACAGCCTGTGCCTGCCATCACTTGTGTGAAAACATCTTGGATGTGGCATGTGTCCAGGCTTCTTGGGATGTGGAATACTGGGGGAGAGGGGGAGAGATGCTGGTGAGAGCGGTGCCACAGGGTGAGGGGAGATGTTTGAGGAATAATATTCCCAGTAAGTGCTGGTAAGTGCAGTAATGCTCATCCTTCTTGCTATGCCAGCCCACATCAGAGCAGTTCAGGTGCTCTTCCATTAAACACACTTACAAGGGCCTATCAGCTCTCTAACACAGCATTGACAAGTGCTGTAAAATCCCCCAAGCATTCAAATAGTGACTGAAAAGGGAACTTGGCTCATCACCTCCTGACGCCCCTCTCCCCAGAGGCATGCAGGAGGAGCCCTGCCTGCAGGGCTGAGCAGGGGCACGCTCCCCACCTGAATCTCTTTGGTCTATTGAGGGTTTTATGGGACATGACCAACACTCTGGGGGTCGTTTGCAAACGAATGTTCAGAAAATGTACATCCTAAATGTCTCTTGGGCTGCAGTGAGGAGCCCTCCCAGAGAGTCAGCGCCAGCCTGGCAGGGTAACGGCACGGGCCCTTTTGCGACGTGGTCTTGAGAATACAAACCAGAGAGGTTTACACCCAGAAACAAAGGTAACTACATCTCTGATTAGACCCAGACACATAAAGGCAAATGCATTGTGTTCATAAAGATCGCTGCAAGAACCAAATCCAACCCCGTTTGTCTGCTTTGGCACCTCTGCCCGGGTGAGCTGCACCCTCTTCCTGCGCATATGCATGGACAGGTACAGAAATACACACATATATGCATCTGTGTATATGTATTTCTGTATATATATATATGAATACGTATTAGCTACCATCCCTGTCCCTGTCCCATGCAGCACAACCTGCTGCTTCCCTCTGTTTGATGGCAGAGCGTATCTCACGTGTTGTGTTCCCAGGATAATTAATTCATTTATTTCTTATAGATCCTCTGCTGTCCCAGGTGCTCCTCGATCCATTTTCAATCCCATTTTCCAGGCTCAGGGCTAGCGTTAAACAAGTGCTCTTATTTTAGAACCACAATTGCTCTAAATGACTCATCCTTCATTTCCTGCCATAATAATTTTTAATAAGCCTTTTCTCCGCTGTAGATGTTACATGGCAGGTTTGGTTCTTCTCTCCCTTTTCAAATAACACATTTCTGGTTGCTGTTTAAGTTTTTAACTTAAAAACTCCCTGTCATCAGCCACCACTCAGCTCCCCTGTGAATGTGCTATAGTTCAAGTAGCTTTAAGCAATAGGAGAGGAGTCAGAAACGTTGTAGTGTCCCCCAGGAGGGATGATGTTTGGGACTCCCCATCCCACACAGCCCCCTGGCCCAGGAGACACTGAGTTCCCAGAGGAACCATCTCCCTGACCTTCTGATGAGTAATGATGGGAGATTGGGCCGAGCTCTTCCCAACTCCTTTCATTTCAAAGTAAAATTCCCAGTAAGTGTGGTGGCAGTGGGAGGTGCTCATCACCTCTGAATCATAGAATGAATCCCAGCCTGGTTTGTGTTGGAAGGGACCTTAAAGCTCATCCAGCTCCAACCCCTGCCACGGGCAGGGACCCCTTCCACTGGAGCAGCTTGCTCCAAGCCCCTGTGTCCAACCTGGCCTTGAACACTGCCAGGGATGGGGCAGCCACAGCTTCTCTGGGCACCCTGTGCCAGCGCCTCAGCACCCTCACAGGGAAGAGCTTCTGCCTAAGAGCTCATCTCAGTCTCCCCTCAGGCAGTTTAAAGCCATTCCCCTTGGCCTGTCCCTACAGGCCCTTGCCCAAAGCCCCTCTCCAGGTTTCTTGTTGGCCCCTTTAGGTAAGAATAAAGGTAAAGGATGCAGCTGCAGGAGCTCAGGTTTAGGAAAGGGTTATCTGAGCTGTAGTGCTGACTGCTGACTTTTACCTTTAATTAACAACAAGAACTCCTTTAAATGCTGCACTCTGGTGCTGTCTCCTGAAGTTGAGGGTTGCTGTTAGCAGTGACACCAGGGTGCATGGGACATGTGAGTGGGCAGCACCACAGTCATGCCTGACATTGGCAGTGCTGGATGATGATGCTTCTCTGTCCTTCTCTGCATTGGCACAGGGTGCCCAGAGAAGCTGTGGCTGCCCCATCCCTGGCAGTGTTCAAGGCCAGGTTGGACACAGGGGCTTGGAGCAAGCTGCTCTAGTGGAAGGTGTCCCTGCCCGTGGCAGGGGTTGGAACTGGATGAGCCTTAAGGTCCCTTCAACCCAAACCAGGCTGAGATTATTCTATGATTCTATATTCAACTTCTGCTGAGCTGATGCGCCCTCCTCGTGCTCTCGGTTGTTCCCAAACAGTCACCTGAGGCAGTGGCCGCAATATTTTGCAGAAGCAATTTGCTGCTCTGCTTTCAAAACGCAGGCTGATGACCATGAGTTTTGTATGGGGTGGGCCCGATCCATAGCTAGAAACCACAATGAGAGAGGAGAGGAGAGGCCTCATAGCCCCTTGAGAAGATGTTAGATCAAGAGTTTCTAAACCGTCCCCCTGCTTCACTGCAGGATGTTAATTATTAGAGCTTGCAACTCAGGAATTCTGTCTCCTCCGTATCCTCCTTTATTCTCAGTATAGAGCAATGGCAAATAATTCATTTGCTCTAATCACAGTGGGGTTGGGATCCTTGGTATGCCAGTGACAGTATTAATTGCCTGGCGTGTGGTCTCCTGAAGATCAGACCTTAGAAAGAATGATTCCACACCCCGAGTCATTAGGAGAGCAGTGCAATTCATTATCTGTGTGTTATTATTACTAATGACAGAGTAATAGACTCCATATGAACAATAAATATCTTTTTATAAGCTCTGTGTTCTACTTAGTAGCCCTTTTCCCTTGACGGTGGAGGCTGGTGGCAGCCCCGGCTCAAGCACGCTCCCAACGGGAGCTCCTAGTGCGAATCCTAGAGCAGATCCTCTGCTGAGGAGCACAGTGCTAACAGGGATGCCCATCGGTGCCGGGCCACGTGGTGTGCTTTGGCCATTACAAGGTTTTGGCCAGCGGTGTGTGCTTGCAGACGTAAAGCAGCACAAACCTGGGAGCGGGGGGTTGCCTTCCTGGGGACTGTCCCCAGTCCAGTTGTCACCTTGGGACACAAGAACCCACTCAGATATGCACGTACTGGCAGGGAGAAAACCCTGCCCAGCCTTTGCTTCAGTAGCTGCAGGAACAAAACCTAGGGAATAAATTCTTTATACAGATGCAGAATCTGCCTTGAAAACCCGGAGCGTTGCTGGTTGATCGTCCCTGGGCAGCTGGTCTGGAAAGAGTTGGTCACCCCTGGCTATGGGAAAGCTCTCTGCTCTGGAGCCAGGCTGAGAGAGCTGGGCTGGGGCAGCCTGGAGAAGAGAAGGCTCCTGAAGGGGACACCTGAGAGCAGCTCCAGTGCCTGAAGGGGCTGCAGGAAAGCTGGAGAGGGGCTTGGGACAAGGGATGTAGGGACAGGCCAAGGGGAATGGCTTTAACCTGCCAGAGGGGAGACTGAGCTGAGCTCTTAGGCAGAAGCTCTTCCCTGGGAGGGTGCTGAGGCGCTGGCACAGGGTGCCCAGAGAAGCTGTGGCTGCCCCATCCCTGGCAGTGCTCAAGGGCAGGTTGGACACAGGGGCTTGGAGCAAGCTGCTCCAGTGGAAGGGGTCCCTGCCTGTGGCAGGGGTTGGAGCTGGAGGAGCTTTAAGGTTCCTTCCAACACAAACCAGGCTGGGGTTCGGTGACATTGAACCTCACCACTGCCTGAGTGACCTGAAAATAGCAGTGTTAGAAGTGTCTAATGTGGTAAAAATGTCTGCTGCTGGTCTATCAACAGGGCTCCCAATCTGTTCCAGGGAGGTGGGACACCCTCCAGCTTCTGCGAGCATTGATGAGCAGACCACTGGATTCAAGCCTATGTCCCAGTCTCAGAGGGCATCTGCTCTTGGAAAACCAGTATTAAGAGATATTTCAGTGCTATACCCTTTTATTTCCAGTCACAGGTGTACCAAGTCAAATCTGGTGGTGCAGTGGAATACAAAATGATATATTAATGACAGGGAAATCTGCGCCTTGAATATATCCCAAAGCAGGTTTGACATTATTGAGGCAGGGTCATTACCATCAACTCTATTAGCAAGACCTGGAAAATAGATATTTTAACTTTAATTGAATTTCATATAAGTTGCAACCTGGCCTTTAACAGGGAGGCTTCATTTTAATTCATCACAGGCTCAGGCATTTGCTGTAGGCTCTTGGATTTAGTCTCCAAAGCTGCTGAAGTCATTTTACCCCATTGAAGGCAGAACCCGCAACTAGAAAATGAACATGGCTTGTTTTGGTGTCTCCTCATTTAGATGTAACAGTGCCCAGCAGGGACCAGGCGTCTGACATTTCTTGCCTAAAGTTGTTCACATTGTCTCACACAAAGGTGGGTAAATTGGCTGTTGGACACTAAGCAGAAGTGATGTCCTGGTGCCAGTCCATGAGCTGTGCTCTCAGAGCACATTGCTGGAGAAAACAGATCAGAGAAAACGATAGTGAAGACACGATAATGCCTCTGTACAAGTGTATCCAGTCAGCATCCCACATGCCACAGACCCCTTTATTAACTGGAAGCTAGAACAGGAGCATCCCTCCCTCTGGCCAGCGGCATCCGGCTCCTGGAGTCGGGATGAATCCTCACCACACATCAGCACCAGCTTCCACTCAGCCCCTGGCTGAGCCTGGCTCCTCTATGGCAAGTCAACAGGAACATTCTGTGTCCTAACAAACCAGAGAAGAAAGTGGTGCAAACCGAACTCAAAGCAAAGCAGGAGAAATGCCTGATGCAAACTGAGCTCACACTGGTCATAGCGGCGGCTGCATTTTTAATAAACAAATTATGCCATAGCAAAGCAAGTTAACATCTCAAACACAGCGGAACTGTTTTTAACTCGTTTGTTTAGAAAACAAGTATCTCCTTCATATCACATTACATTGTTGAATTATTTATTTACAGCCCCAAATACCTGTGTTATTTGTCCTCGTTGCTATTACAAACACCAAATTAATGTTCATTTATTTCTCTACTTATGTTGTGGAGATTGTATTATGACTCTATCAATTGGCTTTTTTTCCTCCAAGAAACTTATTTCAATCCAATTTCTTATGTCATGTTACAGATAAATGAAAGCAAAGGCCCCCCATATTGTATGTGAAATCTGTAATACCATGGCTCTAGAGTAATGCCTTAAACAATCAAGCTAAATATGTCAAGGGACTTTTTAACACACTGCACTGATGAAGCAAGAGTATTAAATTTATTCAAGCGTGAAGAAGGCTTTGATTATCACACACCTCAGCTGTGCTGGCATGTGTTGACCAGGAGGGGAAAAAAAACAGGGGAAAATGAAATGTGATTAGTTCCTGATGGGTTGAAATTCCTTTAATACGCGGAACACGGAGGGAATTCACATTAACAGCTTCCACCGAGAATATGGCTTTTTCATACCTACTCCACACCACAATGAATCAGTGTCCCCAAAGGGTGATAACAGTCTTATCGATACCTGAATGGGAGCAGATGGGGTGGCTCAGTCTTTGCTGCTTTTTCATTTGCTGCATTCAGTGGGTGTTGCGTGCACCTCTGCAGCCGGTAAATAGCCATTCCCTGCTGCACTCTCCAAAGCAGGAGTGATGCTTTTGTCAGCAGATTTGGTTGCGCAGATTGGAAAAACTGATTAAGTTACAACTTATTTTGGACCTGGAGTTGAACAAAAGCCTATTTTTAAGGCCTTAGTAAAAAAAAAAGAAAGTTAAAAAAAAGCTGTAAAGCTTTTGGGTAAGACAATGATAATCTCATAAGCGCTTGTCAGTAGATGGAGAAATCATGAGCAAGTTTAACAGGCTAACAATGAATCGGGTGGCTTAGGCAGCACTGCAGGGTTATTTGCCTGCTTGAAACAGGGCTGTGTTCATGTGTCTGAAGTATGTGTATGTGTAAGAGAGGGTCCAGCACCCACGTGCGCAGTGCAGACGTTTACAACCGAATTATTACAACTCCCTGTTTTGGTTCCCCGCTGCCTCTGCAGGGATTTCACACGAGCTCCTCAGCACCTGCCAGGGAGGAAGCCCAGAAATGTTAATAGAATTCATGGAGAAGTGTGAGAGCCAGTTTAAAATGTTCAGCATTGGCAGTTTGTGTGCATCACTTGTGGGAGTAGAAGTGGTTCCATGACACTGGAGATGGGGGGGCCAGAAGTGAGGATAAAATCTGCATTGGGAGGCACAGTGCCAAGGTCCAGGGGCACCAAGGGTGCTTGGATGCTCCTTCACCTGCCTGTAGCCAAGAGCATCCCTGACCATGGGGACCTAGGGCTGCCCAGGCTGAGCTCACCACCCCCGAGGCAGCAGCTGGGGAAGGCACCCCAAATCCAATAGAAGCACAGAAACATGGAATTGTTTGGATTGAAATCTCATCCAGATCCACACCCTGCCACGGGTAGGAACACTTCCGCTAGAGCAGGTTGCTCCAAGCTCCATTCAACCTGGCCTTGAACACTGACCAGGGATGGGATGGGATTTGTGCAGCCCCTGCCTGAGAATCCTTCCCCAAGGCTTTCCACTGGGTTGTGCTGGAATAGCGGTGCATGGACCCAGGAGAGATATGGGGCAGTGAAGTGAGGTCCCAGCTGTGAGAGTGCCCAGGGCTTGCCATCTGCGGTGGAGCCCCTGGTGAAAGGGCATTCCCAAGGGATTTAGTGCTCTAGGAAGTGCCCATGGTCAGTACAGTAACAGGTTTGTTGCCTTGCATTGAAACGTGAAAGTTTAGCTGGATGGGTGACAGGTTTTATGCAAATCATGCATCAGTGAGCTGGCTGCTTCCGCTGGATCCCACGTATGACAGATGAGAGCTGGAAAACCTGTGGATTTTAGCAGTGCTGTGCTGACGATGATAAATGCAGTCTTCAGCCAGCACCTTCAAGGTTCTTTTTTTTTTTTAGAGGGACATGCATATGGTTAAAAGCACTTGGAACCTGAATGGTACTTGCCTGCACCAGTGATTGATACGTACAGCATAAATACTGATGCAGCATACCCAGCTTCTGGTACACAAGCAGTATTGCATTTGCCTTTAACATCTGGGCTGCAGATCGAAGGCCGAGTGAGGTTTTGTTTTCTTTCTCTTTCAGATGAGTGCTCCAGAGCTATTATTTCACTTGCATCTTGCTGTTGACTGCACAGACACCAGATCACCCTGCTCCAGAGGACCAGCCCATGACAACGGTGTCGTGGTTTTAGGCACGGGGGGGGATAAAGTCATGGCTCAAGCTGCTCTTAGCAGCACTTGAGGCATGAGAACTTTGGAGGGGCTGGGCTCTCCTCAGCAACAGTGTCCTCTGAACAAGCAAGAGATGCTTTATCTCCCCATTTCTTCAGTAGGTTACAGGAGTTGTGAGACTAGAGCTGGAAAAACACAGCATCTCCCATGGCAAGCTGAAATGGAAGCACATGAAATAAATCCCGGGTATTGGAAGGAAACTGGGAAAAGACAAAGCCTGCTGAGCATAAGACAGAAAACCAGCAAAACATAGAAAATGAACAACCCTTGGGAGCGAGGCTGTTATGAGACTCAGAGGGCTCCGTGCTTTCCAAGCTGAGTGCTGGCTGAAAGAGGCCTGGAGCTGCAAGCAAATAAATGTTCCCCTATAATTTGGTTTCTCCTGTGTTCATGGAAACAAAAATTGCATTCCAAAAAACCTGACTTCAGTATCAATTTTTATTCCCAGTGGAAGCACGGGCAGGGCTGTCAGCTTCGGCCTGAGAGGGCTCATTATTTAGTGGTCTGTGAGACGTTTCACAGCCTGTTCCCTCATTTACCACATCACTCTGATGCCGGATACCAGGTGGAAACTGGACTGTCGGAATTTCATGGCTCTTCAGGAGGTCCTTCCTCGTTTTCAAATATTTCCTAAGATTTCTTTGATCCTCAGTGACATTTTGAAGATAAAAGCAGATGCAAACCATTAGCACAGGAATACCCACACCAGCTCCTGCCGAGCCCCTCTGGCTTGGGACCTGCAGAGGAGCACCAGGGCAGAGCCAGCTGTGCTGCCAGAAACTCACCACGCACCAGCAGCCTGTGGCTTCGAGGTCTCCTAGACCACAGCTTGTGTCCTCTTACCAAACACATCTAATTGCTTTTCTCCAAATGGTTTAATTGTTCTTGGTGATCCCACAGCCTGCTGGCATCCACCATGCTCGGTGGCTTTGGGTTCTACTGTTTGTCACTGATCACGTTGCACTCCCTCCTGCTGATGTTCAAGTGAAACAGAAATCACTGAATCATAGAATCCCAGCCTGGTTTGGGTTGAAGGGACCTTAAAGCTCATCCAGCTCCAACCCCTGCCACGGGCAGGGACCCCTTCCACTGGAGCAGCTTGCTCCAAGCCCCTGTGTCCAACCTGGCCTTGAGCACTGCCAGGGATGGGGCAGCCACAGCTTCTCTGGGCACCCTGTGCCAGCGCCTCAGCACCCTCACAGGGAAATGGATCATAAATATATTTTTAATAAATAAATAAATGGATATATTTAAAACCTGTTCTGATTTAATTCGTTTTTTTTCAGCTACAAGTAAGACCTAGTCTTCAGCTTCAGTTTCGTTACACCACCAGAAGAGGCAGTGATAGGTCTGAAGAGATGGTTTTAGGTGTTTGCTGATTTGAGAACGTTTCAAGTATTTAGAAGAAAACCTTTGCAGATCATCATTACATAAAGCTGGGTGGCTGTGGTACTTAAAACAGGCAGACCTTTGTCCAAGGAGGCCATGACTGTTTGGTTCAGTACACAGAGTCTGGGTGGAGGGGTTGCACGTTGTCGGGTCCTCTCGCCTTGGGCAGAGGTAAAGCAGGTTGTGTGAACTGGAGGAACAACTGATGAGAAGAGGATCAGAAGGAAACAGCCTCAAAGGAAAGGCTCAGGTCATGGTGCTGTTCCCTGTCTGAGTGATTCTTTTTCCTGCCCCTTTACCCTGCTCTTGTGAGACCTCACCTGGAGCATTGTGTGCAGTTCTGGTGTCCTCAGCATAAAAAGGACATGGAACTGTTGGAACAAGTCCAGAGGAGACCACGAGGATGCTCAGGGGCTGGAGCACCTCCTGTATGGAGACAGGCTGAGAATGCTGGGGCTGTTCATCTTGGAGAAGAGAAGCTGCGTGGAGACCTCAGAGCAGCCTTCCAGTATCTGAAGGGGGCCTATAGGGATGCTGGGGAGGGACTCTTCATTAGGGACTGTAGTGACAGGACAAGGGGTAACGGGTTCAAACTGAAACAGGGGAAGTTTAGATTGGATCTAAGGAGGAAATTCTTTCCTGTGAGGGTGGTGAGGCACTGGAATGGGTTGCCCAGGGAGGTTGTGAGTGCTCCATCCCTGGCAGTGTTCAAGACCAGGCTGGATGAGGCCTTGGGTGAGATGATTTAGTGTGAGGTGTCCCTGCCCATGGCAGGGAGGTTGGAACTGGATCATCTTAAGGTCCTTTCCAACCCTAACTGTTCTATGATTCTATGATTCTATATGTAGTAGGACAGCAGCATGTATCCTTGATTCATGAGAGCCAAACCTCTGTGATATTTCCTCCTTGTTCAGTGGTAATTAAAGCTGGAGGAGGCTGTTTGGGAAAACCTTCCAGTGCTTGGGAAGGGCTCACCCAGGTGGGCGTAGGAGCATGGGTGGCATCAGCTCTTCTCAAGTCCCTTTGGAATCAATATTAATAGCAACACGCGAGCAGGCTCTGGATCTCGTGTCATCTGCAAGGAACCCAGTTAATATTTCAGCAGGATTCAGACAGCAGCAAGAGATGAAACACACGGCAAACTCAGAGTCTCATGGAATAATATTTGCTGATTGAGAGGCATGTGGCTTTTTTTAAAGAATATGGGGGCCATCATTTGGGACTTGTTCTTGTGAAGGGAGAAGCCTCCTGACAGATTTCAAATCTTTGGCACAGCTTCATAACTTTATCAAAGACAAGCGTCAAAGCGAGAACTTTGTTCTGGAATAAAAAGGCAGAAAAAGAATCAATAGGAAGCACAACAAAACAGAAGATCAGGATA
Source organism: Pezoporus flaviventris (assembly GCF_033815535.1). NCBI lineage: Eukaryota > Metazoa > Chordata > Aves > Psittaciformes > Psittacidae > Pezoporus > Pezoporus flaviventris. The sequence goes on along the minus strand of NW_026892607.1, from coordinate 3,276,954 downwards.
ATCGTGTTGTACCATCAAAAACGTGCAGTTCTTGTGCCTTTTGTGACGTTTTCGTCGTGACAGTTTGGTCTTGATAGCACAGTGAAAATAACTCACTTGTCTCGTGATTGACAGGAAATTTAAATGGTACCAAGCAAATGCCAGGAGGAAAAAAATCTTAGCTCACATATTGCACACCTTAATGCAATGTTGGATCCAACCACTTTCCTGTGAGTTAACGGGTAATTGGACCCATATGGCACCCAAAAAAAAGTGCAAATTTGGGTTTTCAGCATGAGGAGAAGTTACCTGGGAAACTGTCTCCATTTAGGTGCTTATCAATATTCAGTGCTATTGCCAAGACAAGATAAAGGAATAAGAAGGAAACTTGAGAGCTTCAGATGAAATAGGCCAATAAATGCATTAAGGGAGAATCTAAGTCTGCAGCAGCGTCTCCTGATCTTGAACTTCAATCCTGACCATCATAACAGAAATAAATGTCAGCTGTGTTTCCATAATAGCAGCACTGAGTGGTCCCTGTGTGAACACTGTTAATACTGCTGGCTTCTTTAGTATTTGGTGGTTTTTTTCTCTCTACATGTTTCATTAAAGAACTTGTGAGTGTTTTTGTCTGCCCCCTTTTTCCTTTCTTTTTATCTTTATTTTTATGATCCCCTTCCCATCAGTTTATTTCTGGAGGAGTTATCAGTGAAGGAGCAGGTACATCCTGGATGTCTTGGCTGTCTGCTGTGTGGCAGAGGGTCTTCAATCCCCATGGGAATGCAGCGCAGGGCTGGCTTTAAAGCAAGAGGCAATCCTGCTGTTGCGGTCAGAACAAGGTAGGGTCATCCATAATCCTTGGGTTGCTTAACCCAGAGGGAAAGAGGAATGGAGCAATGCCAAAGTCACAGTGACTGTTGGCTAGTTATCAACATTGAGCTTGGTACTGACTCCTGTGTCATGCCTGCGAGTGACAGCACATTGCAATGGGCAACGTGCATTTATCCCGATTCCCTACAAACACTGCCATGCTGTAGGGAAGTGGAGCCAGACGCTGCTTCCCAGCTGCAGGAGTGGCCAAAGCAGCCTTTGAGGCTGGGCTGTGCTCCGTTCCGAGTTAATGATCGGCGTTGCCGGGACCCACCGTTCGAGGCTGACTTTTAAACGAGGGGAAAACAATTATTTTCCTTGTGTGCGTTTTGATGTGCTGCTTGAGTGTGCTGGCACAAGCCTCTCGTTAGTGGCAGACTGTCTGGGACTAAAGCACGGCCAAAACCACTTCCTTTCTGTCCACTTTATCTGTGAAACAATAAAAAACTTTAATCATGGAAAAGGAAGGGCCAGCAGCCCGCTTGTGATACAGACTTCTCCTGTTTATTAGGCCTGAGGCTGACGCTGGCTCTTGTTAAGAAATGCTGGTTTTATTGCGGCGGTCCGGGAGATGAGATAAGAGTGAAATACCAGACAGCCACACAAACAGAGCGGGTGACAAATTGAAGTGATAAGGTCTCTGGAGCGGGTTCCTGCTCAGGTGGTTGAGGTGTGACCCTGAGTCATATTTGCTGGAGAAGCTGAGGCAAATTGCAGTATAATCAATTAAAACTGGTGCCCTGGGCCTGGGCAGAGCTGTCCAAAAGCAAAATATCACAGATGAGTTTCTCCTTTACTTTCTGTCAAGGTTCTGTGGCTTTGCAAACAGATGACGTGGCTGCAGAAAACAATCCTCTGCGGGCACCACAGAGGGGATGGCCCCGCGACAGCCCTTGTGTGGATTAACCTTACATGAGCACTGGATCATGATTCCAGGATTTCCTCCCCACGGGGACTCTCCTGCAGCCTGCACCACCTCCCAGACACGGTGGAGGTTTTGGCTTGGCTGCTGATCTTCCCATGCACCCCCATCCCAATGCTATGGGACACCCTGTCCCCAGCCAGGTGGCAGTGACCAGACCCCTGGGACAGCCACCCTCATGGAGACCCCCATCAGCCCCTCTCCTCTGGCTGAGGAGCACCTCACCTGAAGCTCTATGCGCCAAACCCACGCCTGCCTGGATTGAAACACCTGCAGCGGTGTCTGTATGGAGCTGGCACGGGTGCTAGGCTGTGCTCCGGATGTGCACCCAGCGGGTGCTCACCCGCAGATGTTGGCCATGTGGGCACCCAAATAACATCTTTTCTCCCCTCTCATCAAGTGAACTGTGACCTGTGGGTACAGCCAGTTGGGTACTTCAGTTAATGCTCCCATTCTGCCCACGCAGAACCAGCAATGAAGCCTCCCCTTCCCTGGCACCGCACTTATTTCTCTATTGCCTTTTATACAGCAGTTCTGTGGCGTGCTTCAAGTACTGCAGCCTCCAATTCTGCTGAGCTCCTCAGGACTGCCTGATGGCTTTCTTGCAAAGCCTTTCATTATACCTGTCATCTGAACTTTAAACACTTGGCAACGTGCTGAGGTGGCGTTTGGAAAACACAGGAATTATTTTTACACACGCCACCTGGGAGAGAACATTTGGGAATGCAAAACTGAATGAAGCTGCGGCATCCCACATGGAAAGGGGAGTATGTGGGACATATAACCCAAATAACCTCTTCCCTGGGATTCTTAAAGAGCCACAAGCACAAGTGTTTCACACACACACACACACGTGCTGTTTGGGAGGTTTTGTTGTTCACACACAGCTGCTGTGTGCCAGGAGCTGTTGATGTGGGGAAACGCTACCTCAGCGCTCCGCAGGCTCAGGCACTAGTTTAGATAGAATCCCAACACATAATGTCATTTCTTATTCTCATTTATCTCACCAAACAATTTTAGGGCTGACTGAGCTCTTCCCACAGTGTGCTGCTACTGTAGAACGGGGCTAATTATGAGATTTTGGATAGAAAAACTATTCAAACACGTCAGAAGACCAACTTCTAGTGTGCACAGGATTTGATGGGGAATTCTCTTCCCTTCACAGATCCCCATATTACTCAAGGGTGACTCCTTCAGAAATCCCTTCCACCAAAGCAGGGAAGAAGGAAAACCCTGCTGGGGTGGATGTAGCCCTTCCAAAAAGGGTTGATTAAGCTCCTGTACTAATGGTAAGGACAGGATTTTAACCAGCGATGTGATTCTCATTGCTTTGGACCATTCAGAAAAACCCATTTCCTTAGACACATGCCACTTATATTTCTCTTTGCAGCCCCCAAGTCCTGTGAAGTGATGCCGGATGCGAGGTGCTGTTTATGCCTCAGCTAATTCCAAGGATCTGGGTATTTCAAAGCTTTCAGTTGATTATTTTCTGTGTGTGAGTTACATTTGAAAGTCAAATGATCTTTTCAGAGGAAAATTCTGTTGTCGTTGAAATTGGGTTCGTTTGAAAACATCAAATAAAGTTCAATGAAATTTTGTTTTTCAAACACTGAAATCAAATATTTCAGTGGAGTTGACACATTTCATGGCAACAGTTTTAAGGGAATGTTTTTGATGTTCGGTTTCCGCAGAGCTTGGCCAAGTGAAGTCATTAGTGTGCACGCTTAAAGAAATTAAGACTTCTGAAGATGAACATTATGACAAGATTTCAATTTCATTACAGAAAAATATCCTAATTAATGCAAAATGGCTTTAAAATATTAGAATTTTTGTTTCATTTAATTCAGATTTGAAGATGGAAAATTCAGTCCTTGAAACAGCAAGCACAGATCCTGCAGTTATGATGGTAATTATCATTGAAGCCCCAACCAAATTTTGCTTTAAAATCAGCTATATTTACAGCCAAATATGGGTGATTCCAAACAAGTTATGCTCAAATAATTTACTGTAAGTTGCAATATTACTAAAATCTTTATGCTGATGATAAACACCAATGGGGATGCAAGGGGGAGCAGGGAAACAATGTTCTTCAGATTTGAATAAATGCTTGTAAGAAAGACTTTTCCTATTTTGAGTCCTAGTTTCCAGCCTGGTTTGTGTTGGAAGAGACCTTAAAGCTCCTCCAGTTCCAACCCCTGCCACGGGCAGGGACCCCTTCCACTACTTGCTGCTGGAATTGAAAAGGATGGCGGGACAGTTCAGGATGGATGAGGTCCTCCGCTCCGTCTGTGCGCATTGATCCATAAGCCAACCCCTCCTCCCTGTTGCTCGCACCTCTCCGGCTCCCCGGTGTGCTGGGGAAGGGAATTCAGGCTCCCAGTGCCAAGCTCCCTGCACTGCAGCCACCGGCGTGATTTAAACGGGGGTTTCCAAGAGCTCGCACGGCAGGAAGGGACATTCCCCGAGCTGAAGCGGCTGTATCGGCAGTGCCTGGAATCAGTCCAGTACCGCTCTGGGGCTCTGCTGCCCCACTGCAAACCCCGTCCCTTGTGCAGGCAAACACCGCGCAGCGCTGGGGCCGGCCCCGCTCAGCAGCATCCCCCGCTCTGCTCAGGTGAGGGGGCTGTCCCCAAGCCTCAGACTGTGACAAAGTCCTGTGTCCGCCCCAGGAGAGCCCGTCCGGCAGCGCAGCAAAGGCAGCCCCGAGCACAAGCCAGGGAAATCGTTCCCGCAGCCTGGCTGCACACTCACGCCTTGATCCCACCCTGCAGCTGCTCAAATAATGAAGAACTACTTAAAACCATTGTGCCTAATACCCTTAAATAGAGGTTATTGGTGCAAGCAATATTGGTGCCTGCGGGGTTTGCTGGTATATGAGGCTTATTGTGAAGACGGGTAGCAAAATCTCCATCAAGAGTTTGCTTAGGAAGGGACTGACTCTTCTAAATGAAGCAGCAGTGTTTGTTAATGTGCGATGCCTTTAAAGCAGGTTTTCTTTGAAACGACAGCAAACAGCTTCTCCGGGTTTTGTTTTCTTCTACAGGAAATGTTGATAATCTTTCCTTTTTTCTTCTTTGAGCCCCACTTTCCCCGAGGGGGAACATCATCTTCTAAAATGTGAGCTGTATTCCTACTAAACACATTTTAGGAACGCTACCTGCACGTGAAAACACTCCTCTGCATTGATTGCTGTGTGTTGCTGTGCTATAATCAAGGCAAGGCAGTAGTCTCCCAAGCACTAGAACTGGCAACTTTAAACCCTGTTTTCCATGCTTGAATGCACATCCAGCTGTGCCCAGTCCAACCAGTAACGCACCCGTACAACGGGTTGCTGCAGGTGCTGGGGCACAGCGTGGGGCAGGGGATGGAGATGTGCCATGGAGGGTGATAGAGGGTGAGAGCACCACAAAGGCTGCGGCTCCCCATGGCCCCTGAGGAGCTGCATCCGTGCCAGTCCCAGCTTCTCGGAGTCAGGCTGACACCGGGAATTGATCCCCGCTTTCTGTAAGGCACTGGTGCCATTATGTACCTTCCTAACTTAATTAATGGCTTGAACTTTGAGTGCTCAGAACCTCATTGATTCGGGGAAATGTGCCCTCTGTGTTTACAGAATACAAATCACACCCGGCAGCTCTGTGTGCTAGCGCTCTGCAACCTGGGAGCATACCTTGTGCTGTGCAGGGAGAGGGAGTGACACGAGCACATCTGGGCTTAGGGGGTGGAAAAGAGGAGGGCCTTGGCCTGCAGGAGTGGGGTCTGACCTTTCTCACATGGCCGCTGCATTTGGACAGGTCTGTGCCTCCCGCAGCAAGCAGGGCTGGAGGTGCTGCAGGACCAGACCTTGACAAAGCAATTTGCTGCTTCCCATGCCCGGCCGCTTTGGAAACAGTAACAGTTGTAAAACACATAAAGGAAAAAGGTGTCCTGAAAATCATTCACAAAACAATTTTTGTCTTCCTCTGACAACGTACTTTTCTTGCTACAGCTCCTGCTGTCTCCAGCACCCTCTCTACCCGCAGGTGTGAGTTTCCCCATCACATCTTCCCTTACAGACAGGCACTCCGACCTGCCCATCCCTCACCCCAGGGCCTTGCATCTGCGAAGAGAAAAAGAGCCCCGGTTCCTGTTCCAACACAGAGCAATGTTTTACACGTGTTTGTGCAGAGGACCACATCCATGGGGCTGGAGAAGGCTGCCCCAGCTCCCACCACCACAGCCCCCTCTCCACCAGCAGGAATTTCCTCCCTTTATCAAATATTGACTCATGGAGCTGAATGCCAGGGGGCTGGAGATGCCACCACACCACAGCCTGCCTTGGCCTCGTGGTTCTTCAGTTCCCCCCACCCACTGCACAGGCGCTGCCACTTCTCCATAGCACGGCAGCACACAGTGACCGGTCCCGGGCAGGTGATGTCACCCTGGGGAGATGCTCTGGGTTCAGACGGGGTGCTCTGACTGGGACCAAAGGCAGCACCATGGTGTCTGCTCCTCAGCCCCAGCTCTGCCAGCTTGCTGCTGCTGGTCCTTGCCTTGTCTTTTGTTTTTACTGGGCAGCCGCCAAGGAAAACAGTTTTTTAAATGCCCTGTGTAGTGCCTCTTGGCTCTGTTATTAGCATTATTATTTACTGGCTTTCAGTGCTCTGCCTGCATTTTACCCCTTGGAGACTCCTGTCCAGGACACTGCTGCCTTGCATAAGCAGAAAGAGCTCTGACCTTATGAAATGTCCGCAGCGCCCTATTTATAGCACGGTATCATGACCCTTTCAGCGTTCTATAGTTTAAATTGTCATAGCTTAAATGTATGGGGTTTAATTTAGGCTGAATCATCTCTGGTTTTGAGGATAAAACGAGTTTGTTCCATTGAGCAGTTTCCCAAGTTTTGGCAAGATGCTGTTCACACGGATGTGAGATTTGGGGTTTTCTTTGCTCTGTAGGACCCTGCTCGGTTAGGGGGGTTCCTGCAGCAGCTGGGCAGGCACAGGGGGATGCGCTGTGCTGCAATTCCTTCCACAGTCCCTTTGGGGAGAATGAGCACCCCAATGGCAGATTATGGGGTTCTGGTAGCGACAGGATTGGGGCAGAGAGTGCGAGCCCTGAATGGCCAACACTCATCTTTACCAACAGACATACTCTAGCCTTATGTGATGAGATCCTCCACTCTCTATAGGCTTTTCCTTGACAAATAATGAGACTGACAAGCAATTATCTGTTTTTCAGTATAACCAGTAGTTAAAATAATGTGGTCAAACCAAGCATTTCTTAGGTCAGCAGGTGTCTGAGGTAATTTGCACCCATTGGCAGGCTTGGCTTCATTTTTTTCTGATAATATTCTGTCTTTTTACATTATTCAGAAGATCCTTTCTGCCGTCTAAGGTGGTGCCTTCATGGCTGGGACAGAGAACAAGGCAGGAGTGCAGGGCTCATGATCTCCGGGGCTCAGGTTAGGGTACCACTGGTCCTCCGTGCCCTGATGGATCTATAAACTGCTTGTTTCCTTCACACACCTGAGGCTTATGTCAAGAGATAATTCTTCCCTTATCCTTTAAATCCTTGTACCTACAGAAAGTGACAGCTGCTGATGGAATGACACTTTGAGCCAACCAGCACTGGCTGCAGGCTGTCAGCTGGGATAACTGGAGGCCTTGGAAGGTTTCATTTCAATTTGAAATGATTTTATGTGGGAAAACCATGAGCGATAGGGTTATAACAGCAGCTGACAAACATGACCGCAGCACTTCATGTCTGCTTCCAGTTAACTAACTCTTTGCCTTTCTTCCCCTTAATGTCACATACACTTTTGGAGGCATGTTTCGGGTTGGATCTTTAAAGTTCCCGGGAAGAGGTGCTCCCAATGCAAGCAGCAAGTACAGGGGGTCAGCAGCTGACACTGCTGTCTGCAAACTGTAATTCGCTGCCTTGATCTAATCTTTGAGAAGATGGGTCAGCATGACTGCACTTGACATCAGGATTCCCTTTGTTGTCAAGTACAGCCAGAGTACGGGGTGGTTGGAGTTGTCAGAAGGATAACAATGCATTAGGCTTGTCAACCTCACCAGGAATCCTCTAGTGTGCAAAACTTAATAAAGTAGGCTTTTACAATGTCTCATTCAGACATGGTCCAATGTGGAGCTGTTGGAGCGAGGCCAGAGGAGGCCATGGAGATGCTGCAAGGGCTGGAGCAGCTCTGCTCTGGAGCCAGGCTGAGAGAGCTGGGCTGGGGCAGCCTGGAGAAGAGAAGGCTCCTGAAGGGGAGACCTGAGAGCAGCTCCAGTGCCTGAAGGGGCTGCAGAAAGCTGGAGAGGGGCTTGAGGAATGGGGGAATGGCTTTAACCTGCCAGAGGGGAGACTGAGATGAGCTCTTAGGCAGAAACGGAGGACAGCAGGAGCGCAGCATGCTGGCTGCTTCCCATTTTCCAAAGGTCCTGCCTGTCCCTGCCTGCCTGCAGCCACCAGGAAGGGTGAGGGAAGATCTCTGACCCCTGGGACCTTTCCAGAGGGAAATGACAGCCACGACCCTGTGGAAGTCACCTTCCTCCGCCGGTGCTGCTGTGGAAAGGGCTGGCCTGGTCTTGCTTGTCTTGCTGCAGCCACCAAGGTATGTCCCAGATGGAAGCGCTGGTGATTTCTGCTCTCTTACAGCTGCTGTTTCCGTTTCTAGTTAGGAGAAGTCTGCAGGTGTCGTGGCATATATCTGGCTTCTCCATTTTTCCAAGGGAAAGACTCTGATTATGTATAATCTGAGTGCAGGAGGGTTTGGAAATGAGCTGTATTTGAGCCTTCGCCATATTTCTATCGCTTAGAGCACCCATCCCTTTATCTTCCCCTTGTGATTCTTTAGCTACCGTGACTTTAATTGTGATTGGAAAACGATTGAGCCCGTGATTGAGGCCGCTCTCCTGTGGCAGCATCCCCACTACTGCTCTGATAGATTGCTCTCTCCTTTCATTACTGAACAACCTTAAGCGTAAAAAGAAGTTACAAGTGAATTATGTTTGTGTTGAGAGACTCTTTCCTGCACACGAGTGAATAGATGTATGACAGAGAAACCTGCTTTTGCACACAGCCAGAGCACTGTCTCCTCTGTGATTGCTTTTCAAGGAATGAAAGCAGGGATCTGCTCTCCAGAACTAAGCACAGTGTTTTCCATCAATCTGCCCATTAGGACTCTTCTGCCTGCAAACCCACCAGACAACATCTCCCTGTTTGAAAGGACTGCAGTGGGAAGAAGATTATGAAAAAAAAAATACATAGAAAAACATTGCAGGAGACAGCCTTGTGGGGGTTCCATCCCTGGGGAGAAAGGTGGATGTGAGAGCTGTGACCTGGGGAGGAGGAAGAGCATCTCCCTTGCTAGAGAACAGCTCTGGCTCCCTGTTTGTGCTGGGGACCCAGGGAGAAGGGTTCCCCTCTAAGGTGAATTAACTTTCCTAATGAGAAATAGCTCTGAAAATATGTTGGGTTAACCTCATATCAGTATCTTAACCCATGTGAGTTGCAGAGGAGTCTATTTGATGTCCCACTAAAGCCCTGGTATGAGATCCAAGGCAGGCTCTATGCTGCTACAGCCTTCTTACCTTCGGGAGGGATGCTTCTCGCAGGCAGCATCAAACAATAGCCAATAGAAATCAATGCTAGAACTGCTCATTCAAATCCCATCTTTCACCACTCTGTTATTTGCTTCTCTTTGTGCTCGTCGCATTTCCAAACAGCCCCCAGTCAGTGTTGAGAGGGTGACCAGGGGTCTGCAGCTGGTGAGTGCAGGAGCATGTTCCCGAGGTGCCTCCTCTCATCACACTTCAATTCATGCACATTCTGTGGTTTGATGCATGTTACAGGGAGCATGAGGCACCCTCTGGAGGTCTGTTTTCAACATCCTATTACAATCCTGCAGATCCATCCTGTGCTGTCTGTACCAAACCAACAGTACTTGGGCTTCTATACATCACCTGTGCAGGAAGCTCTCTTTTAAAGTGTGTATTTAAAAAGAATGGTGATTTCGGAACAAGATCCTGTAGTCTTTTCTGTTTCCTCAGATAACACTGGAGTTAAATTATTACAAGCCCACTTGAAAACATGAGGGTCCAGCTCTGCATGCTGCAGAGAGGGCTATTTGCTATTTTAACTAATGATAGATGACCACAACAATCTCCTTTCCAGAGGGCCAAATAGGTAAAGTGTTACTTTACAGAGCAAACCACCGCTTTCCATCAGGTGACAAGGCAGGAGACTGCATGTGTGTGAATCTGACTTTCTAAAACCATGGTTATTTGGTGATAACAGTGTTGGAAAGGGGGATGTGTCCAGGGGAGGACTTTCCCCTGAAGAACTCCTGTGTTATCCCCCTGATTGCCAATGCAGGATGTAGATTATGGGCTGCTTCTAATAATGAGATGCATATTTGTTCCTTGTCCTTAATTTGGTGAAAAATCTTTGTATTCCTATAGGGCTCATCATTCATGACCTTGAATTTAGCTGCTCTATGGCTGTGCATTGCAAAGAGGGAAGAGCAGAAGTCTGCAGGGCAAATCCATCCGAAGGCAGTGCAATGCTACTGCTTGTTGAGAGAATAGAAATAATTAATAATGATTATTTGTCATGCTGAGAGTGAGAGGCCTCAGGAGAGCCTGCTGGAAAAGGAGTCTACACAGCTCCTCGTAGTGTCTCATTACTCAAGGCAGGATTTGCAAGAGGCTCATTCACACACAGGTGATGGATCTGTGCTTGGACAATCTTTCCAGGCTCTGCCTCAGCCCAGCATCAGGGACTAAGCCCCAGCAAGCACCCAAAGGGCTGAAAATGGGATCTTGGCTCCTGTGGGGACCCTCCCAAACCCTTCCTACCTGGTGGGACTGAAGTGTGAGGTGGACACTGCCTTAGCAGCCTTGCAGCTACTGCACTATGGATTGGAAGGAATTGTTTTAGAACACTATATCTCGCCATTTAGGTCCTCTTTATAGACTCTGCACAAATGCAATTGAAATGGTAATGTTGGGAATTTAACTACAGCAGAGAAACAGCACGACATTATCAAATTATAAGTAAAGATCAAGTATTTTGTTTCAACCTTTATAGTGAAAATTATTTTCTTATTAAAAGAATCCAAGAGCTATTACTATTTTTCCTGGTTTTTAAAGAAGTAATGAGCAGTAAACTCCAGCAATTATTCACATGCATTATGAAATGTCACTGTTAAACCACTGCATGCTATGAAGGGGAAGATACATCAATTTGTGGAGGAAACTTCGGGCCGATTTCATACTCACTGAATTCTCCTTCTTCAGTGTGATGCGTGAATAATTTTATGCCCAGCGTTTCAAGTACAGGTAGAATTTTCTTGATATCTATTTGAATATGAGTTTAATTGAAATGCTTCTTATGCCGTCTTGTGTGTTAATCCAACCAGCAAACCCTTTTACGTGCTCCAAAATGATGCAAAATTACCTCCCATATCCCATTTGGAACATGATACATATTGACACTGAGGAATTTGTATTGCTTTTACCAATTGAGTACCTCAGGGTTTGCCGTCGTCTTCATCCCCAACAGCAATTACTCCAGCAAAGGCGGCTGTAATAAAATGACACTCTTTAAGACCAAGGAACAAGGTCACATATCCAAGGTACAGCTGTCCTGATCCTTTGAGGGGGAGGCAGAAAGATGCCTTCAAAGTTTTCTGTCAAGCGCTTTATTACTTTGGGTAGTGCCTAAGGGATAAGCACGGTGGCAACATGTTCAATTGTGCTTGTTTCCTACTTAACCTATTGTTGTCACTACCCAGAATTTGTCATATTGAACCTTATGTTAGGGGGAAACCAAAAACGCAATAAAATGTGATCAGTCTGAAATCTGAGAAATTAATGCAAAAGCCTATCTTTCTAATAATAAAAATATAGTATTTATTTTACTTCCCATTTCTGCTTTTGTGCTACTTCAAGCCCATCTGAGCAAGAGGATGCAAAGTGCTCCCACCCCGCATGGGCACCAGGTCAAAGCCAGGCAGCTGTGGAGGAGCCAGGAGGTTCCCAGGGTCCCCGATGGGGATTTTACAGTGCTCAAGGAGAAGGAGGGTTTCAAAGGTGTGCAGGCTTCATCAGGAGAGTGACAAAATATCCCCCTGAACCAAGGTGGGGTTTAAAGAACAAATACTCCATGATCTGTGTGGGTTTGGTCTGTTTGGTAAGAGGTGATTCGGAGATGGAGGAAGTACTGAAGAAGGTGGCTGGATTAGGAGTCTCTGGGATGTCTGGATGGAAGCAAAAGCAGAAGAGTCTGGAGTTGTTGTTTTCTGAAGTCACTAATGGGTCTGAAAGAAACAATGGCCCAAGAGACCACAGATACCAAATCACAAGTGTCTTCTGCCAGGGACACTGCAGTAGCACAGGGAGCTTCTGTCTGAGGGACATCATCTGGAAACCTCCTGGTGCTGGTACAGCTCTGGGCAATGCTAATAGCCCTGAGCAGAAGAGCAGTTTTCCAGGTAACACAGGGGCTGTTTGGATCAGGCCTCATTTATCAGTTAAGGAGACCTTTATAACCCCACCAGAAATTGGTGTGAGCTTAGACTCCAGTGGTCAGAGCCTGCAAGTTGTTATTTGCAACAGCAAATGCTATTAAAGTGAAGTTTGGGCTTCATCAGGTAAACACATCATTAAAAATCTGAAAGCAGTTCTGATCCATCTGATAAAACAGCCTGAACTCCTCCAAAAGATTACACACTGTTTGGTGGGATCCAGAAGGGACGGGACAGTGTCCAGAAATTCATCAGCCAGAGAAACTTCAGCTGGCCTACAGGGAAGCTGCAGATGTTTGTGTGAAAAACAAACGGAATCAAGGGAAAGTGAGCAGCAAGGAATATGCACGAGGCATAGAAATCCAGAATAATATTAAGGGAAGCAAAGGACAGAGGAGAAATCAGTGCCCAGCAGGAGTCAGGGCAGTAAAAATGGCTATTCTAATGAATAAAAATAACTCCAGTTATGGGATTAGTGTATTTGGAGGTGGAAATGGAAACCTCCTCATGTATAAAAGGCAGGAGAGCCCAGTAACTGGCAGGGTTACACCTGGGAGAAAGCCATACCCCAGGAAGATAAAGCACTTCTCATTCCTGTATTAACTCAGGACACACATTAGTGAGATGCTGCTGAGCCTGGTCTTTAGAAGCCAAAGCCTTCAAATAAATCAGAATATTATAAGAGATCTGGCCGTGAGGGTCTCTGGTGCTCCCTTGGGGTGGGCACATCCTGGGTGGTGCTGGTGGGCTGCCAGTGGGGCTGGGAAGAATAATGGAGAATAAAGCTGATAAGGGGTTCAATTAATAAATGGAGGAAAGGTAATATAAATAATGGCAATTAAGTGGGGGGCTGGTAATAGATCCTGCCAAGCCAGATTGACATCTTCTAATGACTTCATGAGTTTGGTTGATAAAGGTAATAGTGCTGTTGTAATGGATGTCCGTACAGCATCTGGATTGGTACCACCTCACGTTTTAATTGAGAAAGCAGAATACTATGAAGTGCACATAATAAACAGGCAGTGCATTATCAGGGAGCTCCCTGGCTGTTCTCTGTGTGTAACTGTGCGCTTTCCAAATGAGGGGCTGTGCCGTGGTTGGTACAACAGGTCACATCAGCTGCTGCAGATGGTCCTCCCTGGCCTGCAGATCTCCATGGCACAGAGCTTGGAGAATGGTTTCCAGCTTCAGATAGCTGGGGAAATGATTTAGAGAGGACTGTGCTCTTCCTATCTCAGACATCATTATGGTACTCAATGTGACATTATTGTACTCAATGTGACAATATTACTGTCATATCATATTGTTTCTTTCTCTTTTCTCAAAGTGTGTCCCCTCCACTTCTCGTTGTTTAAACTGCATTATGCCCAGTCCGGTGGGGTTGGTGATGTATGCTACCTGTTAATTTTAACAGCAGAGCATCCACTTCTTCATTCTTCCAGTTTTTATTTTGCAGATCTTTCTGTGACAGTCACACAAACTGGACCATGAGATGGTTTTCCCTGGTGGTGTTCAAGGCTGGGTTGGACATAACCTTGGGTGAGATGGTTTAGTGTGAGGTGTCCCAGCCCATGGCAGGGGGTTGGAACTGGATGACCTTCGGGTTCTTTCCAACCCTGACTGTTCTGTGGTTCTACGATTCTATGGTGTTGGGGAAGTAGAAATGGGACCCTGGAAGGAGGCTGGTAGACCAGAGGATGCGAGCACTGCACTGCGGGAACTTTTCCTGCCTCCAGCATGATTTCTCCATGCTTTCTTCCATCTCGGTGATTTACCACCTATCTTGACACCGGTGAGCACCATTTTTGTCCAGACTCCTGCAGTCTGGGGTCTTCATCATTCAGCATCTCAGTCCTCTCATGGACATTTTTGATTTGCCCTTTGGTCAGGAGCCAAGAATTTCCTTCTCCTTCTGCCAGCCCACAGCACCATCGATGGGGACATCAGAAAGATGGTGGGAGTGCTGGTGTTGGTTCAGGTACCGGTGCTGGAGGCTTGGCATGGGCAGCTGCCCCCAGCACAGCTCTGGGATCACTGCTGGGCACAGCAACACGTACCTGAGAACCCCCCATGTCCCAGGTTGGCTGTAGCAATGACTGCAGCATTCAATTTGCGTTAGAGGTGAGAGGCAGAAACGAGTGCTGAACAGACACAGGCTCTGCTGGTTGCTGCGACCTGCAGCTAAAAGTTGTTGTTCTCTTTTCCTTGAGAGAAAAACCCAGCCTGGAATATAAAAAGCAAACAGCAGAGAGGAATGTGTGAGGCACGACGGCGAGGCTGATTTCTCTGTTTTCTTCTGTTTTGTTTTAGGCAGTGACCCTTATCATACAACACTACACTAACCATGAAAGGTATTGAATGCAGGCAGCTCTTACACAGTTATTTTGATACTGTACAATATCTTTAATAACATATTCGTTTAGAACTTGACTGATGTGAAGTTATTTCTTCTTCTAGCTGGATGTTTTCAGATGAGGAGTATGAATCTGAATCTATTATTATGGCAATCCATTAGACATACCCCAGCCTTCTGCTTCTCCATTTCTGAATGCTTTCTTTAATGTATATACACACATATATATATAAAACACACATATAGCTTTGCACAGCAATACTGAGGTCAATGCTCAGTACCTGAGCAGCCCAGCAGTCTTCAAGAGAAATGCACAAACAGCAAAGTTCATGGCAGAAGTAACTCTTCTGTCCCCATCTGATCGATATGTCACATAGACAGGGATATATGGGAAGTCTTCTGACTACGTAGGAAGCCTTCATTGCAACTACAGCACATGAGACTGCAATAAAACAGAAGTGCTGTTACTTAACATGGTGCTACCAAAGGTGGTCACAAAACTGGGCAGTGCATTGCTGTAGAAGGCATTAAATACCTGCCACTTTTCACCCAAAACCACCTACAGTATTTTGCTGCAATAAAAGCAATCAGGCTGGGATGTCTAGAAGATGAATAGTAATTCTGCCTCGGTGCTGAGTGTCCAGCTCGGAGCTCCTGCTGGTTTGAGGGGAACTTCTGGAAGGCTGAAGTCATTCCAAGCTCAGCATCCAAAAGCTGGAATACCCCAAACCGCAGCTTCTCTGCGCAAATGCTGTCCTGAGGGACTGTGACAAAGCTAAAGCACAGTGTGAAGGTCTCATTTTCTGAGTGACAGCATAAATCATAACTGGAGGCAGTTGCTTAATTAAAGCTGTGCAAAGAAGTGACTTTTCAACGTTCTGGCAGTTCCAAGAAATCCAGAAGTCATTTCAGGTCAAATGGAACAGTTCCTTTAACCCTTGTGATACCCTTATATATATTTTGCTGTAGTTTTAAGCATTCTTTAAGCATTTATTTCTGAAACCAGCAGATGCACTGAAAGGCATTTCTTAATCAAAATAATGAAACGATCAGCTGAAGTTATTTAAAACCAGAGAACACACACATTTCATTGGTGACTGAAGATTCACTTTTGAGGTTTAGGTTTAACTTTGTCATCTCCTAATGCAAAAACTCAGAAAAGCTGGAGCAAGTTTCTGACCATTTCATTGTCACCAATAGTTTTTTCTCTGGCAAACCCTCCAGAATTCCCATTCCCAGGTACAAGTGTGTGGGGCAGGATGGTGAGTGAGGCTGAATTAGAGTTGGGGTGAACCACGGCCCCTGCCATGCACTTGCAGAAGAGGGGGTCAAGGAGATTCTTCCTGGGCAAATACATAATGAGAATAAGTTGAGGTTTTGGAATGAAAATGGGGGGGCGGGGGGCTTCTGCTTGAAATACTGAAAGTAATTACAGAAAGGATTGACAACGAATCTTGGAATCCCTTAAGGTGTCCGTGATGTGGTCAGCTCTGTCTGCATCCACCCATCACCCTTCCATCACTGGCAGAAACTGTCTGCAACCAGAAGTGGGGTTTGACCTCCCCAGTAAGGGTTTGATCATGACAAAACCTTGGGATAGAACACACTCTGTGCATTTGGAACTGACTGGAACCTCACGGCCCCTGCTGCAGAGGGGGCTGGATGTGGGCTGAGGTCCGCAGGGCTCCTCACAGGAGGTCCCCTTGAGCGGCCAGGGAGATGAGGACACCTGGGTTGGTGCTGAGCCCCTCCGGAGTGCCCCATCCTCCAGGGTCCAGCCTGGCCTTTCAAACCTCTACTTCCCATGTCAGTGCATCTCTGCTGGTGTCAACGATGACTGTGCAGTGAAGGATAAAGTGGAAAGAGGCAGATTGTCATCTAAAAACGAACAGATGGGGAACCTATATTTAGAAAACAAACAAATAAAAAGGGGAGGTTGGGAGGTGCTTGCACAGAAAGGAGCGACTCTTGTGCTGTGTAGCTGAGCAGCACTTATTATTCCTGGGCAAACACAGTGGGCAGCTAATGTCAATTGCCTACAAGAGAGAAAATATGATTCTGAGCTAAATGGTAAATCCCACATATCCCAGGGACAGGGATAACGCCTCGAAGAGAGGCGAAAGGGGGAAAAGCCTCACATGCGGCCCCCATAAATGGCTTGTGATGGAGCTGTTGCTTTAGAGTGGCCACATTCCCAGGCTCAGCCGAAGCTTTTACTGCCTCTCAGCTTCCCGATGCGCTGGAGGAGACAGGAGGAGCTCCCAAATAACACACTATTTATTTCTTCCTGCCATGGCAGCACGATGCTCAGTGATCTATCAATCTCCTATTACAGAGCACTATTATACCCTACCCAGGCAGGCTTCCCCTCAGCAGTTATTTAGACGGACCTCTGTCCTCTGCTTCTCATCAAAAGCCTTAGGAGAAGCCGCAGCGCTATATTTAGCTCCAGCCCGCCTCCCAGCACCATCTTCACACATGAAAGCACAGTGTGATTTGAAGGAAAGTGTTTTCATTTTAAACAGTTTCAGATTCAGAGTTACCAAAATGTGGCATCATTTTACACTGTGAGAGCAGCCCCGCGCCTGCTGCTCCTCGGAGTGGCTCCGTGGATGGGATTTCACCTCCTTTGGACACATGAAAAGTGAGGGGCTGGTAGCCAGCCTCTTGACACGCGACTGCTGCTACGCTGAAAAGTGAGTGAGAGGGGAGAAAAAACAGATTTAGAAAAGGAGGAAGTGCTCCAATTGTGGAGAGCTGGGGATTGCACATCCGGTTTGTGCTGACTGTGGGGTTAGTTCCTATCTTTCAAGTCAGAGATGTTATACAATGGACCTCACCTCCAAGAAGCTGTGCTCCGTCAGAGCAGCCAACACGTTTCCACTGACTTTTAAATAACTCTGTGCATTTTACAAGAATTATACAGGTTGCTATAAATAGATGGCAAACCTTTCGAGCGTCAAGGGCTTTACACTTCTTTTTTTCCTCCAGAAATCAGTGATTTCAAAGTCAATTTTACTTCCTATACACAGTGAATGAACTGATTCCTTATCAGCTGGCTCGCTCATGGCTTCAGGGCTGGGCAATGTAATTCCAGTTCTACCCTAATTCAGAAAACTTGTTTTTCATAGACTTAAGTGTCATTGACTTCAGTGGACACTAAGTGTTACCTTAAATCAGAATCACCGAATCCCAGCCTGGTTTGTGTTGGAAGGGACCTTAAAGCTCACCCAGCTCCAACCCCTGCCACGGGCAGGGACCCCTTCCACTAGAGAGCTTGCTCCAAGCCCCTGTGTCCAACCTGGCCTTGAACACTGCCAGGGATGGGGCAGCCACAGCTTCTCTGGGCACCCTGTGCCAGCGCCTCAGCACCCTCACAGGGAAGAGCTTCTGCCTAAGAGCTCATCTCAGCCTCCCTTCTCTGGGAAATTCAACCTCTGGGATGAGGGGTCAGCCACAAAGGGACCTGCCTCATCAGCTTTTGTCTCATGGGCAAGGGATAGGGAGAAACCAGGACTTCAGGTAAATCTGTTTTGTGTGTTCCAGGACCAACAACCTGTGCCAACAAGGCAGCATCTCCAAAGGTTATTTATGGCATCCTCCATAGAAATATGCACATGGGATACAGGCAGGAATATCACTTTTCATATTCTTAACACAAGCGCTTGTGCCGTTCATCTTTCACAGTCATTCGTTTAGGTGTGATTTCAAGTTGGATGTAGTAAAGATACACGAATTTGCAATTGGGTCTCAATGCCACGATGTGAACGTGTCACAAACGAAAACAGTAAAAAGTTGTTTGTGTGTTAGCTGTTGAAGTGCATACATTCAACATACGTGATTCCAGAAAATGGGAGCTGTATGTAGTGGGTACTGATGTGTTTCAGAAATACAGACATTTTCTCAAGTTTCATTTATCTTTATACTGAGAAATCCCATTTCTGACCCATATTATAGGTTCAGGTTTCAGCTTTTTGTCTGTTTCCTGGCTTAACATTTGGTTTTTATAAGTAGTGGTCGACAGTGACAGGCCAAGGGGAACGGCTTTAACCTGCCCGAGGGGAGGCTGAGCTGAGCTCTTAGGCAGAAGCTCTTCCCTGTGAGGGTGCTGAGGTGCTGGCACAGGGTGCCCAGAGAAGCTGTGGCTGCCCCATCCCTGGCAGTGTTCAAGGCCAGGTTGGACACAGGGGCTTGGAGCAAGCTGCTCTAGTGGAAGGGGTCCCTGCCTGTGGCAGGGGCTGGAGCTGGAGGAGCTTTAAGGTCCCTTCCAACCCAAACCAGGCTGGGATTCCATGTTTCTATGAATTTATCTATGACTGTGAAGAGCAAGACAGACAATCTTGCTTAGTTTCTGTGCCAAGACTACTCAATAACACAGCCACACTACTACACTCAGGGCACCTCACTTGCCTTTGGCCAAGATCTCTGATGAAATCTCAGTCTTCCTGCAGGTACATTTCTGGTGTTTGCCTTCTGCAGTTATCCAGCACTTCACTGCAACAAGAGACATCAGCAAGCTGACAAAGGTGTGATACAACACCTGTAATTATATCTGTGTGCCAGGAAAATGGACACAGCTGACAGTGGCTCCCTGCTATTGTGGTACTGGGTTTTATTCTCCTGCCCTGGCTGAAGCCTTGATCCCGGATATCACCCCTCTCCTGTCTCACCTCTTTGTCGACAGGAGCCATCGCTGACAGGAGCATTGCCAGGCTTTGGAGCAGATGGCTGCAGGAATGCTGCTCATGGCAATCAAGCCAATTTCAATCCATCAGTACAAGCTGCTTCACTCTAAACCTCTTTAGGTTCCCTCAAGGAATCAACTTCCAACTCTTAGCACTTTTTCCCAAGACACCTCAAGTTCCCATATTCCCACAAGCTCCCCACGTGGTTTGCCCAGGGCGTCCCTGCCTGTGCCCCACTCCCAGGGTCCTGGGCTGCCGAAGGACCCCTGGCTGACAGAGTGGCCTTGGGACTGCTGTTGGTGTCACTTCCACCCAGCAGGACTTGATATTCATTAGAAACTGCAGCTCTGGCTGCTTCCAGAATTACCAGTGCTACAGAAGCTTCTGCCTTGTATGAACTCCAGGCAACCGCCAGATTTGTCACCAACCTGAGCACCTTACAGGACGCTCATGCTAAATAGCTGTTTGTAGTGGCCTCTCCAGAGTCTGCTGCGACTGCATCATCGCAGCTTTTGCCTTTGGTCCCTCATATTTCATGCTCAAAGCCATTACACAAACAGGTAATGCTCCTGCTTTGCCTGGGGTTACATTAAATCATGGACTTCAAAGGCACCTGGTGAGTGATGAACAGGAGATGGGCCGGGAGGTGGCTGCCCTCTCCGTATGCAGTGATGTTATGGATGCACAGAGCAGTGACCCTGCTTTCTGTGGGATCAATATCCACCAACCGAGCTGTGCCGTATGCACACACTCTATTTTTTTGTGCCATTTTAGTTCTTCCCTTTTCCCCACTGATTCAGGCTCATGCAGGAGGATATTAAAGAAAGAAATTATGTTTATTTGCCCATGCAGTGTCCAGTCTAAACCCCAAAACTTTCCCAGTTCTTGTCTTTTACATGAACTAAAAATGCTCAGTGATAGGCAGAAAAAATGGACCACAGGAAGAAGAGAAGCTCAGATTTTGTGCAGTGCGTGTCCTGGTTATATGTTCACATCACAAGCAGCAGCATTTGGTCACAAACTCATTTTTAAAAGTATATATTCATGCCCTATATATTAGTTTTAACTTTAACCTGTTGAATTTATATCAGAGTAATTTGGTAAAATTAAGGGGTGAACAAAAAAGGCATAATATAGAAGCCATCTTCAAGGGGTGTGTGCGTTAACCTAAGGCATCCCCTGTTCTAACTTACAACTTCATTTAGCTCCGAGACATGTAACATCAATTTGACCTCAATTAAACCCACTTATTCCTATTACACTTCACCTCTGCGTTTGGCTTTGTTTTACAATGCAAGCTGAAAGATTATAAAGAATAATTCCAATTATACTCCGTGCGTGCTGATGGATTAAAGATGACACATGGCCCGGTGGAAGGTATTTGGAGGAAAAGGGCCAGGGATGGGGAATCTGGAAAAGCTCTCTCCAGCGCTAAGCACCGTTCCTGTGCCAAGCGACAGAGCCCAGGCGTGCTGCTCTGACTTTCAATGAGGGAGCGACTGCTGCAAACTCAAATGCGGGCTCAGAGACAAAGTCAGAACATTCATCATGGTGGTAAACATCTGCCAAACCTCACGTCTTGGTTGCAGGAGCCGATCCGTGCCGGGTGAGCACGTACCCGGTGTGCCTGTTCAAACCAGCACCGAAACCCAGCAGCGATGTTATTATGAGCTCTCTGGGGCTGTGCTGCTTCAATGTATTTTCATTACGATATGTTGCAGCACTCCTCATTCCAGTTTTAACTCAGGACATTAGAAAGATGCTGCTGAGCCTGGGCTTTAAAAGCCAAAACCTCCAAATCAATCAAATATTTTAAAAGATCTTGAAGAGTTTCAGTCTCTGCCTACCAAAACCCTGTGACTAGGTGCAGTGTCTGTTAGCAGCAGCAGATGCACAGCACACAGGCCACGCTACTTATGTTTCAAACAGATTTTCTACACAAAACTATTTTATTACTAATGATATATTTTTACACTGTTTTCCTCATTAGGTCTTCGGAAATAGCATAACTCTCCTAGAGACATCTTTCTATCACAAGCAAATGTAAATGGCTTTCAGAAAGCCATCTCAGAGCAGGCTCTTCAGCCAGGTAAAGCAGCCCAGAGTCATCCCGATTTACGCCGTCTCTAATGCTCGCCCACAACATTCAACGGCTTTCATGAAATACTCAATCATCCTGTTGAACACCTCCCCTGACCCCTGCCCTTCCTCCTGGCACGGGTTCCCAGGCAGCCAGCACCGACCCTGCCGCCGTAAGGGCGTCAAACGCTTCCAGTGGTTTTTACATCGAGGATCTCAAAGAAGCGCTCAAGGCAGGGACAGGCTCAGCCTCCTCCCCTCTGACGGGGGAGCCGCTCTGCTCGGGAAACATCATTCACTGCAAGCTTTTCAGAGACAGTGAAGGATGCAGGGAGATGCGGGCAGAGCCAGAGGTTGATCATCCAAGCGCGAGTGGGGCCAGGACAGTGAGGTTAACCTCCCACTGTACTGCAGGGAAGGTACCATGGGTCCGTAGTACTGGAACTCACCCAAGCTCCTGCGTCACCTCCCGGCTAAAGAGGGTCATTCACATCCTTACGGGTTGGACTCTGAGCGTGCCCCACGCAGCGTGCTAAATGCGTGTTGATGTTTATCCTCCTCCTTTTCCAGCTGCAATCTCCTACACTGGCTGGGGCTAAATAAGAAGCTTTATTTTCCTGCAGATATGAGCCAATTAAAAGCAGAAATGTTGTTCTGTGCTGCAGCACACGTGCGGTGCTGCGGGTTAAAGGCTGTAACAGACTCCTCTTGCTGATGATCTTTCTGACTGTTGAGGGGAAACACCCAACTGCTGAGGCAAAGCTCTGGCTGCGTCCCTGATAACAACCCTGTTCCAAAGCTGTGAACCAAGGGATGTGGTTTTCTTCCAGCATACAGGAACTGAGGGATCTCATGTAAAAGCAGTCATTTATTCCTGGCTTGTTTCAGATAACCCCAGTTTTCCATGGAATGTTCCAGCATCCCAAGGAGTCTCTTTAGGAACTGAAATGTAATTTGGCACCTGGAAAGTCCTCATATTTTATTTAAACAACAAAATACATCTTAATTTTTGATAGGAGCAAATGCCAGAATGCAGGAAGAAATTCTGCTGTTTTTCAGCCCTGGGGGTAGGGTATCAATGGGGTTGTTCTGTGTGGGACCTGGTGACTGAGCACAAAACCCTCCTCCCACAGTGTTCAGGTAGGAACAACTGTCCACAGTGCCCATTCACCAGCATTACCATGGTCAGCCCTGAGACAAGAAACGACCACACGCACTTGTCCTTGTGCTTTGAGATCCCTTGAACATGCCACCACGAAATGTCTCAAGGTTTGAGTCTGAAACTACTGTTGGTTCAATTAATTCGTGTAGTTGGGAGCGGAAGGGTAAAATCCCATCTGAGCTGGGGTCTGCAGCGCACGTACGTCTGGATGGAGCCCCTACAGTCAGGCTACCACGACATTACAGGTGAGCAACACAGAAATCAGTTCTGACAGGTGACTCACTGTCCTGCACCTGTAGCAGTTTAACCTTTAAAACGTGGGGAGACGACACACGGCATCAGCCATGGAGCCTGACCGGGGAACCCATGCAGCCTCAGGCCCTGCTCAGAAGCAAACTGATGTTGAACAAACGGGTTTTACTTCCAGAGAGGAAACACTGAAAGGATCAGGATCAGAATCAGGATCAGGATCAGAATCAGGATCAGGATCAGGACCAGGATCAAGATCAAGATCAGGATCAGAATCAGGATCAGGATCAGAATCAGGATCAGGATCAGGACCAGGATCAGGATCAGGATCAGAATCAAGATCAGGATCAGGATCAGGATCAGAATCAGGATCAGGATCAGGATCAGAATCAGAATCAGGATCAGGATCAGGATCAGGACCAGGATCAGGATCAGGATCAGAATCAAGATCAGGATCAGGATCAGGATCAGAATCAGGATCAGGATCAGGATCAGAATCAGAATCGGGATCAGGATCAGGATCAGGATCAGAATCAGGATCAGGATCAGGATCAGGACCGGGATCAGGATCAGGATCAGGATCAGGACCAAGATCAGGATCAGAATCAGAATCAGGATCAGGATCAGGATCAGAATCAGGATCAGGATCAGGATCAGGATCAGAATCAGGATCAGAATCAGGATCAGGATCAGGATCGGGATCAGGACCGGGATCAGGATCAGGATCAGGATCAGGATCAAGATCAAGATCAGAATCAGGATCAGGATCAGGACCAGGATCAGGATCAGGATCAGGATCAGGACCAGGATCAGAATCAGGATCAGAATCAGGATCAGGATCAGGACCAGGATCAGAATCAGGATCAGGATCAGGATCAGGACCGGGATCGGGATCAGGATCAAGATCAGAATCAGGATCAGGATCAGGACCAGGATCAGGATCAGGATCAGAATCAGGATCAGGATCAGGATCAGGATCAGGACCGGGATCAAAATCAAGATCAGAATCAGGATCAGGATCAGGACCAGGATCAGGATCAGGATCAGAATCAGGATCAGGACTGGGATCAGAATCAGGATCAGAATCAGGATCAGAATCAGGATCAGGATCAGAATCAGGATCAGGATCAGGACCAGGATCAGGATCAGGATCAGAATCAGGATCAGGATCAGGACCAGGATCAGGATCAGGATCAGAATCAGGATCAGGATAAGGATCAGGACCAGGATCAGGATCAGAATCAGGATCAGGATCAGAATCAGAATCAGGATCAGAATCAGGATCAGGATCAGGATCAGGATCAGGATCAGAATCAGAATCAGGATCAGGATTAGGATCAGGACCAGGATCAGGATCGGGATCAGGATCAGGATCAGGACCAGGATCAGAATCAGGATCAGAATCAGGATCAGGATCAGGACCAGGATCAGGATCAGAATCAGGATCAGGATCAGGATCAGAATCAGGATCAGGACCAGGATCGGGATCAGGATCAGGATGAGGATCAGGACCAGGATCAGAATCAGAGCTGCACAGTAGAGATCAATTGAAATATGCTTATTTTCTTCCGCGCATCTGTGAGTTCTGTCTCTGTGTACAGACACAAACATGTATTTACTACACTGAAGAAACTCATAAATATTCCTTAAATGCAAGAAGGAATTAGATACGAAATCAAGGGGAAGTTATTAGTGGTACTGGGCAATGTTTACAGGATGGGCAGAGGGTGCTGTTCTAAAGTGCTCTGCTCTATCAGTATAGAAGATATTGACATTTAGGAATCATAATAGAAGATGTCCACGGGGACAACAGCACAGCTGCAGTATTCAGCTGAAGACTGTAGTTTGACTTCAGCCCAGCTTCACTGAAGAGGGCTAATATGCCCTTAATTACTGAAGTGGATTCTGTGTTTAAAGTTGCTTTGCCATCATCACAACGCTGTTTCATGTGGTGCTTTCGCCAGGTTTATACAAGAAATGACCTGCACAAACTCACCCTGCTCTGAAGAGAAGCTCCACTAAATGATTTCTGGAGTTCAGACTCCGTCCTGTGTGAGGCAGCTCTTGGGAAGACACAGTTCAGTCAAGGACATGTTCTTGTGTGTTAACATCTCTCATTTTCCCCATTCTCATCCTCTCCTCATGTTCTCTCTGATCTTTTTCCGACTCTTCTGCCTGTGCCTTTAGGGAAGGGCCAATTTAGCTCAGTAACACCCTTGTAAAGTGAGGGAGAGGGAAAATGAAAAGGCCGGTAGTAAAGATGGAGTTCTTCGCATTCAACACATAATGACGGTACTTAGGATGTAGTCAGACAATGAGCAGCATCTTTATTACTGTGTTATTGCTTCCTACAGCAAAGTTACCCCACTGCAGGCAAATAAATCCCAGAATCCCGTTGCATAATGATTGTGATTTTTCTTGAGGAATATCACAAAAATACCCTAAAAAGCTGTGAAAAATTTTGGCCAAAACTGCAAATAAAGCAACTCTACACCTGAGACTGACTTGTTCTCCTTGGAAATACCAAGAGATCTCAAAGGCTTTTGCTCAGCACCAGAGTGCCTGTCACAGACAAGGGGCTGGAGCAGAGCTTTAAGGATTGAGTATTTCTCTTTGATGCATTCCAATTCACCCCCATCTCTTCAGGTTCTTGTTCATTTTTAATTTCGATGTGCTCTTGACAGAGGTGTTAAAAATGTCACAGAAATAAATTGTCACTGATTCACTTTTAAATTTATGTTTGCTTTAGAAGAACTCTTGGCAGGCCCTGGGATGCTCTAATGCTCACCTCTATCCTGACATCAATCAGGGATCACAGGGAGGAGATGGGGCCTTTTGCATCATCGGGAATTAGCTCAGCTCCACTCTCCCAGGGAAAACCGTTCACATTGGCTGTGAATGTTCAGGTTTTCACAAGTCTCCACTAGGACATCAATAGGCACTTGTGAAAACCTGAATTTCTGGCACCTTTACATGGCGCTTCCATCTGTGGCTGCTGGTAGGGCTTGTTCCCAGCAGACAGCAGTGCGAGGGCAGGCATGGAACTGCTCCGGAGCAGAGCCCTGCTCAGCCCGTGGCTGCGGCTCAGGAGGAAGCTCCATCCTGCCCTGTGCTTCCCGATGTAATTTACCTCCTTGAATCTGCTCACTCACTTCTGGACAAGTCCTGTAACTACGCCAGAGCCCTGCAATGACTTTCAAGGGGTTTTTCATAGTTAAGCGCTAGGAAACCAAGTCAGATGTTGTGTATGCGATTTATCCACAAGGCACAAGAACTTTATAGGTCAGGTGTGGGTGCCAATGGGAATTGCAGAGCTCAATTTACCCCTGAAGTCAGACATCTCCACCTTGGCAGTGAGGGATGGGGACTGACCACAGGCATGAGCATCTCTTTCCCTGGGAATCCGGCCAGCCACTGCCCCCAGCCCTGCAGGAGCTGCTGCCCAAAGCACTGCACAGCACTGGGAAACCAAAATCACTTCTCACCACTCCTCTGCTGACTTCACCTCACTCCTCAGTCACCAATCTTCCATGATACTGCAAATGCCTGCAAATCCCAAAGCCCATTTGGTATTAAAAAAATATGTAAGAGTGAGAAGGAAGCAGATACAAAAGCACAGCACAGGAAGGATGATATTTATGCTATGATGGATGAAATGAAGCTCCCATTTTCATTGGAAATGGTTGGACATATGGACTATAATTGGGGAACTTTTAAGCAGAGATTTCAGCTATATCTCACCACAGCACTTAGTGGAGATGCAATGCTGGACAAATGACAAATAGCATTGCTTCTCACAACTGCAAGTTACCAGCAATTGATGCTTTGAATATATTAACATACCCTTTTCTTCTCCTCATATTGATACAGAGGTGATTTTGGCAGGATAGGATGTGTGCTGCTCCTGGAGAAGGATGAAGCACGGGCAGAGATGTCTTCAGCAGCCAGGCACGGCGACGGGGGAATTCTGACCCTTCTGTTGTGCACTAAATGCAGAGCAAACTTTGGCCACACAAACCTTGGCAAGGCTGAAAACCCAAAGGCAGATGTAAAAGGCCCATCATCACGTCCAGCGGGACCACCACCAGGGAAAACAGGCTGCGAGGCTGCCCAGGGCAGTGGGTTCTGGGGTCTGGCCAGCAGCCGGGCTGGGGCTCTCCACCATCTGGGACCATTTGAATGGTCCCAGCCACTTCCATCCCTAGGCTTTGCACATCTCTGTTCATCTTGCTGCCATGGGGCCCTGCTCCAGGTACAGGTTAGGTGGGAAAAGATGGGTTATGTCCTTATAACTAAGGACACAGGGTGGGAAGCCAGAACCTGCGGCTCAGACTCCTGCATCTCCAACAGCCTGAACAGTACAAGAGGGGTGATGCCCCTGCTCTCCCTTCCAGATCTTATGAGGAACCAGAGAGGAAATGTGACCTCTGGCCCTAGGTAGGATGTTATTTCATGGGCTTAAAGTATGTGCTCGTGTTCAGACTGTGAGTTGTAAAGGGTACACGCACACTTGTTCATGCAGCAGCAGCACTGCAGGAGCCACGGGACGTGCCTTTGCTGACAGGAGTGGAGCCCACCCTATCAGAGATGCGATACCTCCTGAAGGTGTAAAAGATACAGGTTGGCATCTTGAAAGATGGCTTGAATGAGAATCTGGAAAGTATGTGTATGCCTAAACTCACAAAATGCCATGGGAAACTGCTGCCACAGTCTCAATCCAAACACTTCTTAGCCCAAATCATAATGAAATGTAGAAGAAAGGAAATGAGAAAATGTGAGGAGTGCAATTTGCCTATTGCTTTGTAGCTCATATCCACAAATTGCTCCTCACAGTTTTGTTAGTTACACTGGGAATGTGAGTGGGCATGTGTTTGGCTTGGTTATTATTACTTCTAAAAGAAGACAGCCCTGCCACATGCAGAACCTGCAAGTCCCAAATGATCATCATTAGTAGATCAAATCCTGGCACTACGAGGAGCATATTAACACCACAATTTTCAGGTACAGCTCTAATAACACTTACAGAAAGACAGTGCAGTGCACAGAGCTATCAAGTACTGCTCCTAATGCCCCAATAAACTGCTTCCCAAATTGTTTTATGGAATATTCATCACTCTGTGGGAATAATGCAGCTCTCAAAAAGCTGTTATCCACCTTTTCCTTTTGACCTCCAGGTTTGCTTACACCAGCCTGGAAGCCAGGGCATCCCTGTGGACCACAGGCCAGCTCACCAGTTCTGGCTTCTGTCTCCAGGACAGAGTGCAGCTGAGGTTTCATGCCTGCAGCCCAGTCAAAGAACTGCAGTTACATGGCACCATGTGATTGATACTTGAACACAGCCGCACAAACAGCATGGGGGTGCCATGTCCCCATATATTTTGGTCCACACCCCAGTCCCTGCCCCACAGCAGCATCCCTCCAGCAGCAACATCCCACCACCACTGCCAGCATCCCACCACCACCAGCAGCATCTATCCAGCAGCAGCATCCCGCCACCACCAGCGGCATCCCACCAGCAGCAGCACCCAAGCAGCAGCAGCATCCCACCAGCAGCTCCTCATCCAGCTGCTTTCTCATTTCAGGAGCTTCCCCAGGGCAGGGCTATGTGTGAATGCAGATTTCTTCTGCAGCTCACAAGGTCCACACAGTGCCATGAGGTGTTCTCAAGCTGTCATACCTGTCTTGGCACCACAGATGGGTGCCCTCACAGCTTTCATACACCCACCACCAGCCCATGCACTAGGCCTGTCCATAAGGCTGTGGGTGGGATGGACACTGTGATGCATTGTATTTCTTCTATTCTTTCCCTCAAATCTGAGCATTCAATTTCCTGGCAACTCTTCAGCTCCTCCAGTTTTATGCAGTGGGTGAATTTAGCACTAGCAGCAGAGACCCTTGTGCTCAGCTTGTGGGGGACACAGTGGGCAGGGACAGGAAGGCTCCCATCGCTTCTGCCTGGAGCCCGGCTGCCACTATGCAGTGCTGGCAGCACCAAACACTGCCCATGGATGGGTGCTTAATCTGAGCAAAGCAGAGGGGGATGAAGCCACCAGATGAATACCCATTGGCAATTGAGATCAAGACTTGAACCCACTTGTGCAGGGACAACAGGCAACTGTGCCTGATAACGGGGGTTTTCAGCCTCCATCACTTGTAGATTCATGTTGTTCAACTGTCCATCGATTACCTATTGCCAAATTCGTGCACATTATTTGAATACTATATATGGAATGTCCATGCCCATATCCATATAATATTCATACCCATATCCATATAATATTCATATCCATATCCATATAATATCTGAAATACCCATATCATATAATCCATATATGAAGATTAGATTCGTTCCATAGATTTGGCTTGCAGATAGAAGCACAGAATGGTTTGGGTGGGAAGTGACCTTAAAGCTCATCCAGTTCCAGCTCCCTGCCACAGGCAGGGACATCCTCCACTGGCCAGTACGTCAAACATGGCAAGTACTGTGGTAGGGTGTGTAATATTCTAGATATCACACACTATCAGAGATAGCTTTATAGGCAATATCTGCACATCTGGAGGGAAAAGTGGAGGACGGATGCTCTCAGCTGCTGGGTTTTACCTTCCCATTCCCACTGACTGATTCCGGTGTCTCTGGGCATGCCACCAAGTGCACTTTGCTTGACTTGGTGAACAAAAATCTGCCTTGACAGAAAACCTCATATGAAAGGAGAGCTGGCACAGTGTTAGTGGGTTTGATCTTATATAAGAATTTAGAAACCCAAGGAACATTAATATAGGAGCACTTTGAATTGTCTGTTTTGTTTTCTCTGGATGCAGAGGCAAAAGATTTGAATAGCAAATGTTTGTGTTCACCGAGGAATAATAAATCTACATGTGAGAGGAAACCTCCCTTTCTTCTCCAGAGCTGTAGGTAGAGCATTTCACACGTTTTACACATCACTAGGTGACACCTTTGAAGTCATTCAGAATGATGTGGCACTAGGCAATATACATTGTAATTTATTTATACGTGTTTCCCTCGGTGCTAGGTTTTGTAACAGACTTTACATAGTGTCTTGATCATGACTTAGGTAAAAAGGCAAAGGGCTGGCTCTGCAAGAGTTGCAGTGGGGTCCTGGAGGGTACCTCTGGCCCTGGAGCAATGACCCAGCAGTGGAGGTTGGCCAAGGCTCAGGTGACATTGGGATGAGGAGGTTGTATGGAAAACGCAAGTGAAAGAGGAAGATGGAAAATGCATCCAGAGTGTGGCGGAGCATGGAAGGAAGGCCCAGGGTGGAGGGGAGCCACGGTGCAGGGCACAGTGACCTCCTTGCCCTACATAACGCACTGGAAATGCTAAACAGACCTTTGTTCCTGGCTGGGCATCAATCCCGTGTGATCACTGAGACATAGCTCAGTTCTGGGCCATTTCAGCTGGTCATTAGCCCGCTGATCGGATCATAGCACCAGTGACTTGAATCCTTGTCCAGTCCATGCCATTATATAAATTATTTTCCAATATTATCCCAGACAGAAATACAGCAGCCTATAAGGAAACCTGGATGCTTCGTACGAGAGGGTCATGATAGATAAAAATGATAATGGGGACTGTAGTGCCATAATCAAAGTCTAATTGTCTCATTAATTAAGAGAAATATCCAGTTATGTATTAGGTCCTGGGGTGATTATGACTCAAATGCCTCCTAACCAGCACAGATTTATCTTCTGGCTCGCAGTTTTCAGCCAGGCAAAGCATTTGGTGGAGGTCAAATAGTTCAATTGCTGCTTTAAATGTAGTTGAACTTTAGGCATGAATAATCACTGATCTGCTGCTCAGCCTCCAGCCCTTGGAGTCATCTCAGTGGCTCTAATTGCTGTCAGGGCACAGGGAACCCTCTTTGCTCCCACCACCCACAGCTTCCACTCACCCAAATGTTGGGCTAGGGATGAAGAACAGAAGCACTTCGAGGGGTCCTGGACCTCTCCATTCATCCACCATTCACAGGCAGTTGTCAAAGTGCAAACACTAAAACATTCCCCTCCTGAGCAGGCCAGTTTTCCAAAGCTCCCTGCCAGATATGAGCCACTGGTAACACTGGCTCTTCTTGGGTAATTAGATCCAGAGTCAAGCAATTTGCTGTAGGGCCTGAACTCAGATCATCCTTCATACGTCTCTGCTCTAGATCTGTCTTTAAATTAGATTATAATGAGCTTGGCAGCACTATTAATAACAGAGCAAATCACGGGAGAGTCTGGGTTTATTTCACTGGTGTAAGGGGCAGTTGTGCTGCTTCCACTGGTGCAAAAGAGGTGACTGCAGCAAGTTTCCACCCTTTGTGATCATGATAATCAAATAGTGGGAGACACAAGTCTCTAAACATTAGAACTATTTGAGCTCCTTTATAGTAATAAAATAGGTTTAACACAGGAATTTTAATGAATTGTTTTGAGAAGGCACTACATCATCTCACACCAGGCAGCAAGGATTCTGATTTACATCACCTGTTTCTGTGAGGTTTCCTCCACCACAGGGCAACAGAGAAATCAACAGAGAGCAGAGGCAGAGAGAATAAACCCACTGCTCTGGGCCTTTGTGACTGTCCCCATGCTTTATGTCATTTTAGTGCCTTTAAGGAGTGCAGTGGTGGTGTTTGCTGGTTCATAGGTACACTGCCACAGGGGAAATCACAGCAGAGGGTGGAAAGGATGAGGCTGGGACTGCTTTTATCGAGGGGCATTGGCAGTTTGGGCAGCGCATGTGCCTGGGTGTGGGAAGCTACCAGGGACCTTCCTCAGGGCTCTTTAATGAGGTTCTTCAAAATGTTGGTTAATGCCTTCGGCATAGCAAAAGGGAACACTGAGGAAATCTGCTGACAGCGCAAAGTGGGGAGGTGCTGTCAATGCAGGAGGGGGCTGGACTATTGCACAGATTTAGCAAGATGACTGAAAGCACTGGAGTAACGTAATTGGGATGAAGCTTGATGGTATCAAATGCAGGAATG
Organism: Pezoporus flaviventris; assembly: GCF_033815535.1. Classification (NCBI taxonomy): domain Eukaryota; kingdom Metazoa; phylum Chordata; class Aves; order Psittaciformes; family Psittacidae; genus Pezoporus; species Pezoporus flaviventris. The sequence continues at coordinate 3,245,161 of NW_026892607.1, read as the reverse complement.
TGCAGCTGTGGTCTGACTGCAGGCACACGAGCTGCCAGCAGCAGGAGGAGCTGGGCAGGAGCACGCCAGCACATGCAAGGACCAGTATAACCCTTGAGGACCAGCATCACCCTTGAGGACCAGCATTACCTTCAAGAGCCAGAATTACCCTCGAGGACCAGCATCACTTCAAGGACCAGCATCACTTCAAGAACCAGAATCGTCCTCAAGGACCAGCATCACTTCAAGGACCAGAATCATCCTCAAGGACCAGCATCACTTCAAGGACCAGAATCACCCTCAAGGACCAGCATCACCTCAAGGACCAGCATCACCCTTGATCACCAGCATCACCCTCGAGGACGAGCATCACCCTCGAGGACTACCATCACCTCGAGGACCAGCATCACCCTCAAGAATCAGCATCGCCCTTGAACACCAACATCACCCATGCCTTGCACTGGCCACAGGAACCAGGAGCTCACTTCTGGAAGATTAGGGATACAAAGCTTTCTTGGGAATAAATTGCTGTGTTTGGAAGAGGAGATGCTGCAGGCATGTTATCTGCAATGTAGAGCTTCATTAGTGATGATTGGCTTGACTAGCAGTGCTGGGAAAAGCAGTAGTGGTCAACTGCAAATCCCTCACTGCTCCTAGTCCCTATTGTGATTCTTGTTTTACGTGTTGCATTCTATAGGTAGAAAGGAAACATAAATGACAGTGATTGTTCTTTTCTTGTTTTTTATTTTGATTAAGAAATTAAAAAAGTGGGAAGTTTCATTGAATTTCAGCTTTCTGGAGGAGCTGAGAAGACAGAACCATTTCACAGGCTGTTTCAGTCAGCTGCTGGAGAGTAAATCCCACCTCCAAGTCCTTTTAGAGAATGCCCATTTCTCATTGCTTTTCTTCTGATAAAAATGTCAAAAAGAGAACTAGAACATAAACAGAAATGGTTTTGGGTTTACTCTTCTGTAAAGAACAAATGTAAATTAAAAATCAAGTATTTGGATGTCACGGAAGGCGGAGATCACAACATGCTCTCTGCACTAGCAGGGATGGTGGAGCAGAAGCTGCCAGGCGTACGTCTGAGCTGGGAGAACCTGCAGAGGAGGAGCTGCAGGAAGGTCAGTGAGCCTGGTCCAAGTTTTATAGAATCATGGAATGGTTTGTGTTGGAAGGGACCTTGAAGCTCCTCCAGCTCCAACCCCTGCCACGGGCAGGGACCCCTTCCACTGGAGCAGCTTGCTCCAAGCCCCGTCCAAACTGTCCTTGAACCAGGGAGGGCGCAGCCACAGCTTCTTCTTTTGTACCAACAGCTGAAGAGAAGGCTGGAGATGACAGACCTGTGATCTTCAGGGAGGGTCCTGGGGAAGGCTCCATCAACCTTCAGACCATGTCCTTTGATCCTGCGTGCACTGCAGTCAGAAACCTCCTCCTAAGTGTCTGGAAGTACACAAACAGCAGCATAGGAGATCTCGCTGTCTGCTTTTTCTCACGTGCAAGGATAAATATAGACCCAGTGAGGGTGAGAGACAGCAGATTAAAATTCTAAAAGAGAATGTTTCTTTGCAAGTTGTGCTGCTCCTTGCTGTGAGCAAATACTGAGAGCGTCCAATGCCAACAGCAGGACACTGATCCAGACAGACAGGGACCAGTTCAAGAGCTAGGCTCATGACAGAAAAGCTTTGCACACCTAAAGCACAATTCTGGGCCAAAGCAGGTGAAAAACAGCATCAACTGAGCCTTCTGAGGAGTGCAGGGTCTGGGTCACCACACAGATCCTGCTGCCATCGCTCCAGCTACACAGCATGCGACTGAGGATGGGGCATGTAGTGATAAGAGCATGTAGTGATAAACACAAGTAATGATAAGGGCAGGTAGAGATAGGGCATGTTACAAGGGCATGTATTGATAAGATAAGGGGGAATGGCTTTAACCTGCCAGAGGGGAGACTGAGATGAGCTCTTAGGCAGAAGCTCTTCCCTGTGAGGGTGCTGAGGAGCTGGCACAGGGTGCCCAGAGAAGCTGTGGCTGCCCCATCCCTGGCAGTGTTCAAGGCCAGGTTGGACACAGGGGCTTGGAGCAAGCTGCTCCAGTGGAAGGGGTCCCTGCCTGTGGCAGGGGCTGGAGCTGGAGGAGCTTTAAGGTCCCTTCCAACACAAACCAGGCTGGGATTCCATGATTCCATGTGGCCGTGATGTTCTGCTGCACTCACAGGGCAGCCTTCAGCTCCATTCCTGCTACTCTTTTACCTTACCTTTCATCACATAACCAGTATAAAGATAAGTTGGTCTTTCACAGCTTGACCTGAATCTGCAAGACTGGCAGAAGTAAACATCCTCTGATTTCCACTCCCAACAATTTATATGCAGCTGGGAAAGGGTCTAAAAAAAGAATCCTTTCATCTTCATTTCCTCAAGTTGTTTTTTATCATATTCCAAATTCACAGATAAAACCCCAGACGATTTTATTGGATTAAGGATGACCACAAACAACAGAGTGTCTCCCCATGCCATGAGCATGCTCATAATTGATACATTTGTTCTGTTTTCCTCCCGAGTTTGGGATCACTGCACACAGCAATAGTCTGGTGCAGACTGTTTATGTCTCCCTGCCGCCTTTGTGCACAGGTACATGTTTGTCTCTAGTGGCAAAATCTAGCAGAACAGTAATTTTCGTGTCTTGTTATTGTGTTCTCTGATTGCTGTCCTGCACAACCAGGTCCTGGATGGCTGAGGATCCTCTGACCAGCTAAAACTGTTGTGTCCAGGCCCCCCAGAATAAATAAATCACATATCTGACGGGAGATTAATACTCTGGGGAAATGGTAAGAATGGTAAAAAAAAGTAGTAAAATCAGGATGAAAAGTTCTTAATTCAACTCTGCAAGGCAGGAGGTGGATCTGATTTTCACTTTAAATAGACTCTGATTCAAGCTTCTAATCTACTGTTTAAGAACAATCATAATTACTATAGTAACCTCACAGCCTAATCGTACTCACTGCCTGCAAAAGGAATCAATCCTACAATCGGATATGGACAGGCTGGATCAATGGGCCAAAGCCAACTGTATGAGGTTCACCAAGGCTGAGTGATGGGTCCTGCACTTGGGCCACTCATGCAACCCCATGCAACACTCAAGGTTTGGGGAAGAAAGGCTGGAAAGCTGCTCATGGAAAAGGACCTGGGAGTGTTGGGCAACACCAGCTAAACATGAGCCTGCTTCAGGGAAGACAAACTGGGAAGGCAAGTGTGGATTGTAACCAGAGGCACATCTAACAGGGTGTAAGGAGAGCCTTTTAAAAACACATTGCTCCTGGGTTGCTTTGACACAACCCACCCTCAACAGCGCGTACATCTGTAACATACACGACATCTTCTCCATCATAACTCAGGGTGTTTGCAATCAAACTCACCTTGCCTAGGGATTGTTCCTCCCTCCTTTGCTCCCACCAACATGGAGCTCTGCACATGTAAGGGGGCAGGAGCGCAATAACCTCGTGAGTTTTCAGCACTATGCAAACGTCTTACACAACAGAGAAATCTCTTTCAACGAACCAGAGGATCTTCCTCTGATGCCGGTGCTGGTCTGATTCACACATCCCCTCCTGAGCTGAATTGGATTTCCTCCACGTTCAGAGGACAGCTCGTGCTTCTCTCCTCACTCCAAGTCGATGGCAAAAGTCTGGATCCAGCTGTTGTGGGTGGGCAGAAACGCTCACATTGACACCAAGGAGGTTTTGGGCCATCTCGTGTTCCCTGTAATGACAAAAGTATTTGGGGATTAATCACAGTGCCTTCCCTTCCTTGTCAGAGGGAGAAACAAGGGCTGAGAGGAGGGGAGGGAGAGAGCTCCTTTCTGACCTTTGCTGGGAATTAATCATAAGGCAGGAGAATTTGTTTGCCTGCAGCCTTTAACAGGGATTGCAAATGATCACCCAGAGATGAGCTTGTTTGTTGGGGTTAGTTTAGTTCTTTTTTTACATGTAGTAATTTCCTTGCTAACTCTGGCAATGGAAATTACATTTGACTGGAGCCTCTTGGATCTCCACAGTGCTGAAAACCAAAGAAAATTAAAGGAGAGTGAATTTTGCATAATTTCACTCATACTAAGAATTTCCAATTAGCAAGGCATAAATTGATCCTCTTTGCTTTAATATCTTGGGCTTTTTCCCCTGCATACAGATAACAGCTGAGTTTTAATTCATTTTAATTCTATTACCATACTTAACCATCATGCACTGTGATAAGTATCTCTCCTGTACACAAATGCCTTTGAGAACTGCCCATCAAGTACTTATTTAACCTCATTATCAACTGAAATAACAGGATTTACTGTATGTGGTTATTGTCCCTCATTTATACAGCAAAAGAGAACTTTTTTGCACAAACTATAGTATTGCTTTCCCCATTGACATTCTTCCCAATGAGGTTCCACGTTCTAGGCTGCATTCCCTCAAGGTTTCTACACCTCTGTTAGCGACCATTCAGCACATGGAACCAGGCTCTGATTCTCAGTATTATTACTAAATATCATTAAAATGTGACAGGAAGTTTGGCTGAGGTGAACTGGATTGGAGCCTTCCAGGAAATGCAGCATGTTTAAGCTCTGATGTGCACGAGGGCTCTGTCTTTTAGACAAGAAATGCTAAGTTGTTACAGATGAACATGTGCTGCTTTATGCATGCTGTGCAATGCTGAAAAGAAGAAAAGACTTTTGTATTGTTATATCCCAGCTCCTTACGACAGCCCATTTGGGTGTCTTGCTGAAAAATTATGTGGGTTAAAACAAAGTGCACTAAAAACTCCTCTAGTGTGAGTGGATATGTTTTCCTATGGGAACAAATCTACTGCACTTGACAGCAATTATAAACTGGTTGTAAAATTTCTGAGGGTAGAGGACATTCTAACTGTGATGTGCTCTTGGAGTCCATCAGGCTGTAGGAAGGCAGAAAACAAAGGTGTAGGAGATGGGATTTACTCTATTCCTCAAGTCTGCTGGCAAAGAAGCGTCCTGAGCTCTACCGTGGGGTCCTGGTGGGGTCCTGGCACCAGCCAGCCATCACCATTGGTGGGGGTCACTGCAGACATCCCATTGAGGTGCTGCCACGTCCAGCTGATACCAGGGAGAATCAAGTGTCTGAGTGGCAATTCATTGCATCAGTAGGTGGCCAGCATCCTGCATGTCCCCATGGGGATGAGCACCACCCACACAGCTGGGAAGGTGCTGGCCTAGGGGCAAGGAAAGTCCTTCTGAGTGCTTCTAACCGGATGAAAACTGGTGAGATGCTCCTCCATCTCCCTTGCAATAGTGATTTCCTCGGGGGCTTTGCAGGTGATGCTGCTCCCACCTTGATAGTCCAAGCCCATTCCTTGAAGCCAAGTCGATAACATCACTGCAGAGCATTGCACTGGGCTGTGCAGTGTTCAGAATGGAGGGATCCTCTACAGACAAGGGTTGTTTTCCTTGACTGATGTATCCCGCTTGCATCCAGCAAAGCTCGTGTCGGTATTCAGGGAGATTGTCACCAGTCTTCCTGATTAATGCCCTGCAATCACAGCAGTGGCCTTTCCCAGCTGCCAAAGGAGCTGATGGCAGCAAATAGATCTAATTAAATTATTAATATCTTCCATGTCAGTAGTAGATGCACTCGTGTTCTGTCTCCACTGATATTGCCTCTGAGCCATGTGCAGCCCCACATGTGGTCCAGCCACAGCAACCAGCACCTTAGAGGTCTGCACTGAAGGAGACACACTATGAAAGGGCTGAGCTTTGTAGAATAATAGACTCACAGACAGGTTTGGGTTGGAAGGGACCTTACAGTTCATCCAGCTCCAATCCCCTCCCATAGGCAGGGGTACCTTCCATTTGGCCAGGTTGCTTCAAGCCCCATCCAGCCTGGCTTCATACCTTGTAATCCATCCAGTTTCATACCTCTGCGGAAAGAACGTTTTCCCCACAGACCTGGAATTTGCAGCTTGGGTGGTGAGATGAAAAATGCATCTCTGGGATTTGGGCTGTAGTGGGAAAAGTCTTAACAAAGAAAGATAGATCTGAGTTGTACCCAAAATAACACCTAAACCACTGAAAAGCAGCTGGAGAAGAGTAGCACGAATGCAAGTACTGGAGCTGGTACTTGTAAGTAAGGATGTAATGTAAGTAACATCTTCTGCGCATGGAGGTGGCCTAGACTGGGCAATCTGAACATTTTCTCTCTGGAGACCAAAGCTGTTAAGCTTTGTCCTGGAAGTGCAGCTTTTTCTCAGCTTTTTCTTTGTTACTTCACTGAGGTGAGAATAAAACCCACCATTCCCAGGATGTGCATTTGTGCCTCCTCCCTTCCCCTGCCCACTCTCCATGGCTGAAACAGCAGGGAGGTTTCCCCGTTCCATTTAAAATCTCCAACTTTGAGAAGTTTTTTTCAGCAAATAATTAAGCCTGTTCATGCATTCCTGGGTCCTCACCTCTTGTCACAGAAGAAACAAAATGGAAAATACAACCATATGGAGGAGGCAGTAATAACAGGATAAAATACTCTTATCTCTTTCCCTTGAAATTAGCATTTAGTTTTTTCTCTCATTTGATGCACTGTCATTAGAGGGTATGTCTGTGTTTTAGTATTTTTATTAATAAACATGGTAATGTAGCAACCAGGTTAATGGCATTTCTAATCAGAACGAATACTAATTGGGCGGGCTGGGGGGATCTTTGGGTGGCTGCGGTTTGCTCTTTAGAATCTCACTCACCCTGTCCTCGAAAATACACAGCATATGTGCCAGGGGCTGGGGTTTGTTTCAATGTTGACAGTTAATGCACACAGCTTGTACTAGTTTGTTTCATTTCCCAGAGCCTTTTGCACAAACGTGGATTGGTGCCACCCTAGCCATGGGATTTACAGATTGCTGAATCTTTAAAGGTTTGCATAAACAGGCGCCTCGCTATTGATAAGACAGACAATGTGACCATCTGTCTTTCTTCTGCAGCCAAGTGAAAATGACATAAAGTATGGGTCTTGTCATCTAAAAACTAGTAATTTCCCAGCTCTCGTTAGCAGTGATTTAAGCTCCCGCGCCTCAGCGCACTGCTCAGCGGGCAGTGACTCCCCCAGCACTGTGCTCTGAGCCCCAGCACGGCAGTCCCAGGACAAGGGCATGGAGCAGGGGCTCCATCCCTCACTTGTCCCCATTGTCTCTCTCCGTTGGCCCCACAGACCACCACTGCTTCCTCCCCCAATGCCAACAGCATCTCTGCAATTCTCCAGGCAAGCCATTGCTCGGAGCAATTGGGGGCACAGAGTGTGATGGCCATTGATGGGAGCTTGTACTCTGAAGGGCTGAAGGTCAGGCTGCATCTGACCCCATCCTTTTTTCTCCTGCTCCACAGAGGACTTCTCTGCCCATTAGCTACCTTAGAATACAGAATCAACCAGGTTGGGAAAGCCCTTTAAGCTCACTCAGTCCAACCATTCCCCAGCCCTGCCAAGGCCACCACTGCCCCATGGCACTGAGGGCTCCCCTCCACGCTGTGTGAACACTCGCAGGGACGGTGCCTGCAGCCCTGCCCTGGGCAGCCTGTTCCAATGCCTGAGCACCCTCTGGGGAAGGAATTGTTCCTCAGCTCCATCTAAACCTGCCCTGGGGCAGCTTGAGGCCGTTTCCTCTTGTCCCATCCCTTGTTCCTTGGGAGCAGAGCCCAGCCCCTCCTGGCTCCATCCTCCTGTCAGGCACTTGTAGGGAGCCATCAGGTCCCCCCTGAGCCTTCTCCATCTCACTCCATGTACTCGTTTCAACAGCAGGTGCGAATTGCTCTGTCTGCTGTTCAGGAGCACATCAGCATGGGCGGGAGGACAAGGCTGGTCCCTCGTGGCCACGAGTCCCAGCTCGGCTCTGTGCTCACTGAGCCAGCAGCCAGCCTGTCCCACCCCAAAAGAGGAACCTTTACATTCAGTGGGCAAAGAAAAGCAAAGAAACAAAACTGCACCCCCCCCTCCCCAGGGCAGATGAATGGAGCTGTTGGTACTTCAGAGACACCAAGCAGACAGCAGCAAGTCAGATCTGCTGGGGAGATACTCCGATAGGAAACAGGCTTTCTCCAGTGCAACAGGAAATCACCAGCTTTAAACCCGTTTGCAAAATGAGCAGATTTACGGTGCTTGGGTGATAACAATCTGCAGTTTACACCCTCAGAACATCACAGACAATAATGGTGTGCTCAGGCTCTCCATAAATCTTGTGTGGCTAATAAAGCAAAACTGAAAAGGTACCACATAGGCAGCAATTCCAAACCCGCCTTGGAACTGGTAAGGGCTTTTTTATTATCCATGCTGTGCACATGAAATAGCAAGCACCCGTGTTCAGACTACCTGGGGACGTGTAAGACCATCCTTCTCCTCCTCCTCTCATTATGGCTTGATCTGCATGTTTTGATGTGCAATTGCTGTAGGCACATTGTGCTGACAAGTTACACAGACACTCACTGCACCGTTGCACGAGACATCAGGAGCCTTCACGTTCTAATAACAACAATAATAGAACTTTCTAGAGGTCCTCAAGCATACAGACCCATAATGTAACTGCTGGGGCTGGCCCAGGTCTGGCTCCCATCCGCACTGAACCGCTACCTTTACTGGGACCTGCAGCCCATGGGGATTTATGACGGAGTTACAGGGTCTTGGAGGCAAAACCCCACAAAATCACTGTTATCTCCAGCTCCAGGTGTTGAGAGCAGCCTGCACCGCGGGTGGTGGGTCAAGGCTATGCCTGTAGCCCTGTGGCAGGGGTGGGAGGTAGCAGCAGACACCTCTGAAGAGCAGCAGCACAGGAGGCTCTGACACTGCGTGGCACCAGCCAGCCCCTTCCAGACACCTGATTTAGGTCCTCTAAAACAGCCTCCAACAGTTGTTAACTTGTCTTTTCTCTCCCAAAGCAAGCACAGCACACTGATGATTGCTGTACCCCACGGGTGGCCACTCGGTGATTTATCCATGTCCCAGCTCTTTGGCTGTGCTGTTCGCAAGGAAAAGGGGCTTATCCCAGACACCAGGCACTATCCTCTGCTCCCCAGCCCCAGAATGAATGGAGGGTTTCTACAACAAGCATTTGGGTTTTGACTGACCAGCCTGGGACAGTGAGACCCTCACTGTGGTCCCCAGGATGCTCACCCAGCGCGGTGGGGCTGACAGCCCTTCGAAGGCACACTTTCAGCTTCAGCATTGATGTTTTTCTTGTTAAGTACAAAGTAAACCTCATTTTCCTGGTTTTAAATGCAGACATAACTTCCTGCTACCAGATCCCTGTCTCCCAGTATCTTCCAGTCCAAAATTCCCTTGTGCTGGATATAGTGCAGCGGCTTTATAAAGCTGTGACTAGTATGCAGGTGATTCCATCTTTGAGTAAGCAAAAGTGAGTGGAGCACATGGATTTCTACGCAAACATAACAAAGATAACAAAATAAATAAATAGAGAATCTTTGAATATGAACAAATTTGCTACAAAAGCAGTAAGGATCCCAAATAACCAAGCTTGAAGTGGGAAGCTCAGGCTTGTCCGTGCCATAACAAGAATCCCTTCAAAATGACAAATTCCAGTGGTGAGAAAACTCATCCTGAGGCCCTGCTGAGGGATGGGCACCCTTCCAACCTTGCAAGGTTGCAGAGATTCAAAGCACTGATGGAGCAGGCTGCGAGTTTTCCTCCAAGTTGTGCTGAGCCCAGTTTCCAGGGATTAATCTGATAGTTTTGCAAATCCGATCAAGCTCCTGTGGGTGCAGACAAGGCGATGACAAGCTGCCCGGGAGGTCAGCCATCTGCCAGGGAAGGCAGAATGTGTGAGCTTCCTTCTCTTGGTCTCATGGGCTTCCCCAGCGAGTGCAGGCACTCTGTGCCCCCCTCTTGCTCATAGGAAATACAAACTAAGCTGAGAGAGCTGGGCTGGTTCAGCCTGGAGAAGAGAAGGCTCCTGAAGGGGAGACCTGAGAGCAGCTCCAGTGCCTGAAGGGGCTGCAGGAAAGCTGGAGAGGGGCTTGGGACAAGGGATGTAGGGACAGGCCAAGGGGAATGGCTTTAAGCTGCCAGAGGGGAGACTGAGATGAGCTCTTAGGCAGAAGCTCTTCCCTGTGAGGGTGCTGAGGCGCTGGCACAGGGTGCCCAGAGAAGCTGTGGCTGCCCCATCCCTGGCAGTGCTCAAGGCCAGGTTGGACACAGGGGCTTGGAGCAAGCTGCTCTAGTGGAAGGGGTCCCTGCCTGTGGCAGGGGTTGGAGCTGGAGGAGCTTTAAGGTCCCTTCCAACACAAACCAGGCTGGGATTCTGTGCCCTTTGAACTGCACTGATTTCCTGACCTAAGGGGCTGTCACTGCTTTGAGGTGCAGAGAACAGGTTCAGGCAAAGCACCACTCCTCCAAAGAGCACCTCTGCCATGGTCCCAGCACTGTGCTGCAGTGCAGAGAAGTGCAGAGGACTTGGGGGACATCCAGTCATACCCTGATACCTGCCTTTGCACCATGGGGCCATGGAGATTTCAATGTCCAAAGGCTCCTGGTGTCTTACACATCTTTGTTTCCTTACACGAGATTACTTTTCCACTCTCACATTTGTATCTTTCTGGCATCCCACATTGTGTTTCTTCCCTGCTGGCTCCAGTCAGGTTTTTGAAGGGGCTGTGTGCTACGATGTGTTTCCCTTAACTGGTTTTTAAAAGTCATGTATGACTTTCATTGCCTAACTCGTTCCAAATGGCACAAGACTAAAGGCAACTGTGAATGCAATCAGCTGGAGTAACTTGGTTTACTTCAGCCTTTTTTTAATCTTCCCTTCTTAACCCATTCTCTTCCCTCTTGCAAGAGCAAATGGTAAATTACATTAAGAGAAAGGCAGAGTCTGGCTCCTATTCTGGGACTTCTGCTCCAGCAAGGGTGGGGTGGTGCACGGACATGGGACATCACCTGGTTCCTCTGGACAGGACCTGGTCACTTTAGGACAATCAATGCAGAATGTGCCAATTGGTCTCCACAGTCTTTGCAATCCCTCCACTCTGCTGGCAGAAGAGCATGATGAAAACCTTGGGTACAAAGCCACCTCCCTCAAGGAGCTCTGGAATGCAGCGGGAGATGCCTGTAATCAAGTGATCAATCAGGTTTATGTTACAAGTGAAGCTTTCTTTTTCATTGCAGAAGATTTTTGCTGCTTTTTGCTGTGAATTGAAACAGGAGAAAATGATTTAATCCAACCATAAATCATACAAGGTCTTCTGAATCCATCCGAAGTGAAGCGGATTTATCTCCTGTAAACTTGAACCAGGTTTCCTCGCTTGGCTACAGACCTGAAGAGACTACTGTTTGCCCAAAACTGTTTTCAATCTGTTTCTGTTCTCCACCTCTGTTGCAGACAGCCTCTGAAGCCCCCCATGTATCTCCCAGGCAACTCAGCCATCCTAAAGGGAATAGGGAGGGAGAAACCTTCCTTCTCCAAGCCACATCTGCACTAGTCCTCAGTAAGCGACTTCTTCTCTTCTTCCAGGTTTCCACCCCACACTCACCATTTGGTGTGTTCGGCCAGGCAGGGCCTCCCCACAGCCCAACCGAGAGCAATCTGCAGGTGCCCCCATATCCCTGTGCAAACAGAGCTGCGGCACAAGGGGCCTGGCAGATGAGCACGAGCACCAGAGGTCTTCACAGCAATGGGAAGCCTCTTGGGTAGTAAGAGAGACACGAGAGGAAAAGGGAGCTGCTGAGAAGTTGGGTTCCTTTTTAGCAAGTTCAGATGGGGCTTTCTGAGAAATCTGCATTTGAACCCAAGACAGGGTGGCCCAGAGCTTGGCTTTCTCTTGAGCTGCGCTATCAAAGCAAACTCAGGATTTCCGCTGATCAGAAAGCAGGAAAGAGGCTTCAAGTGAAATGCCTGGGAAATGAGATTAATCGGAGTTGATAAGAATCAAGTGAGACAAATGTGCAGTGTGAACATGACTGGAAATGGTAAGATAAGTGAGGAAGTATTGCAATGACAATAGCTGATTAAAATAAACAAGTTCTTATTTGCCCAATAATTTGTTTAGGGTGTCACTGCATGAGTACAGACAAAAGCAGCTTTTGTGATCTAATTGCTTTAAAAAATCCTATTAACATAACAATTTGATCCAACTGCTTTTGAGGAGTCCCTGTTTAGAGCACTTATCCCTGTGACAACAGAACTGCTTTTAAATGCTTCCATCAGTTTGGCCAGAACATCTTTTGAAGGAGATATCCTGCTATGATACACCCAAATCTCAAGAATAATACAGGAGAAAGATAAAGTTCATCAAATCCTCTAAAAATAGCCCTGAGCCCAAACCACAGATGTAAAAAACTCCCCCAGTTCTCAGTTACGAAGTATGACAGCATGAGGTCCCAAAAATCCAGTCTTAGCAAAACTAGGTTCAGGAATGTGGCTTTTGCCCCATAGTGAATAATGTAAAAAGTAAAAACAGAAAGAAAAGAAACCCTATTCTTAAGTACATGCAAATGAAAGATGCCAAAGGTTTTCTGTTATTATCATTTCCTATTGTATTATCACACATCCATGGGTAGACATTCCACTGGAAATCTAACCTATGTTGATTTCACACTTCGTTTTGAGGATTCCTAGAGTAAAAGTTCAATTTTCAGTTAAAGATTAATCATGTCAACCTTTTTTTCCCAGAAAGACGGAAGAAAAGGCCAAAGCAACAAAATGCAATTTCCAGCCGGCCAAGTACAAATCCTAAAGTTCGTCAGCTTCGTAAAATGGCACCATAAAATGTAACTTGCCGCGGGAGGAAATGGAGCTAAACTAGACACGGACCCCTGGTGTGCTACACAAGGCTCAGGGCAGGTTTCAGTGACGGCTGTTTGGGATAGGAGAGAACTTGGGCTAAGTTTTCCATGCATTTCTGTATGGATCAAATGAGAGCACCCGCAGCAGGGGCAGAGCCCCCACTGCACCAGGCTGTGTCCCCTTCCCGGGTGCTGCCAGCTCACGCTAAGCTCTGGATTTCACTCCAGAAGCAGTCACTTCCATAGTGCTGCAGAGGAGCACAATGTGCGTTCTTCCTGGGAAACGTCTTCCTTCTCCTCATGACCTTTTCCACCAGTCAGCTCTCATCAACTCCCCCGAGGTCCGGTGTGCCACGATCATTGTTTGCTGCGTTTAGGTGCAGCATGTTTATTGTCCAGTCTGCTCTACCAGCTAAGAGCAAAAGAGATTTGACCTGCTAATAGCAAAAGAGATTTTATCAACTAATAGCAAACGAGTGTGCTGGCTTGCAGCAGTGTGGCATGGCATCATCAGCCCCGTGGAAGAGGGTTGGAGGGGGAAAAGGCGGATGTCAAGCAGCTTTGAGTTCAGATTGAGATATTGGATCCCTATGAATTCAAAATAAAAATGTTGTATTTGTCGGTCAAAGTAAAGGCTTGTGAAATAAAATATAAACTGAAGTGTGAAAATGCCTGTAAAAGGAGCAGGGAAATACCAGACTGAATTAGAGGAAATTCACCAAGAAATAGAATGATCTGAGTGTGTTACTCTCATTACATGGGCTTGGGAGTGATTTTGGAATCTCGTTGGGAAATAGAAACTTAAAAACCATTGGAGAGGGAACACTTTGGCCAGAGCCAGGTCAGGGGGCACAGCTGGGTACCCTCTGCAGCTCTGGAGGTAGCCCTCTGTCTCACTGCATCTTTGGCCAGATGACTACACACTGCACCTGACTGCTGTTTGGCTCCTCTCTTGCACCTCCTGTATTCCAAACTGTTTGGCTTATGCAAAGATGAGTCTTTTCCTCCTCATGCATGGTCCTCTGACTTTTATGGCATCTGCCTGCTTCTGCTTTCTGCATAACTCACAAAGAAGTCCCCAAAATGTCACATTCAAACGCAGAAAGGTTTGTTGCTACTTATAAGAGACTTTTGCAGGCAAACACCTAATTACCCAGGATGAACCTGAAATAATGCAGAAAACTGAATTTCTCAGGTTCTTATTGGAGCTCACATCCTCTGTCATGGGCTTTAGTCCTGGGTGGAAGACTGAAGGGAGAACGGATGGACGTGTGGTGTGAATGAGCTGCTCTGGCCATGGGACAGGAGCTGCTCGGTGGGTTTCATGCATGCCTGGCCCCATGGGATCACAAAACCTTCCATGCATGGTGAAAGGCTCTGGGGGATGAACCTTTTGGGTTCCTTTCAACCTGAGATCTTCTGTGAGGGAGTAAAGCATGGGCTGAGTGAGAAGGGACAGGGGACACCAACACCACTACCCCACCTCTGCTCCTCCTCTCCATGCACTGCGCAGCCTGGACCAGCACCCAGGCAGCCGCAGCAGCAGCATCTGCATTCCTTCACCACGTTCACTTGATGAGCATCTCTCAGATCCCGATGATTTCACTGTGGTTTTGGGGGATGAAGCCAGGCAAATCCCTGCTGCCAGTTTAAGGACTAGCACTATGTACTCACTCTTGCCAGATGAGGTGATTTACAGTGTGCTTTATCGAAGCGTGTTGCTATGGTGAGGCAGCTTCAAGGGCGACTGTTACAAAAAATAAGGCAGCACAAGAGTGAATTGTCCAAATCGGGTCAATGAGAAATCAGTTTGTGGCTTTGCCCCATTATTCTGCCAGCTTTGTCTTAGCTGAATTAAGAGCAGCCCAAGCTGAGGGAGCAGAGGGGAAGTCCCTCAGGGATTACAGCGTAGGAAACGCAACGCTCCTGCGTTGGGGGTCAGTAACAGAGCGACGTTAAACACCAGCAGAATGTGCGATGAGGGAATGTTGAGCCTGAAGGACCCTCCCTCCTTACCTTAGCAGTTCTGAGGTGCTTCCATGCACCCTGGAGCTACAGCCAGCAGCCACCCAGTGGGGTTGGGGTCCACCCTCCTGCATCACCCACTGGTGGGTGGCCAGGGGCTGCAGAGGGAAGGGGGTGATGTTGTGGATAAAGGCATTTCCTTATCACATAATCATAGAATGTTATTGTGGTTTAAACCAGCAGTAACTCAGCACCATGCAGCCACTTGCTCATCCCCCCGCAATGCCCTGGGAGGGATGGGAAGGGGAATCAGAAGAATGTAAAACCCATGGGTTAAGATGACAACAGTTTAATAACTAAAATAAAGTACAGTGTAGGGATAATAGAAAGAATACCAACAATAACAATAATGACAATAATAGGAAACAACAAGAAATAAAAGCTTAGGAAACCCAAGTGATGCCCAATACAACTGCTCAGCACCCGCTGACTGATACCCAGCCTGACCCGAGCAGCGATCAGTCCCTTCTGAGTGACTCCCCCCAGTTTCTGTACTGGGCATGATGTGCTGTGGGATGGAATGCACCTTTGGCTAGTTTGGGTCAAGTGTCCTGGGTCTGTGTCCTCCCAGCTTCCTGTGCCCCTCCTCACTGGCAGGGCATGAGACTGGAAAGTCCTTGATTGGAGTAAGCACTATGAACACAACTGAAAACACCGGTGTGTTACCAGCGTTATTCTCAGACTGAAGCCCAAACCCAGCCCTGCACCAGCTACTGGGAAGAGAATTAACTCTGCTACAGCTGAAACCAAGACAAATAGTTTGGGTTGGCAGAGACCTTAAAGGTCATCTATTTCCAGCCCCCTGCCACACCTTTTGGCTGGGGGTCATCTGCAAACCTGCTGCAGGTGCACTCAATCCCATACTCTTTGTCATTGGCAAAGATACTGAACAGTACTGGTCCCAGTATGGACCCCCGGGTGACACCACTCATCACGGATCTCCATCTGGTCCTTGACCCATCAACCACTACCCTCTGGATGCAGCCATGCAATCAACTCCTCATTACCAAACAGCCCATCCATCAATCTGTATCTCCAGTTTAGAGAGAAGGATGTTGGGGGGGCCATGTCAAAGACCTTACAGAAGTCCTGACACACAATACCCATAGCTCTTCCTTTGTCCACTGATGTAGTCACTCCATCAGAGAAGGCCACTGGGTTCCAGGACTCCTTAATTAACTTTTCTATTGTGCACCTTGATTACTATTCTGTCTCCAGGCTACTTCTCCCACTTTATAACCTCCTTACAATGCAGTGGCAGAGCTTTCTAAGTCATACAGCATAATAAAAACTAGTTCTAACAGTTTATTTCAAGATTTATAACACCTATCTGGCTATACATGACATAAGTAGAGGAAAAACAAGACCAATTTGCAGTCAGGGCTTGCTGCAACAAGACACCCTTCCTCATCCCTGCATGGATGGGAACGTGCACTGCCTTGAAAGGCTCCCTGAAAGTTGGGAAAAGGAAGAAGAGGAGGAGGAGCAGGAGGAGGAAGAGACTTCTCCAAGTTGATGGGTAAAGCTCAATGTCACAGTGCAAAGTAAGCAAAGAAGAGAAATAAGTAATAATTAAACAATTAATAGATAAGGAGCACAAAGCAGTGAGGCAGCTCCCTGACATGGCCTGAATTAGCCTGGTCTTTTGGAGGCTTTAATTCCTAACTGGATTGCTTTGTTTTCCTCTCAGATATTTGCGGGTTCCTAGAAGGCACTGTCAGGCGGTTGATGTCCAACCCCAGCCATTCTATTTGCTGGGCCTGAGGAGAGGACTGCCCGACTTTCCGAGCTCAAGAGCCGACATGAAGGCTCTTGCTGCTCACAGCCCCAAACCCTGACCAGTCCTGGTGCTTTGCTGCTTCCCGCTGCTGCCTGCTCACCCAACAACTTCATCATAAATCCTTCCAGATGAGGTCAGGTCCCAGACACTCTTCCGTGGTGCTGAGCCCAGGAATTGTGCTTGAGCCCAGGAATTGTGCCTTAGCAAACAGTGACACTTTGAAGCCTTGGGAAAATGTGGCTGTAACAATGGAGTTGGAATAAGAAACAGACATTGAAGCAATGCAACTTTCTGCAACGTTTCTTTATCCAGTGATTCCGGTGATTCTCTGCGGGAAGCTCCAGGCTCTGCTCCCAGAGCCCCTGGGGACACCACATCTGCTGTGGCTTTGGTGGGCAGACAGCAGCAGCGTGGTGCTGCTCTTCAGCCAGCCCTGCTCTCCTTCTGATGTGTTTCTGCTTTTCCAGCAGGCGTTTATGCCACCCTTTGATGCCGCGCTCCAACTTCCAGCAGAACTTTGGCACGTGGTCAAACTCATTATAAAGGTCAAGGTATTTGCAGCATTAAAGAGCAAATATAAAGGTCCTTTTCTTCTTGTCACTGCTGTCAGGTAGAGGTCACGGCGCTGCTGAATGGATGCTGAGATTTCAATGCAAGAGGCGCAGCGCTGGTGCTGCTGGGCTGAGGCATCTTCGCAGTGCTCCTGGCAAAGGAAAAGCAAAAAGGAAGGAAAACAAAAGTCCCCAATCCCCCTAACAGTTTCTTTGATGGCTTTCACTGTATTGCAGACTCCCACCATTAAGAGCCTGGTTTAACTGGTGCAGGGAGCAGCACTTATTCAGCACTTTGGGGTATTTCTGTTATTAACCTTACTCCTTGTGGTGTCGTTGAGACTTCGGTAATAGTAATATCCTTGACCAACTAATTTGGAAAGGTCAGACCCCAGCTCGGAAACACTCATTAAGGTTTTATTGGCTGTAGACTTGGAGCAAAGACCAGGACAAAGCCAAAGAATTGCTCTTGAATGCGGGAACTTGCATGCTTCAGTTCCACCAGCCTCCCTCCTAGAAGCCTTTGTTCTCTCCCAGCAATGTATGCAATTCCATCAGGTAAAATTGAAAATCCCACTGATGCATTTGCTACCTTGACAATATAATTTCTCACTGCTTGACCACAAATGCCATTGAATTCATTTGGGGCTCAGGATGGCACATAGCACACCATAAAAGGGCTGTTTCCAAGTGTGCCCTTAATACTTCCTTCCATTGCCCCGCTGAAGGACTCAGGTAGTTGGAACATATTTCTCTCATGGTTTCTTGTATAATGGAACCATTAAAATGGTGGGGATGTGCCCTCCGAGCTTGCCCTGCTCCTCCACCTGTAACTGGGAGGCTTCTCCAGGTCCCCAGCCTCTGCCCACTGGGTTTTGTTCAGCAGGTGGAAGTTTTCCCAAGAAGAATCGTAGAGTCATGGAACGGTTTGGGTTGGAAGGGATCCTCAAAGGTCACCTAGTCAAGGGTTTCTCCCGGTAACAGAGACATCCAAATGAGAGCTAGCACACAGGATCCCTCTAGCTCCTGTCCTCAGTTTTCCCTGTCATTTCACACAGTTGCACACACCTGTTTTCCTTTACCTCTGGTGTCTAACACAAATCGTCCCCTTGCTAAATAGGAAGCCTGCTGTTAGCCATGAGTGTCCAGTGGAGTGTGCCATGAACAATGAAGTGAGAACAGAGGAACAGCTATTAAATGAGTGGTAAACCCCCAAAAGCTAATATTAATTTGGAGTGAGGAAATAAAAACTACTGAACAAAGGTGTTCAAGTTCCAGAGCTCCGCTTGGAAGTGGGAGCTGCTTTACAAACCCACTGTCAAATACCAAACCACTGGGGTGAAGATCTGGAGCATACAGGTTTGGGGAAAAGCACCTCGAATTCATTAAGAGACCTGGGTTTCCATAAAGCACTATGATTCCTCCACTTAGGGATAATAATCCATGTTGTTCTTGGAAAGTAGGATGTCAGTAGCATAAAGCAAACAAGTAACAGAAACTTCTTAGGCCTCATGAGGATAACGGCTTAGACAAAATGAGGTGGGTTATTTCTTATGATAAAATACTCTCGAGAGCTAGACAGCCACCTGGGGTTTAATCCAGACCCAAAGGAATTTAGATAGAGTGTGACAGGGAGCGGGAAAGGTTTCTGTCTCATGAAAATTCATTGGAAATTACATTAGTACTGCTGGGAAGTCAACAGCATCTATCAGGAGAGCAGATAGATGTCCCACTTACTAAAGTCTTGTTCTACACCATACTTACAGTCCTAACCAAAACACTGTGAAACATGGGGGAGCTGGTGACCCACACAGCACTTACTCATGGCCCAGAGTGGTGCTGAGCAACCCAATGGCTGTGGGATGGACTTCCCCAGCTAATCCCAATGGAGGAGCCTGAAGCAGCTCCATGGCACCGGCGCTTCCCCTACCTGCCTGGCCGGGCCTTCATCTTACATCACCTACATCATCTTCTTGTGTGAACATCCCTGTGTTTGACAGAAGAGATGATCATAAATCCCAGACTGGTTTGGGTTGGAAGGGACCTTAAGTTCATCCAGCTCCAAGCTCTCCCACAGTCAGGGACCCCTTCCACTAGAGCAGCTTGCTCCAAGCCCCTGTGTCCAACCTGGCCTTGAACACTGCCAGGGATGGGGCATAAATGAATAAAGTATCTCATCTAGCGAGATTTAAAAAGAGGAAAAAAGAAATTCAGGTTAAGATTAGACCTTCCAGCATCAGCTGAGGGGATCAGTGACCCTCTGTTAGGTGACAGCGCTGGGAGCACATGGTTGGAGAACAGGGGACACCAGCATCGACACTGACCTAGGGACCCAGCCCACACCAGCCTATCCTGCTGCTTTACCAGTCACAGGGCTGGGGAAGGAGCTGCACTGATCACCAGTGCTCACCAGTGGCACTGTTCGATGGCAATGGTGCCTGCTTAGATATGCAGATGTGTTTGGATTTCTTTTAAGGTAGGCAAAAAGCAGAAAGATGCAAATCCAGTTTTAAACTATTTGGTTAAAAATAGCTGATTGTTTTCTGTATCTGATCAACAAAGTCTGCTGCAAACAAGTCCTTTGTGAAGAAATGCAAGAAAAAAGGAGAGAAAAGAAGAGAAAAGAAGTGTTACTTTAGTTCCTTATCTCAGTTCAGGATGAACTCTGTCAGGGCAGGGATGAATTGCAGTTTAATGCATGTCTGTGGGTTTTGTCTGGGGCTCCTTCCTGGAAAGAAAAGGAATCTTTTCACCTCTGCTGGACCAGCAGGGCTCAGAAAGGGCTGGGATAAAAGCAGATGGGGAGTGATTTGAAAGGACGCTGACCCCAACTGTACTTCCAGACAGACCTCTGTGCAGGGAGGGTTTTCCTTTCTCTCCAGCGACAGCAGTGGGTTCCGAGTGATGGATGTGGCCTCTGTGCACCCCAGGAGCTGCAGCAGAGCCGGGAGCGTGTGAGGAAGAGGAAGAGCTGGCAGCATGTGGGTTATAGCAAGCAGGGAGGGGAAGCAGAGCGCAGCAAGCTGACAGCCCTGAGCATGGGAGAGAGGATGAGGGAGGGCTGCGGTCCCCAGGCTCCAGAGCTCTCCATAAAGCTCCCACCTTCCCTTCTGTTTCCTGAAATTATAGAAATCCAAACACTGTGGGCATTTAAAAACTCAGTATTGGTGGCCTGTTAAATCAGTCGAGCATGAACAAGCTATTTTTCCAATGCTGATAAATTTATACTGAAGGTCCCTTCCAACCCAAACCAGTCTGGGATTTTGGGATGCTATGATTTAAATCAGGACATATGTATTTCCTATATAAAGGAAGACAAAAAATTGTGGGACTGTACTACAGATGTCAAGTAAATCAAACACTAAGTTAAGTGCTGTCCCAGTGTGCAGTGATTGATGGTGGCACGTACCACCAGTATCCAATTCCTTAACAAGCAAGGCCAATCTCCACATGTCCAAGTTTCCAAAGGCAGTGGGTTTGCCCGGCTGGAGACCAACCCAGCAGAGCATCCAGGGGCTGCTCCACCATCCCCACACAAACTTCTGTCACAGTGTATTAGCTCCTGCCACGACTAATACATATTGTCAAGAGGTTGGAGGGAATTCTCATTGCGGATGCCCAGGCTGCATTTATTACGCTGATAAAGATGATTCTTCATCCCCCAAGCCTATCCATTTGACATCTGTTATGTCTACAAGGAACTTCTTCCTTCAGTGCTGCAATAAAGAGCAGCTTTATAATTGACTCCAGAGGAAGTCGGATCACCCTATATCCACACACATGAATAAGGGCTTGAAAAGAGAAGCAATGACCTCAATCTATTCCCCACGCTTCCACCATCACTCTCTGCAGCTCAAGTCCTCTTCTCTCAACGCTCACCCTGAATTCAGAATTCACAGTGTGTGTACACGCAATAAACCCACAAAACCTCAAATGGCACAAATTAGCAAATGCATTATCAAATTCCAAATTAGAAACAGAAATGTTTCGTGTAAAGTATAATCCTCGCCTTGATCCATGCATTTCAAAAAATCAATAAGATAATGTGCACAACCATGTAAGGTTTCTCTTAATGACTGGTGTCTTAATAAATACCATATTCATTACAAGCCTCCATCAAAATATGTTATCTACACTTGCCCATGCTACTTTTCCTTGATTAGAAAGCTTCACCTTGCTAAAGCGTGAAAAATGGGGAAGAATGGAACAGAATACAAAAGGGCCACTTCTGATTAGTCAGCTAGCAGGGTTTGCCCTTTTAAAGCAGATACCCAAATTTTCAATGGGACCTTATAATAGCAGCAGGTTTCTTCTGGAGCCATCTGTGGCATACCTGGGGAGCTGCAGAGTATTTGGACACTATTGCATTAATATTAGCAATGTTGCTTCTGCCTCCTTGGGCTGAGCAGTGATTGCAGAGCTGGCTCGAGGAAGACAAAGACGAACACACTTGAGGAGCTAAAGCCAAGAGGGGCAATGAACGCCTTTCTTCAGACCTCTGAAGGTACAGGCAGAAAATCACTTGAAGATATGAATTACAAATGACATGCATGCGCTTCTCCCCTTGATTGCAGAGGAGCCAGGGGATCACTGAGGACCCCCATCCTTTGGCATCCTGTTAAACACAATTCTTGTGATCCTGTTACTTAAGGGAATTGCTCACAGAACTACTGCCTGACTTCATAGTCAGGAGCCTGCATGAAGCTGCCAACCTGCCTGTGCCCTAACATGCTCCAACACAATTAGTGTCTCCGGGCATGTTTGGTGTCCTTCCCCAGCACATATTCCCTGAACATCTCACTGTGTTTCAGGTGCTGTACAGATAAGCTGAGGTAGACATGTCCATACCCAGCAGAAAGCCATGTAGGATTGCTGTGTTTGCTGGATCATCTTCAACCATCATTCCTGAAGCATGGCTGCAGAGCAGAGCATCCCATATTCACGCATGGCTCTCAAGGGCTGTCCTGCTCATGCCTGGAAGGGAAACAGCTCCCTCTCTTTCCCATACAGCTCCTTGTGCCAGGGCTTGTGAACGCTGTGCCCATAAACCTGGATTTCTCAGTGGCAGTAGAAAGCTGTCCTCAAGGGCTGGGCACTGCATCCCCATCCCATGTAAGTACCAGTGTCATGGTGCTGGCCCCATGCCCACTGAGGAAGATGATGGAACTGTCCCCTGTGCCCATTGAGGAAGATGATGGAGCTGTCCCCCGTGCCCACTGAGGAAGATGATGATGCTATCTTGCATGCCCAGTTAGGGAGGTGTCTGTCCCAGATCTGTGCTCCCTCCCTGCTCCGTGAAGGCTGATGATGAATGGCCAAATCTGAGCTTTCACACTGTGCACGAGGTGTTCCTGCTGGTCCCTGCACAGCTCCAGTGCCAGGAGTACTTCCCACTTACCGTGGTACCTGTGTGTGTGTGGCTTTTGTTTCTGGTGTTGTATTTGACTTTAGGAGCTACTCCATCCTTTACCTGAAATAACGAACTCTCCCTGTTTGCTTACTTGAAAATCATCTGACTCCGTCTTTCTGTCCTTAATCCATGAGCACAAACACTCGGAGACCTAATTCCTTCAAGATATTTACTGACAGATTTAATAATGATTGGATTGGATTTATTGAAGAGAGCCAGCATCTTTATCTTTAGCAGTACAGAAGACCCTTCTCCCCTGCTGCCTGAACCGCCTGATCTGATAATAAATTCCACAAAATGAGCAAACTGCCAATAGCTCCGCACAAAGCCCAGGCTGCCCTCCTGCAGAATTATCACCTAATTAAAATTAAACATTATTGCTACCCACACAGCTCTGCTGCTGCACAGGCAGGGTCTTTGGGGATGCTCTCCTCCCTGCTCCTATTTTCCGGAGAGAGAACCCCCCAGGTTCACTGTACAGTGTCAGGTCACTGCAGGACGGCTGAGCCCGCTCAAGGGTGTCGCTGCTTTGGCATAGTGACCACAGCGGAAACAGGGCTGTTTCCTCCCCGTGATACAATGCTTTGAGAGCAGCAAACTGCTATTTCCTCCAATCCCAAGCAGAGGAATTTAAATGAACATATAAGCAGAACACACATATTTCAATGAAAGCACGAAGTTGGCCATTTGCAAGGAGCTATTATAGAATCGTTGAATCCCGTTGAATCCCAGACTGGTTTGAGTTGAGAGGGAGCTCAAAGCTCACTCAGCTCCAACCCCTGTCACGGGCAGGGACCCCTTCCACCGGAGCAGCTTGCTCCAAGCCCCTGTGTCCAACCTGGCCTTGAACACTGCCAGGGATGGGGCAGCCACAGCTCCTCCGGGCACCCTGTACAGGCTCAGCTCATCCCGGACACAGCCCTGACACACACCTGGCTTTAACCTCCTCTAAAGCCTCTTTGAGAAACCTGAGGAAGCCTCCAAAAAAGAAGACGCAAATAAACAAACCTTTTCTGTGCAGGCAGTGAAGGGATTAGCAGAGTCCCACCCGCTCTGCTCCCATTTGCATTCGGCACTCCGGCGGCACTTGACTCTGAAATCATTCCAGTAAAGCGGAAAATTAATATTCTAATATGTCTGCTCCTCCAGCAGCAGCAATGAGCAAAGTGGAAGTAGCAGAGAAGAAAATGTTTTAGTATTAACTGTGTATATGCATATTTATTGAAACCTGCCATCAGACACCTGCCTGTCACGGTGCCTCCTCACTCCTATGGGCTGTGAAGGGTGGGAGCCACAGCAGCCGCTAGCTTCATGTTTAGGAAAGAGGGGAGCAATTAATTTCTGGTAGGCTTTTGATTAGCTTTTACCACCAGCTTCTTATATGGTTGTGTGATGGAGTGGTAGGACAAGGGGGAATGGGTTAAAACTTTAGCAGGGGAGATTTAGGTTAGATATAAGGAGGAAGTTCTTTACTGTGAGGGTGGTGAGGCACTGGCACAGGGTGCCCAGAGAAACTGTGGCTTCCTTTAAGGTCCCGTCCAACCCAAAGCAGTCTGGGATTCTATGGTACGATTCCATGATTCATCCAAGACCTGTGGCAGTGCTGGGATCAGACTGGGGTCCAGCAGGTGCCTGAACCAGCATCCTCTGTGGGGTGGTAGGGCACCCACTGCCACACACTCATGTGCTTCCAGATCCCTTCCTGTGCCTTTTGGAAGGCAACAGTGGAAGAGTTTTCAGCAGAGGGTGGGAGCCCCAGCAGCCCCCAGCGCCCGGAGCATGGCCCAGGGGCTCAGATGCCTTTGCAGCAGTGGGGATGGTGTCAGTGGGGAGCAGGGTGCTGCAGAGCACCACTGCTGGGTCCATCTGTGGGACTATATGTGCAGCTCATCAGCCACGGGTTAACTCGGCATTAACACATCAGTGCAGTTCACTTAAGGAGCTCACTCATCTCCACAGATGATTAAACACAGGAAATGGAACATTGATCTGTTTTCAGACCCATTCCCACGTGGGTCCCACGTTCAGTCACAGGGCAGACCCAAGCACTGTTACCACCCATGCTCCTGGGGTTCTCTCCAAACCACAGGGGTTAAAGGTGCCCACAAAGCAACAACCTACTGCACAGACCATGCCCATGGGCCTGCTATGGGGGAACAGCTCTGGGTTAAAGCCTGCAACACCTCATGGTGTAAGCTGTTCTCCTGCTTGGTGATGCAGAAGGAAGGGGCTGGGGGAGCACGTGGCTTGCCTGGAAGGGGATGAATCCCACAGCCCTTCCTCAGCACAGCCACACGCTGTGGATGCTGTGGGGTGCTGGTGGGCAGTGTGACCCAGCAGAGCACCCAGTATGGCCACACAAAGGGTGGAGAGGCTCCGGGGTTATTATGCACCATCAATTTTCCCAATCACTTCAGCCAATTACTCCTGAGGAGGTATTGATTAAATCTACATAAAATGCAGCCTCCCTCCCTCTCTGCCCGGTTGTAACTGCTGCATCACTGCTGCTTCTTGTCCAACCCTTCTCTGGAAGCAGGGATGGTCTCCAGCTGCGGAGGAGCTTGCCTTGCTTCTAGCAAGCCTTTGGAAAGCCCATAAGAAAGCACCTGTGGGGTGCAAAGTCCCAGGTTTCCCCTCATCAAGTGGATTTAGAGGTGGCAGTCTGTGGTGAACCATTGGAATTGTCATTTTAATGATATGTGACTTCTGAGTGCTTTTATTCTTCCTTGAGAGAAGAAGCTAGAGCAAGGCATGCTGCAGGACTTGGAGGGAGAATGCTTTGGGTTGGAAGATACCTTAAAGCTCCTCCAGCTCCAACCCCTG
Source organism: Pezoporus flaviventris (assembly GCF_033815535.1). Classification (NCBI taxonomy): domain Eukaryota; kingdom Metazoa; phylum Chordata; class Aves; order Psittaciformes; family Psittacidae; genus Pezoporus; species Pezoporus flaviventris. The sequence continues at coordinate 3,219,809 of NW_026892607.1, read as the reverse complement.
CCACGGGCAGGGACCCCTTCCACTAGAGCAGCTTGCTCCAAGCCACTGAGTCCAACCTGGCCTTGAACCCTGCCAGGGATGGGGCAGCCACAGCTTCTCTGGGCACCCCCATAGTGACAGATTTTTTCCTAATATCCTATAAATAGATGTTGTAAGCAAAGATGAGGGATCCCTGTGCCCCTGAGCAGCAGCGCAGCCAGGCACCCACTCCAGCACAGACCAACACAACTCTGCTTGCCCCTCCAAGCAGGCAGGGGCAGCCTGCCATGATCCTCACACCAGGATGAGCAGATCCCAGCCTGATCCCACCGGGAAGCGCCAGCACCGCATGCAGGGTCACATCTCCTGCCTGGCAGCAGGGAATCCCTGTGCCACCCATGGGGAGAGCCGTGACCATGCAGGGCACAGTGGCAGCACATGGCTGGTGGTGAGCTGGCACCGGCCAGCTCTTGTGCAGTGAGCTGCAGGACACAGCATTCCCACTGTAACATATGTCATAATTAAAATACAGTCTAAACCATCCCGATCTTATGAATCCATTAAATAATTATGACTTACTCACATTTTTTTCCATATTTTACTGTCTGCACTTTGTGATGACTGGGTGTACAGCACGAGTGAATCACTCATCTCCAAGTACAAAACTTGCATACTGGAAGTTTGAATTATTCATATTATTCCAATTCAGCCCCATTTCTATTTACATTCTTGATGCCGAAAAATACTCTTCAAAGATGAATTTTAGCAATTAGAATGGAAAGGCAGATTCTGACAATGCACATGGACAGTAAATATTAAAGATGTGGCTGGTGTCCGCTGGTGATATGAGTTGCTTCAAAATGGGCCACAGGCTTCCAAAGTGGATTTAACACAAAGTTTGGGGGGTTTATTTGCTTTACTATGTTTTTTAGTATCTCTCCAGGCTCTGGAGACCTCCAGGCACTCACTGGAAATTCCTATGAGCCATGTCCTGACACCTTGTTTCTCCTGCCCATGCAGATACGTATGTGTGCAACAAATCCAGGGGACAGGATGAAACAATACCAGCAAGCAGGATGTGATCCCTATCTGCTTCAGCACCCTGTGTTTCTAAAGAAAAGAGAAAATGCCTCAAATACGGAAGGTTTTCCTGTTCAAATGTGTGTTGTAATGTATGTGGGAGCTATTTACTGTAAAGGCATCCTGGAAGCTGCTGAGGGAGACTGAGCTGAGCTCTTAGGCAGAAGCTCTTCCCTGTGAGGGTGCTGAGGCGCTGGCACAGGGTGCCCAGAGAAGCTGTGGCTGCCCCATCCCTGGCAGTGTTCAAGGCCAGGTTGGACACAGGGGCTTGGAGCAAGCTGCTCTAGTGGAAGAGGTCCCTGCCCATGGCAGGGGTTGGAGCTGGAGGAGCTTTAAGGTCCCTTCCAACCCAAACCAGGCTGGGATTCTGTGATGTTATGATTCTTTTCACAGCCTCAGTTAAAGTCATGGTTAATCCTGTTAACCTTTTCAGTTGCTGTGAAAGACATGTGGGGCGCAAGAACAACTTCAGACCAGGAATGGAGGTGGGATTCTGGGAGCTGACAGCAGCGCTGGATGGCAGAGCCCAGCACCCTTGATGTGATGCAAGTGGGGCACCACAAACGTGCCCCTGGTGTTTTCTAGTCTCCTCCTTTTCTCACCCAAATAGACTCCTCTACATGCTCCCCGTGGTTATTAGCAGCAGGTATGTGCTCCTAATGCTTTTTTTACATCTCCATAATAATGTTAAGAAATACTGAAATCCCTATATTTAAATTGCCCTGGCGGAGTATAATACATTAATCATAAATAATTTATATGACTCTGTCCTTTTTTTCAGCACATCTCAGCAGTGTCATAGTAACATCCTTCCCGTATAACAATACTCTGAATTTCTTACAAAAGAAAAAGGAAGAGAAAAAAGAAGGAAACTAGGTGAATATTTCTTTTCTCTCTCCTACTCATTGGAACAATCCCCAGTAGATTTCCTCAAGCCAGTCTCTTAATTCTGCGTAACACTACCAGGAGACACGATGAGAGATGCTGGGGGCAATTTCAGCTCCTGTCAGAGGCGTTGCCATTAGTGTATCCTGTTTTATGCTGCTCAGCTTATGAGAATAATGACAGCAAATGCACTCCAGCTTTCAAGCACGGAGCTGTATCACACACAGCATCCTGCTCCACTTCATGGGAGCAGCCAGGTGTAGTTCGAGTTCATTTTCTGCCATTACAGCTGTTTTGCTGGATTGTTTATAGTTCCCTGCCTCTCTCTGCCCATGCCATGCCCAAGCCACAGTGCCAGTCCCCAGGGAGCCCATGTGGTCCAGCAATGGAAGAGCCCCATCAACTTTAGCAGTGATTTCCCTCTGTCAACACCCGTGTTCTCGGTGTGCCACGTTAAACCCCTGCAGCAGGGTCAGTGATGGTGGATTACCTTCCATCACTGAGAGGTGGGGACATGTGAGCAGCAAAGGGCTGATTACACTGGAGATAGCAGGACTGGCCCTGCTGCCCCAGCTCTCAGAGAGAGATGCTCCCTATCCTGGGAAAACTCATTTATAACCCCCAAGCTCCACAAGACATTCCCTTTCCCTCAAATGCAGTCAAAGGTCTTATTTTGGCTTGGAATATTTTCATGGAGTGAGAATATTTCCCTTCCTTTAGAGAACATAACCAGGTTTTGGCACGTTGCAAAGTGTCTACTGCCTTTATCCCACAGAACCTCTGGTGACAATGAGCCCCCATGGAGAAGACAGGGATAAATTTCCAGCGGAGCTGCAGGAGGAAGGGATTTTTTGTGTGTGTGCCTTTCAGAGGCGCTTTGACAGCCCTGAAGTTGGAAAGCTCAACTTTGTTTTCTTTATATATTACCCAAGCAAAAAACTCACCAAAAACTGTTTAAAAAAAATACAGTTTTCAAATCTTAGGAAGTATTTTTTTAACAGCAACAGTGGGAGTTGCATCCCAAGGTGAATAATAGGGTATGATCTTACAGTGAAGAATAGGGTATGATCTTACAGTGAAGAATAGGGTATGATCTTACAGTGAATAATAGGGTATGATCTTACAGTGAAGAGTAGGGTATGATCTTACAGTGAAGAATAGGGTATGATCTTACAGTGAAGAATAGGGTATGATCTTACAGTGAAGAGTAGCGTATGATCTTACAGTGAAGAGTAGCGTATGATCTTACAGTGAAGAGTAGGGTATGATCTTACAGTGAAGAGTAGGGTATGATCTTACAGTGAAGAATAGGGTATGATCTTAGAGTACGTTTGAGACAGCTTCTGAAACACAAGCAACCCTAATTAACATTCTTCTGATGCTGGCATTAAAACAAGGAAAGCAATTTAATCTGTAAAACTCGATTTGTCACAATGAAAATGATTAAGGGAGGAAGAAAGTGTTAAGGAGAAACCAGAAGAAGGGACAGCAAAGATGGAAGGGCAGAGGAGACGAGTCTGCAACAGTCATTAGGTGGGTGATAGAAGTGTTCTGGGAAGGTGATGAAGACAAAGGAAACCAAGTGACCGCTGAATTAAGGCAGACAAGTGGGGAATTCCTCCTGGTCCCAGCCCTTTCTTCCCTGCAAGGCTTTCGCTTAATCTCCACACCAACTGGAACAGATAAGAGAACAATAACGGCGGGATGCACAAGCTAGAACAATTCTTTAATCCTCTGGCTCACCTAAATTAATGAACATCTTTGTGTGTCCCTTTATGAGGTGGCAGAGTTCACCCAGGTTTCCTCTGATGGTTTGGAACTGTTTCAAGGACACCAAACCCGGAGCTGTATCTACAGAGTTATCTTTTCTTCCAGCCTCTCTCAAGCTCGGCTCCAGCAGAAAGCCCCAAGGAAGACACTGGGCTGCTGCAGTCAGAGCAGCAATCTGAGGGAGGCAGATCCATTTCCCAACCCCAAGAGGCAGGAATTACGCTGTCTTAAAAGGGTTTATGTTTACTTTTGTCCCCTGAACGTGACTTCAACCACTTTTTGCTCTCAGGCTTCCTTGCTCTGAACTTTTTCTCTCCTGATGGCTAGATCCCAAAGGAAAATCAGGGACTCTTACGCAGATTTTGGAACATCACTGAAATAAGCTTTCTCCTCAGCAGACCTGTAACAGAGATGTAGAAAAGCACAGCTACTGCAGAGAATTTTGGAGGGGTGTCAAAATGCAGATGGCACATGGCACCCAGAACTGGTGTAGCTTGTCCTATGGTCTGCTGGATTTTAGGGGTCTGTAAACTTCACACCAGTGCCAGAAAGTTTCCATTTCTGTTGTACCATCACTTTTGGGGTGTGAACTTGTATTGAGTTGGAGAGTTTCGTAGTCCCTGAAGTTTAAAAGCGAAGGAGACAAGCTGTAATTGCAACCAAAGGAACCGAGCTGCCGTGCTCAGCCCATGTCTTGTGTGTCTAGCTCACGTCTTCAGCATCACCACCCCAATAGTTGCAGCTCTTCCCACAGGGGCTCAGCTGGCACTGCCTGCCGGTCCTGCTGGCCCACTGCTGATTCAATACATCACTTTTATTGATCTGATTCTGATGAGCCTGATGGAAACATGTGGATGGGAATGTCCATGCTCCACAGAAGGATTTCTCATCAGCAGGAGCACCTGCCCGTAGGGGCACTGCTCAGACTGATGATTGTTCAGTGTGAGGTGTCCCTGCCCATGGCAGAGGGGTTGGAACTAGATGATCTTAAGGTCCTTTCCAACCCTAACTATTCTATGATTCTGTGATTCTATGATCATTGCACCGCTCCTGCAGATGCTGCTGCACTGCTCAGTCAAGTGATGTCTTCCCCACGCCATGCATGACCTCCAGCTGCAAAACTATTACTACTCTTAAATAAATATTTCTCCTCTAATGTCTTGGAGTGAGGTGATTTGTGCACTGATCACTTCTTCCATTCTATTTGCTTAAGGAGCTCTTGTTTACAGAGCCCTGACAGAGCTTCGCTGATTGCAAACTGTGCTGATTGTTCCAGGGCCTTTTATCACCAGCAGTTACTCCAGGAACCAGCTCTACACCCATCATCCCAGTGCCAATGGGCTCCCATTCCAATGGCTGCACTGGGAAGTGGACCTGGGGAACTTCCCTTCCTTTCCCTCGCCTTGCCTTCCCTTCCCCTGGCATGTCTGTGACTTGGGGAACCTCCATTGATAGGAAACACACATCAGTCACCCATCAGCTTCTGGCCCTGTCCAGTGAGATGGTGCCTCTCGATACAGAATTAACCCTCCTTTGCTCTGCAGACAGAGGCTGCTTTAATTGCTTCCCTGACTGGAAAGTACCCTCCCATTGCAGGCACCAATGGCCGTATCCTGCTCCTGGTGCTGTTGTTTCAGCACTTCCCACTTGCTGGCTTTGCAGCGGGTTCAGAAACCTGTTCCCTCTGCAGGGAGGAACCCTTCAGGCTTTTCAAAGGGCTTAGCCTGCATCAGGAGCAGGAGCTTGGTTTGGAGAGTGACTCCAGCAGTGCAGTCCCATCATCTGCATGAGGTCCTTGGACATTGAGCTGGTGACTTCACGACGGTACCTGAGATTCCCTTCCGAAATGGCACTCTTCAAATTTCTTAACTAAATGAAGCAAGCTGAAGGGTTTATTTATTACAGGAACTTTCTGACGTGTCAGTCTTCACTAGATCCTCTTTTTCCATATATCATTTCCTATTTCGGATATAATTAAACAGCAAACGCTACATCCTGTTCGGGAGTGTAAAGCAGAGGTTACACTTATGGCACAGGGTGAAAGAAGGGAGAATTTATTATCAATATTTTTAAATGTACTGTCTCATGTAGACAAGGCTTTTAATTCAAACTGATGCAAACTGTGTCAAAGTACAGCAAAAGGCAGTGTGGTACCTGAGCTGCAGGGACAGTGGTGTATGTTTGCCTCCCCTCTTCTGTCATCTGCTCATGCCTTCGTGGTCTGTGTTGCCTGTTACAGCAGTTGCTGTCCTTACATTTTAACTGGACAGATACAGGACAAAGGGCAGGGATATGAACCACCAAGGTGGTGTGTGGGAATCATCAGGGGTGAGTAGGAGCAGCTCAGCTGGGAATTGCTCTGGGGAGAAAGAAGAAGCCACCTTTACCTGTCCACCACTTCTGTGTCTTTGTTGCCCAGGGGGATTTGCTTGGAGCAGGGGAATGCCACCCTCCCAGGGCTGTGTTTGGGGAATGCTGCTCTGACAAGAACAGCCCAAAGAGCCGTTCAGCGAAAGGATGCTGGAGAGTCTGGGGTGCCCCATAGCCAAAGCCCAGCATCATGAGATGCAGCTCCGTGCTCTGTGAGCTGATTACTCGGAGTTTCAGGCTTCATTTAGCGAGCACTGGTTGTACTCTCTGATTTACACACACAGTTAATATTTGCACATCTACTACGGTGCCTGTTACTGTGAAACCCACAGGAGGTGGGACTCTGAGATCCTTAAGGCTCGGGAGCACCCAGGGCCTGCATCCCTGGGGAGATCACCCTCAGCTGCACCCTCCCATGGCATCCCCAGGGCCCAGGGCATCTTCCTGCCCATTCCCTGGGCCAGGGACCTCCTCAGGAGACCTCGGATGCTGCTCAGAGGAGGGCCAGCATGAGGTGGTGGGTTCCTGGATCTCCTCCCCTATTCCAAGGAGACTGCTTTTCTCTCTAACTCCGTGCTCCCTGGCTTAATGACTCCAAGTTCCAGGTTTCATTTAGTGACCATTGATTTTCCTTTCTAATTTACATGGAGAGAATAATGTTTGCCAGCGTGAAGCTGAAAGGAAAATGGAAAATGGGAGGTGTTTGTACTGTGGCTAACAAGGCACTATGGCACAAGGAGAGCTCCGCACGTGCAAGTAGCCCCAGGTTAATGATCTCGTTCTCACCTTCTGCCTGATCACACAGACAAACAACAAGGCAAATCCTGGAATCCTTGCTCACCACACTGGCTTCCCACAACCCCGGTATGAAATAGCACCTTCATGATGGGGTTTTAAAGCCTTTTCTGTTGGTTTTCTGATATTCATATCTCAGTGTGGAATGGGGATATTAAAAGATTCTTATTTATTGTTTTGGAGGTTGGAAATTAATTTACATATATTACTGCGAGGAAGTTCCCATTGGTGAGGCTTTTGCTAGGAAAAGGTTATTTGTAATGACCAAATTTGTCACTGTTTGGAATCTCAGAAAGGTCACCATGGAAGGGTTTCACTTGCTTTAAATAAAATTCTGTATTTTTTAAAAAGAAATGTGCTTAACTTTCATTTCATAGAAATATCAAACCTGTTTGCACTATAATTTACTTTTTGAGCTCTTGACATTTACCCAGCTGCCTGTCTTTGGAGAGCAATCTCTTGATTTGGCTGGGAAGAGCTTGCAAGTTCTGCATCAACGGGAGCAGGAGGCTGTGCCGAGCGCTGCCTCCTCCTGTCCTGTGCACCCAGTACTGGGGCTGCTCGGGGGCAGAGATGGGACCTCGGCTGGGCACTGCCTTCCTGAGCATTGGATGTTCCTCAGTTAAGTGGGCTGCGTACTGACCCGGCTGGTCATCCCATTCATGGAATCCCAGAGTGGTTTGGGTTGGAGGGGACCTTAAACTCATCCAAATCCAACCCCCTGCCACGGGCAGGGACACCTTCCACTAGAGCAGCTTGCTCCAAGCCCCATCCGGCCTGGTGGAGGTTCTGGATCATTCCAACCAGCCTCAGCACTGCAGCTGAACATCATATCCACCAGCTGTAGAAAGAACCAGAAGCTTTTTGCGGCCCCGTCCCCCTTCAGTGCCAAGTAACAGGCAGGCTGGCGGGTGCAGACGGGGGTAATTACCAGCAGCTGCTAATTACTGGTTTCACGTGTGCTCGAATTACATTTGCCCCCGCCCTCACCTCTTCTACTTCCCTCCTCCACTCCATAGACAGGGGTCATTGCCTGGCGGGTCCTTGTCCTTCCTTCCCTTCCCCATCCTTCTCCCACCAGCTCGGCCCTACCCAGTGACCAGGACCCCTCTTGCGGGCTGAGGGGGGCAGCAGCCGCCGGACGCTGAATCTGCCAGAAACTGCCTTAAATGAGGGTGGTTTTATTGTGCTGGAGCAAAGCGCGGCGGTGGGACCGGCGGGCTCCGGAAGGTCAGTGCTCGCTCAGTGCTCCGGAAGGTCAGTGCTCGCTCAGGGCTCGCTCTTGAGCCCGGTGTGGTGAAGGGGCTCTGAAGGGCTCTGGTTAATGACTGGTGTTCAAACTGCCTTTTCCTTGCTGAAAGGCAACTTTTGCCAATAGGAGTGGATGGGGGATGAGAGTAAACTGCGAGCGGTCACCTGTTATAAAAGCAAACCGAGCCCAGAGGCAGGTGGAGGCTGCGGTTTGGAGTAGGGCCGTGCTCTGTGTGAGCCCTCGGTGCACAAGCACTGTCCTGGAGCTGGGCGCTTACGGGAACCGAGGAGCGGCTGCAGCCGGTGCCCGCCGCGGGGCTCGGGGCTGCGCACCCCGGACGGGCTCACCCCGTGCTGCGGGGGGCGGAACGGGACGGACGGGTCCGGGGGCAGCGGGGACCTGGCCGGTCCTCGCCGGGAGCGGGCGCAGGGGTGAAGCAGCGGGGCCGGAGGCGCCGCGGAGCTGTGGTTGGATGGGGCTGGAGGGGGTTTGGGCTTGTTCCTTCCCTTGGGGGTTTTATCGTAGTTTGGGGGTGGCTTGGGTTGGTCCCCTCCCCCCCCCTTTTTTTTTTTTGTGCGTTTTAGGTTAGTTTTGCGGTTTGTTTTATTTCAGTTTAGTTTTGTTCGGGTTTTGGGGGCTTCTTGTTTTTTCTTCACGACTTTTCGTTTTTTTCTTGGCGGCTTTTCTTTATGACTTTTTTTTTTAGCCTTTTTATGGGTGGCTTTTTTTGCTGCCGTTTTGGTTTGTTATTTTGGTGGCTTTTGGGGCTTGGTCTTTTTTTTTTTTGGCGCTGTTTTGTTCTGTTTTTAGGATGGTTTTCGGTTGCTTTCTTGTGTCCGTCCGTTGCTCCAGGCGCCATCCGCCCGCCCTCCCGGGGTGTCTCCGCGGGGGATGAGCAGTGGCCGGTGGGATTCGAGCCCGGGGGGGTGCCGTGAGTCGCTGCTGCCCCTCGGATGGGGGGCTCGGGATCGGCTCACCCCAGATCCGCCCTTCGGGACCCGCGTGCCGGAGCCGTGTGGCCGCGGCGGGCAAGGCTCCGCGGGCAGCGCCGCAGTTGGGATGCGCAGCGCTGGCGCTCAGCTCTGTGCGTGCCCATGGACCCACAGCAGGGGCTGCAGCGCACCCCGGCCACACAAATGTGCTGCCAGCACGGGCCTCCTGAGCGGATCCGCAAAAATAACAGCAAAAGCCCTCACCCTGCTCCTCAGCACCTGCCCCAGCCGCCTGTGAGACGGGATCTGCAGTAACCAGGGCTCGCAGTAACCTAACAGAAACAGATCATTCTTTCCCCTAAAATGCTCCCGTCTGGGGTGGGAGATGAACACTTTGGGCAACTCGTTTGCTGTGAGTTAATTCTCTGTGTTCTTTACTGTTCACACCTGGGGAGAGGGTGCTTTGGGGAACAGTTTCACCTTGGCTTAGCCTGGGGGTGGCTGGATGAAGGCTGCGTTGGGATGGCTGAGCAGGTTGGTAATGCCCCATATAACTGCATCTATAAATACCTATCTGAGGCCCTGTGAGGCTGGCAGCCCACTGCCCTATGTCTAGGCACCACTGGTCTCTGCCATGAGAAGAGGGGTAGCAGAAATTGTTGGCCAAACTTATTGCTTTCTCCATAAACTTCCATTTGTTGGCAAGTCCATGCCACGTAGTTTATGATGGCCAGGAGATTTTAGAAGATCAAGCGTGCATTGAGAGGAAGGAAACTTCTTTTCTTGCTCTTGTATTTAGAGACTGTGCTGTCCCTTCTTTATTTGTGGTTGTTCCTTGGGTTGCTGGCATCTGCTGTGCCTGCGTTAGGTCTAATGGACCACAGAATCCCAGCCTGGTTTGTGTTGGAAGGGACCTTAAAGCTCCTCTGGCTCCAACCCCTGCCATGGGCAGGGACCCCTTCCACTAGAGCAGCTTGCTCCAAGCCCCTGTGTCCAACCTGGCCTTGAACACTGCCAGGGATGGGGCAGCCACAGCTTCTCTGGGCACCCTGTGCCAGCGCCTCAGCACCCTCACAGGGAAGAGCTTGTGCCTAATGTCTAACATAGAGCTGTAGAACATCACATGAAGGATTTCTTTTCAGAGCCTTATGAACTTTGCAGCAAACAATCAAGTGCAGGCACTGGGCTTAGAGAAGTTTGAATGTGTACATGATATATGTGTGTTGGTGTGTATGAGTTATGGGCCCAAAGCTAGTCAAGCACTTGAGAATTTCAATATAAATATTTGGCAAGTATTTCTCCATGCAGAGGTGGATGATTCCTGCCACGTCCCACCCTCACTTGTGCTGATTTCTTCTATGAGCTGTTGAGCATTACTTTGAGTATAAGAAAATCTCTTTGGCAAAAGTTTAACCATGGCAAGTGCAAGGTCCTGCACCTGGGTCGGAGCAATCACGGGCACAGCTACAGGTTGGGCAGAGAAGAGATTCAGAGCAGTCCAAGGAGAAGGACTTGGGGGTGTTGGCTGATGAGAAAATGAACATGAGCCGGCTTCAGTGTGTGCTTGCAGCCCAAAAACCAACCGTATCCTGGGCTGCATCCAAAGGAGTGTGACCAGCAGGGCGAAGGAGGTGATCCTGCCCCTCTGCTCTGCTCTTGTGAGACCTCACCTGGAGCATTGTGTGCAGTTCTGGGGTCCTCAACATAAAAAGGACATGGAACTGTTGGAACAAGTCCAGAGGAGGCCACGAGGATGCTCAGGGGCTGGAGCACCTCCTGTATGGAGACAGGCTGAGGAAGTTGGGGCTGTTCAGCCTGGAGAAGAGAAGCTGTGTGGAGACCTCAGAGCAGCTTCCAGTATCTGAAGGGGCCTATAGGGATGCTGGGGAGGGACTCTTCATTAGGGACTGTAGTGACAGGACAAGGGGTAATGGGTTCAAACTGAAACAGGGGAAGTTTAGATTGGATCTAAGGAAGAAGTTCTTTCCTGTGAGGGTGGTGAGGCACTGGAATGGGTTGCCCAGGGAGGTTGTGAATGCTCCATCCCTGGCAGTGTTCAAGGCCAGGTTGGACAGAGCCTTGGGTGAGCTGGTTTAGTGTGAGGTGTCCCTGCCCATGGCAGGGGGGTTGGAACTGAATGATCTTGACATCCTTTGCAAACCTAAGTATTCTATGATTCTAAAAGGCTGTCTGGCTTATTTTATGGCAAAAAGCTGCTGTGTTTGCCTTGATACTCACCAGAAGCAAAAGCAAAGGTGAGCTGGCTCCTGGCTGAGATGAATAGAGAGATTTCTGCTACCAGATTTACCCCTGTGCACCATTATGTGAATGGGATGGGACAGCAAAGCCCTGCTTTGGAGTCCAGGGTCTGAGGCACCCAAGGAGCAGAGGCAGTGTCACAGCCCTCACCTTGCCCTCTCACTGCTCTGCTCCATCCATTCCAGAAGCAGCATTACTAATAAGACACAATGGACATGGGGCTGTCAAATGCAGTGTGATTCCTGTTTTTCCTCTCTAAACTGATGTGGTAACTGTCTCAGTTTAGAACTACCACACTGCAGCTACAAGAAGCCTTGATAACTTTTTAATAACATCCTTAATCTAATAATTGTGGGGGGAAGAAAAGGCAATAAAAAGGAACTACTTATTGTTTTGAACAACCCAAATTTAATATATTGGGAATTAAAGCTGGAGCTTGATGAAGAAAAGTGATTTAGATGTAAACAACTGGTCGGAGGCAAAGCCTGGGAATTTCCACAGCCCATTATAGAGCACAGCGAAGGCTTTTAAACTGACTGAGCTGTCTAAAAGCATCGCAGCGGTTCCCAAAATGACCAACCCGATCTGCTTCACGCTGCGTGCACTCCCACGGGGAAAGGCACCGTGCAGCTTCCCAAAAGAGCCCGTGCCCTCTGATCTTTGGGCTGTTACCTCATAGGCTTATAGGCTACTTTATTTAATGAGCATAGTTAATGTGAAATATATAGAATCCCAGACTGGCTTGGGCTGGAAAAAACGTCATCTGGTTGGAACCCCCTGGGTGTGCAGGGACACCTTCCACTGGAGCAGGTTGCTCCTCAGGACAAACAACTGTAAGGTGTTGCTATGTTTGAGGATGCCTTTTGTTTTAAGCAGCCCATCAAGAGGTTGTGTTAGCTCTTAAAGCAGGAGCAGCTCCACTTTCCTCTCGGCTTCCAGAAGGCCTCCTGCATGGTAGAGCTGAAGAGGGGTAGGGAGGAAAGCCTGTTATGGAGTTAATTAGAAGGGCAAGGTGAAAAGGTCGATGGGCTGGGCTGGCTCTGGGTGGTTTGTTCCTAATCCCAAGCTCCTGCATCCCTGTACTGTTGTGTCCCAAAGGCACTGCTGCAGTAGCAGCACAGCTGAGCTCACTGCAGTTTGCAGGTCCTTAGGCTCTGCTGTGGGGCCCTGCACTCATGCAAGGGTGATGGGCTCAAGCTGTGCTGTGCCAGGCACTGGGGTGGGAAACCCTGCTGTGAGCCCACTGGCTCTCACCACCTTCCAGCGCTCCTGGTGCACAAGGGCTGGAGCAGCCCTGCTCTCCAGCCGGCAGCCTGGGGCAGGTAGTTCCTGAGCTCTTTGTCAGTCCAGCAGTTTTCCCATCTGTGTATCTCGTGCTTTTGGAAGGGGAAGTTTGGAGCAAATTACATGCTAATTATAGCACTGCTTAGCATCTTCATCTTCAGGCTGTTGCACTTGGGAATAAGAGTGTCAAAATCATGTTAACAAATGAGAATGTGTCACAGGAAGAGCTCTGCCTTGTACATGGTTTATATAAAATGTAGATCTTCTAAGTCATTGCTTTGGCTAAGGAAATGATTCCGGGGTACTTCAGCCTAAGGGAAAATACATAAAGGTTCATGGTTGAAGTCAGGAACACAAATCTGGGTGGGTGAGATCCCTGGTTTGGTTTAGTGTAATTCACTGCTGCATGAACAGTCATCATAAAGCCCTTTTAAAGAAGGGTTTGGGGAGAAAGGTGTGAAACCCTGGTGTTAGTAGGTAACGGGCTCAAGCTGAGCTCCTGGTTAACTGTATTTTGTTCTCCTGGTTACACGTGGTTGTAACTGTGAAGGTGAAGGAGGCTGTTCCTGGCATAGGGGGTTTTTATTCTTTGGTATAAAGCTTCTTCCTAAGAACTCATCTCGATCTCCCCTCTGCCAGGTTAAAGCCATTCCCCCTCTAGAAAGGTGTGACAAACATGGATGTTGCAGGCCAGCCTGCCTGTGCTTATCTCCATAGCACGTTCTCAGCTGTATTGTGGGGTTCTCACAACAAAGACTTTATTCTGGATGGGCTCTGATCCCTGTCTTGGACACTGCGAGAAAGAGCAGTAGTGAAATGTAATGGTGAAGCATCGTCAACTTCTATAGGCTTAAAGTGGTCAGTTATGATGAAGATGGGAGTTTGCCACTAAAGTTTTAATCGAGTTTATTGTTTTTTTTTTAATGGGGGATTGTGTGCAATTCTTTCATCTGCCAACTGAGCACTTAGCCAAGAATGGGTTAGGTCTTCTGAATGTCTCCTCATGTTAATGAGAGAATAGTGCTGGGTTGTCTCAGCTTTACATAAGCACAGAAAATAGGCCTGAAGTCATCTGCCGTGAGCACCATCGGATGTAACAGCTGTTGCAGAGTGGTGGCTCTTCCAAATTGCACACAAAATCCTTCAGTCTCCACATCCTTGTGATTTTTGGTACCTGTTTTTGAGGACTTTGGGAAGGCCTGTGTACAACTGGATGCTTTCATGTACTGTTGGGCTGCTTTTTGTAAACGCAGTTTATCTTTGTACCAAATTATCCCACTCTCGTTATTTTCTATGGATATATGTGCCACCCATCTCTCTGCTGGGGTAATTCCCAGCACTGTGCAGGAACTGGAGGGTTTCAATTTCCCTTTCTGTGTTTATGCATTAGTTTATGGCTTTCTGGGGGACTGTTTTTATGTGAGTAGAATAAATAAGTGCAAATGAGAGCTCTAAGTACTGGAATGACTAAAGCACCTCGCTTTTAATTCCTGCGAGTCGTTTCTCTGTCTGTAAATGCACTTTTAGCAGGTGGGCAGCCTCCCTGTTGAACCTCACTGCTCACAGACATCTCCATTGTGTGAGGAAGGGAAGGGTTAATACCCCAGCAAGCTGGGTGCATAATGCAACTGGGAGCTGCCTGGGATATAGGGTTGTGTAGGGGCTTTTTTCCAAGGGAATGTGCTGCAAAACGCTTTTGTGACTCAGTCTCTAGCTCAGCAATCTCATCCAGCACTTACTACCTGCAGCTTGTATGCTAATATTAAGTGCTGGAGGCAAAACAAACAGGCACAGCATTAGAGTGCCTGGGATGGAGTTGAGAGCATCTTGAGAGCTGCCCTGAAACCAGCATTAAGTGGCCCCAGCCCCATGCCCTTCCCTTTGGAAGCTTGGTGAGTAGTGGAATGGATGGTATTTCCGAGTAAGATTGCATCATTCTCTAGGTGAATTTAAGAGATCATTTCTATCAGTTTTATGGCATCTGATGATTACAAAGTCCTTCAAATCAGTTCCATGGAATAATTGCAGCAATCCTTATTCTGTAAGGCAGGGCTTTGGCATGCACCGAACTTAAAGTTCAGTCCTCTTGGTCTTTAGGGAGACAAATGGTGCTTTCTCTTGTGCAAATATCTTTCAACTGCCAGTCAGAAGGGTGCTAAATCCCAAGCCCTGCCTCTGAAGTGGGGCTGGTGATGTGGGGCTGCCCCATGGGCACTGGTGGAGGTTCTCCTTTCCTGCAGGATGCTCAGCCTGAGGGATGCAGAGTTTGTCGAGCTCACAAATACCCCATGTTGTGCCCCAAAACAAGAAGTGAGAGGTGGTTTTATGTGAAGTGAGTGTCTGAGCATCTGCCTTTTCAGCTCTGATGTGCCTGTGAGTTCTGCCATGGCCTGTTGAACATATTAAACGCTCATTGCTTTTCATTAGTTTGTTTAAGGCTGCAGTAATCTGCAACCACCAGGCAGAGAAAACTAACGTGGTATTGGCTCCTGCTCCTGAGGGGTGTTAAAAAGCCTTTTAGACACTAAATAAATTCATTCTGTTCTGACTTATGCCTGATACTGATCTCGGCGTGTGTCGCTCAGCTCCCAAACCTGAAGTTCATGCAATATTATTCCAAACATAAACTCTATTTAGGTACAGTTGTGTATCTTCATAACATAAAATCCCAGCCTGGTTTGTGTTGGAAGGGACCTTAAAGCTCATCCAGTTCCAACCCCTTCCATGGGCAGGGACACCTTCCACTAGAGCAGCTTGCTCCAAGCCCCATTCAACCTGGGCAGAGAGGAGTTCCAGCAGGACAGGGTTGTCCAGGGTGGGCAGTGCTGCTCTCCCTTCACATGCCTTGCTAGTCATGTTTCTAATGCCCAGGACTACAGAAAACTGGGAATCATGGCTTGAAAAGAGCTGTATTGGGTTGTGGCAGTGCCCAGGGCTGGTGCACACTGAGTGTTGTTGGCTGGTTACCCCTGGCTGAAGCCATCTCCATCACCAGCCACCAGACCTGCAGAGAAGTTACAATGCAACCAAACATCCAGCACAAATTTAACCTTGGGAAAGCCAATGCTCTGGGAGCAGTTTGCCCAATTCCACAGGCTTTGTTCACAGATGGTTTTATTTAGATCTAGGAGTTAGTGTAAAGTGGTAGAAGAGAAACGCTTTCTGGATAAATCACAGCTCCAGAGCTGGGACTGTGTGAACTCTCCAATTAAACTTGACAACTCCTGCAGAAACTTGATCCCATGGATGCAGTCTGACAATTCCCAAAGTGCAGAATGAATGTGGTATGTGCTATTCAGCTCTCTCGTGGTAGGACTGCCGGGTCGGCATTGTCCTTAAATAGGAGAAGGTAGAGAAACGTCACTTAACAGGTTGACGCTGTGTGTGAAAGCCTGTTTGTGTCACTGGGGCGTAAATTAAAGTAATTTGGAACTGAAATGTTTACCGGTGGGCTTCATCCTCCTTCCATTCTCCTACTTGATGAGGGCAGCATCAGCAGCAAGACTCCAAAAGCTTTGCAGAGGCTGACAAACAACTCTTCTTACCAGAAAATAGGAAGACAAAGAAGGAGAAGCCAAGAGATGAGTCCTTGCTTGCTGCTGGACAGCTGCCACTGGGTTTAAAGTACTCCTTAATTTAGCTCAAGTGTTTAATGTCAGCTTTCCTGGAGCTGTGGTTTTGCATTCTCCCCAGGTATTGGAGCTGCTCGGTGCTGTGATTAATTGAGCAAGCCTGATTTCTTGTTGTTGGAGACCACTTGAAAGTGGAAGTGAGAGGTGAATTGCACCGGAACGGTTTGGTTTGGTTTTATTAAAGAGCAGGCGAGGTGGATCATGGAAATAATCTCCTGATTTAAGAGCCCGTCTCTTGATCACCAGATGGGACTGCTGAGCCCCTGAAGTGCGGTGCCCAGGGGATGCCCCTGGCAGCAGAAGGCTGTGAATGCATGGACCACGCTGGGGGGATCTCGGTGGCTGCTGGGTACCCTGTGGAGCATCTCCCTGTGAAGGCTGTGTCCAAGCCAGCCTGCGATGCTGGCTCTGGATCCTGACCCTCACTTGTGCTGAGGTGCTGGTGGACGGATGGAGGTGATGGTTTTCTATACGGAAAAGTGACAGCAGCAGCCCTCAGTCCCAGTAAATCCTCCCTGTGCCCAGCATCAGCATCTTTTACCTGCTGGGTCTGGTCTCCATGAGCAGGACTTGCTCCACAGCTGGAGCAGCAGCTGGAGGCTCCCAGCATCGCTCTCTTGCTGATGTGGATGTCAGAGTGATGCTAATTTTTAGTTCATCTCTACATAGACAGGAAGAAGACTGGGGAGAGGTACAAGCCACCAATGTGATTACAACATCTTTGTGATACACAGGCTTCTGCTGTGCTTGTCAGTATTTTAGCACAACTTCTATAGGAAAGCTTTTATTCTGCATAATGCTTGAATATATGTAAAAATAACTAACCTAGTCTTCTCCCCTCCTCCATCCTCTGAAGGTTTAGCTCAACAAGAAAAGCTGAAGGGGAGATAAAACAAAGTGGTTGAAAGAAGGATGGGGTTAAAATAGCTTTCTGTTACCGAATCATTAATGGGAAGGGTTTAGCCTCCTTCATTAGAGCTGTTCCAGATGTCTGAATGAGACCACGTTGTGAAGGAGTTGATACTCTTTTGTGCTGAAAAGCAAAGAGGTACCAAAGGTAGGCAAAAGAACCATAGTTTATTTCCCTAATGGTCAAGCTCCTTCCTCTGGGATTTCAGGCGTGGCAGTGAATCACCCCACAATCAGGTATGCAACAGGCAGAAGCCTCTCACTTTGTGTTCCATCTTTTACATTCATCCACTACTCCAGTAGTCAGGAGAATGGTGCGAGGCCAATTGCAAATGAGGAGGAGCTGAGCAGCTCTGAAATCTGTGTTCAGATTAACGTTAATTTACGGTTGGAAGGGGTGTGAAAAACCCGCCAGAGTCCCGAGTTTCCTCTTTATTTGTTTTCTGTACTTCTATTTTAATCTCATTTGGGTTAAATAAGGATGTTCTTGCTGTTGAAAGTCAAGCAGATCAACCCTGTGACAAAATGAGACATAAAACAATAATTATGACTTTGCATACTGCTGCAAACACAGCGATAGCTGCTGAATGTGTATCACAACTTGCCCTTCGTTTGCTGCAACAGCCACTGCTCCACAAGTAAATATGTGCAACTCGGAGCATTAGCTTGTTCATCCATCTCCTCATTACAATTTAATTGATGTAGCAATGTTTTACATATCTTAGATTTAATGACTTAGTAGTTATCAGGATAATTTGCATATTTGGCATAAAGAAACTAAGCTCTGGAGCTCTTAAGGTGTCCTGAGTTTACAAGAGAAAAGCTGTGTATGTGGGTGCATGGGCTCACCTTCCGACTCTGGCTCTCCCAGCTGTGCTGTGGGCTGTGATTAAGGAGAGCCAGATGTTATTTACTTGGTCCATGACCCACTTTGTGTGGGTCAGGCTCAGAGCAGCATCTCAAGCCCAGGCATTAGGGCAGAGCTTCATCTGGTTTAAATAATCGTCTTGCTGAGAGAGCCGAGGGAGGGGATGAGGGATGCCTGCTGCCATTGCACTTCCCCTGCCTCTATCTAACACAGCCAGAGCTGACATGGAGCTTGGGCTGGCTTCAGGAATAGGGCACTTATCCTCTGCCCAGATGGGCTGCTTATTGCAACCAAAACCGCATCTTGAAACTGGGGCCATGAAGTAAGACATCACATTAGTGTGAGGTTATTATGACTCTTAAAAAGGCTCTGCAATTTTCCATGCTTATTAAACTGCAAGAAGTGTGCTTTTTACATCAGTTATTATCAGTACTTGCCAGCTAGTTCAAATAACAGCAGCTAGAGAGTTGTTTCCATTGCAGTAAGAAGTGTATGTTTTAGGTAGGGTGTTCAGAAGTTGGCTTTACACCTTTCCCTACAGTGATATTTATAAGGGCAGGGGGAAACCTTCTGCTATAAAATTTAACCACAAACAATTGAGTAGCAGGAGATGGGGTGGCACCACCACAGCAGTGCATAGTGATACTGAGAAGGGCAGAAACTGATGCCATTTCAAGGGATAACTTTGCATGTGTACAAGAATCCAAGAGTGGTTTGGGTTGGAGGGACCTTAAAGCTCCAACCCCTGCCATGGGCAAGGACACCTTCCACTAGAGGGGAGACTGAGCTGAGCTCTTAGGCAGAAGCTCTTCCCTGTGAGGGTGCTGAGGCGCTGGCACAGGGTGCCCAGAGAAGCTGTGGCTTCCCCATCCCTGGCAGTGCTCAAGGCCAGGTTGGACACAGGGGCTTGGAGCAAGCTGCTCCAGTGGAAGGGGTCCCTGCCCGTGGTAGGGGTTGGAGCTGGAGGAGCTTTAAGGTCCCTTCCAACACAAACCAGGCTGGGGTTCTCAGCTCTTGGTTTTTCCCCAGAGTCCCCTAATTGCACCACTCTGCAGGTACCTCACAGGTGGGTGCATTGGCTCTGAACCTAGGAAAGGGTGTTGAGAGCAGTGGGTGCAAGGTGCTGCATAATCATCACTTATGTTTGCTGGACACATCCAGACGGGCGGTGGGACTGGAAGCTGCCCAGGCTGCCTTTTCCCTCCCAGTGTCTCCACTGGGACTGGGAAGGCGTAGGGTCAGGGTGCGGATGAGGCTCCCCACAAGCACAGCTGTCAAGGATTTGTGTCCCCCCATGAAGCTGGTAGCTGCTGTTAGGATGTAAGGATGCAAAAGATGCTATATAGCAACCTCGGCTGTCCCTGTTCTATCCTCCCTGAAAAGGAGGCATGGAAGCTGGTGTGGATGGTATTGTCCTCAAGACAGAAGTGCAGGAGATTTCGCATAGCTGGAGGCATTTGTACACCCTCAGCTGTTAAAGGTTGAAATCTTCAGCAGCTCTGTTTACTTACCCTTTGCATAGTTAAACATCTCTCCTCCTCCCCGTGGCTGGTGAAGGCAGTGCTTTGCCCTGGTGATGCCACGTTCTTAAATAACTTGTCGGTAGCGGTTATGGGTTTCCTCCTTTCCCTTTTGAACAGTATTTTAGTGCAAAGTAGAAGTTATGCTTAGGTGAGAGTTGAGTCTGAGCCAGCGTGACGGATCTTGGGAAAATGAACACAAAAAGCTACAAGTCCTTTCTTCCCCCCTTTCCTCTGGGGCTGGGGTTTCACAAACCAGCACAAGAGGCTTGGATGCGTGTGCCAGACTCACTGATGATTCCCTGTGTTTCTCACTGGGAACTGGTGGGTGTTTCCAAACCAACTGCTTGATTCCTGGCCTCTTTCCAGCACAGTGTTGGCCTGACCAGTCTATAGCTGGGAGTCCTCTTTCTCATCCCCTTAATCACAGGTGGTTTTGTCTCTCAGTCTTTATGACCTCCCCTGTCCTCTGCAATTGCTTGTGTGCTTCGTGACTCCCATATGCTGACTTTCATTAGACCCCAGGAGGTTCTTAATGTGCTTCAGACCTCTTGATTTCCCAGATTTGGCTTTGGGGCTGAACGTTCGCAGTTACAATTAATTGCATTCGGCAGCTGGTCATGAACCTCCATTCTTTTACAAAGAGTTACTTTAAAAAGTACAGATTACTTTGACCCTCATCCAGGAAACAATGGACCTACGTTTTGCTTCATCTTTCTCTTCTGAGCTGTTCCTGGGTCCCAGATAAGCGAGTTGAGGCACCAGAAGCAACCCAGCCCCAGCAGCGTGGAGCTTAGTGTGAGCTAAGGCACACTGCTCAGATATGATGCCTCCTTATGCACCCTCCCCGTTGTGATGAGGTAACAAATATTGCTGTCTAACATCATGCTTACTTTAGGGGGAAAAATCTTAGCTAGGAAATGCACAGCGTTACCTAAGTCTCAGCAGTGATTGACTTCCTCATCTGACACCCATGAATTGAAGCATTAAAGATTTTATGAAGATGAGACACAAATAAGGGCCTTGAAGAGAAACCTGATGGGTTTATTTTATAGAGAGCTTTCAAGTTCAGATTCATTCATGTCTTCTGGCTGTGAGAGCAGCCAGCACTTTGAGGCAGGAGGTTGGAGCTTCCGTTGGGCTCCAGAGCAGAGGCCAGGGTTTGGGAATTCATATACACATTTTATATCTAGCTACAGCCATAACTTCAAATCTTACAGGAATGAGGTTATTGCTTCCACATCTTTCCTGACGTTCTCCTCCCAGTGAAGGCGTGTAGGAGGCTTAGTGAATGAATTATACAGACACTCTCAAATCTGTGTAGGCTGACTCACCGAATGCTTCACTTCTTTACCAGTGAAACCGCTTTGTGTTTCCATGCTAAAGAATTTCAGAGCAGATCAGCCAGAGGGTCTCAAGCTTTTCCTTATTAAGCATTTAGTTAGGAAATAATTTGTGATTAATAATTGATGCAGTTTAACCTGAACAAGCAATACCAGTGGAAAATAAATGCCCCTTTGAAAGTAGCCACTGCTGAAAGTTGCTCAAGCCCATCCTATCTGCGCATGTAGCAGATGAGGACTTGGTTACTGGTGTGCACTGGGTGATTTTTTTTTTTTTTTCCCACCAATTCATAGAATTTGGGGTTGGAAGGGATCTTAAAGGTCATCCAGCTCCACGCTTTATCTAGTTCTAGTTTCTTTTTAATTCCAAAAGAGCCACCTGGAAAAACCAAGGAGAGAACAGAGTGACCATGGCAGTCGCTCTCAGTGGCCACCAGTCACTTGGTAAGGGATGATTTTGGGTGCATGTCCTCAGGACCTTTGGTTGTTCAGGTCTTCAAAGCATCTTCACCCCACCTTGCATGTCTGCAGGGACTGAAGCATATGGACCAGGAGGGAGCAAGTCATGTCAGCAGGAGCCATGTGCTGCTTCCTCCCTGCTTGGGGGGACCTTCAAGTGATGATGGGAAGAAGCCAGGTAGGGAAATCACCCTGAAATATGGAGGAGCTGCTGCAGACCTGCCTGAGCTTTGCTGCAGCTGGTAACACGCAGCGAGCTTGCCTGCTTACCCTGCATGAAAGAGAACTGTACACAGAATGCTTGGAGCTTGCTCTTCCTTGTCGCTATCATGTTGCCTTGATACATAGGTCTTTGTTTTTAGGAAACTGTCTAATAGTTTTATATATCTAGCATTAAAATCCTACCAGAGCAGGCTGCGAGTTCCTAAGCTTATTGCAAGTGGGGTCCTCAAGCTAGACCCAACCAAGAGCTTAAGTCTAAGGGTGGGTGAATTCACTCCATGACTGCAAGATATGTCTTGCAGCTTTAGGAGTGAAGCCAAAGAAAGGGGACTGATCTACAGCAACAGGAATGTCCCATGCTGTTTTTCCATGTCTCATTTGTATGAAGGTGCCACAAGATGGTAAATGATTTGGGCTTGACTTGTTACTGTATGCTGTATGGTATTTTGGTCATGAATTCAGTAAGAAGCCTGCAAAAGGAGGTGGTTTCTTTGCTGTTCACACTCTTAGGGGACTTCTGCTTTGCATTCTCGCCTGCAGTTGTGTACCTGTGGTGCTGAGGCTGTGTTTGCTCTCCCAGTATACAGCAAAAATCCTTCAAGTCTGAAACTGGAACCAGCAGCAATATCCATGGCTTTAAAAGCCCGCTTATGCATCTGCGCTTCTCTGCCCTGGACTGTAAGTAGGCTCTTGGTAGCAGGAGAGGAATGCATGAATATCACACTTTAAAAATGGAAAACCAGAAGGCAGAGAAGCCCCTCAGGCCTCCCCCTCTGTTGTGAGCGTGCCCAGGCTGTGCAGTCACTGCCTGGATGTCTCCAGTGCATCAGGGATTCTGAGGAATCCTGCTGGGTGTCACCCTCGAGTCCTGCCTGCACACTGCGATAAGCGCTCCCAGAGCAGGATGCTCCTCTGGGCTTATGAAATGCCAGCTTTGCCTGCCTGTGGGTGAAGGGATTGGTGAGCTTCATTCAGCTTCCTGGCTAACAAATCCCAGTTGTTGTTTTTCCCATGGAGCAACCCCTGTCTGTGCTTATACGGGTGGTGTCTCTTGCTCTGCAGCCTCCAACAGCCCCCATGTCCTCTGCTATGGACCATTTCCTATAGGAATAAACCAGCTCCGTCACCCTTTGCTGTCCTGCTCAGGCACTTTTAAACCAGAACTTGGTCCTTCAGCTTGCAGCGGGTTTTGATGCCTTGAGCCCCGTGTTGCACATGGACAATAAAGAATGATGTAACCCCAGGACAGCGCAGCTGGGGGGTGAGAGCTGCTGCCCAGAGAGGACAGGGGCTCACATGGAGGTTGCTTATTTGGCTTTTTAATGATGCGGCTTATGAAAAAGCTCATTTTGGCCATTTCACAGGTTGGACTCCATAAAATTGCATGCCTCACTTTAACAGCGTGGTGGAGAACGTTGAAACCTTCCCAGTGAAGCCCAGCTGTAGACCCTCATCTCTTCCATCGGTCATTGTCATCTTTTTCTAGCACTTACGTAAATGTGACAAGACTCGAACCGTTGCCTCACAGCGCTGCTGTAATTTCACTGTATTCCCTGATTGCGTTATTCTATACTCTTGGAGTATTTTTGTTTGATCTCTTGAATGGTAATTGCTACCACTTCTTCCGATGTTGCTCATCATTCATATGTGTGTCTTCAAATCTATTTTGGGCTGGAGAAGGAACAGTCTTTACCCTGCAAAACTGGTGTTAACTGAAGGCCTTATTTAGCTGCCTAAAGGTAGAAGTTATTGCATGGACCAGTTAAAATGTTTTTTCTTTGTAAAGCAATTTTGAGCAGTAAGCACCAATTGCTGGATATTTAGTGTTTTCCAAACAAGGTGCCAGCTTGCTGCTTTTACATGGGTTTTCTTGGCTGAAAACTCTGGAAGATGCTCCAACCATTCTGTTGTCTTAAGCACTCCTGTTAAGAGCTCACTTTGTATTACAAAAGGGAAAACGGGAGCTGATCTTCCCCAACGGGGTGATGTGAGATGGAGAGATTTCACCTTTGACAGGGACTGTGTGCTGCTCCCCAGAAGAGTAATGAACATCACTGCTTTTGTGTGAAGAAGTGCTGCTTCTCAGCCAGGCTGGTTCCAAGCCTGGGGTCTAAACCTGTGGTGGAGCTGCTCATCTCTTTGGCAAGAGGCACAGCCGGTCGCTGGGGTTGTCCCCTTTGCCCCATCTTACTAAACTAAAATGGCCTTGGGAGGCTCCTGCAAGGTTGGGGTGCAGGCTCTGACCGTGACAAACTCTGCTCAGCACCCACGCAAACGGAAAACAATACATAAATATATATATAGGTATGTGTGTATATATGTACGTATAAAAGACGCTCCCCCTGGAGTGCTATGAAGATACGTACAAACTGGTCTGGGGTTCTTGCCTTTTGTACTAAAATGCCTTTTCCTTCTCACCTGCAGTAAAGAGATTGCAGATTAACAAAACAGGATCTGTAGGGATAGGACAAGGGGTGATTTGGCTTAAACTGAAACGGGGGAAGTTCAGGTCAGATCTAAGGCAGAAGCTCTTCCCTGTGAGAGTGCTGAGGCGCTGGCACAGGGTGCCCAGAGAAGCTGTGGCTGCCCCATCCCTGGCAGTGCTCAAGGCCAGGTTGGACACAGGGGCTTGGAGCAAGCTGCTCTAGTGGAAGGGGTCCCTGCCCGTGGTAGGGGTTGGAGCTGGAGGAGCTTTAAGGTCCCTTCCAACTTGAATGAAGACAAAGGAAGAAGAAAACTGCCTTTTTAAGGCAAACATGGGAACACAATAAAGGATCTCCCTGTGAGTGGTTTCAAAGCCTCTTGGGGGCTGTCACATCCAGTCCTGCTGCCTGGCACACGGACCCACCGCTGGTGTGAATGTACATGAGGACTTTTGCAAACAGCACCTCTGAAGGGGAGCTGGGCAAGAAGCAGGGCTCTCTGGCCTGTTTGAAGCCTCAGAGCGGGGCTGAGAGGGTCATTCCAGGCAGTGGTGCTGCCCTGGTGCCTATCTCCAGGCTGCTGGCTCCTCCCTGTGTTGCTTTTCCGTGCTCCTGTTCCAGAATCTGGCTGCCTTCATCATCTAAAGTCTCTCCTAAGTCTCACCCTGTGGCCACCATGCCTGTGCCAGTGCTGTTTCATCACTTCTCCTTTCCCCTGTGGTCACCTCTGCTTCACCTCGAGAGGGCAAATTCCTCCCCTCTTCCATCCGTCAGCATCACCTTTGGTTATCTGAGGAGAAAGGTTTTTCCCTCCTTGTGTACCAGTCATCCCTGCATCCAGGGCCAGGCTGGGGTGGGTGCACCCTGGGAATTGCACCCTATGAAGCCCTGGATGTGCATTTCCTCAAGTCCTGTCTTCAAATGGCCATGAGAGGTGTTTCCTGCCCCCCAGCTGTGAGGGATCCCTGGCACAGGGAAGTGCATAAGGAGCCTGTGATTCCTCTTGAAGGTGTGTATTAGTCATTGAGCAAACCCACGTTCGCATCTGTAGAAAACAAAAGCAGGTTTGTACTTGCTTATATAAATATAGATCATTTGTGAATGTGTTAATTCCTGTGGGAGAGCCCATGAAAAACAAAGCAAGGCAAAATAAAGCAAGCAGGAAGGCATGGCAGTAAATTAGGGAGTAAATCATTCATTCACTCACTCCTCTAAGAAATAGGCTTATTTTTATTAAATGGCTTTTAATCTTGCTTTCAATAAGGAAAACTAATGTTAGCGGTATATGATGACTGCTGCTCAAAATTCAGACTTGGGGACAAAGCCATTCATAGGCTTGGATTTTATGCTTAAGATATCCCCTGCTGCTGTTAACAATCAAGCCAAATTATAGCCTCAACCAGCTGAAGGAATATTCTGAGGAATACAAGTTTCTGTGCTCCATGTGCATTCTTTGGGTGTTATTTTAAGCCCCAAGAGCAAAGCAGTAACAAGCCAACGTTGTTTTCTCCTGCAAGTCTTTATATGAGTCATTCCTGCTTCCTTCCCCTTTTCTGAATGTCTTGTAGGAAATTGTGTTTATTCACCTATTTTTACCTCTCATGTCCTTGTTTCATAAAGCAGCATTTAAACCTTGGACAGGAATAGGTGAATTATGTAAATCGGGTGGTGCAGTTGTACTCCTGCTCTTCTACTCAGCCGTTGTAGTACAGCAGACTGTATTCAGCTGAACATAGAATCACAGAATCATGGAGTAGTTAGGGTTGGAAAGGGCCTTAAGATCATCCAGTTCCACCCCCCCCACCACGGACGGGGACAAACATACTGTCCAAAGCTTTCATGTATTTAAATGCATTTATTCTTAGCTAGCAGGCTACTTTTTTATGGCCAGGGACACAACTTATGGCAGTGTGCATCTTTGGTCTGTTTCTTGGTGGTTTTTAGGTCAGTGACCACTGTCAGAGTCAATCAGTAGCTTTTTGGGTTTTAAAATACTCGTGCACGTGCATCTTCACGTCTGTGCCAGGGTTTATGTGCAGCCTGTGTTTCTTTGTTATGAAGTTCTAAATGTTAAGATAAAGCTTATGCGAAACCATCTCCAAAGTCTGAAGGCTCCTGGCGCAGCAGAGCTGTTGGAGCAGGAACAGTGTGAATCAACTTGTTGAACTCGGCAGTGGGCTCATTGCCTCTGTTCTAGACACTGAGCACAAGTAAGGGACACAGCAACATCTTCACCAAGAGATCTGGGTTCTGTTTTTGGGGTTGGAGCTGGAGGAGCTTTAAGATCCCTTCCAACACAAACCAGGCTGGGATTTGATTGCAAGGCTTTAGCTCAGTTTTAGTTACATCTCATCGACTGATGTATTTGGTTTGTCACCTGTGGTGCCGCATGGGGGGGTGAGTAGACCTTGTTCCTAGATTCTGGGGTGCAGTATGTAGCTGTGCACACCAAGAAGCTGCTGAGCAAAGTGAGCAGCTTGGTGATAAATGCAGGTATAAGTGGTGGGGTTTCGGCGATCATTATACAACCTGGCACATGTGCAGCATCCTTTTGCTTTTTCCCTTTCCCATTTGTCTGAGTTACAGTCAATGATTTTACAAGTGTCTGTAGTTATCAACGTCATTTTGAGGTTTGCATTCAAATGTATGTATTTAAGCTTACAGAGATCTTTACCTTTAGCTGTGTGTTAAGAACTGGTATCAATTTTCTCTCCCTGGAGGCTTGGTGCCAATGTTCTTGCAAGTTTTCACGCTGTAGAAATGTTCCTTTTGTAGAAACAGCCTCAGGTGTTTTGGAAGCATTTCTCTGGCTGCAGCATCCTGTGGATGGGCGGGAGGAAGATGCAGAGCCTGCCCCTCTCTGGAGAGGTGGCTTCTCCAGAGAGCAAATGGAGCCCATGTTTTATTAATCAGGGTTGCTAGAATGTGGTTTAGGTGTTGTTGAGGGGTCCCTGCCATCCTCTTGAGTTAAACACAACTCTGTGCCAGCAGGGTCGTCTCTTCTTCTCATGAGTCCTCCTCCTGCGAGGTGACAGAATAGAGCCAGGACTGACCGGAGCCTGACAGAGCTTCACGTTCATGGTAGTGCTCCGCTCTCTGTGCGCACACTGGTGCCAGGGGATCAGGTCTCAGAGACTCATAGTAAACATCTGGGCAGGGGGGGTTACCTGAGGGGGCTCTGAGCACTTGCTTGTTTAATGCTGAGCTTAGATGCTTGCCTGCCCCTGTTGCTGTTTGACATCGGTATCTATCTCTCCTTTGAGGTTCCTTGCTGTGTTTTTGCTCATACCCCCCCTTCTGTCATGTTCTGTGCTGTGGACATCACTGAGAATCAAGTCATCCTTTGAGGGATGTATTACCACCTCCCTCATGTGTACTGCTTCTCTTCAGGCTGGGAGCTCAGGATAAAGGGCGAAGAACTATGCATGTAAATGCAGGTACATTTTTTGCTTCGTGCTTTAAAGGTTGGGGTTTTATCTGGACTCTGTGTTTTGAGAAGGTAAAGCTGAAGTGCCTGGTGAGGGCTCAGAAGGAACTGAGGGCTCTCAGCAAGTCTTTGAGGCTTCAGAATAGTTTAGATTATGGAATCGGGGGCAGTGATGGAGGCAGTTTTCTTGTAGCCTGTCCAAGTCCTTTGCGTGGACAATTTTAGGTTTCCATCTCACTGCTTGATTGGCTCCTCCCCAAAACCTGTGGCCCCATGGCTTGTCTGCTACCCAGGACCCACGGGTTCAAGTTCTTGGGTTATTTCATCCACACTGCACCTCTGCTGTTGCCTTCCTGTTGCTCCTGGAGCACTGCTTTATCTGAGATGAATTTAGAGCATTAGTGGTTGAGCTCAGATGACCTTTTCTGTGGTTTGCATCTCTGTGTGTGTGTGTGTGTTTGGCTGAGAAACAGAGTCAGTATTTGATTTCCCCCTGCCACTATGAAGCTGAAGGGGAGTCTATTGGTGCCAAAGCCGTGCTTCTGGGTGAAACCATGTGCTGTCCCAGGGATGGCACCAGTTAACTGTGTTCATCTGGAAACTGGAGGCGTGCTGCTAAACCATGCCTTTCTTTTCTGGGTGAAAAGGGCTTGGAAATCTCTTTACGTATCTGTATTTAAGATAAAATCTAAATATATGTGAGGACATACATATGTGTATTACGTACATGAAAATAGGTATAGCAAAGTTTAAAAAACTCTTGTAAATGGATAATGCATCAAGACTGCTAGAAATGGATCTGTTCTGATCCTTTAAGTCTAGTTCTGATTAGAGCTCATAAAGCAAGGAGGAGTTGGAAGATAAATGTCATAGGAAAAGAGTAACTATGCTCCGGCTTTAAACCATCAAAGCGCTCTCTTGACACGTCTGTTGTCAGATCTTGATGCTGTGTCATGTCAGTCCTGATATAAAACAAAAACACTGATGGCTTTTGGAGATACGGACAAAATCATCCAGATCTAGACGGCAGAAACACAGCTGCTTATTGGGAGGGCTTTTTTCCCCTTAAAATAGGTATTTGTAAGTGTCTAGCTGTAGTGTTCGTTACTGCAGGCAAAACGAAAGCTGCACATATTGAATTGCCTCTGGCTACCAAATGTATTTCTGGGGTACATAATATTTTAAGCAGGTAGCACAGAACAAGTCTGCAAGTCAATCTGTCTACAACTGATCAAGTATTCACAGCACACTTCTAGCAAAATCACTTTAAAGGAGAAGTCACTTGCCGGTCCCTAACGAGCACAGAGATGAATTTGTGATGTCTATAGCAAACCCGAGAGGTTTACAGTGTGATTTCTAGCAAAAACTCAAATCTAGCTTGTTAAAAAGATCTCCAGTCCATGCACCCACTTGCCGAAAATCCATCAGTAGAGTGTGTTTTCAGTGAGGCTCTTGGTCTGATGAGCAAGGACCGCAGCGTGTGAGGAGTTCTGGTTTCAGCTGACCCAGGCTCTGCGCCGCAGTTGGTCAGGGTAAGTGTTCTGTCCCACTTCACCATCAGCAGAGTGAGCTTGGTGAGAAATGCATCCCTTCTGCCAAGGGCTTTCAGTTCTTCGCAGGAGAAGTGTTAACAAACACCTGTGTTTGAGGGCTGAGCCTGAAATAATGGTTCTTCCGTGGTTCACAAGGACCTTCTTTGAAAGGCACTGCACCACCCAACAGCAGAGACTAATCTTGCTGTGGCTTACATACAGTCCTCTGACGGTGCCCGTCTTCACCCCTCGGTACAGGTCTGGTTTTTCACAGTGCGTTGGTCAGCACCACTGTGCCAGAAATACAGCTCATGTCCTGGGAGCTCCAGGAAGGTTCCTGTTTTCCCTGCGTGGCATGTGAACGCATCATGTCTGAATATCACTTGTAAGGAATAGGCCCAGTAAACATAGGGGTGTAATAATAAGTATTTCTGCCCTCAGAAAGGGTACCTGATTAGGTGGGAGAAAGGGAATGAATGAATATACAGTGCCTGCTGTGGAGGTGTCTCGTCATTCGCTTTGTGCAGATTTGTAAGCTCAGCTCATGGCTCCTTTTCCTGAGCGGTCTGGAGGGATCAGGTAGAAGTGTCTAAAAAGATTTTTCTTAGACCTTTGTAGTGTGTTAAAGATTTGGTCTTTATGGATGGTGGTGGTTGCTTGCACACTCAACCAGTCAACTTCCACACACCTGGGGTTTAAAACCTATTTGACTCCAGCATCCACTGCTGTTGGACAGGAGGCTGCAATAGGAACAGAGATGATGTTGGAGACTTCTGCTCGTATCTGTGCCCTGTATTCCAGACACTGACTGATGCAGCAGGCTGTGGACGAGATCATCCTCAGGGTTTGCTGCATAAGGCAGTAACTTGGTGTTGAGACAATTTCCCTTCCCAAACTCTCACTGCAAGAAGCTTTGATTTATCAAGCAAAGGCTCGTTTGACTTGTTTTTGACTGGTTAGTGATGAGCTCTGTTGCTAGGACTCATGTGTTACAGTGGTTGTTTGGCATAACCTACAGGGAGCCATCAATTGCCCCTCTCTGAACATGGGTGCATTTGAAGGTCCAGACATTGCTCCTGAGGGCACAAGAGTGAAGTTCTGTCCCCTGGCAAATTTCTTGGATTCAACGGGGTCTATAACCCAGAATGAGCAAAACCATCTGGAACTACTGATGCTGAAAGGGAACGTTCCTGTTCTCCCCTCCAACTTCTGATCCACTGATACAGTTTTGTCACTTCCCATTTATTCCAGCTCTCATGCAGTGATAGGAGAATTGAGCTGCAGATGTGCCTCCATGGTTTATGTTTTCCTTGAAGGGAAGGTGATGTCCCCTTCCTCCTCACCCCAGTGTCCCCTCCAGATGTGCTGAGGGCACCTCTGTCTGTGAGTGCTTGCTGGAGCTGCTAAGGTGCTGAAATAATGAGAGCATAACTTAGTAGCATGAAGGTGATCATGCTAATCATAGCCATGAACACTTCAAACTACTCCAAACGCTTTGGGCTTGAAGAAAAGCCATTGTTGTTACCACCTGTTATCCAGCAGCACGAAGGCAGCTGAAAAATGGGTCCATTTCTGTTCATTTTAACAGAGATATATTAAAACACTCGGAGGAGACATGCCTTTAACCTGAAACAATGCAGTAAGTGTGCAGATAGTTTGTTTTTAAATCCAGTTGATGTGGCTTTGGTATTAGAATGAGTCAACATTAGAGGCATCTAGTTATCAGTATTTCTGGTAAACATGTAAGCTTCCCTGATTTTATCCATGCAGATACTTAATATGAAGGCAGTCTGTTTTCTAATGCTCTCCATCTGATGTTAGTACTCTGTTAAGTACTGATAGCATCCAAGCAGGTAATGAACTCCACTTCTGAGAGATAATAGTCCTCATCATATTGACAAATGCATGGGCTGTATGAATAGGCTTTTGTATTGCTGCACAACAGCAAAAACAGCTTGTGGAAGGGTGTCTGAATTCTAGGCCTGACACCAGAAGCAGATGAGTGTCAGGGCAATTGGGATGACAGGCTCATTACTATTTTGAGAGAGTTGAAAAGGGAGAAAAACAGGAATGTGGATACACAGGCAAGGTGTGTTCAATGACAGCATACTTGGAATAGAAGAAAACACATGGGCTTAGGCTGAGGCACATTTTTGGGTGCTTGAGGGGTGGAAGAACTACATTTTCCCTTTGTGTTCAGGTCACAGAATCCCAGCCTGGTTTGCATTGGAAGGGAGCTTAAAGCTCCTCCAGCTCCAACCCCTGCCACAGGCAGGGACCCCTTCCACCAGAGCAGCTTGCTCCAAGCCCCTGTGTCCAACCTGGCCTTGAACACTGCCAGGGATGGGGCAGCCACAGCTTCTCTGGGCACCCTGTGCCAGTGAAGATCCTCAGGCTCTTGCCGTGTTATGGCTGGTGAGGGTCTGCCCTGCTCTGGGCAGAAGCTCACTCAGTGTGGTGAAGGTTGCTCTGTCCCTCCTGAGGAGCCCGTGCTGCTTCTCTCCCCCTGGCCTGTGCCATCCTTGGGGGGTGTTCCAGCTCCAGCTCGAGAGCTTAGGCACAACCTGTTCAAGTGTTATTGCACGTCCATTAACTTGTGCACAAGGTAGGTGTTTCACTGTACAGGATCCAAGAGCAGCACCGGGTACCAGAGCACGTGGTCCGAGCTGTCAGTGCGATGCACCAGGACACGTAGGTGTCACCAAGTATGTTCCTCTAATAACAGCCTTCCTTTCCACAGTAAATGAAACTGTTAAACTGTTGTTAATTACAATTTAAAGGCATTATTGCCAGTATAAATCTCGCTATTATGTAGGCAGCACCGTGCCAAGAGATTATCATCTCCCCCCCAGTGCCTCTAGTATAGATAAGGAGATGTTTGTTGCCTCATTGCCTTCTGAAAGGTAGTATTTCTGACAAGTCAGTTGTGCAATGCTTCACCTAACACCCAGTTGTTGATCAATAAAAGCCAACAAACCAGACTCCGGTTTTATGGAATTAATTTCTCAAAGCTAATATTAACTCTGCTACCAAATCAGGTCCCAACTTGATTGCTCTGACTGCACCCAAGCTGCTTCTATCGAGAACAATCTGTTGCAGTATTGTGAAGTGATCTGGTCTTATTTATCTGTTTTTGATGGTGAAATAAGTGTTTCTCTGTTCTTTTCTACATTGTTTTCTGCTGTGCAGCTGCAGAATTTATCCTGATCCCTTTGTGTGGTTTCTGAAAAGATTCTCTTCGTACTCCACAGAGATGTGATTATTGCAGTGTTCTTAGAAGGGCTCTGGTTGAAAATAATGCTCTAAATACAATGAACGGGGTTGCTCCAAAAAAACTAAGATTAGCTTTAGAGTGTAACCTGTGAGAGATCCCTGCTCAACGTGATGAATTTCTGGTGTTAGAGATGAAGTATCTAGTACCAGACCCAGTGGTTTGCCTTGTTTACCCTGAGGCTGTCACTGGTGAGGTCTCTGCATGTCCCAGGTCTCCCGGAGCAGGGGAAATCACAGAATCCCAGCTGGTTTGTGTTGGAAGGGACCTTAAAGCTCCTCCAGCTCCAGCCCCTGCCACGGGCAGGGACCCCTTCCACTAGAGCAGCTTGCTCCAAGCCCTGTGTCCAACCTGGCCTTCAAAGCTGCCAGGGATGCTCAGGAGCTGTGGTCTGTGTACACAGATCCTGTGTACCTGGTGCAGAGCAGAGCCCATGGTCATGGGCTTATCTTTTCCAAAGGGATCATTTCCAAGCCAAAAAGCCCCAATAACTTGCAATTCCCTACTGATTGCTGTCATCAGTGCTGAACTGATTATAGAATTGGGCTTAATTCCACTGGTTTTAGTTTTGCCTCCCTGGGATACTTCCCAAGTAAAGTGGCTCATAGTATGACAGAAAGGTCACCCTGATTCTTTCATGGCTCTTCTAGAAATAATCAGAATCACTGGATCAGATTCTTTATTACCTTTTTCTTATTAAAAAAACTTCCTCTGTAGAAGTTCTCCATCAGAAGAAAGGAACTAACTTGTCACTTGGCTTATTAAATGATGAATTTTTAAAATGGATTTTGTTGCCTATTCATATTTCAAATACATATTGACACCAAAGATCAAAATCTTTCTGGAATTTGAGGGGGGAGATTCTGTTTTGCAGTTCACCTGTCAAGATCCTGGTGGGATCTTGAAGAATTTTCATTTGATTTTTAATCTAAATGGCAGCTGGGAGAGGCAGGAGCAGCCCTCACTGACTCACGGAGCATCTGGGCATCTCTCCTTCTAGAGCGGGCTGGAGGAGGCCGTGCTGCCGCTCTGTTCTGCTCTCGTGAAACCCCACTTGCAGCACTGTGTGCAGTTCTGGTGGTCTCAACGTAAGGACATGGAGCTGTTGGAGCAAGTCCAGAGGAGGCCATGAGGATGAGAAGGGACTGAAGCACCTCCTGTATGAAGAGAGGCTGAGAAAGTTGGGGCTGTTCAGCCTGGAGAACAGAAGGCTGCGTGGAGACCTCAGAGCAGCTTCCAGTGTGTGAAGGGGGCCTATAGGGATGCTGGGGAGGGACTCTTCATTAGGGGCTGTAGTGACAGGACAAGGGGTGATGGGTTAAAACTGAAAGAGGGGAAGTTCAGGTTAGATATAAGGAAGGAGGCGCTGGCACAGGGTGCCCAGAGAAGCTGTGGCTGCCCCATCCCTGGCAGTGTTCAAGGCCAGGTTGGACACAGGGGCTTGGAGCAAGCTGCTCTAGTGGAAGGGGTCCCTGCCTGTGGCAGGGCTTGGAACTGGATGAGCTTTAAGGTCCCTTCCAACCCAGACCAGTTTGGGTCTATGAAAGTGAGAAGACAATTACAGCAAGATCTTCAGGAAAAGCATGGTTCTTCTGTTTGGAAACCTCTGACAAAGATCTCTTGCAAGAAGAGAAACAAGACTGATGAAGGGTAAAGTCAGGAAAATGGCTGTATGGAATGCTGACTGTGTGGAGAAAACCCATAGGTTTCATAATACAGCTTAGTAAATAAGATTACAGCCAAAATATATCACTCAGGATCTGAATGAAATGAATGGAATGCTATTGCAACCTGCAGCAAATTAAATTGGCTGACAGAAATCATAACGCATTGAGCATGTTGACATTCTGTCCAAGGCCAGCTACGTGTCCCTTGGTGTTTGTAGGCTCCCGGTGAGCTGCAGCATGATGCCCACAACCATACGGTTCAACCAGTGCCCTGCACCATCAGCTGTGTCCAAACCACTCTTTTTACTTGGAATTTCTACATTTTCCCTGTAAATGCCACTAAAATTTTGAACAACCTTCATCAAAATGTCATTTCTTGTTAAAGCTAATTCTCCATGAGAGCTCAAGCCACCTCTGCTTTATATTGGACCTGCCTTCCATTTCTGTAAATCGTTCCCATTGATTTACCCTCTGTGCTCTTCAGAAAACGGGTTTGTTTTTTGTGTCTCAAACTCTGGCTGCCAGTACTCAGAGCTTGGGTTAGTATTTCATAACTACGCTGCAGTGGTTGTATTTCTGAAGGGTTAGCTGTGTATTCACAAATGATAGATTCAAATTTCATATCAAATATACTCAAGATTTATTCAGCTGAAACATTAAACAATGAAATCTCAGGTTTTAACTGGAATAACAAGAGAAGCAAGAAGTCTGGGGTTTCTCTGGCCATAAAAACTGCAGTGAGAAGTCTTTTCTTTCTTCCTGTCACTTTGCTTTGGTATTTATATTTGCTTTTTTAAGTGGTACAACACCCTAAATTAAGGGTTGACAACTTAATTCCATGTGATTGATATGCTTATTGCGAGTGAGTCGTCACCAGAATGCAAACTGCAGATGCCATTCTTTGCCTTTGCAAGTAGAGGCAGGGAAGGGATGCGCTTGGTTCCAGGGCATTGGACAGGCTCCTCCCGGGAGATGGGGACGCCCAAACTCCCCATCTGGCCTCATAAACAAGGTGTGGCAACTTCCCTGGGAATGCTGGTGGGCGCAAAGTGGAGCGGAAGGAATGGGGAGAGCATTGCTCCACTGGCAGGGTGTGGAAACCACTTGCTGCTTTCCAAAACATAGACCCAACCCAGCCTCAAGCCCCAGCGTTTCAGAGCACCTCAGCATGGCAGAGGTTAAACCCCGAAGTTATGAGCAAACTTCTTCCAGCTTTAGTTGATCCATCTTAACTCCAACATACTTAACTCCTCCTTTCCCATAACCCATGCTGTCTACCTAGCTTTGTTCAGAAGCCCCTAACGTTGTTAGGTGGGGTTTGTCAGCAGGAGGGCTTTCCAGGAAGAGTCTTCTCAAATGCCTGGAGTGTTGTCAATAAGCAGAAACACAAAAGCAAATACCTTTGCTTCAGGAGAAATGGCCCATCAGAGAAGGTCTGGTTTTAAAGTCATTCCGAATGCTCAGTGCATGCTGGAGACATCTCGGTCCTCATCCGCATGCTGTCACGCGTGGGATAATGGTTATGATGTGGGTTTTGTCCCCGGGGAACAGAGCAGCCAACACTCACATTTTGGGCTTTGTTTTTCCTAATAAATGAAACAGTCCATAAAAAATCAAGTAACTGCTGCTGAATTGTCAAGACTTCCACGCTGCCAAAGCCTTTCAAAAGGCCTGGAACAAGCTCTGGTCCCCTTCCAGCCACCACAAGCCCAGCAGTGAATCATGGGCCTTCTGCAGTAATTCAGGGTATGATTACTCTGTTTCTCACTGAGGACGGGCATCCTTGTGCAGAGCTGCTGCAGTGTGAAGGGTCACGCAACTCCTGAGAGCAACTGAAGTGTGTGCTTCAGAAAGGCAGTGCCAAGTTGGCTGTTGCTGCAGGTGACAGCTTAAATCTGGATGAAAATTGGCTGTGAAATAGTTTTTGCACTGAAAAGTGTTTTGAATAATGTGTTTCTCCCAAGAAAAACAGCCCAAGCACTTGTTAAGGAAAATAACTCTGACCAGAAAGGCTCGGTTGTCAAATGATGTCTTGGGTTTCTTTTACAAGAATGTTTTCGTAAATACCAGCACCACCACTCACCTGCTAAATAAATCACTGTATGCGTAAGGTGAGGGCTTCTCTGCTTCAGCCTGTTTGGGCTAAAATCAGTGACACTGTTCTGACTTCCACGCCTTGAGAACCGCTCTCAGGCAGGAGGGGGACTTGTGGAGTTTGCAGTTCTCGTGTCTTATGTAATGATTAATGCAAGCTTTGTTTTGGGGGTGTCTGTGCTTCACTCCTCTGATGGGAACACGATAAAAGGCATCTGATTCTGCCGCCTCTCTCACGCAGCGCGGCTGCTGTGTGTTTCCCATCAGTGGGATTGATGCCAGCGAGGGAGGAGCTTTGCCCTTTGGCGTTTTCTGTCTGCGAGCGAGCAGAAGTGAGACCCCTTTTTATTAGAACCCAACAAAGGTGAATTTGTTCTGGGATCGGGTGAACAGGAATTTCATTGATCGGTTTCCATCCTCACATGACCGGATAGCCGCTGCCTCCTCGGAGGATGCGGGAATATTAACCTGAATCCCTCCTCTTGCTCAGCGCTCAGTTGTGTGCCAGAGCTATTTTTACACGCTCCCTGAAGCTGAGACACCCCAGCTATGTGTTTACTCACTAGGAA
This sequence comes from Pezoporus flaviventris, assembly GCF_033815535.1. NCBI lineage: Eukaryota > Metazoa > Chordata > Aves > Psittaciformes > Psittacidae > Pezoporus > Pezoporus flaviventris. The sequence continues at coordinate 3,183,267 of NW_026892607.1, read as the reverse complement.
GCTTAAAGCACAGACTGGGGGTAAAGCTTCATCAGTTCGGTGTAAGATAAAACAAAGACTGTACAGCTACAAGTATGCTCCTTTCTCTCTGGTTTGGTTTTTTCCCCAGATATATTTCATTAGAAGTTTCAGATGTAACTGAACCAAATTTAAAGGATAAAAGATAATATTTTCTTGAAGTAGCATAAAACTAAATGAAAATGTTCATTTAAGGTTTTTAGTTGTCTTGGGGTCAGTACTCTCCTTGTACTAAGTGCCTCCATAAGTAAATCTATGTTAACAAAAGGCTTCCTAAGAAGGTCTGGGTTTGCTCTATCACTTCTAGATTTCCACATGCTGCAAATAAGCTTTGAGAATATTTCCTACTCAATATTACTTAAATGACTAAGTAGATATTTAAGAATTGCAGTTGTCTTCAGGTACATGTTAAAGCAAAGCTAAGGTCAATGAATGCTATGGAGGGGCGAGAGTGTAATCAGGTAACAAAAGGTTTCCCCTAAACCTGAAATAAACTAGTGTGTGTCTATAGGAAACTGTGGTGTTTGAGAGAACTTCTGGAAATACATTAAGGAAATAATATGTTGAAATTATCTTTTCAAGCTAATTTCTGTTAAAACAAAGGAGGTGGTTTTTTTCTTTTGATTTCAATAAACACTTAAAATTTATTTTGTACAGTCATTATAGGAATATATGTATCACATACATGACTTAATGAGCTTTATTTTCTTTCCTAGGTGTCCCAGCGTGTTTTAAATTTGGAAGTGCTTCAATATTCCTTTCCTGCTTTAATCAGCTGCTTATCCTTGAGGGTAACACACAGTGAAGGACGCAAGAAGCGGCCCCACTGTTGAGCAAAGGAAGAAATGGTCAATGGATGTCTTTTAATACCTGGCTCCATGGAGGGACTCCTGTTCCTGGAGGACACAGGGTGCTCCTGGTGACTTCTTACTGGAGAGGCTGTCAATGGGCAACAGCTCTGGGCACAAGCAAGCTTATGAGTCACAGGGTTACATTTCTGGCCAGGTCTGGCACCATGGAAGGAGCTGATGGACTACGATGCCCTGTTCCTGCTCACTGATAGTCTGAGGCACACTGCAGCATGCAGCAAAGGATACATGGGACTGCACCGGCATCCTCTGGAATTAAGCTGAAGGAACACCGGGAGGAGTAGACTGGGAAAGAGAGCATACATGGCCCTTTACTGAACAGAAAGGGACCGTGCACAGGCCCTTCTTCCATTGGAGTTGCTTGTGCAGATACTGGAGAGGAAAACGAGGAGCGAGCCAGTCCCTTCTGGCCCATGCATCATGAGGTGGCATTGCTCTGTGTAGATTACCCAGGAATACCAAGCCTGCTGATGGACTGGCCAAGGCTACCCTGGGAAGGCTGCTGAGTGGGATGCATAATGGCAAAAAACATTCATCCTTATGGCAGAGGGACAGACGGGATCCTGGCTCTGGAGAGGCTGCTGTCCTCTGCTCTGTTGGACAGGACACAGCGGTCGTTGCACCCGGCATTGCGGTAAGGAGGCTTATTTACTTTGCTGTAAGTGAAGCGTTTCAGTAAGGTGTAACCACTGCACAGCAGGAGAGCGCTGGCAGTGCTCCCAGGGAACGCTGCTCATGGGAACACCTTCATGGATGTGCAGGCAGTGTGAGCCATCACACGTTATGAACCCCTCCGGGCTCTGCTGGAGCCAGACCTCTCTGGAGGCTCCTGCCCAGCCCTGGCGCTGATGCAGGTTCACATCAACCCCTGCTGCAGGTTGGAATCACACTGGGAATGGTGCTCACTGGGCTGGGTGCTAGCCTGCTGAAAGGCTGTGTGGCTCTTTGGTAGCCACACAGAATGAAGTTACTGAGTAGTATGTCCTTCAAAAGGAGCAGACCCTTTACATGAGCAGAAATGCGATGGTGTGGTTATGGGGTAGGCCTTTCTTGTAGGAAAATGAGCCTTGTCCTTTAGGACAATCATGGGTTTTGATGGTTTTATACCTTTCAAGAAAACAGAGGGGAGCAACTTGACTCAGAACTGTAAAAAAGAAACAAACATGCAGAAAACCGGTAAGCTTTGCTAACAGGAATGAATGTTGTTCAATGAACGTCATGCGATTGCAAAAGGGGATTCTGTGTTTTTATTGACATAGAGGTGTGGAAGGGTATCCCAGCACAGGCTCTTTGGCCATATTCCTACCCAAGCCTGGCACCTTGTGAGATCTCATACCACACAGTTAGGGCAGTGCTGTATTTCTGTGAAGCCCTGCTTCACATTGTTGTGTGTTGAAGCAGGGTTTTGCAGCCTCTGTGCTTTATCTGTATGTGCAGTCACCTTCTTTATGAGCTTCTATTGATGGAGCTTGGTATTTCCTGGTTCTGCCAGTTAAATCGTTTTGGTGGCAGTATTTAGTAGCACAATATATTCATTCCAGTGTCTAACATTCTTATTGAAGTGTTCTTCACTGCCCCGCAGGTTTTCTACCCCATTTCATCACTACCCTTTCTGTGCCCAACAGCCAGTGCACCTGAGCACAATATATCCAGATATGTTGATTGTGCATCAATACAGAATGCTCCACCTACATCAGAGCAGTCATTTTGTCTCCCAGCTCAGTCAGTTTTCTAATTAATAAGGTCACAGTCTTAAAATCTGTGAGTTTTTCTGCAATCCTGGGTTTGGGTTTGCTGCATTTACATCATTTGTGCCACCATTTTAAGTGGGAATGAGTCCTCTACTGCCAGCACAGAGGAATCCTGTGGAATATTCCATGTCTGGCTGTACCTGGTGTGATGAGCTGCAGAAAGCTGTCAGTGAGCATCACAAGGAGCTGGGTCCATCATCTTCATTACTGATAAACATCTTCAGCCTTCAGAGCACTGCATTAGGATTCCTGTAGTTGTGGTGCATCCTAACCTCTGGGAGCTGTGTGTGAATGACACATCATTACTGTAGAACTAGAGCTGTTATTTCAAACCACTCTGACTAATTGCTACCAAATGATGAGAATTTGAACATCCATTCTCAGATTTTGCTCTGGGCAAATCCATTTGTCATAAATCTTCTGTGGCTTGTTTCCTGGAGGGGGTCAGATGCTGCTGGTGTTCATTGGAGTTGCTCATTCTTCTGCCTCTCTGTGTACACAGATGAGCCCCAGTCAGTTCTAGGGTTTCAATGAAGCATCGAAAATGCCCCAGCTTATTTAAATGAATAACTTTTATATTGTTTCTATAAATCTGATATTGTCTTAATTTGTTTTAAACCGGTTCTTGTTGATTTGTCAGGCTCAAACATTTCACCCTTTTGCACATACACATGCAGAACGCCCCTGCCTACACACCAAAAAATCATGTTATTGCTTAAAGCTTACCATTGTCTGTGATTTACCCTTGGCTAGACTTAATTCACTTGTCTATTGGAGTTTAATATTTATGCTGCAATTTCATCCTCCTATTGTGATGCTTTCCAAAAACACCAGTCCTGAAAGGCAGGAATTCTATCTTGGAGCCAAGCAGGTTAAGTGAATGCTGAATTTGATTATCCCTTCTAATTCAAGTTCGCAAATTTATGACAGAAGGAAGTTGCGGCTGGTTTTGTACCTGAGGATGTCCATTCTTTGAATGGGAAACAGGAAGCACCGAGAGGTGATGTAGCAGTGTTGAGGCTGCACTGATTGCTGTGCTATGCTGTGGGGTTTTGTACCTTAAATAGATAGAAAAACCCTGGAAAGAGTTAAGAAAAACTATAACAAAGAATGGTTGAGGGTGTGAAAAACGTGTGCTTACAATTACAAGCTTAAAGGTAAAGATGAAGAGTTGATTGTTGCCTGCCAGCACCTGCATGGGAAACATTTCTGCCAGGATCGTGGTTGTGTAATGAAAGGCACCCCGGGAATAGGGGCAGCAGCAAGGATGCCCCTGCACAGTTTGGGAAGTGTTTGACATTCCCATACGAGTGACCTCCCCCGGGGCATTCTGATGCTCAGACACACAATTTTATTTGTTTAGAATCAAGTTCCAATTTCTTTGCAGGCAAGGGCAGCTCCCCATGACTTTGCATTTCCAGACCCCATTCTCTGTGTCTAATACAGGATAAGCTCATGTTGCGTTTTTGCTCTCAAGCGGAGCACTAATAGAGTGTCTCTGCTTACTTAATTTCATAACGTCGGTAGGAACATATTATCATTTAGACCTCTGTCTTTATGTCAGCTCTGATTGAAGTCAGTCAGCTGGTTCCAAAGGTGTTCACGGTAGATGGGCACACGAATACAAAGGGCTCTGGTGCCACAAGCCTCATCTTCTTAAAACCAAACCAAGGTAACAAATATGCTAAAGCTTAAGCAGGTTTATGCTTGATGTGAAAGGTTTTGTGGTGCTGTGGTCAGGGACTTTATTTCAGTCGGAAAAAAATAGCAATTCTAAGAGTTGTAGGTATGTTAACGGAGATGTTCACTTTGGGGGCAATAGATCTGAGTGTCTTTTAAAGCTTCTCTGATTTGGAATTTAGATTTACTATGTAAAGATGTGTAGATGAGGCTGTTTCATTGGAAAGTGACACGAGTCATCTTGGAGACAAGGGGGTTTGGAGCATCTGAATACTATTAATCTTAGCTGATGTTGAAAAGCTTTTCCTCAAAATTTGGCATTCCAAACAGCCTATACCACCCTCAGCAGTAGCCTCCATGTGTAACTGGAGCAACGTTTAAGGTTGTGTCTTTTGAGTCTCTCTGCCGGAAGCATACATTTATGTGTGTAAGCATGTACCGAGGAGTTAGGTATGAGAAATAAGCAGCGTGTGCACTGGCAAGCGGTACTTTTTTGATGAATTAAGCTTATTTTGTAAGCGTAGCCTACCCTAGCAGTTTGTGGTTCACTTCTTGTGGTTATTTCAATTTCTTTGACAGAGACAGCATCTTTCTGCAATGCCACTCTGAGGCTGGCGTGTGGATATTCAGCTACGAGCCCTGCTGCTTGCTGGAGATGGCTGAGATAAATCATGTCTCATAGCGGTTGTTTTGTGGCTCTGTTTGTTCTGCTGTTACATCTCCTCGCATAGAAACTCTTTAATATTCGGAAGGATAATTGGTCTCTGATAATGTGACCATGAAATTCCATTTGCATTCTTGACCAGAAGCGTGGCCCAAGCTGACTTTTTCCTTGGTTTATCCATGTGTTTCTCCTGATGCTGCCGAATCCAAGCGGCGCAGGGGCTGTTTCACTGCGCAGCCCTGTGAGAAGCCGGGATTGATTTTTCAGGGAAGTGATCAGCCTGTCTGAGGGCTGGTTTATCCCCGCCACAGCCCCTCCTCGCAGGTCCCAAACCCCTGCTGATAGACAAAAGAAGTGACTGAGATGCAAAGATTGTTTTCTATAGACTCCAGCGGTGCTGGGGTCGGAGCATCAGTTATGGAAACGCTCCAAGGCGTTTCTTTGTACCACCTCTCGGAGACCTACCAAGTAACTATCTGGAGATTCCTTGGGTTTTTAATCTTAATACCTGGGGAGAAAAACATGCAATCCACCCAGACTTCCAATCTGATATTTTATTAACAAGATTAAATGAGTGAGCTAAATTATACATGTAAATCAAATAGAGAACAGAGAAGGATAATATGAATCAGTTTATCAGGCTGGTTTGTGTGATATGCTGCGATCAGCGGTCTTCAGATCCTCCAGCCTGTGTGCTGCATACCAAAAGAATGGCAGTCCCCTCCGTGTCCTTTAAAAACTTTCATTGTATCAGTTCACCTTTTGCTACGGGCTAACAGACCTTGTGAAAAAGGAGAGAGCATTATGGAAATCGCCTTCATTTTAGGGAGCTTGATATTTTCCTGCAAAACATTTCTGCAAAGAAAGCTACTGCAAAAGCTGGGGAGATGAAGGCATCCTGGAACAGGTCCGGGGTGGTTCAGAACATCCTCTTCAGCACAGTACTGGTGGTCACTGTTGAAGTGATGCTCCTCCAGGGACTGGCTTGCTTTGGGGGTGGCCTGTATTTTAGAAGCATGGACTAAAGATGACTGAGGAACCTCTCTAAGGTGCTGAGTACAAGCTGCTGATTGGAGCAGGGCCAGAGCTGAAGCTGAACCGGACAGCTCGGGGCTGTGGGCGTGCAGTGGTCACAGGCGTAGGGTGAGATGTACCCAAGTGAGCCCAAGCTCACAGCAGGCCTGCTGGGCAGTGGTGAGCAAGTGGAGATGTTCCAGAAGATTCCAAGAGCGATTGCTGGGTTATGAGTCCAGGTTGGAGGAATTTGGTTCGATTAGCCTAAAGAATTAGAGTTATGCTTTCAGATGAGCAAGTTGAATGTGGTAAGGGTGCACATTTCCAGACAACTAGGGTGTACTCTTTAGGGTGCTCTAGAAAGAAAAAACCGCAAGAGATTCTATGATATTGGACTGGAGATGACTCTGTCCCAAAGGAAAGCATGTGACTCTAGGAACCTGCTCTAGCAGAAGTTGTCCCTGCCCGTGGCAGGGGTTGGAAGTGGATGAACTTTAAGGTCCCTTCCAACACAAACCAGGCTGGGATTCTATGTCTCATCCTCTGGACAGCAGTCCCTCCTTCTCCATGTACACAGCCTCCCCCATCCATCCTGCAGGGAACAGGTGTGTACGGTGCTCCTCTCCCATGTCACTCCTCTCCCAAGGACAAAACATGTGCTTGAGATGCCAGAGGTTATTTAGACAAATGCTCCCTGATGAATAAATGAAAGCTAGCAGGAAAGGATGCTGCGGGCTCAGCACAGCTTCACAGACTGTCCACGCTTGTTAAGTTCTGACCTGTAGCACATCCTGTCTCTTCCAAGTTATAAACTGACTGCAACAGTGAGGGATGCCCATACAAACCACTGTAAAATGAACATTTCTCAGGCAATGTTTAAAATCTGATAGTTTTGGTAATTACTCTACTGCACATCTCTGGTCAGAAAGACACCAAAGGAGCAGCAGTGGTTTGGTTTAGCAGTGTGAAATACACTGCACAGATAATCCTTAGGCTCATAAAATGATCGTAGGTTTGAGCAAGGATACTTGCAAAAGTGTTTGTGCACCTCCTTAACATGAGAAAAGCGTTTTGTTCACAAGCACTACACCACAGCTAAAGGGTCTGACTTGTCTCTGGTATCAAGAGTTGCAAACTGTGGCACCACAAACTCCAGATTTCCTTCCTCTGCTTCACATCCAGACCCAGTGAGGAGGACGTGTCCTTGCTGTGGATCAGTAACTGCAAGATGTTGTTTCTAGTAAAGCAGTGCTTTGTCACTGTTTTCCTCTGAGGTTTATTTAAAGCTGCCTCTTTGCACCACAAACTGCTTACCTCTGTGAACCAGAGAGTTCTGAACAATTGCCCTGGGGTAAAGGTTGGACTTGATCTTAAAGGTCTTTTCCAACCTGGTTGATTCTGTGATTCAAGAGGCCCAGTGCTTCCCATGCGTGTGGGGAGGCTTTGCAGAGTTCAGTCTAAAGCTTCCTCTGGATGTTTTCAAAACATCTCAGGAGAGACGTTCTGTATGCCTCAGAAGAGGGAAATGTAGGCTGAGCACACGTTGACAGCATTAGCTCTGTATTTGGCATCAATATTAGCGAGCTTCTGTCATTTGGCAATTATTTTCATAGTATACCATATGGTGAAGAGAATGTTTTCATTCACCCACATACAAGTGGAGCTTCATTGCGAGCCGGGTGCTGTGTGCTGCCCTTCCCACCCAGGGCTGCCTGAGCCGCCCCAGAGCCTGAAGGGGCACGTGTGCTGCTCTTGAGCAGAAAGGTCTGGAGTCCAGGAGGAACTGCTTGTGCAAGCGAAGCTTTTCCATGCTCTACTTGAGACAGTAAAGAAAGCTGATTCAGAGGTGCTGGGTCAGCGCTGCTCTTCCTGACGTCTCCATAGATGTTGAAGGAGAAATTGGTCCACATTTCCCTCCCCTACATGCAATGCTGAGTCTTCCTGCTCCATGAAGGATGGACATAAGATGGAGATGGCTTCTGCCTTGTGGCTTTCGGTGTGTGTAGTACACCATCCCTTCTGCTGCACTGGGAGGATGTTGAAGCTTAGCAGACATGAGAGGATCCAGAACAGTGACATTAGGAATGCCTCATGTCTGAGCAGGGTATAATTGGAGCTTGTGTTTTATAAATAGACACCCATGGATTCACTCCTCCTTTGAGGATTCTTTATGGTATGTGTTTTCTGATGTCTAATACGGGCTGAGCTTGATCTGCAGCCTTGTTCCATCTGTTTAAAAACTCAAGTAAGACAATGAGTCAAACCTGTGGAAATCCGAGTCCGTTCATTCTGGTGCTAATAGAACTGCTGGCTTACAACTCGTAGGTGCTTATTTAGATTATGGCACACCAGGATTCTCCCAGTTTTTGAAGTATGGCACATGATTTGTATTTTACTGAGCACTTCTGTACATAGTCATGTAATAGACAATGTAGAAAGGGGGAAATGCATTTTAGGGGGAATACAGCTTTTGTTTTCAATCCTATTAGCAAAAAACCCCACCCTAGTGCCATGAATTCTGAAGTTATCTCTGGAAGAGATACTTACTTAAAAGGAGAGGCATTGATTTCAGTGCTTGACAGAGCCACTATTTCCTTTTTTTGTGTATAAAAGATTTAAAAAGGAGCCGTTGGGAAGGAGGCATCTGAAACCTGCAGTTTAGATGGACAAGTTCTGTGTCTGTGTTTGCTGAGATTTACCCCTTCCCCGGCTTCTCTGCACCCACCTCACCCCATCCCAAATGAAATTTCCAGGGGATGTGTTTGGCGATGCTGTAACTGATGAGCTGGTGGGATTGAGCTGGAGCTGTGCTCTCCGGAGCAGTCCTGCAGGAGCAGCAGGGGCTGTGCTTTGAAAACTCAAGCTGACCTTGTTTGGGGGCCTTGGGTGGTTTGCTCAAAATTGAGGCAGCTTGAGACCCTTTTTAAGGGCATTGAGCGATGGTTGGATGCTTATTGGAAGGGTTTGTGCTGCGGCAGAGTAACAAAGTGGTGTTCTTATTTGTGTGGTGCTCTTGCTACAGGAGAGCAAAGCAAAGATCAGTTACATTAGAGAATATTACCTGGGAATGTTGATTACCTGAGAATTCCTAAGCTAATAGAAATGAAACTCCTCTCTTTCTCTCTGGGAATGCTTTATTCATTGCCTCTAAGCTTCTACTGTTCTTTGGCCATTGTAAAAATGCTTCCAAATTCCCAAGTTTTTTATAAAATTGGACACAAAACATGACTCAGTATTCAATATGTGGGGTTTTTGTTCTTTTTTTTGTTGTCCCATCTGTATCCTGTCATCCCATATGTCCTTCCCCCCCCATTAAAAATGCCTATCATCTGTTTAGGAAGCAGAAATAAAGTCTCTTATCAGGGCCAGAATCATGGCAAACCTCTGCTATTCAGATGTGATGGGTGATGCTAACCAAAGTCGTTTGGCAACTGGATGGAGATACTTGAATGCTTTCAGAAATATGTATTTCAGAAGCAAACAAATGGATAGATGGAAATTGCCCATTTGATTCTCACAGAGCTCTGTAAAAAGACTTTGATTAGAGCCATTACAGAATCACAGGACAAAGTGCCTTCCACTGCTGCAGGTGGTTGTTTGAGGAGATGAGACATACCTTGAACTTGCTGCTGCTGTGAGTGCTGTTGGGAACTTGAAATAGGATGTGCACTTCGTCAGCCAATGTTAAAACATGGAGAAACGGAGCAAATTCCTTGGCCAGCTCTAATGTAGGGTAATGAGCAGCTGACAAGCACTGCCCAAAGGACATGGAAAAATGAAACTCACTGGAACATGACATGACCAGGAGTTAAAAAGAACTAAAACTGAGGAGCTCATTGAAAAACAGCAATCACAGACCCCCAGCCTGGTTTGTATTGGAAGGGACCTTAAAGCTCCTCCAGCTCCAACCCCTGCCACGGGCAGGGACCCCTTCCACTGGAGCAGCTTGCTCCAAGCCCCTGTGTCCAACCTGGCCTTGAACACTGCCAGGGATGGGGCAGCCACAGCTTCTCTGGGCACCCTGTGCCAGCGCCTCAGCACCCTCCCAGGGAAGAGCTTCTGCCTAAGAGCTCATCTCAGTCTCCCCTCGGGCAGGTTCAAGCCATTCCCCATGTCCTGTCAGAGCTAACAGTGATAGCAACTGAGGCTCACAACCACAGGAGAGGAAGCCAAAAGCCAGGTGTGGGTTGTGAATCCATCTTGAATCGTGCAGACTGTTGAAGGGGAACTTGCAAACAACAAATAAATGCAGCTTTTCTAAAAGGCTCTAAACAAAAATGTGTAGTTGATTGGTGAGAAATAGCACATGGCCTTGCCATTGCGCTGTGGAACTCCCGAGTTCCTTCAATGCCACCAGCGTCCTCAGATAGCCAAATGCACTTCACAGTAACTAGCTAATGGCAAAGACTCCGGCTTCCCTCCCTGGAAATAACATTTCTGTGTTACACATCTGCTGTGAGAGATGTTTTCCTTTCCTTTCTCTTCTTTTTTTTTCCTCTTCTAGGCTTGGAGGAGGTGGAGAAGATTCAGATGAAAGAATTCAGTCTCTAGAGCAGCACTGATTGTCATAACTGCTATTGACTCCTGACCTGCTTTTTTTTTCCCCCATTGATCTGCAAATAGCATAAAAGCCAGGGCTATGAATCTAAAAATGAACAAAACAAAGCAAGAAGCTTCATCTGGGCTGTTGCTGATTGAGATTTATGTGATCTTTTGCAAAATTAATAGAATGTTGCTGAGGAAATACCTCTAGTCCTTCTGATTCAAAGAGGCGCAAATTGTTTCATTGTTTCTTAAGGTCAAGCAAAACCTTCATCGTGCAACTCATGAAAGGCTACTGAGCTCTCCATAAAATTAGATCTTGACCATTATATCACATCTCTCTCTGGATGGACTCTGAGGGATTCTTACAGGAGCAGCTGGGTGTTTTTCACATATAAAACCAGATTCCCAAGTGCCTCCTGCTCTGGATATCAGCACAACAGATCTGCAAAACCTGTGTCCTGGCTTGGGAAGGTGCTTCCCTTCAGGCCTAGGGAACAGCACCAGTGATCACAAACACATTCACAAGCGTTCTACCTCAAAAATTAATGCATTCGGCAAACCCATGCATCGGCTGACATGGTCTAGTATGAGGTGTCCTTGCCCATGACAGAGGCTTGGAACTAGATGATCTTAATGTCCTTTCCAACCCGCACCTTTCTGTGAGTCTATGAAATGTGTGGCCAACTGTAAAAGAAGTAGTTTTGTGTGCCTGTCAGGGGAGGAACCACGTTTCCCTCTGCACTGCAAGGCTGTGAGAGAACAGACACTGATCTCACGGATCTGAACCCTCTTCTTTCTTCCCTTTTTTCTTGTTACGAAAAGAATGGCATCATCTAGTTCAGCACGATAGCATGGCTGAGACTGCAGGAAGAGCAGGAAGCCTCGGATGGGGTGGGGAGGGTTGGTTGGTTTGTTTGGGGTTTTTAATTTCCCCTGCTTGAAAAGTTTAAGGTGAAAAATAGCAAAGTGGGGACTGATTTGGGAGCCACGGAAGGGTCTCTGCAGCAGGGAGGAAGGGTCGCTCTGATGCCTTTGGCTAAGGCAGGCTGCTGTTGTCAGATGGAAGGTGAGGCGATTATCGGTAGCTTTGGCAAATGAGCAAATCATCCTGGGACAAAAAAGGATTTTGAAGCCCTTGAGATGCTCTTGTGAGAGCGATGGAATGGGCGTCATTCACCGGAGAGGCTCTTTATTGGAATGTGTCCTTAAAAGGGAGAAATGTGGGGAGAAGCCATTGACAGGTCTTCAGGACCCATTGAAGCAGGAGTGGTGTGTGTCTGCTGGGGCTTGTGCACAAAACAGAGCAGTTCTCGGTACTTTACTCTTTTGTGTGGCTGCTGTTGGGACGAGGATGCCCTGATGCAGCAGTGCCGCTGGGTAAGCCCTCGTCTGGCTGAGCTGGGTGGTGTTTCAGACCAAGCGTCCATCAGACACATGCTCAGGGAGACACTAGGGTCTAAAGGTGTACGTTCTCAGTTTACAAGGTCGGTGATTTGAAAAGGAGATAGAGGTTTGATGACGATATTTGAGGTGAGGTTGGACGGGAAACAAGACATTGTGAGGATGCGGGGTGCCTTGAGAGCTGCTTTGACGGTGCTGACAGCAGAACTCAATGGGCGACGGTAAAAATGACACCTGAGAACTACACAAGGAGGAGGTTGCCAAATGTTTGGGATGTGCTGTTCTATGTTTGCTGCCTGCAGGAAGAATTCCTGTCTGGGCAGGTCCTACGGGAGATTGTTGTGTGTCTTCAAATGTGGGATGGTGACAGTGTGAGATGGGGGAGGCCTCTCGCTGATATTTGTAGAATCCCAGCCTGGTTTGGGTTGGAAGGGACCTTACAGCTCCTCCAGCTCCAACCCCTGCCACGGGCAGGGACCCGTTCCACTGGAGCAGCTTGCTCCAAGCCCCTGTGTCCAACCTGGCCTTGGACACTGCCAGGGATGGGGCAGCCACAGCTTCTCTGGGCACCCTGTGCCAGCGCCTCAGCACCCTCACAGGGAAGAGCTTCTGCCTAAGAGCTCATCTCAGTCTCCCCTCTGGCAGGTTAAAGCCATTCCCCCTTATTCTCTCATAGTTAACAATGATAGCAATTGTGGCTCACAACCAGAGTCTGTCCTGCTGGCAAACCCAGCTCAAAATGCACAGTGTTGCCTCAGGAATATTCCTAACTATTTTTCATGGCAAATGTTCGACTCCTGCTTGCAGGAAGTTCCTGCTGGTGGTCCCAATGGATGGTATCACGTGTTACAGCTGCTGCATGTGCACTGATAGAGGGAGTTGTCTCACGGTGGAGTTGTGTTTAACACTGAAAAGGCATCACTGTATTACAGTGATAATTCTGATGGTGAGAATTCCACATCTAAGATTTGCCAGCTGATCTCTCTGTCCTTATCAAGGAAACTCTGTAGTATCATGTGCTGCAGAAATAGAGGAATAATTCCTTTCTGTGTATGCTAGAATTACCTTTGGCAGCTGGAAAGATGTAATGCAGTGGGATACAGTGGTGAGGGGTACAGCTTACAGGAGAAAGGATGGAGGTTTAGTGGAAAAGGGAGCATTGAAAATAGAATTAGTAAGTGTTTTTTTTTTCTTACTTAGAATATTCTGTCAATCCTCCTGATGCAAATTGTGAGTAGGAAAAGCAGTGTCCTGGGAAAAGGCACAGCAGCCAGGGAGAGGGGAAGTGCCATGGGAGAGCTGGGTTGTGCTAGCTGGCGCATGGGGTGGCTGAGCTGCTCTGGAGGAACAATTCCTACATTGTGCAGGCCAGATGTGCACAGAGCAGTGTGGGAACAGCTCAGAACTGCCCTCGCTGCAGCAGCCCTGCCATTCCTTTGCCATGACAGTGCATCCCTTAAGCAACTTCTCTCCCTCTGATGGGAGGAGAGTGTTTCCCGTAGGAAAGTTGGAGATGTGCAGCCGCATGTCCTGTGAGCAGCAGCTACACGGGGAGGTGGGAATTTGGGTAACAAAACCAAGCGAACAAAATCCTTACTTAGCATCAGTCTCGGAGGCCGACGAGGTTCTGAGTGTGCATTGAACACACTGGAGGAGACCACAGGAGGAAGGCAGGCTGCTGCTCGTTGTTGCGTGGCTGTAGGGGAATAGTCTGCCCGTGGTGCTTTGCTCCTTGGTGACTGTCTCTAGTTATCCTGGTAGAATCATAGGGAGCGGAGCTGGCCAAACATCAGAGTGGCTGGTCCTGTATTCCAGAAAGGCCTGGATTGTTTGGAAGCCGTAGCAGCTCCCGAGGGAGGAGGAGGCCTCACCGTGGAGCTGCCGGCGTGATTTCCAGCACCGCCGCCTCAAACCAGCATTTGCCTCGCTGGCTTTGAGTAAATTTTGGTGAAATCCCAGGTGGAGAATGGTACAGGGAGCGAGTTCCGAGGAGGAGCGGCGGGCAGCAGCCCATGGATGATGAGGGCAGGTGGGAACCGGGTGAAGAGAGGTGGTGGGGGAAGGTTGCGGGCCGGGATGCCGCGGGGCGGGAAGGCCGGGAGGGACACAGCGCATCCCTCCGCATCCCTCTGCCGCCGGGACGGTTGCCAAGGCAACGGCTGCGTGGCAACGGGGCTGGCAGCGGGGGCCGCCCGCCGCCGAGCCGCCGCCGCGGCGCGCAGAGCGGGCGCGCTGCCCTCCTCCTCCTCCTCTTCCTTCTCCCTCCTCCTCCTCCTCCTCCTTCTCCTCCTCCTCTTCTTCCTCCTCCTCCTCCTCGTTAGATGCTGCGGCGGCCGCCCGGGAGCAGCCCCGCTCCGCGCACGGCCGCCGACCGCGGGCAGCAGCGGAGCGGCGCGGAGATGGTACCGCTGGTGCGGAGCGCCGGGGGCTCCCACCAGTGGCCGGCGATAGTGGTCCTCGGCCTGTGTTGTCTCCTACCTCCCGGGCGACTCGCTGCTCCCGGTGGGGACTTCCCCGGGGCGACCGTGGACAATCTGGTGGTCAGGAAGGGGGACACGGCGGTGCTTAGGTAGGAAGCGATATGGGTCGCGATGGGGTAGGAGGGATATATGGGGGGTGTCGGGGAGCACGGAGCGGAGCCGCTCTATCGGCCCCGCCGCCGCAGCATCCCCGGGGACCGCTCGGGTCTCCCGCGGGATGCTGCGGCGACTGCCTGTATCCCCGGGGTGATGGTTGTTGGCGTTGGGGGGTCCCGGTGCTCGCTGGAAGAGGTTTTAACTCTCCCGCTTTGGCCAGAGGTCTGTTGGTAGAAGTTGGCAACCGCAGGGTTGGGGGGGGTTTGGCTTCCGCAGCACTTCCCGGCTCCGCAGGAGCGGGAGTTGCGCCCCGGCAGAGCCCCCGCGTTGCTACAGCTTATTTCTGTGCTTTTTCCTATTTCCCAATGGAAAGGCTGCCTTCACCCCGCGCTTCCAGCAGCCCCAGCCCGGCTGGCTGGAGCGAAACCTGTTCGCCAGTGGTCGCACGCACTTAATCTGCTCGAATCCTCCGATTTCTGCCCATTAATCCTCTGGCTTGATTTAATTATTCCCCACCCCCTCCCAAACTTTGTATCCATTTATACTTTTAAATCCTACACACATTATCGTACTTTTCCCATTATTTTGCTCTACTTGAATTAAGCCCCATCTTCTGCTCTCGGGAACGCTGTTGCAGGGGTTTGAGCCTCTGCCGGGGTCCAACCTCATATTCAATTGCCGGCAGATTGAAGCAATGAAGTATCCCGCTGCATTATGTTTTCTTGGGGTGTCACTGGCTCAGGCCTCCAGGTTCCAACCTATTTTAGGCAGATGCCTTTTTACCAGTCCCATGATCTGCCATAGAATGCTGTAGAAGGCATTTTCAGTGGTATTTGGGGATGGTTTTATGGCAAGGCAGCCTGCTTCTGGTGTAGTAGCTGCTGAAAATACAGTAGATGTCTATGTAGGGCAACTGACAAGTATTTTCTATGTATCCCCCGGCCAGCCTCTGTGTTTGGAGGGGTCCTGAAGCCCTCGTGCTCTCTGCCTGTAGAACTGGGTATGTAAAGGAAATAATCTAAACAAGAAAGTGTCTTATTTGTACTGTTTCAGGCATAGAGGTGGCAGAGAGGGTAACGCAATGGGTTCGCTCAGGCAGTGCTAAACGTTATTAGGATGTAAACAAATATAGGTTTGGAACTACCTTAGTAAAACCTGTGGACTTGCCTCTGGGGGGGTTTCAGCTGCAACACAGTCGGTTCCTGGCCTGAGTCTCTGTCTGAAACTCGGTGCCTGTGCAGCTGGATAGGTTACATAAATGAAACTGGAGCCGTAGGATGAAAGCATCACTTTTGTCTCAGGAGGGAGGGAGAGGATCTGTTTTGCAAAGAGATGCTGCTGAAGGAAGCATTAACATCGCTACCAAAGCAATTAGGTGCTGAGATAACGGTGCCTTAAGTCTGTCTTGTCATTCTTCTTGCCCTATGATTAACTTCTTCCAGTTCATATGCCTGTTGTAGGCTTTCTTTCAGACCGGTTTATTTTGCTTTCAGCTGGTGGTGCCCTTTGAAAGGGGAAGTGCAGGATCAGTGTAAGAGACAGCACTTTGAGCAGAGGCTGCAGAACACGGGTAGAGCTGTTTATCTCGAGTCTTGCTGCACGTCGGCACTGCTCCTCCTCAGTTTTTCCTCACTGGGTATTTGCAACACTAATATATTTAAATATACATTTAATCAATTGCTGTTAGTATCCTAAGTCTGGGGACCAGGCTGCTCATTTAAATACGAATCCCGGCAAGCTGGATAATGCAATTGGGGTGTTAGAAAAGGTGGTTTTACATCCAGCTCTGTCGCCGTCTGAAGGCAGCTCCTTTCTGCCGTCGCACCTCACAGCACCCAGGGCTGGCCATGCCCAGGCTCCTGGGGCAGGGTGGCCATGGGGTCCGCTCCCTGGCACATGTTGATTCACCTCTCAGCTCGCTGCTCTAATTCTGGCTGTTCTCCAGCAGTGAGGGCTTCAGAAGTTGCCTCCTCACTGCTCCTAAAGCATCATCCACATTCCTTGCTTGAATAATTGATACTGAAGCATGGAAGTACTTCCCATGGCTTTGAGTCAGCACTTTTGCAGCTGCGAGGAGGTTGGGGAGATGTTCAGGGTGTGTGTTTTGGTGGAGGTGTCCCCTGTGGGGAGTGTGATGCTGGGCACTGGCTCAACAGACACCCTGCATCCGCTTCTGTGCATCTGAATTGCATATGGACCCACCTCTGGGGGTCCACAAGGAGCGTGGATGAGGGAGTTGTTGAACTGGGGATAAGCTTTGACTTGTGAGTCTCATTTTGAGCTAAAATAGCAGGGATGAAGGCGCGTGGGCTATTTCAGTGAATGAGGTGCTGAGCTGAGTGAGCCAAGTCCCAGTTCCCACATTAAGTTTTCATTGTCTTTGCTAAAGGTGAGAAATAAAGTCTCCGTTGACTGCTGAGGCTTTCCAGTAAAAGCCTCCAAGTGTTAACACGAAGTAAAACAAGTGGCACAGCTCCCTCATTTTCAAACAGTTAATGCATATGAATGTTTAATGCATCAGTTCAGCATTAAACGTGGGCAGCTATTCTCTAGTGCTGCTGAAGCCTGGCTGTGAGCAGCACTCCCAGCCCTGTGACCATCACCCCAACACCAGGCAACCCTTCAGCCATCACCCCTTACTGCACACTGTGGGGTAGGTGAAACCCTCATCCTTGCCTTGGTGGGTGCTTCTGGAACTCCCACAACCTCCCTAACCAACACAGGGCACAGCACCCCAGATGGACCCACTAAACAGTTGGCCAGTAACGTCCTTTAGCTCCTGTCTCGGTACAGAGCACATCTTAGCAATTGTTTTTCAAAGAGCATCTCTCATCACCAAAGGTTCTCTCTCTGATGAGGAGTTATTTCTGCAGCTTCCATAATTAAAGCCCTGGTGCCTTTTGTTTGTTTTCAGGCAGTGATGGATCTGCTCGTGTCACTGGTTCACGGAGTTACAAGGAATTATATCAGTAACAAGGTGGTTTTGTATGGCAGTACTATTTTGGGGAGCCACTTGCTTCAGAAGTGGAGTTCTGTCCTGCAGCTCGTCTATATTCTTCCCATATATTCTTCCCAGACAAGCAGTTAAGATTTAATGAGAACACATGAGGAAGGAGAGAGCAAGTTGTAAAAATGTTTTTTCATTGAAAGAATAAATGGCTGCATTGCAAACTGCTCGACATACAGAAGCAGTCTCTATTTCACAACTGGGTTTGTCTGCTGGATTTCTCTGTGGCTTCCTGTGCTGATGCTTATCTAGGTTACGGTGATTTGTGTGTGTGTCTCCCTTGGAGAGACCAGGTTTATGTTCCTTACTGGTCCCTACACACCTCATCTGTATTTTGTGAGCAAGCTCCCCTGGGTATCTCAATGTACAGATCTGGAGGTGATGGAAATGGCTCTCTCTACCAAGCAAAGGTTTTTTGCCTGCATTTTGTTTTTCTTAAAGCTCATGGATGATGAAAGCTGGTTTTACCTTGGTAACACTTTTAAATCATGCAATGACAGTAAGTGAAGTTTTAGAAGCTGAGTTTTACCATTATGTGATTACAGAGAAATTAATGAAATCCTAAAATCTATATGACGCAGAAATGTTTAGAATCATAGAAATATATACTCTGCAACATGTAAAATACAGTGTAGCCTTCACTGCAAAGAGTTAAACCTCATGCTGGGAGCCATTGGGTGAAGGTTCCCAAAGGCTGTGGTGGAGAGCTGAAGTGGTGGAAGCTATAAACAGGTAACCACATCTGTGATCACAGGGCACACGTCGGTTCTTGTTGCATCCAGCTGGGAATACCGGGGATCAGCGCCAGGCCAGCCTTGTTAGCAGGTAGCTCAGACCTCATCGATGTGCCTTTGACAGCGGTGATCTCTTTTGGCCATCCTGCGTGAGTGCGGTCTGAGGTTTAGAGCAGCCAACAGACATCTGCGAAGGGGACTGTAGAGGAAGATGGTTCCTGGCTTTGGTCATAGGTCAGGAGGTTTGGGGGTTTTGGTTTGTTTTCCAAGCTGGAATCCTTCACATGTAGCCTGGCTGCTTCTCTTCCCACCTTGGGAGTTTCAGGTCTGTGCTGTGCTCAGTAGAGCTCTTCCCTGCTTCGGAGTCATCAGGTCTCTGCTGAAGCCTTTCAGGTCCTAGGGGGATGTAGGACCTGAATCGTGTTGTAATGCTGAGGGGGGGTATTGACTTCTGGCGGCTGGGACTTGCCACTTTTGCCTTCTCTTCCAAGACAAGCTGCCCCGTATAGCCAACAGCCTTTTAGCGAAGGAGCAACACTGGTTGTGGAAAGCTTTAACACATCTGCCAAATGTTCTTCATCCCTTGTCATTCTTACTACCGAGACCCGGGCATTTGGAATGGAAGCTTTGCAGTACCAATAGCGGGTGAATATCAAGTATATACAGCATATTTGTATTTCAAGATGCTATATATATGTTCTAGTATTACAGTCCCTCTGATGCATGTCCAGATACCAGGGCTGGCTGCAGTTGTGTGCACTCCTGTGTAAATGCAGGTATCTCTGGAGTGCTGGGTGGTGAAATAAACACAAGAGTACTCTCCTTTCTGGCTTTAAAAGGTGCATTTCTGACTCCCGTCCTCTCTTGGTATTCCTGTGCAGTTCAGCATCATAAATTATTTGACTGGGTGAAGCTTTGCTCCCGTCTCTCTGGAATGTGACTGTGGTACATGTAGACATACGGGCACACCCCCGATGAAATAAAGTTGTTGTTTGGGTAAGGCTTTCACGTTCCAAATCCCCACCAATTATGAAACAAGCACACTGTGGCTCCTGCCCCGTGTCTGTGCACATAAATTCAGAGTAAATTAAAATAATTTATCATTTTAAACAATCATGAAGGTTTCAGACGTTGTGCAGAGGAGCCAACAGCGTAAGGAATGAAAATCAGAATTTCTTCCAAAGGGCTGTTCTATTGAGGAAAAGCCAGCGTTAAATGACTTTCTTTGTATCATCTACATTCAGGTACCTGAAAGGGGATGACAAGAAAGTGGAGAGGGGCTTTGGCCAAGGGCCTGTAGGGCCAGGCCAAGGGGAATGGCTTGAACCTGCCCGAGGGGAGACTGAGCTGAGCTCTTAGGCAGAAGCTCTTCCCTGTGAGGGTGCTGAGGCGCTGGCACAGGGTGCCCAGAGAAGCTGTGGCTGCCCCATCCCTGGCAGTGTTCAAGGCCAGGTTGGACACAGGGGCTTGGAGCAAGCTGCTCTAGTGGAAGGGGTCCCTGCCCGTGGCAGGGGTTGGAGCTGGAGGAGCTTTAAGGTCCCTTCCAACCCAAACCAGGCTGGGATTCTATGACCTTGCATAAGCGTTGACTGTAGCCAGTATCCCAAGGAAAGAGGTCTTGGGGCTCAGCCTGACACTCCACAGGCTGACCCTGGCTTCCCCAGCACAGAAGCTGACTTATGGCTGGGCCTGGAAACCAAAGCATCGTGCTGCAGCAGGCTTGGGGACTCAATCTGGAGCCATTTCAGCTTGTTTGAGACTTGTGGAGGTGGATGGGCACATCCTGCTGATGAAAGCAGGCAGGTCCCAGACAGGCACCAGCATGTCCTGGCATGGCCAGGCAGGCTTATGAGCCCTTGCTTGCTATTTCCCACGTTCCCTCTCCCTGGATCAGATTTGGCCTGTGGCAACTGCTGGTCTTGCACACATACTGTGTCGTTTTAGACCATGGGTCACTTTTTCAAGGGATCCTCTCTTGCTCCCGTCCGTAATGCGACTGCTGCTCCTTGTGATGAGGGAAGGAGAAGGAAGCCGGTGACGCACAGTATCCTGCCTGCTGCTCTGGCCTCTGAGCCAGCCTCTGCCCTGCTTCTGGCAGATACACGGATCTCTGGAGATGGCAGTGGTGGTCGTGGGCTCACCTGTGGCAAGGTCAGGTTGCACTAATCAATGGGGTAATTGATCATGTCCATCCACAGGCTGCCGGTACCAGCGCTTTGCCTTGTTCATCAGCCACTCAGAATGATCCGCAGAGATAAGGGTGAAATGCAAACTGTTGTCTCCCAATGGGAATCTATTCCTAAGCACGGATGTGTTTAAATGCCCCTCTGATAAGGCACTGTTGGCAGGGGAAGGGGGTTCTGTGTCCTCCTCAGCTCTGTCTCTGCAAGCACAGACGATCAGTACAAATTCCACGTACCTGTGGGAGCAGGAAGCTCCCGCTTGGAAGCAGAAGTTGGGACTCTTTCAGAAGTCACATTTCCCTCCAGCTCAGTCCTGTTGTTGGTTCCAGCTTCATGCTAACCCAGTGATGCGTTTACCTCAGTTTGTAACCATCAGGGGGTACTTCCTCTGCCTTCTGCTTGTAGTTGTGCCTCCCATGCTGTCAGCATGGTGAAACTGTCCCAAGCCCGCTCCACCAAGCCAGCTCAGGAGCAAAGACCATGTAGTGCTGCCACAAAGGTGAGGCTTTGCAGGTGTTGGATGGCTCTGATGGGCTGCCTGGTCCAGATGTGCCATCACACCCACATTGCTGGGCTGTCTGGTTCAGGTGTGACATTGCACCCAGGCTGCCAAGTCCAGATGTGCCACTCTACCCTGTGTTGCTGGGCTGCCAGTTCCAGATTTCCCACTGCACCCTGCATTGCTGGGTTACCTGGTCCAATGTGCCACTGCCTGTTCCTCTTTATCCTATTCTATCAGAAACTATCAAGCTATTTTCTTTTTACCCTTCTCCAGCTGTTTGTCAACTTGGCATTAAACCCATCCCTTCCTCTGACTGCAGGCACGGTTTCTTCCTGCATTTCAGCTGCCAGAAACCCTGGAACAGGCTGGATTCATTAGTGCACCTGCATTGGGCATGTAAAATGGGCCCAATGACATTTCAGCCCTCGCAGTGGTGTTTCTTGCTCCTCCTGTAGTACTTTCGTACATGCCATAGTCGATGCCTGCAGGAGTTCTGTGTAGCTGGAGCTCTGGTTCACGGTGCTGTATTACAGTGCTGGTAGTGATTTAGTGGTGACTTCCACAGGGCAGAGCCCACCAATGAGTTCAACTCGAATTTTGATTTTTAAACCTGCAAAAACTGTCAAAAATAAAATATACTTTACTGCAAAGTGAAGTAGAACATGCTCTGGTTTATAACAGAAAATCAGTCTATTTGAAGAGATTTTCCCTTGGCAACGGCAGGCAATCTGGTGGTCAGGCAGCCAAACAACCAGCTATCATTAGTCATGCATAATTAAAACAGAGAGTATCCAACTGTTAGCACTAACAGTTTTGTCTTGGATAAAGTCTCATTAGCATACAATGCTTCTAGCAGGAGTCCTCAGTAGTTTCTCTCATGCAAATGTCAATGTAAATGAAGGTAACTCTGTATTTATGTGTCTATGGTGTGGTTCTGCTGTACTTGAGTAACTGTCCCGGGCCAGGGTAGCTGCCCGGTCTGACGTAGCGCCTGTGGAATTTACATCGTGCAGTTGTCACAAACAGGCAGGAGCACGTTCCCTCTGCAAACCCTGGGCATGCAGAACATCCTGTGCAGTTGCATGCCATGTATTTCACTGGCTTCATGTTAAAAACTGGTTTTCAACTGAAGATACTTCAGCATCATAAACCAGCACCAGGGACTGAAGTGCTCCCTCCCTGACCACCTGGGTTTCACTGGGTGTGAAGGCTCCTGTTTGGTTTATTCTGGGGATGAAGATGATGATGCAGACCGTTGCCCTTTATTTCCTTGACCAGGTCTGACTGGTGGGTGTGTGCTGTTGCACTGCATGACTGTTCAGCTTGCTTTGGGTGCTGTTGGGTAGGGAGGAGCGAGGTGTCTTTAGAGCATGGTGCTGATAAGGAGCTGCAGAGATGTAGGTGGCAGGATCCTGCCATCAGCAGGGAGCTGAGAGGTTCGCAGGCAGGTCAGTGATAGGCTGAAGCAGGACCAGGTAAGAGTCAGAAATAAGCAGTTAAAGAAGAAAACAAGGCTACAAAGCCACTCTCCCATTTGTTATTGACTGGAGAGAGGGGAGCTTCTGCAACCCAGAGCTCCAGAGGCGCTCTGTGGCCTCACGACCAGGACCAGCTACAGATGCACTGTGCTTAAGTAAGCAAAAATGGCCCTGAGGAGAGTTTGCTGCAAGGAACCGCGATGGGAGCAGGGGAGAGGAGGTTTCAAATGAAGCTCTGATTGATGTAGTGTGGTTGAGGTCCATGTGATTCCGTATCAATATGTGATATACAGTGTATGATGTGGTTCTGTGTATATCACATGTGATACAGCGTATACATGTGGTTCTGTATCTATGTGTGATTCTGTGTAGTAGCTGCCTCCAGCCTGTCCCCAGCAACAACTAGGTCCAGCACCTCTGGGGCTGGGTTGGGCACCTGCAGAGGGACCAGGCCATATCCACCAGCCAGATGAGACCTAATGGGACCATGGCAGTAGGGAGCTGGTGTGGCACTGCCTTTGTTTTGTTGTGTTTGTGATATGTGGTGAAAAAGGGTACGCACTCCATCCATCCATCCATCCACCCACCCACCCACCCACCTAATAGCTACAGACTTAAAGGAAAATCCTCACTTTTTCTTCAGTATATTAGAAGAATTTCTGGTTAAATGAATAGATAGGCACACATGTACTTTTTTATAGATTTAGTGCTTTTTAATAGTGAAACTGTTAATTTTTATGTTAAATCACAGAATCCCAGACTGGTTTGGGCTGGAAGGGAGCTTAAAGCTCCTCAGCTCCAACCCCTGCCACGGGCAGGGACCCCTTCCAGTGGAGCAGCTTGCTCCAAGCCCCTGTGTCCAACCTGGCCTTGAGCACTGCCAGGGATGGGGCAGCCACAGCTTCTCTGGGCACCCTGTGCCAGCGCCTCAGCACCCTCCCAGGGAAGAGCTTCTGCCTCAGAGCTCATCTCAGTCTCCCCCTCGGGCAGGTTAAAGCCATTCCCCTTGGCCTGGCCCTCCAGGCCCTTGTCCAAAGCCCCTCTCCAGCTTTCCTGGAGCCCCTTTAGGTACTTGGTGTCCCATTAAGTATTATAAGTTGTAGAAGAACCTTTAAAACGTAACAGGCTCCTCACTGCAGGATGCTGCAGGATGTTCCTTTGGTCCCTGCTTTGGGAAGGCGCTTCCTTTGCGTGTGCTGTGGCTCATCACACCACGGGTGGGAAAGCGGTGCTCCAGGCAGGTCCAGAGACTGCAGCAGCCTCTATGCTGTAGTGGGGGTAGATGCCAGTGAGAACAGGGAGGTGTTGCAGAAGAAATCGCTTTGTTCAGCAGAGTAAATAGAGCAGTATTTTCCTAAACCATTTTCCCCCTTTCTCCCCTCTTTTCCTGCTTGGCCGTGCTGGCTGCCCAGAACTTCCACTCGTCTCTCTGCCCTG
Source organism: Pezoporus flaviventris (assembly GCF_033815535.1). NCBI lineage: Eukaryota > Metazoa > Chordata > Aves > Psittaciformes > Psittacidae > Pezoporus > Pezoporus flaviventris. The sequence continues at coordinate 3,159,408 of NW_026892607.1, read as the reverse complement.
TTGTACTGAAATGCTCCCTGTGCCAGGAGGCTTTGTGTGGAAGAATCGAGTGCACTGGGGCAGCTCAGTGTATTTAAAACCTGAGCAGGGAGTCCAGCACAGCCCGGGTGTGAAAACACCCAGGATTTATTTTAGCAGGTTTCAGTGAAGCCACCAGCATAAGTGCTGAAAGCGCCTGTGAAGAGTTTTTGGTTCCATTTTACCAGCTCTGGGTTTTAATGACACCGGGGGAAGTTTGCAGCGGTGTGTTCGAGCACTTCATTCACCGAGGATGAGGAGCACAGGAACACGCAGCACGTGCTTATTCTCTGCTCTTTCTGGTCTGGTTGAATTCAGGGAGGTTTACGCTCTCCTTTCAAGAGACCTGGCAACAGCAGGAGCGAGTGCAGGAAGGGTGGCACTGGCCAAAGGGTGGCTCTGTGACAGCCAGCCATAGAACTATAGGGCCACAGCCTGGTTTGTGTTGGAAGGGACCTCAAAGCTCTTCCAGCTCCAACCCCTGCCACGGGCAGGGACCCCTTCCACTAGAGCAGCTTGCTCCAAGCCCCTGTGTCCAACCTGGCCTTGAACACTGCCAGGGATGGGGCAGCCACAGCTTCTCTGGGCACCCTGTGCCAGCGCCTCAGCACAGGGAAGAAAATGGAATCATAGGAAAGCCGTCCCACAGACTGTTAGGGGAGAGCTTCACTGGCTGTCTGCGCTCCTCACGTGTGAGGCAGTTTTGTGTCTGGACACGTGTCTGGACAGAGCCTTAGGTGACATGGTCGAGTGTGAGGTGTCCCTGCCCATGGCAGGGGGTTGGAGCTGGATGATCTTAAGGTCCTTTCCACCCCTAACTGTTCTATGATTCTATGGTCCTGTTCATGGTCTCTTGTCCCTCTGGAGTGTTCCTTGTAGCTGTGGATTATCAGCTGTATGAAACTGTGTGTTCACATCTGGTGTGTGCTGGGAGCAGGGAATGAGGAGCTGGCTGGGATGCAGCTTCCTTGGGCTGGCTGCTGCACACTGACACACTGGTATCCTGCTTCACCAGGAAGGGGTTTAATAGGGGAGGGTGTAACCGCACCCGTTGTGTCTGCCCCTTCTGTGCAACCATGGTGCTACCCACCGGGAATGTTCAGCCTGACACAGGAGCTCCAGGCACAGCCTCAGCTTTCAGTAAATTGTGGTGTCACTTGATTTTAAAATAGGGCTGTAAATGCCTGATGGAGAAATGAAAATGTGACATACTGCAGCCAATGCTGTTGGTAAGTGCTACACTGCAGGCTCGGAATGTGCACATTTATGTCGGTGACACGCTTTGAAAATAAACTGTCTTATTACTGGTATAATCAGATCAGATTCCCTGTGCCATGTGCTACAGAAAAGCCTGGTGGTCAGAAGGGAGGCTGCGTGCTTGGTGGTGGTGGTGAGAGCTGGAGAGGGTGTCTGGGCTGAGAGCAGTGCCATGCCTGCTAATGAATGGAGATGGTCATCACAGCTGAGTACTGAGATTTGGAGCCACAGTGCCTGCCTCAGCCCCTTCCCAGCAGAGAACTGGGACGGTTAAGGGGTGGTTAATGCCTCTGCAGTTGGTTCCTCTGCTTTTCTAGCCCTGGACCTGCCAACACTGAGGCTGCTCTGAGGGACCCACGTGTCCATGGTGCGTCTCCTCGGTCCGCAACGCATTGTCCAGCTCAGTGTTCTGGCTCAGTGCCCTTTGCATCAGTAGTACCTCGCTCGCAAATGTGCTCACAGGTTCTCTGCTGAGGCTTCAGAAAGGTACCGGTGAAGCAGAATGTGAAGTGCAAATGAATGGGCTGTGCTCAGACAGATTGCTAATTGTCTCCAAATTGCATGAGTAGTGGTCAAGAACTTCTTCCTGCCAGTGTGCCAGAGGCAGAGAATAACCCCATGCCATGACCCATGAGAGCATGAAGAAGAGCAGAGGTTTGGGTTCCTCAGAGAAGGTGTGAAAGGATGGCAATTGTCTTACAGACTTCCTGCCAGGAAAAGCAGACCTGAAGATGGCAGATGTCAGAGGCTGTGCTGAGCTGCTGGGCTGTCCGTTGTGAGGGGATGGGAGCCTGCAGCGAGGGCTCTGGTCCAGCCAGACTACAGAGTGCACACAGGAAGGAAGCATTGGCTTCTGTCAATGTGATGCTCACCCAACGGCGGCTGCAAGAGCTGGTGCAGCCTTTGGGTACCCTGTGCTTGGTGGTGGGAGTGACGCTTTGATTCTGAGAGGACTATGTGGGGTTTAACCAAAGATAAACCTGGAAGTTACACAGCTTCCCCGGCGTTTGTTGGGGGTTTTTGGTTTGTTTTAATTGTAGAAGTTGGGTTGATTCACAGAACCCCAGCCTGGTTTGTGTTGGAAGGGACCTTAAAGCTCCTCCAGCTCCATCCCCTGCCATGGGCAGGGACACCTTCCACTAGAGCAGCTTGCTCCAAGCCCCATCCAGCCTCTCCTTGAGCACTGCCAGGGATGGAGCATCCTTGTGTCAGTCCCTCAGGTAATGCTTGCGTTAAGCATCTCCTAATATTTGGTTTCTTGCATAGAAGTGAAGGTAAATGAAGAGTAGCTTAAACCACCACAAGGACTTAGACTGATAAGATGCTTTTAGCTTAATTATAACAGGAATAGGGAAAAGCTCTTAAAAGAGGTTCATAGAGTCATAGATTAGGTTGAACTGTGTCAACACATTGTGAAATGAATTACAAGTGAGGTTGTCCCAGACTTGAATACTCAAAGCCCTCAGGAGATTGGATGTAAGTCTCAATGGAATCCCCAGGTAATTCAGAATCCTGAGCTGAGGCAAGAGCGAGTTTCCGAAGGTGCTGAGCAGAACGGATGCCTTGGCAAAAATGAGCGGGTAAATAAAAGCTCTGTCTTGTGTGTTTGTCTGCTGTGTCACAGAACCTGAAAGGCAGAGGTCTCTTCTGCAAGATAAATGAACCCAGCTTTATTGAAAGCACCATTTCAAATAGATTTAAAAGCAATTATTTCAGTTCTTGTGCTCGCGCCCATCACAATATAGCAGGTTTTAATGAGGGATTTTGATCAGATGAACTAAATTAGGTGAAAAATGAGCACAACTGCACATGAAGGTCTTCAAAAGGACTTACATTATTAAATTGACTTATTTTAGGATCTGTGCTTATGAAGTATTGAGTTAGCTTAGTTACGTGCTTTAATAGATGTGATGAAAAGCCTCCTGCCCGAGGGAGGTAGAGATGCAGTGGGTTTGCAGGTATTGTGTTGCTTACAGAATAATACATAACCATGCAACAATTCAAATAGTTTTGTATAATATTCATGCTAAATAGTATTGTTTAGAAGTTTATTATGGTGGCATAATACTTAAAAAATTATAGGTGACTTGATTAAAAGTAAGTCTGCATTTATCTTGATATGTCAATTATGTTGAATTTATCATAGGAATTAAATCAGGAAACTGGTAAAATCATGTACTTTAAATTGTGTTCAAGAGGGAGAAGTGCTCAAGTGTTTCAGTGTGTAGCTGCTGCTCCAGGTTGTCTCAATAAGAGTTAAATTGCATTGCAGCACTGAGGGCTCACCTCTGTGATTGGACTCACCAGGCCACTTCTACCTTCTAATAACCCTCCCACTTCAGCAGTGTAATTCTCTTCTAGTTCTTGTTCAAGGCAGTTATTAAGTAAATCTAACATTAAATATTGAAAATGTCATTGAAATGCTAATACACACAGTGAAAGAACACTGATGAGCCTAAACTTTTCTTTATTGAGAGTCTCTCTTACTGCAGGTCTTGGTTTATGCTGTGAAGGACTCTCATATCACAGTGCTTGTTTTATGCTGTGTAAATGGAATTTTAGGTGCTGTGGGCAGTGATTGTGACCTTCCCAATCTTGTAAGCGTGCTGCAACACATGAAAGCCACCTTGTACACCTCTGCTATAGGAATCATGAGTTACTTTAATTCTTTATTTGTAAGGTGTTTCAGGGTGTAAATTTACATCAATGACTTGAGCAACAGAGCATCCACTGTTCAAATGATCCTGAAAACCCCTTCAGAAGTGCTGGTGTGTTGGATTGCACCATGCCCCTTTAACCCTGGAATCCTTTAGGGCTGTTTCTAGAGAAAGAGGGGCCATGAAGTAAACTGTTGACAATTCAACTGGAAATTGGACTGGCATCCTGTCCCAGCTACATGGGACTATCACCCTCCAGGGCTTTGGAAACACATGATGCTTAGTAGAAAAAACTTACCTTCTAGTAGGACATTTGCTTGGCATTTTCCCAGTCTTTTATAGAGAGGGGATATCTGTTCCTATTTGTCAGCCTCTTGGTTAAAGATATACTGGGATGGGGACATGGAGAGAGTGGCTGAAGCATCTCTGGGTGGGAGCCACTGGCACCACCAGGTCCAGCTGCTGCAGGGACCCCAGGGGCACTTCTCCTGGGCAGTGGGAGATTGGGGTTGGGTCAAACATTGTTGTTTCTGGGTAGTTGATCAAACATACTCAGTTAAACATTGCACACCCTCTGTATAAAGCAATGCTGTGAGTTCTGACAGAACCATATACTGGTTTGGGTTGGAAGGGACCTTAAAGCTCCTCCAGCTCCAACCCCTGCCACGGGCAGGGACCCCTTCCACTAGAGCAGCTTGCTCCAAGCCCCTGTGTCCAACCTGGCCTTGAACACTGCCAGGGATGGGGCAGCCACAGCTTCTCTGGGCACCCTGTGCCAGCGCCTCAGCACAGGGAAGAAAATGGAATCATAGGAAAGCCGTCCCACAGACTGTTAGGGGAGAGCTTCACTGGCTCTCTGCACTCCTCACGCGTGAGGCAATTTTGTGTAGATACGTAGCTTTTTAAAAGAAAGATGTGAAATTTGTGTCACTTCAGGGAAGGGATGAAAGCGGCTCCATGCCTGCAGCAGTGGTCCCGCTGCTCCTCGCCCACAGTCAGGACTGCATTGCAACTTCTGCTTTTGACAGAGCTTTGATGCTCTGCCTGGCAGGTAAAGGGAAGGGCGCATACAGCTGTAAAGAGTATTTGCCATTAAAAGATGAATGCATCAGGCATATGAAGTGCACTGGAAAGAGTAAGCCCTCAGTGCTGTGGGAGATAACAGACTTATAATGGCCAGCTAGCCCATACTGACAGTGGCAGGGCACTGGGTTAGTCCTTCCCAATCCCCTGCATGTCCACCACCAGCACGCCTTCAACAGCCCAGACCTACAGCTCTGACGGGTGAGTGGGTCCTGGGGCTTCCCTCCTGGCCTCAGGGCACCATCCCAGCTCTCCCACCAAATCCCACTGGGAAAGCCACATGGGCAGGGGCCAGGATTGTGGAAAGCAACGCTCTGTGGCATGTTTTGGGTTAATGAACTTCGATTTTCTGTCTGCAACTGGCGAGCAATCACGTAGTGGGATCAGAGTCGGCGGAGGGAAGGTAATGGGAGAATGACCGGTGGTGAGGGAACAGGTCACAATTCACAGGTAAGGAGCTTTGCTCGGATCCACAGGCGGGAGCGATGAGTAAACACGTTATGAAAGTGGCCTAATTACAAGGAGCACTTTTCCCCCTGGCTGGAACAATCCGACTAGAAAATTGTGCTAGACTTTTCATTCTCGGGCTATTAAATAGCACAGGAAGAGGGAACAGAATATACCTTTTGTCACAGCTACTTTTTTTTAGCATTGAGTCTTGCATGTGGCTGGAAATCAGTTTAAAATTGCTTTAATTACTTGTATTTAACTTGTGGGGTTGTTTCTACCTGCATAAACCTCCTTTAGGTTCCATTTCTGGTAGCATAAAGGTGTATGTGCTAAAGATGAAACCGCCTCAACGGACATTTGGATAATGGGGTTGGGAGGATCAGGCTGAGCCTCCCATGGGATCTCGTGGAGAGCCATGAGGGCAGCGCTGTCTGGTTCTGTCTCTGGTGTAACAGGACTTGGGGGTGAGCGCAGAGCAAAGGGAGAGGAGTTCTGCTTGTGAGGTTGTGAGTCCCTTGGTGCTGGGTGCAGGGAGTGCGAAGGTGTGATGGGGTGAGGGCAGAAGAGGACGCAAATCATCATAAGCACCCCTCAGTCCCTCCACGGGTACCTGTGAAACACCAAAACCTGTTCACGGTTTAAGATCCAACTTGGGCACAGGGCAGTGGGAAGATCCGGGAGCTTTAGCATAGATCTGGCAGTTGAACTTTCAGGTATTCTGTTCATATAGAGCTGCACGTTCTTCAGGAGATGCTAAACGGAAGCTTCCGCCCAGGCTGTGGTAGCCAAGGTACAAGCTGGAACTGGTGTGGGTGCCCTGATATCATGTCCTGTAAGTTGCAGAACTGCTGGTTTTTTCCCTTCTTCTATATTATTACATCCAAAAATGTGATCATCACTTTGGGTGGTTTTTTTTGTCTCCGTCACCCATGTGAGATAAATCCTTCCTGATTTTATCAGTGGGCAATGGCTCTAAAGCACATCTTGGTTTTGGAGGTGCAAAGAGCACTTTCTGTGCTATTCATCTCGTTGCGTGCAGTAGCTTGGTGTAGCTATTCCGAGTTAACATGTGTTCTCTGATACATAAGGCTTAAGTGGAAATATAAATAATTACTACCTGCAGATGCTTGGCCTTTCTAAAAACAAGCAGAGCACAGTGGTTTACTACCTGCAAGTTATTTTTTCCTGGACGTGTGGCCTTCTATCCCAGCGGTAGCTCACCCTTCCCTCCCGCCCACCTACTTTAGCATCAGTGTTTACTGCACCGGAGCTATTCATGCCTGGTGAACACATTATTCCAGTTATGAATATAGTAATAACCCTGAACACTGTGTGCATATTTGGGACCTAATTCAGATAACTCCTGAAACATCCCAGTTCCAATGGACTGTGCTGATTCCCGCTTTCTTCAATGTTAGCTTGGTAAAGTGCACAGCGAAGGAGAAGATTTTCTATAACAAGATTGATTTGAATTGAGATCTGATACTTCTGGAATTGGCTTGAAAAGCATCAGCTTTAGTATTTTGGACACATCCAAATCCATTTTCTTTTCACGAGATTAACCAAGTGAAGGATCAGAAGGAATATTGTTTTGAAGTGTGAATGGAAATAACACTGGTGCAGGAAAGGAGAATGTCACGTGGAGGCTGGTTCTGTGCACTTGTGCCTGTGACTTGGGGAAGTCACAGAAGAGCCAAGTGAGTCCAGGGGCCATGACTTGAGTACTGAGAGAGTGGGAGGAGATCCTCAGGGATGTCCATGGAGTCTGAATGGTGTTTGGATGTCAAGTGTATGGGTAGTTGAGCAAGCTGCTCTAGTGGAAGGTGTCCCTGCTCATGGCAGGGGTTGGAACTGGCTGAGCTTTAAGGTCCCTTCCAACCCAAACCATTCCATGATTTTATGACTCCATGACAGTTGACCTGCTACAATAAATCTATGGGAGAATCTACAATCTCACTAAGATTACAGCTCGTGATAAAGTCTTTTTGGAATGCAGTGCTCGGAATTGTAAGTGCATAAACCAAACCCCACGATCAAACAAAACATAGTCACAAAGCATCAGATGTTCACTAAATACGAGTATGCTTGAAATTCCTGTGATTCTTTTTGGGGAGGCACGAGGGAATTGGAATAAGCTTGGATTCTTAACACTTTCTGCAGGCCTTTTGAATTCTTGGCAAAAGGTAATACATTAAATAGTACAAAGTAAGATTATTTTTCATAGCAGCAAATGCTGTGCAGCATTTACTATTGATCAAAGTTTGTGTTACCTAGAATAGAGCTGCTGTGCAAATGTTTGCTGTCTTTGGAGAGGACTTGCACATTATTCATAAGTTAGAAGCAGATAAATTATAATATTCAAAGCACACCTGCTAGGAAAAAGTTTGGGTACAGAAAAGCACTACAAATATATTCATAGCAGAAGAAAGGATTCCTGTTTCTATTTAAGAGTATTAGTTTGAATACATCTGTATGCAGTTTAATAATACACATCTATGCCTGGGTGATGGTGGAATCACAAATGCTCTTTCTCTTGCTTCTTCTGGATGAGAATCAGTAACCTTCATCTCCAATAACAGGAGGAATTCAGCGCCGTGATTATTGCCATTGTCAACCCTAAAGCTGCAGCAGCTCATATATCCGCTCATGTAATCAGCTGCTAATAAAGAGCAGCACTCAATTAACAAACAAGTGCTGCTGGCACTGCTCAAGTATCATTTCGGCCATTTTTAATAGATGATGCCTTTGTAGGGCTGGCCAGAGCTATTAGAAGATAACAAGTCTTGGGAAAGGATGGGATTGGGAAGGCGCTGGCCGCTGATCATCCACTGCTGACATTGGCCAAATGCTGACCTGAGATGCTGCAAAGTGATGGGGGGCTGGGAGCTGGCCCTGGGATGTGGGGTGGAAAGTGAGCACCTCCAGTACGGAGCCAGGCTGATGGATTTGGGACTGTTTTGCCTGGAGAAGAGAAGCTTCATGGAGAACTCAGAGCAGCTTTCAGTATCTGAAGGGGGCTACAAGGATGCTGGAGAGGGGCTCTCCATCAGGGACTGTAGGGACAGGCCAAGGGGAATGGCTTTAACCTGTCCGAGGGGAGACTGAGCTGAGCTCTTAGGCAGAAGCTCTTCCCTGTGAGGGTGCTGAGGCGCTGGCACAGGGTGCCCAGAGAAGCTGTGGCTGCCCCATCCCTGGCAGTGTTCAAGGCCAGGTTGGACACAGGGGCTTGGAGCAAGCTGCTCTAGTGGAAGGGGTCCCTGCCCCTGGCAGGGGTTGGAACTGGGTGAGCTTTAGGGTCCCTTGCATCCCAAACCAATCTGGGATTCTGTGATTCTATGGTACTGGGGAGCTTTTCCTTCCTACAGCTTCATTTTTCTGCAGAAAGGGATGTTTCCTGCGTTACTCTTCCTGTAACAATCATGTGCTTGCATAACTTCTGGTTGTTTGGTTGGTTTGGGTTGGGTTTTGGCTTTGATTGAGTTTTTGTTTGTTTTTCCTTTGTCTTTTTTTGGTCATTGTTGTGTCTTGGGGTTTTTTGTTTGTTTGTGTGGTTTTCTGCTGGCATCAGTGTATAACACTGCAGAGGAGGAGTTACTGCCCCACAAGTATTTACTACAGTGACTCCTGCCCTGGCAGCCTGAGGTGGCATTTCCCCATCTAGCAAAGCCTGATGAGGGGCCTGGTACTGGGGAAGAGGCGCTTTCCAGCATCAATCTGTGTCTAACCTAAAGCAGGGATTTCCTGTAATGGCTCCAAACACATTTTCACTAGCAAAGAAGTTCTTTAAACAGTGCTCCTGGAGTGAAGCTGCTCATTTGCATGACAGCTTGATTAAACGTAACCTGGTTCCACGCTTAATTTCTTTCTAACCTGTCCAACGGTTTCATCCCATCCCATTAATTTTAAATTAGCAGAGTGGTTTGATTAGGTTAGTTAAGGAAAAAGGTGATTTTATTCTGTCCATTTGGGTAAGCTCAAATCCGCACTGGGACTTGTCTGAGGCGCTTACACAGAACAAAAGTGTTTGCAGAAAGATTTGTTGAACCTGGTAGGGTGATGCGTAATTAACTGAAGCATCAGGTCTTCTGATGATCAGTTTTCACCTCAGCAGAAGCTGGGTTGTGGGTTTGGCTCCATATTACAATATATATCCCTGGGAAGGTGTTTTTTTATGCTGTGGGAAGTGCTTTTGGAGCTGGTTGGTGATTGCACGTGGGGTTGCAGGGAAGAACTGTTTTGAATGATTAATGATACCGATAGAAGTTAATGTCTTCATAAGACTGTATGACAAGCACAAACGAAACATCCGCAGCAAGAAACAAAGGCTTAGGTTAATCTTTGTTATCCCATTTGCTGTCTTCTCAATACTTCTTAATTCTTTTAAAATTTATTTATACATTTATTTGATGAGCTCTTTCCAGGGCAAGACTCGTACGGCAGTTAACGGAGTATTTCAGGTCTCTTGTGAAATGAGGTTATCTATCATCTCTTCCAAAGGGATGTTTTCATGGGCGTGCCTGTGGATACTTTTCCTAGGCAAAGATTATATTAGAGACCATAAACCACATTCTGATCAGTGGTTAGAGTGCTGTTGTCACTATCAGTGTCTCCGCAGAAAAACAAGTATGTTATTTATTATACATTCCAAAGGATAATTTATATATGTGTATATGTATATATGTACAATAAATTATACTGCAGTGTGGCTGAGGATTCACGAGCAGTGCTAAATACTTCTGTATTTCTTTCCTTAGTTCCATACTGAAATGGTTTTGATTGTTCATTGATGATATTAAATCTTTTTAAAGGCTTTTTAAGAAAGTCTTTTTGTAATATCTTGAATAACGTCGGTGCCGTGGGAGCCCACGGGCTGTTCCCAAAGAAATTGCACTAATTAGGAGCCTGAATAGTTTTTATTTTCCTGTGTCTGAGTAATATCTGAAAACAGGGAAAGAGGCTTTTGAGTCTTGTAACCTGCTGATGGGTCAAACATGCTGAGGCTCTGGCATTGCTGGGAGCTGTAGGGTGAGCAGGAAGGAAGGACTGCACTGCCCAAGCCCGGGGCACTCTGGGGTCCATCTTCATCCACTGTGGGCAGTTCAATTTCCAACATGTAGGCCATTTTTCCTAAAAGTATTTGTGAACATAAGTAATTTATTTACTTTGCCAGCTGATCCGCAGGGTTTTTAGTTCTACAAGACATCTACAGGATTCCTGCAGCTCTTCAAAGCAGCAATGATTGAGATTGGTTCAAGTAAACTGAGTGTTGGCTTTGGGGCTTTTCTGTGCACAGAATCCTAGAATCAACCAGGTTGGAAAAGCCCTTTAAGCTCATCCAGTCTGACCATTTCCAGCACTGCCAAGGCCACCACTGCCCCACGGCACTGAGGCCTCCCCTCCACATTGTGAACACTCGCAAGGACGGTGACTGCAGCCCTGCCCTGGGCAGCCTGTTCCAATGCCTGAGCACCCTCTGGGGCAGGAATTGTTCCTCAGCTCCATCTAAACCTGCCCTGGTGCAGCTTGAGGCCGTTTCCTCTTGTCCCATCCCTTGTTCCTTGGGAGAAGTAACTTGCATAGTAATTTTCTCTCAGAAACAGTGAATTTAACAACAAAATATAAAGAGCAGATGTGCTGTGAAATGTGATGGATATCTGTGCTAATGTGTTGTATGGAACATTTGATCAGGGTGGGTTCACCTTGCTTCACTGCTGGAGATTAATTAAATCTCTGGATTAGGATCCTAATCCACTGCTTTAGATACTCTAATACAGGCAAAAGAGCAGGAAATGCATCCAGCGGGTGAGCAGTCGCCTAAAACCTGCCTGTGAACATCTTGTGATGGGTGGGATGCTCTGTGTACCATTAAACTAACACAATTTGGAAGCCGAGAAAGCCTTTGTCACTTTATGGCCTCTGAGATTGGTGGTTTAAACAAGATGAACTAATCCTAAAGCCATAAACCCGCTTTCGGGACAGTCAGGTCCTCCTGGAGTGATGTATTGTAGGGGTGAAAATTTCAGATCCCTTGAATATCATCTGGGCAAGTACTTCAATATATTTCATGGTAACATTAAACCTGAATAGGGAGAGGAGAGCAGGAGTTTGCCCAAACACAGTCAGTTTTCATTTTTATGACCTGTCATCCAGCTTTAATACCTCTCTCTGTGCTCCTCTTGGAATCTTCACTCACAAGTTGATGTCCTCCTTCCTTGTGTTTTAAATTGTTATTATTTTTCCCTTTAAGAGTCCCATTCCACCCCTTTGCTATGGGGACAGGCATTGGTTCTCCTCAGTTTACTCCCTCCTTTCCTATCTCTCTGTTCTTGAAAACAGCTTGCGTGCTCCTTGACGATGGCACACACACATTTTCGTTTCAGATTTGCCCCCTAGGTTTGCAAACAGAAATCTCCATCTTGTCCTCTGGAATGTCTCAGACACCTACCGAGGAGCTCGAGCGTTAGTGCTTTTTGAAAGATCAGGTGTTTTGAAAAGTGCCAGCAAAGCTTTGGCCAAGGGCCTGCAGGGACAGGCCAAGGGGAATGGCTTTAACCTGCCAGAGGGGAGACTGAGATGAGCTCTTAGGCAGAAGCTCTTCCCTGTGAGGGTGCTGAGGCGCTGGCACAGGGTGCCCAGAGAAGCTGTGGCTGCCCCATCCCTGGCAGTGTTCAAGGCCAGGTTGGACACAGGGGCTTGGAGCAAGCTGCTCCAGTGGAAGGGGTCCCTGCCCGTGGCAGGGGTTGGAGCTGGAGGAGCTTTAAGCTCCCTTCCAACACAAACCATTCTATGATATCAACCTGTGCTGGTTTTAACTTCTTCCTTTCTCCAATAAACACCCTTTAAACAGCCTTCCTGCTCAGTCCAGCAGCCTGCTTGGCTAGTTCCCCCCATGCTTCTCCTCTCCTTGCTCATTCTTCCTGCATAACATCCCTGTGAAATGAAAACTATTTGGGCTTTTCCATCTTGATTAATGATCTTCTCCTGATTTTAAGGACGTTTTGAATGTCACTGTTTTGCATTGTGACATTTCTTCAGACCTCTGTGAAAAATACCTTTTCAGACCATCCTCTTGGTATCCTGCTTCAGTTTCCTCTGGTTCCAACTTCTCCATTTCATTGGGGATAATGTATTTGTCTTAACCATTCAGGTTATCTGGTAGTAATAACCAGCCTTGAAAATGAATGTCTTTAATTTGGGCGCTGCCCTGGCTGTGACAGTGACAAAGCCATCTCCTTGCTTGAGCTGGGGTGTGGAGCACTCCGTAGGTCTTCATTTGCTGCTCTGACTGTGAAGTTTATGGTTACAGAATGGAAAACAATGAAGACAGAGAGCAGAACATTTCACATTCGAATGAGAGGACCGAGGCAGGTGGCACTAAATATACTTCTAAAAGATAATTTATTCCCTAAATCACTTTCAGTTTTGAATGTGAATAGTAGTTCTGGATGAAAACTGCCTGCATTTAATCAGGAGAGAGTGAGCGCTGAAGAAAATACTATGGGCGTGCGAGTAAATATTGATTTGTGATAGATGTGCCTAAGTGAAAGATAGAATTCAGCATTCACTAGGGCTGAATCCATCTCGTGATGAAATTTACCATTTCTAAATTTATGACTATATGTATGAGTGGCTGAGGACAGACTCTGCTGTGAATACCGGTAGGTGAAGGTCATGCTGTATTTTGTTGGGAAGATGATTTTACTGATGGATGTAATAAGGTTTCACATTTGATCTTTCTGTAATGATTATTGGAGCAGTTTAACGTTCTACTACTGTGTAAATAAATGTAAGTAGGTAAATGTTTTTCTTTCACTTGCTAAAGCAAGTACTCTTTCTTTTACCTATCTTAAAGCAGAAGATGTAGCTCATTCCAGTGATGGGCATGTCTATGAAACCAAAATATGGGACAGGCTTCTGCTGGAAAGAAACAGCAAGTTAACTGTCTTCCCATCATCGTTACTATTTTGTCATAACCTGAATACTTTTTGGAAAGAAGGGGCCTGATGTGGCTTGGGAATCATGAGGTTATTCCCGAGGCGGATGGTGTATGTTTATCAACAGGGTGACCACCTGTGAGCCAGCGGATCTGGACGCTCTGAACCTCGGGGTGCTACAAGACTTGGTTGAAAAAACCACCAGTCCATAGATTGTATTTCATAGTCATATATGGTCTAAAATACCTCTGTGAAAACGCCAACAGATTTGAGTAGTTAACAAAACCTACTCAACATATTTGATACATATTTTTTTTGCATTCTTTTGTGAGGAGCTATTTCAAATCGATGACAGTTGTCTCAAAGGCCACATGTAATAAGCACTGCCCTTTGCTGCTGTTTGATTTAGTTCTAGAAAACCTCTTGTCTCTTAAAATTACCAACCAAGCTGCAAAAGGCAAGCTGCAATTCATTGAGGCTGTGTGAGCAGTGTCATCAATGTGGAGTGAACATGGAGTGAGGGTGGGATGCCTTGGTGGGGTTCCTTGGTCATGAGCAATGGTTCTGTTTGCTGTTTGCATGGAGACTTTGAAAATTGACAGAAAATTATTGATGATTAAGTTTAAAAGTGATACAGGGATGAGCGGAATGGGACCTAATGAAGAGGGAACATTGTGTTGGGTCCCGATCAAACACTGCAGCAAACCCCACACTAACAGCATCCAGAGCTTGGAGCAGAGACTAGGAATGCAGATGCCTTGCTGAGACAGGTAGTGACATACGATGTACAGTCTGGTACATGTTTTCTCAAAGATGCTGAAGTAACAGAAAGCGGCAGAAGGGAGAAAAATACTGTATGGGAAAGAAAAGATAATTTCCAGGGAGCAGCGTAGGGAACTGGGTGTAATTAGTTCAGCAGAATAGAAACAGGCACCTCATTGTGGTGAAGGATGTTTTTATGTTTAAAAAGCTCAGAAAATTCCATCCTGGCAAAAAACCATAATGAAAACTAATGACTAAAAGCTGAAACCGTACAATTCCAACAGAAATGCAAAGCAAGTGTTTTATAGGCAATTAACTGTTGGAATGGGCTATCAAAGAAATGGAGGACTCCTCCTCTACTGCGCCTGGTTGCCTCTCAGGAAGATACATTTAGGCCCTTTGTTGAGCTGGATAATGTCAGACAGGGGGGTTTCTCTTTGATGCAGCAATGGGAGCTATTCTCTTTTAACCAGGCAAAAAGGGGTGAAGTGCTCCCTTTGCCAGCACCAATGTGTTGGGCAGAGAGAGAGCTACCATTTGCTCAGCTGAGACTTTCCCAAACTGAACCTTTTTCCAGAGTGCTCCTGGGTGTCTCCATGGGGTTAATTCAGTTCTTGAAGACCAATTAAATTAGTATTTAATTTCCGTGATAAAATCTCATTTCTTTAATGACCTAAATAAAACCTGTTGCTTATAAGAGTGTGATTGAGAGAATTTTAATGTAGGCTGGAGGCATGGCAAAAAATACACAAGGTGTTTCAGGAGATGCTTGACCTTCACCACGTCTCCATCCCACCCCTGGTACAGGGTTTCAAGTGCAGCTGTGCTGATTTGAGTAACCTGTGGGGGCAATGGAGTTGAACTGAAAGCATTTCTGTGCCTTCCCCCCCATTTATTTGCAAACCATTTATTCACGTGGCCTCTGTTCGTAAACCCATAAATCTTTTCCGTAAGTAAACAGCTCCATTTCTCTCCAAGAGTCGATTTGATCTTGAGGTGGTGGAAGGCAGCGCTTTTTAGAACCAGTGATTTCTGTCCGCAGAAAGAATGATTCTATTCCCCTGTGATGGGTTCCTGTTTCATTCCGGCACACCCGGCAGTGTGGACGTCTCCCTGCTCCACTGATGCAGCGCTCTCACAGTGCTGTGTAAATGATCTCCCTGACACCTCCCAATCCCACCAGCATATTAAATATTGCAAATGAAAGCCAATAGTGGCTGGAGCAGCAGCCACTGCTCAGGTTTTGTATTCTTTGGGGGCTCTACTTTAGCTGGCGTTGACTTTGTCACCTGCCCGGGTGCTGAGCTCTGGGAGCACAGGATGCTCCCGCTGCTTCCTGCTGGAGCTAATTGGAGGGGCTTGCATTGGTGACAATTAGGAGGAAAGAACAGCAGAGCAGATCGATATCCTCGAGAGCAGGCTTGCTGTGCTTTGGGAATCTGTGCCGTGGCAGCGCTGCCACCTCACAGAGGTCAGGATACAGATTGCTATTGGTAATTTATTTGCTTTAGCTTCTGTCATTATCAAGCATCAGATATATAGTTCATACAATAAGCTACATTAAAGGTTCAGGCCGCAAATTTTGACTAATAGTCTTCCCAGCAGTTTCAAGATGCTGCAGGGATTATGCATTTAAATTATTTTCCTCTGCAAGAGCCAAACATTTATAAGCTGGATGTGCTGCTGAGCATTGTAATTATTGTGAAGGGGATTCATAGAATGGTTTGGGATGCAAGGGCCCTCAAAGCTCCTCCAGCTCCAACCCCTTCCATGGGCAGGGACCCCTTCCACCAGAGCAGCTTGCTCCAAGCCCCTGTGTCCAACCTGGCCTTGGACACTGCCAGGGATGGGGCAGCCACAGCTTCTCTGGGCACCCTGTGCCAGCGCCTCAGCACCCTCCCAGGGAAGAGCTTCTGCCTAAGAGCTCATCTCAGTCTCCCCTCTGGCAGGTTCAAGCCATTCCCCTTGGCCTGTCCCTACATCCCTTGTCCCAAGCCCCTCTCCAGGTTTCCTGCAGCCCCTTCAGGCACTGGAGCTGCTCTCAGGTCTCCCCTTCAGGAGCCTTCTCTTCTCCAGGCTGCCCCAGCCCAGCTCTCTCAGCCTGGCTCCAGAGCAGAGCTGCTCCAACCCCTCATGTACATTTATATTTGCATGGAGTTCTGTTCTCCCTGATCTGGTCTCGTTACAGTGCTCATCAAGAGCTGGTTTCATGGCTGGTGAACTGCTGTGTGAAGATGCGCTGGCTGGGTTGATGGAGGCCAGATCTCCCTGTAGCCTGCCACAGAGCAAGGGCATAAACAGCTTTGAAGCTTCCTGTCTATTTTCAGAGTTAAAAACATTGCTGAAAGTTCTCAGACAGTTTCAGCTCCTCCTGCACCATGGAGCCTGCCATGGTGGTGATAAATCACACTGTGGGGTCCTGACAAGCAGCACTGGGGTATTTGGAGGGTGATGCAGACCTGCCTGCTTAACGTTCCTGGCATCACCCAGCTTTAATGAAGATATCCCATAATCTTGAGGATCCAATTTACTAACTGTCACTGTTAATGTAATCTCTGTACTAGGAAAACTCCGGGTTTGACATTAACATGGACATAGACAGAATCCATTTCAGGTGAGCGTAAAAATGCAGTGTGTGAGGTACCTGTGACTGTCACAGGTGAGAATATTTGCTAATGAAGTGTGTATTAGTCCTAGACAGGTAGAGAACTCCCTCAGTCTCTTAATTTACTTTGAATAATTCATTAGCTAGCACTCTTCACCCATGACTGTCATAGGTAAATCCCACACTGGAGCTGCTAATTAAAGTTGCAAGATGAAGGGAAGCTACTAACGAGATGCCAGACAAGTCCTTCAACAACACACGGGGAATTTTAAGCCCATGAAGGTTTATTGTTAGTTTTCACATCAAGGGTAAGGAAATGCTGAAGGTTTACACTTGTTACAATAAGTAATTAGAAATGTATGGGGATGAGGATGTGAGCCTGAGTGAGGGGAGGATGCTCCCCCGGACCCATAGATACTTCAGTGCTGGTGGGTCCTTAGGGGCCATTCAATGTATTGATGTGAAAAAACATTGAATATTCCACATCTAGATAGTTTTAATTTCATTTAAAACAATAATGAATCTATATGGATTTTATCAGCACGTTTGTGGATAATTATATCACTAAAACATGACCTACGTCTGCTTAACAAAACCGTGTTACCTGTGTGATGTGCACTGTTGTCAGGTGGAATTAAACAGTGAGTTTATGGGTTTAAATGCTACAGATACAGTTTGGGATAGCAGAAATTAATGTTGTTTCTTCCACAGTGTGTAATTTAGACATTTCCAAAGGGATGTTTTGTGGAAGAGTACTAAAGATTGTATCTGTGCTGCTCCTCTTGCCTGACTGATTCGGTACATGGAGATGTTTGATGTTGCGATACATTGAAATGTGGTTTATGTTGGGGCTGTTCAGCCCTGTGGAGACCTCCTAGCAGCCTTCCAGTATCTGAAGGGGGCCTATAGGGATGCTGGGGAGGGACTCTTCATTAGGGACTGTAGTGATAGGACAAGGGGTAATGGGTTAAAATTTAAACAGGGGAAGCTTAGACTGGATATAAGGAAGAAGTTCTTTCCTGTGAGGGTGGTGAGGCACTGGAATGGGTTGCCCAGGGAGGTTGTGAATGCTCCATCCCTGGCAGTGTTCAAGGCCAGGTTGGACAGAGCCTTGGGTGAGATGGTTTAGCGTGAGGTGTCCCTGCCCATGGCAGGGGGGTTGGAACTGGATGATCTTCAGGTCCTTTCCAACCCTAACTATTCTATGAATCTACGTTATTTAAAAATAAGACATCTAGAAGTCTGTATGGGGATATGGAGGAGGATAAAAACACACTTTAAATGATGATTTTCAATATACAAAACACAGCATGCTATTCAGACAAGATCAAGTGCAGTGAAGCAGTTATTAAAGAAAACGTCTCATAGGAAAGTCTGTGTAGCACAGCTTCACTGAACGTGAATGAGTTCATGGTGAATGAAGTGGGCATGGGGAGGTCCTTGTCTGAAGGGAAAATATCTATAGTCAGTGAGGTGTGTTTGGCTTCTGCTTGCCACATGGCCATAGCAGCAGCCCCAGCACTGCAGGAGCCCTCAGGGACACTGTGCTGAGCTTGTTTCCACCACTGCAGAACTGGGTGCTGGGTGGCATTTGTGTCTCAAGGGACATCTGACAGCAAAACCTGCTGGAGGTGATGCTGGTCCCTCCTGTCACTTCCCCCTGTAAGCAGCTTGTGCCGATGGGTTGTGGTTTGAGCTGGAGAAGGAGCCGTGTGTGACAGGTCCCTGTGAGGCTCTTCCTGGCTCGGTTGCTCTAATTCACTGTTCAGCCATCCAAGATGTGATGCCTGACACAGAGTAAAGGGAGAGCAGGGACTGAGCCTTGGCGGTAGTGCCAGGGCAGGACAGCCAGCTTGCTCCAACAGCTCCATGTTCTTCTTATGCTGGGGGTATTTCAGCAGAGCGGAGCAGAGAGGTTGACAACGTATTTCAGGTTTCAGTTTGGAGCTTTGTGCCTCTCACTGCTCAGGTCCATTTGCAGGGTGGTCCCGGAGCGTTTCCTGCTCCTGAGCAGCACCCAGTGCTGTGCCTGCTGCTCCTCGCTGTGCTCTGAGGCTGCAGTCTTCTCTCCCATTGCGCATGAAGTTCTGATTCCTTTCCTGCAGCAGGTGATTTTGCACTGACTGAAAGTGCTTTCCACGAGAGCCAAGTTATGATTCATTTCCCATCTGTATTCAGCTCTATTTTTGTGCTTACACAAAGCGTGGGGGGACTATGGGGAATTTGCCTGCTCTCCTGAGAGTGTTTCCAACTGCAGGTGACAGGGATGGCACAACACAGTGTCTACCCAATAATAAGACACTCAGTATCCATCTCCCTGCATCAGAAGGATCGGTAGTGCATCTAAAACAGAGAACAAACTACAGCATCTGCTGAGAGAAGGGGCAAAAATAAACCAAGGCTCTGATTTACATGGGATATCCCTCCGGTACTTCAGGTTTGTGCATAAGGGGCTTAAAACTGAGCTTGTTTTCTGCTGGGTCTTTTGCTGTGCAGAAAGTGAAGATTGAAATTCAGTGGTTTAAGAAGGAAATGAGTAACAGGCACTTCCTGAGCAGCGCCAGCAGTGCATGGAGCAGGCGGGATCTGGAGCTTTGCTGTCTGGGAGTGCTGAGCATCCCCACCGCTCTTAAGCTTGACCTAAAAAAGCTCCTGCTAGTCAGAAAAACAGTGACTGTACCATCTGACGGGTTTAATTCCCATAAAGATTATGGAGCTAAAAGTGGTGAGTTAGATTTACTACATTGGTGTGGTTGGTTGCTGTACCTGGAGCGGCGGCAGATTGCTGATGGACAGCAGGGACTGCGCTATTACCAGTTACATGCTTTAATATTATAAGTAGTACCCTACTATTTATAAAGACACCTCAGAGTTCAGTGGGAGCACAGAACAGCTTCTTCTGACATGGAGATAAATCTGCTTTTAGTATGTCCTCCCACTTCCTCTGGAGAAAATACCCTTGTTAAGGCATTTCATGGTTTCCAGGTTCAAATCATTGTCACAGCGAGTATTCTAATACAGGGAGCAAAGAGAGTTCAACAGTGTATTTTATGCCTATAAAGAAATGTCAGAAATTATAAAGTGCAGTTGTAATTATGGAAAGGTCTCAAAAGCAAAGGGAGGCAGGTAGCTCGTGGTGTCTGTGAGCACTTACCTGTGCAAAGGGCAGGTACAGCAAGGCCTGTAAAACTACCACATCAAATCCATTTATTTTTGCACCAGTGCCCGTGCCTAAGGCCCAAAGGGGTAAAGGAGAAACTTCCCTGCAGATCCCTTTTGGGTTGGTGACTGAATTCCCTTGCAAGAGAGACATTGTGGAAATATTTAAAACACAGAACCGATACCGGTTCACTCAGGGTTTCTGTGGCTTTCTTGGATCGCCTAAAGATGCTGAAATGTCTTCTTTCATTTCAATCTGACTGACTTTGAAGAGAGCGAAATGTGGCTCCATGCTTCAACAGTGACACTGGTTGAAAGGGGTCTTTGTATGTAAAGTACTTAATATACAGGGAAGGGAGGAATAGTACAGGGTTTGCAAGTATTTGATGGTTTGATGCTGGATGCTCTCCCAAGCTAGGATCAGAGCAGTTAGGAAGTGGACTCCAGGAGAGTTTCTTGCTGTCCATGGCTCTCCCAGAGCCCTGTGGCACCCAGTACAGTGGGTACTGCAACACCTGAGTCTCAGTCGTGGCAGGTGCTCGGGTTCAACCCCCTGTGACAGATTTAGCTCATAGTACTCTATCAGGTCGAAACACATGGATGTTAAGTATGGTGGTGAATGATTCCTGATGGCATCCCCTTGATGCTGGTGGAAGAACTATTCTATAGTTAGTGAAGAGATTGACAAAGTCCCAGTGGATAAGGAAGGGGTATTACTCTGTGTCAAGCCTTGTTTTAATTCTTCTAGATCACGTGTTCTCCAAAACTAATATTGAGAAGATGGATAAACTCATTCCCTTCTCACCCTGCAGCAATACTTTCCCTTTAAATGATGTCTCATCTGCTGAACCCCTGTATTAATGTCTAGTTCCACTTAAACTGCATGAATTATGTTGCTGAACAGTGAAGCAGTTCAAAGGAGAGCGCAGTGCGGTGGCTCTTCATGGTACAGCCTGGCATTGACCATGCCCACCGCTTTTAATAGATGACTTGTAACTGAGTGGTTGAAACCGATCAGGGAATGATTCTGTGCAGGAGCTTGTGTCCTGAGAACATGAGAAAACCTGAACATGGCACCTCTGCTGTAAAGGACATTGAATTGTAAATGAAAAGCACATAGTTGCAGTTGAAAATGCAAGCAGCTCCTACAAATCAATACTAGCTATATAAAAAGAGTTCAAAATGATAATGCAAATTAATCCTAGGGAGAAATATTCATAGTAGTCATGATACACTGATTTCTGCCAGTCACAGCTTGATTGCATTTACAGTTACATCTGTGGTACTCTTGATAAATCATGATTGGAAGGTAATATTCACATCTGAACCAAGTACATCTCTGAAAGAGTCTTAAGGCCATGAAGTATGAAGCAAACCCCACACCTTGCCTCTTTGCTCAGGTCCCGGTTTAGGGAGGAGGTTTTTACCAGGATGGCCCTGCAGTGACTTTGTGCTGGAGCAGCTCACCAGTTCCAGACCAGGGGGGGGGCTGAACTTCTTGCTGCATCACCCCGGGGCTGTTCCCCTCCTTTGACCTCGGCAGTCCCGACGCGTCTGCTTCGGTTTCCCAGCACTGTGTTAATAAATAATGAAGTCGATAGCTGGAGCTGGCAGTGGGAAGGCTCCGCGGTGTGGAGCCCGTGCCTCCGGACAGTGCTCCTGGTGGGAAAAGGGATGGGGGGTGAGACCGGAGGAGTGGCATCCCGGTGGCAGCATCCCCCCCGGCAGGGTGCCCAGAGGTCAGGAGCAGCAGCAGGAGCGTCTGGGTTTCCATCCCCAAGCTGCACTGGCCATTTTTATAGATGTTAAGCAGATACTAGGTTATTTTTTTGGATTATAGGCAGAAGCTCTTCCCTGTGAGGGTGCTGAGGCGCTGGCACAGGGTGCCCAGAGAAGCTGTGGCTGCCCCATCCCTGGCAGTGTTCAAGGCCAGGTTGGACAGAGCTTGGAGCAAGCTGCTCTAGTGCCTGCTCTAGTGCCTAC